>NW_026848323.1:0-640312 GCF_030435595.1 Desarmillaria tabescens
AACGTTGCGGACACTTTGTGTTGTGCGTGATGTATTTTGAGGGTTATACATTCTTGTAGAACATTTGGGGGCTTGCAAAATAATACTTTTGCCTTGAGGCCGAGCGATTCTGTCGCTCACCTCCTGTTCCAAAAGCATTTGGATTTAGAAGATTATTATATTGCTAAGCACGCTATATTATATTGTAATGTGCAAGGATTCTTTCAATACTACTGCTATTGTGTGCTTGTATTGCACATCACCCCTGAACTACTGAGGGTTTGTGTGTGTGAGAGTGTGAGTGTGGGTGTGTTAGTGTTATATACACTAGTGCATTTCTAGCTTGGCACACACAGAGCCTCTTCAATGGAATGGGTATGGTACTCATATGATGGCACCCATATAACCATACTATACGGTGATGGTGCGAAGCCCTAATACAGACCTTGGTCAGATAATCTTGCCATGTCAGCACATCTGGCATAGAAAATGGTTGGCTGGAGAGATCATCAGTTAGAATGAAAATGACCAGAACAACAATAGATCAGTGGCACTGGATAGGGAGAATTGGGAGCAGGATCATAAACAGGATCGAGCAAAAGTGGAAGAGATTATCAAACGGAACACAAATAGAAAAGTTCCCATGCAGAGCGCAGCTGCAGGTTTGGCAATGGCTGTTAACGAAAATAGATTTTCACATGATTTGTTCAGGACAGCATAATAACTGAGTATCCTATACTTATACATAGGACTCAGAATGATTTCCAGCATAAAAGCATATCCAACCATCTTCTCAAGCTCCCGCAGCGAGTTGGCATTGTAGGTGTTGACTGTGCATGGCAGTACATCCTCTGGATTTTTTTAGGTACATACACTCGACCTTTTTTGTCTCAGGCTGACTGACCGATCGATATACTTCCTATGGCAGAACATGCGGTATCCAATCCACACACTGTCACTCAGTAAAGAAAAGCTACCAGTAGTAGCCGTGCAAGAAACGGTCTTTGCTGAAGGCTCGGATGAAGTGATGGGCCATCGCGAGGCGTGGCATATCCGAGTCCTGTGTGAATGGAGGGAAATGCTATTGCAAATGACATGTTGACTGTAGGAAAGGTTGGAGTGGATTTTCCACTGATCTTGGAATAAATGAGAATAATCACAATTATAGATGAAAATTGACAGGAGGGGTGCACCCTTATGGCGCCTCTGAATCATTGGATGCACGTTAGGCAAATTACATTCAGAGGCCAAAAAAAGACAGCAGAAAGATGAGAGCCATCTGTATCATCATTCATCAGATCGGGACAAAGGCATGAGTTGTGGGAGGCGAGTTTGGATTTACTGTAGGTCCATTGCCATTGTTCATTTATCAGAATAATAGAACGCTCACAGATAAAGGAAAGTTTGTAGACGCCACTGTCGGCCACCTCTACCCTGGTTATGGGACTAATGGTCTTGACCGTCTCAGCCTCCTATCTGCATTCGAGAAACTTATAAGTCTTGATGATGGTCACATCTTGGTCACTTGGCATTATGAGTGGATTTCAGATCTGTGTCCATCCAGTGGGTGAAGTAAGACTAGTTCCTTTTTCCTAATCTACCACATTGTTATTGTATATGAATCTTCTGTTATGCTTTACTTGTGTTGATGGACGCTGTAAAAACGCATTCAGTATAATGATTTGACTGGTCAACAAAATGACATCTTCATTCCCTTCAAATCTTTGAAGAACTCGATATTCCCAGGATACCTCATCGCCAACACTACCACTCATACTAGTTTGCCTTTATAGAATGAAGCATTCATTCCACTGGCGATCGCCAATCTCCAATGTCCATACACACTTGCAATTCTATGTGACCGTCCAGAGTGACTCGACGCTTTCTCTATATCCTTCCATTGTTTGCCACTGCAGTCCACTCATAAGTTGTCATAATGCATCCTATCGACTGGGGTACGTGGCGCGATGACGATGCTAGGAAAGCATTAAAGCATTAATTCAGAATGACGTTTCGACTCTCGAGCATCTATTAGAAATTAGTATCGATGGATATTTTACTCTGTATGATATAAACTTCATGTAGCAGCATGCCAAAACATCTAGCTGACCCTTGAGCACTCGAATATAAGAAAATTATCCAAGAATTCACATACCAACTCGGATGCTCCCATCATGATATGTCGATACATAATATCCAGACATCCCTGTGTCAGTCGAGAACAGCTATACAGTTGAGCTAAAGGCCATACATGATCCCAGAGGTATACAGCAGCCCATCAACAAGGGCGATGATATACTCTGAGCTCCTACTATCGGTCTTCGAGAAGGAAAGCTGCCATTCTGTAACCCTTGTAATGCTGACTGCAAAGGCTGATACAAGGTTGGATATATCACAGGTTTTATCTGTATGCCCCAGAGATAAATTGCAGTGTGAGAAGACAACATCAGATGTGAAATCAATCACGTGATATGAGGTACAAATCAATTTGAAGCGAGCCCATTGAAAGGCGCGAAGACCATCAAGATGTCCTATGTGATCCTTGCGAAGCTCTCAGTCATCATCATTTCCCCTGCACATGGGACCAGCATCAAAAAGGATCAAGTCCTCCAGCAACAGTCACCCTTCTAAGAAGTCAAGGAACTCCAAAGTGGAAGGGCACTGCGAAACGTCGGTGGATTTGTGACAGAAGGAAACATGTGTAAGGCCACAAAAATAATGTGCTGGCCATGCAGAAAAACTATCAAGATACAGCATTCGCAGACTAGGCATCTGTCTGTCAAAAAGATGATGTGGACATACTAACAGGATAACAGGAAAGAGAGCAAACGATGCACAATAAGAATCTGAACGAGAAAGACAAACAGTGAGAAAGATGAAGTGAAAAAGAATCCGGCAGTAACAAAATCTTGAGGTGCAAAGCAGGGTGCTGAGAGTCGAAGTGGTTGTCATTACTGTCATTAAAATACGTTGATATGAACAACCATTGTCTGATACAAGAATCAAGAATTTGGGAAAAAGGCGGCAGAAACCAAAAGAGCATTGGTGCCCAAACACTGATCAATGCTGGATCTTGCTGAGTTGCCGAAATGAGAACTGGTGATGTGCTCGGTAATGGCGAGTGACAAAAGGCTAGTGAATGGATATGAACACCACAACACCAAAACCCTCTACTACTCTACACTAATCACCAATATTATTGAGTTCGGGTGTTTCGAGTATGATAGAAGCACTCTGCAGACTTCAACAAATCAGGGAAAGGTTGTTTAAAGATGTATATTTGGTACTAGTGAGCTACACAAGATGTAATACTCGCGCTAGCGGGGTTTTAAGACACGATTGGATGAATAGTGACTTGGGTTGAGCAACTGCGCTCGGTCTAACTCTGATACTTCGAAACTAGTGGCACTCTGGGCCAAATACTGGGTCTCACAAGTGGTCTACACTTGACTAGCAGCACCCTAGGCTCGACTAGTGGCACTCTTGGCCTAAGAACAAATACTTTAACTCCGAGAAAATACTTTAACTAACTTCGAAACGCTCTGAGTCACTCCAAGACGGAATAGTAACTTTAAGACACTTCAATTTGTTCAATACTATAGGTGACTAAGCAACTAGTAGACACTTCGTCGAGGTTAAGCACAAAAGCCTTTAATTGGGGCACTAGAATACGGACTAGTAGGTCACAATCGTGGGGATGGCTTGCCTCCTGCGAGGCTGCCCCTTCTACTACTTATATACTACAGAGACAGGTACAGAATAAATATAAATAGATTCTTTAGGGGTAATATTGGTAAGGATATCTTGGCTAGTCATGAATTATGGTGAATAATCATGCAATAGTCGGCCTAGCCTGTTCTTTCTGTCGGATAGCAGGTCGAGGGACTCTGCTATTGGGTCGTTTCCACACCCTTTGCCCAGTGGTGCTCCACTAGTGACACGGCTATACGAATAGTCGGGTAACCATGCCTGTAGCAACTGCTCGATCGTGATCGGGGCGCAGCCCAGCTATACTAGTGCCAATCGTATGAGATCTGTATCACACTAGCCGGATCTGGGCTAAGGGTTATGCCTTTACTGGTTCATTTCTAAGTCCTTTCAGAAGTGCTCGCATGACTAGTCATCCTGACTTAGGCATTCATGCCCAGACCGGTCCACTAGCGACTGAATAGTCGAGATCTGTGTGGGTTCTTACTTCTTGTTTGGGTGCTAGCAGCTGTATTCTTTACTAGTGACCATATTTTACTAAGTCATACTAGCTTTGGAGGTGCTAGTCCGGTCAGCTGGTAGGGCTGACCCACTAGTGGTATCATTCCTAAGTCCTGACTCAACTAGTAGCATGCTAACTTGACTATCAGTCCAAAGTCTCAACTATAGCCCTTGATATACGACTAGTATAGGATAGACCTGCAACAGTATTGTTATAAAATCGCAAAATCTAGGTGTGAACGCGTAGACAGTGTATCACCAGGAAAACCTCGGAGGTAAGAGAATGCACCGCCACTGAAGCCTGACTGCAATAAGACCAAGAAGACCGAGACCTGTATACACAGGACTCAGAACACTGTTAGTCCCATTGCCCTACTATAATTCCTATGCTCTTCCTGGGCATGGAATATCAATCATGGGGTGGAGGTGAGGTCTTTCCATTTGATGGAAATACATCGACTCAATACCAATATACCTCCAGGAGTGCCGGAAAAAAAAATTCATACAAAATTTCCAAGTGGTCTCAAAGGCAACAAACCAACCCGGTGTAACAGAGCGCTCTGCATGGTAACAGGCGGCTCAGAATCTTGCATGGAACACCTGCATAAACGCATAGCGAATCATGATTGTATTAAGCATGAGTGTTCAAAGGTTAAGCGGTAAGCTCGGAGCTCCTTGGCCCTTACACCTGATACCACAGGTGCTCATATTTATGGTCCCCAGCAACGACTGGAGTCTGAGAATAAGACTGATTCAGAAGCTCGGAGAGGCCAATATATGTTGTTTCCTTCTTCCAGGCACCGGACCTTAGAACACCAACGATTGTGTTGGTAAATACCCCGCCATATCCATCCTTTCCTGCAGCCTCCTTCACCAATTGGTAGTCCCTACATGCTGCCAAGACTACATGAGAGCCCATAAATGGCATCCAATCCTCCAATGAAACAGAGAGATAGCCTGGCAAATCTTTGAGCTTTTCATCTGCAGCACGTAACATATCCTCCAGCAAAGCGCGAATTGTAGTAGGGATGGTACGTATTCCTGAGCCGGAGGCCCTGCGGTCAAAACTGCGCATGTGGCAGCAGTCTACGATGAATGTAATTTTATGTCCCTTAACATGAGATATTTGACTGAAAAGAACATTGAGTTCCCGGTCGCTGATGTCAGGTATTGGAAGCCCATTGGCATCTATGGAGTCACAATCGATGGGGCACAGTGCCTCAATGGAACAGAGGTCCTTGCCATGTCTAGATTCCGCTGTGCTAAAATGGTCTGAACAGTTGTAGCATGATCCATGCCCAGCATAGTAGATGATGATATTGTCACCTCGCTGAATTTCCTCATTGGAAATGAGACTGTGGAGCATGTTTATGATGTTCATACGAGACGGTGCTGAAGGATCGCCTGGGGTGGAATCATGGGGGCCAAGGAGACATTGGATACAACGTTCTGGGATGCCAAGGTCATTGACAAGAAATCCTCTCATTGATAATGCGTCAGATACAGCACCATGCAACAGATTAGATGGATATGCGTCAATGCCGATGAGAACCGCCCAAAATCGAGATGCGTCAACGCGATGTGGGATCTACGACGTTGAGGGGTCAGTAACTGGGCATATACACTTACTCCTTGAATCAAGGAAAGCAATATAGGTGGTACGAGGGACCATCGATGACTGCGAACACCTAGGCGAGAGTCCTTCTGACGAAGGCTGAACCATTTATGAGGCTGCTCTACATCATCAGTATTTGACTGTGAGACATTTCCCTTTTGGAATAAATCTAGGAAGATGTTGTGGAGATGTCTCCATAGTGGTTTACTGTGCCTTCCTACTTCTCGCGAGACTGGCACTGAATTTGTGCTTTCAGGAGAGGCCATCCCAGTAACCGACCTTGTCGCCTCCTGCGAACCTATTTCATGTAGAGTTGGTGCCTACGTTGCAGATTTGATGAGAAGGACATAGCATACACAGAACAAACCCATACCAGAGGTACGTCATCTTTCGGCCTGGTGACTTCTCGTGGGGAGGATGTATGGAATGACCAACAGCCCAGAATCTGGCATGTTTAGAAAATTCAATCACAAGAAACAAACAGTAGACAAAAAGACTACATACAGTCCGGATTGAATGCATCGTATTCAGGATGAAGGGCTTTTCGTCCATGACAGGCAGCGGAGTATTCTGGAGGGAGACATTGATGGTGCATAATGAATCTGCTGCAAGGTCTTGTGCGGTTGTTGTACAAGCCTTATCTCTTTCAAGTTTCAACTTCTCGTTTCCGGTACCTATATGGCGCACGTCCCTTCCTAGCACTTGTTTGGACTCTTCATTTCCCTGAATCTATAATGAATTCAGAAGCAAGATGAGATTATTAGATGCGGTGTATTCCAGTTGAAGTGAGAAAGGGGCCCAGAAACAACCAGGTGGCCAGCTAATTTTGTGAGCCAATCATGCAAATTAGTCATATCATGTATGGCAGTTAGGTCTCTTACATTAAGGAAGGGGGGGTATGGTGGGAAAGTTACATAGGAAAAAAGACTTCGTTAAGTGTGTTAACATCCTCATAGTTTACTTTTTCAAAAGGTCTGACTCACCTGAGTTTCTCAGATACAATTTGTTAGATCATTCCGTGCCAAACTTTGACAGTAATATACAAGATTCCGTGTATAAAATACTCGATTTTTTTCCTAACGCAAACAAAGCGTCAGGTCCCAGATATATTACGAAGCCATTCTTATGTATCTTGCCATGGATTGCTAAGTATCCTGTAGTAGCAGGATTGTTCAAAAATAATTTTCTAAAATGTTCAGTCCAAGTCGAAGCTAAAGCAGACCGAACATTAATAGACGTACCTAGGGCTCGATGTATTACAGATGGCGATCAAGGAGCCTAAGTGGTCAAATTTGGATTTGCAAGTTGCGACATTAGCGGAGGGGAAATTATTACATTAGTCAATGGTATAATGAAGATAGGATCACATATGACAGTTAGATACTTTATCCTCCTCTACAAACTAAAAATATGTCCCAAAGTCATCAGACAACATGCTTGAAGCATGTAAAATAAACGAGCACGAGAAACAATTCCTTATGCACAAACAGCTGCATCATGTAGGTGTTCAACCTGGAGAATCTTGCAAGAGAATAGAAATTTAAGGAACAGCTACTTAAATATCAAAGATAAACTTACTTGTCGCAATTGTCTCCCTATTAACAGCATAATGCACCATCAATGTGAGATTTTAGAGAATGATGCGGAGAAAATTGAGTAGGGAGGACAGACGAGCGTTGATCGGACTTAATTTCTCTCTGAGGAATGTCATATTCTTTTCTCTGGGTGGGTTGGTGCAAGGGAAGATGGGTGTATAAGTGTTTTTGATTGTCGAACTCTGGTAGGTCATATGGGTCTATGTTGCTCGTTGCACTTCCATCATGATCGAACTGAGTCGCAAGGAAACAGCACCATCCGGGTTATGCACCTCCCCTCAGGTAATTCCCAGGTCTCAGTGAATGACTACAGTGCCATGGGACAGGTTGCCAGTGGTACAAGAAGATAAACCCATGTTAGGAAATGGGATCAATGGTTGACCAAGAATGCCCAGAAGCAGCCTACCTAGGCACTGATCGACCGAAGATTGAATTGATTTTGAATGGCTCGCGAACCTGGCTAGGAAGGTTATGATAGGTGTTCCTAGTGTTTTTTGGGTCAAGGAATCGATTCTGATAATCCCAGGACCATAGGATGACTGGAACATCGAAATTGGGGATGTGCTCCTCCTGTTTTGCAGAATGATCTGCTCATATCTCCTTCAATAAATTTCGGATAGCCATGGAGTTTTGTACACATGATTATACAATGTATATCATCTGTTATTTAACAGGAGTACCCGCCCCAACCACTAGAAATGTAAAATACCAGGTATGTCTCCTCTATCCCCCTATTACTCTTTTTACCACGTATTTCTGATAGTTTTCCCTATCTCATGAGGCCACTTGATGTTATTTAGGTCAAAAAACATAATGGACAAAATTAATCTATATATTGCGCATTTTTCTATTATTTTGGGGTGAAATTTGAGGTATATACACTATATGGTTGAGCTCATCGTGCGGGGTGATGAACAGAAGGCTCGGCACAGCAAATTTGATGGGCGGCTGATGACGGAGGTAATTCGGTGAGCGCATGCTCGGGGGGAATGATGTCCGCATGCTCAGTTATGTCATGCGTACCTGCTGATAAAACGTGCCAGAGGACTTGATAATTACGAGCACGCAGGACAACTTTATTCAATAATTATTCAAGTACCGTAGATATCCCTCTCCCTTGTAGTTGTTATAGCCGTTAAAAACCATTTTTAACAGCTATTACATCTGTGCTTTAGCGGGCTTAACAGGTGCAAAATTCAAAGCGATATTGTCGGGAGAGAATTGGAAGGATTGAAGCAAGACAGTTCTGGATTCCATTATACATCCGAAGCCTGATGCAACGCAGGGGTTACGTCCAATCTTTCGAATCAAAGAATGGTACGAATAAGACTCGCGACTATCGTGTTTCTTCTCCATTCTGATGGATACGGCCGATCACGGTGTTGAACCTGGGAGCAGAGGTGTGTGTTCTCTCTTTGCGGCAGAGACCAAGTGAAGCTGCGGAAGTGAGATTAGAGTAGTGATGTAGCGAGTATAGTATAGATGATTTCGGGATGTAACTTGAGGTACGAGACAAGAAATCCTTGATTTCTTGGGTTTGGGGGGAGAGAACTCGGAGTTGAGCAGGGAGGAGACTGGCAATGAAACCAGTCCCAGGGTGAATACAGGGATGAAGAGATGTCGAAAGCTCAAACTCGCAACAGTGGAAGCCGAGAACTCAGTTGTTCGGGGAAACCTGAAATCTGAGCAGCTGAAAGGACGTAGCTGCAGCGTCCGACCAGGTGCTACCCAAACAAATAAATAAGGGAGTAGGTGGGCGGGTCAAACGAGAGCGAAGGGGTAACGGAGCTACTGAGACGAAGAGAACGAGAGAGAACGAAGTGAAAATACTCTTGCACGGAATAGCGCAAGTTTGGCGCACTTTGCTGAGCCAAGCAACTGGGGCAAAGTGACGAAATCATTGGGATAAGAGATCTCTGTTCGCTACGTTTTACTTGGCCAGACACAGAGTTTGAGCCGTTCGTACCTCACGTCAAACTTGTGTGGCATCAAGGTTGTTATATAATAAGACTGGGAAGCAGGTCGACGACGTTGGCACGGGAAGGTGTTCACGGGAGGAATTTTGAGCGCCGAGATATTGTGCTATCTTGTGGGAGGTTCTAGGGTGAGGAGGCTTAGACGCGTCAGAATGGATTCTTCCTCGAGATCAGTGTGCTGTTGTGTATTGTGGCAGAAGTCCTAGTTAGTAGTAATAGTATGCGAAACGAAATAGCCGTGACATAGGGAAAGATCAATCAGGAGTGTCTTTGTTGAGAATGTGTCTGGTACACAGCCCTAGAAAGGATTGCATAGACTCGTATGCGTCTATGCCGATGAGAGCGGCCCAAAAACGACATGCGTCGATGTGGTATGGGCCTACGACAACGAGAATGAGCACGAGGGTCGATGGTGGACGCCTCGGGTCCGGGTGAGTGATTCACATGGAGCAGACGGCAACTGGTGAGGATTCGACGCGTCTTTGAGACAGAAGTGATAGATTCCTTTGCACCATCACCGGCACTGCCCGAGGATGTCTTCTGGAGAGTTCATCCCAAACTTCTGTGTGCGATACTCCGTCAAAGGATGTATTTCCTGAAGCTCGGGATCTATGAGTGGCGCTGATTCGATGAGCGGATTACAGTATATGGAAAGCACCCTCGTATCTGAGCGTGGCTGCTTTTTGGTAGCGAGCCTTCGTAAGGTTGCGTGTCGAAGTACTTCTTGTTACGGCTCCAAACGTAGCGAAGAGAGCGCCAACGTGGTGAGATCATCCTGCAGTAGAAGCCGCATGCACCCCACTACCACCAGGAGGCGTAGGGCGATCTAGATGATCGTCTGATCCATGAGAACGTCCAGAGAGTTGCAATATGCCTCGTCCTCGCTAATTCTGGTGCTAGGAAGTCTAGATCTGGCCAGGCCAACACTATAGGAAAAGAAGAATGAAGGAGTATGCACAGGCTATTCAATCAGCGAAAACAGCTGGTCTGCCCTTCCTCCGACATCGGAGTCGATAGTGAAGAAGCGACATGCGATTCCTCTTCCTTCCGGCACGCCAATAGTACTAGTAATTTTTTGGCAAGGCGGTAGGAATGGACGTCGCGACCCAAACCATCCCTGTAAGTAAGTTGAATGATTATCTTGTAATGGAAGCATGAGAAACTTGCAGTTAGACCAAGATGCGGCAGGACACACAACGCACTTAGCAGGAAGACAGGGATCGTAACACGCGTTGTATGCTGATGTGATCCTAGGCTTTGCCCATACTAAGTACTAATGGGTTATCAGTCCTTGATGCTAGGACTCATCCTTTCCGGCGCGTCGACGTAGATACGAGAAGGACAGAGAGTTTGGTCGCTCTTGCCTTGGTAGTGATGTTTGTGTTGAGTAGGTCAAAGTCCAGGCGTAGTTCGGACCGGTAGGCCTGGAGCCCACGCGGCGAGTAAACCTCGTCACGGGTCACACTAGTCGTAAACCAGACTCAACGATCCGTATGAAGATAAGTCGTTCAATGGATGTAGAGTCTGCAATTTGATCGAGGGGCGGAGGGGGAGGGGGGGCTACTTGAAAATATGTGATTGCCGAACCGGCATTGCGCACGTGCGTCATGACAGCATCCCAAAATAGACTGCGACTATCTCCTCTCTTTCTTTTCTGAATGACTTAAAGCACTTAATTCTCCCTCATTTCACATTACTTTGTTATCCATGCCCTCTGATGCTCATTATATACCTACCACTCTCCCTAATACCCACAACAACCCTCCTGTTAATTCCTCTGAATGGCTCGAGCAAGTTCTTAAGGAGAAGTGTCATGTCCCTTCACTTCGAGAATTCCAGCTCAAGCATGCGATTCAACTCAACGATGGCAAACATCGTCGCGAGACACATCCGGACGACGTTCAGTGCTGCCAAAGAGGTCCTGATGTTCCTAATATTCATGGTCAACTACGGGTGATAATCTATGCATGGACACGTCATCTACGGGTTGTGGGTCCATAATATAGTCACAAGTCGTAAGCGTAAGTCTAAAAGAGCAACGCGAGCGCGTAGAGTAATGGAGAGACGACGCGGTGTCGTGGTGAGAGTGAATTCCAAGTTTGGACGCACGCGCCCACAATGCCGGAAACCGGCCATCACGATTTTCAAGTACCGCTCATCCCCCCCTCGCTCAACTCCTAGACTAGGGTCACACGCCCATAGTATCTGCCAATCCGTGCAAAATAGTCGTTACCCCTTCCGGGGTCTCTTCATGCTAATGTCAAGGTTACAACGCCGAACGATAACTTGTCTACCACTTACCGTCACGCGATTTCGTCCTCGGCGTCGCACCACCACAAATCCATCGGCGCTAATCGATGTCACACTGCACGGGATACCGTAACTTTGATTCTGCCTAAGGATCAAAGATCAACGTTGTTAACGTCGATCTGATACGACGATGTGGAAACTTGAAGACGGGGAGGAGATAGTAACCAATGGAAGGCCGTGTTAGGAGGTAGCGGGGCTGAGCGCTGCGCTGATCCATGGAGGGTAGGACAGTCGATGACAACGACGACGACGACAGTAATCGCCGGGAACAATGTACCCACAAGCACGGCTACCAAATCACCTTCGGCCCTCCTACCGCGTTGGAATGCACAGATGAATACCTGTTAGTTCCAGTCCATTCCGACCCCCTTCAAATGAAATCGCTGCTACTCCCTTCTTCGGTGTCGGTATAGGGAGCTCTGGCTGTCAGTACGTCCGTTTACGATGTCAAGCGCTCTTCGTACTCAATCACCTTGTCTGCAGCGAGAAGCGAAAGTTCTCTGGGTGTTTCGTTGATGGTTTGACTCGGGAGCATGCCTGGGAGTGTACAATTTTCGGTAAGGCTTACAGTTCCTCACCGTGATATTCATCTAATAATGTTTAGTCCGCATCAGTCAGCGCACTCAAAAGTGCTCACCTCTTCGCGTCGACATCGAATATCCCAGGGCTGCCGGTGCTTCCCTGCCCAGTTGTGTCCCGGCCCATAAACCTGTACAATATGACCGTTGGATCAAGTGCGAGGAACTGGTGCAAGTGTGGGAGCATGTAAAGTCATAGCGCATGCGCCATTCATCCCGAACTACGCTCGACGACCACATCGCACGCTTCAAGAAAAGGAGACGCCATGCACTAGTATGCCAGCCACATGCCGAGTCTCTTACCGACAGACAGGGATCCCCCTGAGCACGAAAGAACGTCGTAGCCTGGATACAACGAAGCGACCTTTGAAATTTGACCGGTGACCAGTGGAGGAGGGATGGGTTGCCCACGGCCTCTTCAACCGGGTACCGACCTTGACCGTGAAGACGCGTCGAAACCTAGGCCTCATCAGTCCACATCATCAACGCATCTCCACTGATCTCCTCGTGTTACCGACTTGCCGGAACCAGTCCCTGCGGCGACGATGACTGTCTTTCCCCAGCACCACCGCATACCACACTGGGTCTGGCCAACTGGAGTCATGTTCTTTTTCTTCCTCACATCCGCCATCCGGTGCTATGAGCTACTGCACTATCATCGTCGTGTGCGAGTGCGTCTTCAATTCATTGTGAAAATCCACCTTCTTGCTAATGCCTCGTTGGTCAGGACATATATCTTTTCAAATGCTTTACCAGGACGTTCAGGACCTGGGGAATTCTCATTGGAAGGCGGCCTGGTCATATTTCGTATTTGTCTAGGATGCCAAGACTTGCGAATTCGCCTTGGAATTACGACGACTGCGTGCGATCTGTGCTTGATATCTCTTCAACAGGTGCGTCTATCTATTTCAACGCTTGACGGACATTACTTGACCTATTGAACGTCTACAGCTCTTGATCGCGATGCTGGCTATGACATCTGCTGGGAGGCTGAAGCTAAGGGTTGGAAGTATTGGTTGTACGGAGAGATGACTGGCTGTCTGAGTAAAAGTCGGGCGTTCCGGCAGAGGCCTTGATGTGCGTCATTTTATGATTATTCCGTTACTCTTGCTCACAGACTCCGACTAGCAGCCATGATCGTGGTTCGCATTCATCTTCGACATCAACGGCAAGTTGAAGATGTTCTGGGTTCACCAAACGTTACGCGGCACGCGTCAAAGGGGTTTTCGGGATCTACCGTCAGACTGAGCTATCGATCGCGCGTATTGTTTAGTTTTCGTCTCGACTTTGTATCCAACTCGCGACTCTTTATATAGATGTGAAACAGGAGCAGTCAAGAACCACGATTTCTCTTTCCCGTGTCCTACCCAATACCATCAATGATCGATCCATGCTCGCTATACTGTTCAATGCAACTGTGACCAGCAGCTTCTAATTCGCTCTCCTCCCCGCACAAGACATTCTTCGCATCCCATCTCGTCCATTGCGCATGTGCTTGATGTTGTCACGTCGCACAGTGACCAACACGAATCATCAGCTTGGTCGTGGCCCTACACCTAAAAGTCTATCGATCCCTAACTCTTCCAACATCACTAATTGGTGGGACAACGACTATGGGTTCGGACTAGTGCAAACGAGGCACAAAGGGAGGAGACCGAGGACGCGAACGCACCTGGGTATATGCTCTATTCTCCGGACTACTTCTGCATCCACTGAAGATCGGCCATCCGAGTCAGGATTAGTAGCTACCCTCCTTCATCTCCTCCTCGGGTCACACGTTCGCACAGTTTCTGCCAATCCTGGGCTAATCTCTCTTCGTGCCTTATCACCAACTCGACTTGCGTACTCGGCGATGCACTGTCGCTACACCACAAATCTATCGGCATCAACCAATGTTACGCACGGGATTTCGTCACTTCGAATCTGCCTAAGGATCAAAGATCGTCGATCTTTGTCTGCAGCACGACCGAAATGCGACAATTTGGAAACATGAAGACGAGGAGGAGGATGGTGACCAACGGAGGGTCGTGCTAGGGGGTAGAGGTCAATGCATGGAGAGCAGGACAGTCGACGACGACAGTAACCGCCGGGAACAATATACCCAAAGGCACGGATACCAAACCATCCGCGGCCGTCTACATCAATCCTCCAAAGAACCGTGACGAGGACTGCGGGAAATAGGAGGATGAAGATCGTGTGGGTCGGGAGCAGTGAGGCACCGACAAGTGGAAGAAAAGACCCATATCGAGCAAGAAGGATACGTCGGTTCCTTGGTGGTGACACTCGCGAAAGAAAGGTATTTTGCTGTCGATGCCTGGGAATATGATCTGAAGAGGGAGCAGTCGAGCTCGCCAAGCACATCGTTCGTACTTACGTCCTGATCCGCTCCTCTTTCTGATCTGATGTATCTCCTATAGATACTCGATACTGTTTTTGCGACGCATGCTACTTCTAATGCTCTGGATCCCGCTTCATAAGCTCGTCTCCGACCTTTACAGATGTGATTCCACCTCCTGTCCGCTTTGTTTCAATTGCGACAGGGCATCATGCACTTACCTTGGATCCTACGGCTCAGAGCTGTTCAGAATGAATCTGATTGCAATGAAGGTTCGTTCCCATACCTCATATTCAAGTGAACACCGTATTCACAGGCATCTACGCAGTTCTGGAAGGACTCTCGCGCTCAACTTCGTTCGTCGTCACCTTTGCACAGCTTCCGAGAAGGTTAATGGTGGTAATGCGCAGATACGCTAAAATTCAGTTAACTGTTCGGTTGCACACATGCTGGGATGTTCGGAACTTGCGGTCGGTTTTGCTATCTCGTCTTCTTGTTGCGTCTGACGAGGTACGCGACTGGCTGTAAACCGACTTTATCTCTCACTGAGGTCGACTCAAAGCTCCAAAACCAGCACGTTATAACATCTTCCCTCGCAACTCCGACTTGGAACATCGTACACCCTGGAAAGCCTTGCCTCTCCTACCTTCTCGATGAAAGTGTATCACGATTTTCGCGACCATCTCCGCACAATGGTGACTGGGGCCTTATCCAAGGCGAACCACGCGCACGGACCAAGGATGCGATCACAAGCACGAGTGGGGTCACGGCATCACGGTACCTACAGCAAGGCCATGGATGGTTGAACCCGTCCTGAAAGTGGACTCGACTTCTCCCTGAGCCTAGGAGTGACCTCTCTTTGCCGAACGAAGAAAGCTAGGCGATTTTGCCTTGGAGGCTTGGCACGGACAGTTTAGCGAGCCTTGCAGAAGGTCACGCAGAGATACCTTAGGCGACTATTACTCCCGAAACACCTATTTCCTGGTTAAAGCGAGCGTCCGGTCGTTAGTACCGTCGTATAAAGGCACACCTTTGCGAAGAAAGCGTCACAGCATACCGCCCTTCCATTTTCAGTCAATCCGGAAACTAAGGCTCTATCCGTCCTTTCTTTCCGAAGCCAAAGTCCTTATTTCAGCGCTTGGCATCGGAATTACGAGCGGAAAGTGCATAACCAGAAGAGGCCATTTCCTTGGGGCAACTCTCATCAAGATTGATAATGGGATCGAATGTTAGAATGATACAGGCGTCGGACTACCATCCTCCCGTACGATGTGGTTGTTCTTCATTCAAGAGAACAAGTATACACAAGTATACTACACAGCTCTGGAGGAACGCTCGCAGCGTAGTTTTAAGAGCCCAATTTTGATCGCCTCTTGTATGCTGTTATCTTCTTTGCACAGCTTCGAGAAAGTTAAATGGTGGCAATGCCCAGATACGTTTGTCTTCTGTTCGATGCTGAGGTATTTCTTTTACGTTGATACTTACAGTCAGTTCTTATTATCCCGTCCTCTTACTACGTCTAACGAGATAGCATTTGCAAATGAAAAAAAAAAAAAAAAAAAAAAAAAACCTTTTCACCGACCGTCGTGTGACCGGCTGTAAATCGACTTTATCCCTCACTGAGATCGACTTAAAGCTCCAAATCAACACGTTATAACATCCTTCCTCGCGGCTCGGACTTGATATGCCACAGGTCCCAGATCTCCTGCCTTCTCGATGAAGCGCATCACGACAGCAGACAGCAGCTATCTCTGCACAATGGTGACTGGGGCATCATCCAAGGCGAACCGCGCGCGCGGACCAAGAGAAGTGATAACAAGCGCACGGTTTCGTGACGCGTACATTAATCCGGTAAACATCCACGGAAGAACTGGCCCATCCCTCAAGCGGATCTCGACTCCTCCCTGAACCTGGGAGTGACCTCTCTTTGTCGGACGGAGACAGCTAAGCGATTTTAGCTTGGAGGCCGGGCACGGACAGTTTAGCGAGCTTTGTAGCGGGTTAGGCAGGGATACCTTTTGCGGCCCTCCAACAGATATGTACCCCTGGTCAAATCGAGCATCCGGTTGTTGTGCTACCGTTGTGTAAAGGCAAACCTTTGCGAAGGAAACGTCACAGCACACCGCCCTTTCATATTTCAGTAAAACCGGAAACTAAGGCTCTATCGTATTTTCTCGCCCAAGCTAAAGTCTCCGTTCATGCGTTTGACAACGCATGATTTCTTATGCCAATTGAGATCCACCGGAATTTGGAATGGAGAATGCATAACCATGCCGGGGCGTTTCCTTGCGACGACTCTCATATTAAGATCGATAATGTGATCGAACGTTGGAATGATACAGGCGTCGAACTCTATTCCTCCCGTACGGGGCACGCGGATTTTTTAGGAAAATTTCCTCCGCTCCTCTTTAAAATGGTCAAGTAATGAAGTGGCCGTGAGTCGTTCCCATACCCTTCTCGGATATCAAAAAACTAACAAACGGTCTTTCTTACGTACCACACCGTATCCAGGAATACTCGCTTCAACCGTTCAATCTCTCTCGATGATGGTGCTTTCACTTTTGGAATTATGGCGCATACGCAAAAGAAACAGCCGGGATCAAAAAGGAGCCACGGTGACGACGAGACGATGGCGATTCTGTCCACAGCAATGATTGAGAATTCACCATTGATCCTTCTTGACCGATCGCTGATATGATGCCACGCAGTGCGAAGGGCCAAACCAGCAGAACTGCAGACGAAGCGTGGAGATCATTCCACAGGTCCTAAATAATCAATGCCCACACTCGCTAGCTCCTCCATACATGGATTTCAATAATTCAAGTAGAGAGTGCTAACGCACTGGTTCTCCATCAGATACTCGTTCCTTTGGTGATTGTCGACGTTCAGTGCCAAGCAAAGCGGTAGACGCGTCACGGCGAGAAACTCTACCACACATAAAACTCGGGAAGACGGAGAAAAAGCTGTCTCCAAGATAGTTTAGGCGTGGTCACCAGGAACGAAAGGAACAGATAGAAGGCAGGTAATTAGACATAAGCTACAATGTATCAACTAACCAGTATCTGTAGGAATGAAAAAGACTGCACACTGTATTCGATGTTCAGGACTGCCCGGTCCGGGGTATCTTCCGGCTATGTTAGGCCCTAATTCACACTTGAATGCGTCTCTCCACTTATCTTTCATCATCATCGTCTGCTTAATTTTCAAGCGGAAAGCCTCTAGAATTTACATCGTTGCCATCCGGTTTGTATAACGTCCTTCTAGCCGATGACTCGTCATTGCGCTCCGCATTGGAAACCCGATCACCACCTGCCACGGTCGTTTTCAATCTCGTGCAATGTACATGAGAGGGACGTAATGGATTTGGACCGGGAATCGCTCAGAGTGGCATTTATGACGGAGGAATGGAAGGAGGGCAGTGATGTAGACATCCAGGACAAGGAAGATGAAGGCTGCCACTTGCAGAGCCGCTAGATGGCGAGAATGTTGATCTCCGCAACTTGTATAGAAACATTCCTTGAGACGGAGGAAAAATCGTCTTGGGCAGTGGACCGGGGTGTACGCGAAGGGGAGGCACGGTTGCGAGAGAAAACACGACTCTATAGAATATATGTAAGTATTAATATATATCTCAGTGTGAAGACGTTGGTTGAACACTCGGATGTCGCGACGAAAAAAATAGACTAAAAAGGTATGTACCGGTAATCTAATTATAGTCCGAGGCTTGCGGTCAACGCTCGCCTTGCTCAACAAATCGGACGCGACATGTTACCCCTCAGTCCCGTTATTGATGCAGATTTAGGGTCACGGCAAGTTCCAGGGGCCGCTGTATTCAGGTAAGTAAAGTTTGATTTGTAGCAGATCAACCACCATACACTAAGCTAGGTATAAAATTTTTAGAGCGCCTGTTAAGACCTTACCCGACTATGGCGGCTTGCCTCTAGTACAAGCATACGTCCTTTTAAAATTCTGGCTACGATCATTTATGCCTAGGAATAGATGTATGATTGCAGCAGAATACGCTAAACAGGTCTTTTCATCGTTGCCAGCTGGACTATGGGCGTCTTCAGGCTAACGCTTCAGGAGAAAAATGGACGAGGAATTACACACAAGGTTTTGCAGAGGAAATGACCCGTCTTCACAGCAGGGGCCGGGTCATTTTAGATCGTGAATAACGAAACCTTAAAAGGTTTTGTTTGAACGAAGCCTTTGTCAGTCCTGAAAAGGCCGTCTGTAAAACGGTATGAAAAACCTTTCCCCTTATAGAACAATGAAATTGAGATAACTTCTCGTTTTTCAGCACTCAAAACGGGGGCATAAAAACTGAAGCTGAAATCAAAACTCTTTAGAATCCCGTTTTACGCCATCAAAAACGCACCAGCCAGTGCAGTGCTTCACTTCTCGGTCCTCCTTGGATGCGATTCGATCATGCAAGCTGGTTCTATACTGTACCCAGGCCATTCACTATCCCATCTAGATTTCTCTTCCATAGACGCTCATACCATGAAGCTGGCTATACTTGGACCTGCTGTTCTCCCTTCGAGCATTCCCGACATTATCGGGACACCACGATCCATCCGGAACTTTCGTTATCCAAAAGTTCAGCGTTTTGCGGGTGTGGGGGCGGCTTGGTCGGCAGGCAGGCATGGGACGTTATCATTTGCGATTTGTTAGGTGTTGATGCCCAACTTTTTCATCGCTTCTGGCCCAGAACTCAATCAAGGGAGGGGATATTAATCAGTACCGTGGTTTGTCTGGACAGGCGCTATGGCTGAATCAACACGAACACAGAACTACGATCATGACCAAGCTGTATCGTGACGATGATGATAAGTCTAAGCGCCAAACCAATGCCTAGAGACTTCCATCCCAGATACGTTTAATATCAAGTTCTTGCTTGCAGTTTGTTGTACAATATATCCATGAGGCTAAACAGTAAGTTTTATGCATCCTTGAAAGCGTTGCATCATATACTCATCGACGCGTTACTGGAGATTCAGTTTGTCAATCATGTATATCAAAACTTTACAGCAAATCGTGGATACCCCTTCATGCGGTGAAGACATCCTGGTTAACATAGTGGCCAGGGATCAGGCACACAGCCAGGGGTCGTCGAATTGTCGACATGGGACAAACGCAAGAAACGGGAGAACGGATCACACGGAAGGCTAAGAACTTGGAACGCGTAGGCGTTCCCGTGGCCTCAGGGATTAAATCTGTATCATTGTCCGTTCGAACACAAAAGTTAAAAAGTCCATAGATAAATTGTCACCAGAAACAGGATCCCTTGGAGTGAGGTTATAGGGAAAAGCTCAAGTTTAATCCGTCTTTCAAACCGCAAAAGTGTAGCACAAGAAACCATCTTCCGTGCTTAACACGTCGGCAACCTACATTGCAGTCAGAAGGATCAACAGAAGTCGCGTTGTTACAGAAGTCCAACACATACCGTTGCATTAGGAAGAATGTCGAACATATACAACACGGTAGCTCCGGTGGTCTCCTGATATGTCGTTTAGTACATCTTGTCACAGAAACACGATAGCACGTACAACATAATCGGTCGCAGGCTCTTTCTCCGACTCATACCCGATGTTATTCAAATCATTGATACGAGTCTCGTTGTCGCCCTGCCACTTCCACCAAACCTTTAACAGACACACGACTCGAAAATCAGCCCATGAAGAACACATGAACGAATCTAAACTGAACATACATAATCAATATATCCGTGATGCATCCAGAATATTGGATCATTAGGCGAAGTTGAAACGTCAACCATCTGACAAAAGATACCGAGATAAAAAAGGCATCCGAGTCATATATGGAAAAGCACGCACATCCCCTCCGACACCACCATGCCCTGCGACATGGATCCCGAGCTCTGTGCTTAAAACACCCAAAGCTTTTTTGAACTCCGCAAACGTGTCAAGGGCAAGCAAAGCATCAACGTATGTCTGTCCGGCTACGAGTGAGATGTTCTCGTCCACTTCACGCGTCAGGAGGTGCTCCGTATTCGTTGTCCCAGTGCCCAGGTACCGTGTGAGATTAGCGAAAGGCCCGTCAATGACAGCCCAGTCATTTTCCTCACTACCGTTCCCTCCAAAGTCTAGTAACACGGGAGAGGTCGAAAATGCACCAGCGTCAACAGCTTCATTCCAGTACGGTAACTGAAAATATTATTCGTTTGACAACTAGAGTGAAACGTAGGCAGACGTACAGCACCAGTGTATCCGCATTCGTTACGGAGGATTGTTTCGTGGGCATAGACGAAATAACGGTGGACCTGAAATATGAGTTTAGACCATATGCCCCGAACTCAAGGATGAAAATGATAGTTCATACATGTAAGAACCTGGACAATAGAGCATAGAGAGCCTAGGTAAGCATAGTATACGACGATGAATAAAAGACTAGTACTGACTGTCCAGTTACATGCCAGAAATCATTGCCGTCTGTTAAATCACTTTGCTGCTGATGTGTACCAACCTATCAAATAGAAATACATGAAAACGATTAGAGTGATATTATGAATGGAAACTGACGAAGTCATCGTAGCATGACACGACGTCTGGAATGTCGGTTTGAGCAGGTGCCTCAAGGAGACAGAGCTCCGCCGCGAAGTATGCCGCCTTCTCGTCTTCTGTCAATGTATTCCTACAAGGGGTGTTAGAAATACATCGATGCTGTGAGATGAATAGTCACCATTCCACACGAATAGTTGGCTCTGTGCAGGTGGACCGTCGACTGGTGCCAGGTGCTGCCAATGCGCGAGGCAGCTGGACAGCAGCCAGAATCAACATCGATAGCTTAGACAAGATAGAGCGCATGGTAGCTCAAAGAGATGATAACCAAGAAGCAATTAAGACTCGAAAGGTAGACAGAACTCGACCTGTAAAAAGTTCATTCCAGTAAGCTGGATTTTATATTCCACCTCGTGGAGGTTCAATTCCGACAGAGTAGTGAAGGAGTCAGCTGTAAGGCATCATCAGGCTTGAAAACTTGCTTAGCAAGCGGGCTTTCCACACCGAAGGCTCCGAGTCCTGTGTATACAGGATTCGGTCTATGCTAACCGCCGTGTATGCCGTAGTCGCCCACGGTAATGTCACACGGCACACTTGCTACGCGTTCTCTTTTGAGCATTGAACTGCGAAAGTGTGTCTTTCCTTCTGTATGTTTTGTTTGTCGTTTATGACCTGTTTGCCGTTTTAGGATCTGGGGGTGAATTTAGTCTCTGGGAGAGACGGCATACAATCACTACTGTTCTATTGTTTAATTTTATCGTCTTGTCATTGCGGGGAATATGAACCTTGTGCCACGCCCACGCAGAGCAGCCCAACCCAATTTCAGGGCTTGGATATGCCACGCCCTGCGATGATCCACCACTTCATAGGTGTAGTCGAACGGAAGTGGATAAGTATCACGTGTAAAGCAGAGCACCAATCTAACAGCAAACGTACGCTCTCTCCGACTTCACGAATCTGAAGAGGGAGGATGAGTGAGAATACGGTGGATTTGGAAGAAAGAGTAAAAGCTCACCATGTTGGTGGACAGAGTAGTGGAAGCTGTTTCCGATGAGATCGTGTTTGGGGGCACACATAGTTTCACCGATGGGGGACGCTCAAAAATGTCATGTTCGTATTCTTCGACAACTTGAATAGGACTGTTGAAGCGATGGCGTTTCCCCAGCAACCGAAGAATATGGAGTACGATGCCGGGCTATAGGCAGTGTTACCAGAGATGCGGGAAAAACCAGAGACCCCAATGTCGAATGGCAGCGGATTGCGCATAACACTGATAAGTGCCTTGGTAAATCGAAACCCTGCCGTACGATTTTGCCAAAGTCTCTTTCGCATATTGATTACACCTACAGGCTGCATGCTGCGAGAACTACGTGAGAACCCATATCTGGGTTCCAATTCTTGGAAAACGCAGATCGCTGGTGAGGTAGTTTTTTTATCTGCGGTGCGTAAGACATCATTAACATCGGAGTGAGGAGATTCGCGTAGTCCTATTTCAGGATCTGATACCACTTGCGTGACAGCAGTCTATGCTGAATGTGATTGCCTGTCCTCCGACACGAGATATCTCTGTAAAAGAGAATTTGGTCGTGATCGATAGGGCACAGAGCCAGAATGGGACAGACACCACTGGGTTCTGGTGTAGGAAAAGTAAACAGTGGTAGCTCTAACCGTGCTCGGAAGGATATCGTCTCTCCGCTCAATTTCATGAGACTTG
Source organism: Desarmillaria tabescens (assembly GCF_030435595.1). Lineage (NCBI taxonomy): Eukaryota > Fungi > Basidiomycota > Agaricomycetes > Agaricales > Physalacriaceae > Desarmillaria > Desarmillaria tabescens. Next base: position 22,833 of record NW_026848323.1, read on the forward strand.
TTGACAATGTTGGTTTGGGAAGGAGTTAATGGATCGTCGGCGGAGGGGTTTCGGGCGCTGAGGATACGATGCTCTGGCTCTGGCATGCGAGAGGGAGTTTCTTCATCGAAAATGCGTCCAATACACAGCTGTATAAGGGATTAGACTCGTATGCATCGATCCCGATGAGAATGGCCCAAACGCGAGATGCGTCGATGTGGTATGGGCCCTATGACAATGAGGATGAGTACGAAGGTAGATGGTTAGGGATATTTGCTTATGACTTGGGCCAGGGCGGGTGATTCACGAGGAACATACGGAAACTGGCAAGGATTCGACACATATTAGGGGTGGAGGTGATAGAGTCTATAAAAATCCTTTGACCATGATGCGTCAACTTTTCGAAGAAAAGTCAGGATGGTGCCGTGGAACTGTCCCCATGGTAGTCTAGCACACTTTCCGGCTCCTTGGAAGACCGCAGCAGCAGCACCGCTACAGAGTCGATACGTTCGGCAAAGGCCATCCCAAACCCGCTTCTAGAGATCCTTCAAGGGACATGTTTCCTGAAGTTCGGGATCTGTAAATGGTGCCTATGAAGTAGATATGATGAAAAGGTCATGTCATCCACAGCAGCGAAATCGGAAATCCTCCTTACTGACGTTGATTGTGAACGAAGTGTTGCCGCGGCCGGCTAATTTATGACTAGTGATAACCAGATTTGTGCCGCGGCACATTTGCCGAAATGCGGCACCAATCAGTCCTCCTGCTCGATCTTCGTCTCCAATCTCATCTCCGGACGACATCGACGAGTATCGCACCTCGGACGCCATCTATCTCCTTTCGAACGCTTTACCCGGACGTTCAGATCCTGAGGAACTCTCATTGGAAGACGGCCTGGCATGTCAACATCTCTGCTTGTCATATTTTGTATTCCTGCAAAGTCGTCTAGGATACCAAGGCCAGCGATTTCTCCTTGGAAGTGGTCGAGATACGGTGCGAGCGTGTAATTGCGCGTGGTGTTTCGTCAACAAGTGCATCTATCTACTTCAACGTTCGACAGGACATTACCTGACCTATGGAACGTCTACAGCTCTTGATCGCACTGCTGGGAAGTTGAAGCTAGAGATTGGAGTTGTTGACGGCAAGGAGAGATGTCCGGTTGTCTGAGTAAAAGTCGGCCGCCTATCGAGTCAAGAATGGATTGATCATACCGTCGGCGTGAGGCCTCCCATGTGCGTCATTTTTGATCGTTCCATTACTTTTGCTCACAGACTCTGACCAGCAGCCATGATCGTGGTTCACATTCGTCTTCAATATCAACGGCGAGATGTTACGAGTTCACTAAACGTTACCCTGTTACGCGGCACGCGTCAAAGGAGTTTCGAGATCTATCGTCACGTTGAGCTATCGATCGTGCGTATTGTTTATTTTCGTCTTGACTTTGTGTCCAACTCGCGACCCTTTATATAGACATGAAACAGGAATGTCAATAACGGTCAAGAACCGCGGTCTCTCTTTCCCACGCCCTGCCCAATACCGTCCATGCTCGCTATACTATTCAATACAACCGTGACCAGCGGCTTTGGCAATGGCTATGTCCCAATCCGCTTCCTTCCTTCACAAGATATCCATCTCATTTACTACGCGTGTGCCTGATGTTTCGTATCACATGAATACAACTGCTTCCGACATCACTAAATGGCGGGATAACGACTATGGGTTCGGACTATTACAAACGAGTCTTGATGGAGGATATCAAAGGGAGGAGACAGAGGATGCGATTGAACCTGAGTATATGCTCTCTTCTCCGAACTACTTCCATGCCTGTCGATCAGACCCAGCGTGTCTCCTGTTCGTGCTAATATTCATCAACCCAATGACAGCTGTCGTGCCTGTCTACTACTATCACCAATTCGATTATTGTACTTCGCCACAGCACCACTCCGATACAAATCTATCGGCCTAATCGATGTTACACACGGGATTTCGTAACTTTGAATCTGTCTAAAGATCAAAGATCGTCGATCTTTGTCTGTAGCGAGAACACAGCATGACCGAAATTGGAACACTTTAGCAGCTCGATGACGAGGAGGGTGGTGGTGACAAAGGGGGGCCGTGCTAGGGGGTAGAGGTCAATGCATGGAGGGTAGGACGACGACGACAGTAACGGTCAGGAAGAATATACCCAAAGGCACATTTGACGATAACGCTGCTTCCAAACCACCCACAGCCAACCATGTCGTCCTACGTGGGCTTGGACATTGGAATCAACAGATAAATGTTTGTTCAGCGCCAGAAGACCGTCCATTCCAACTGCTACTCCCTTGTTCGGTGTCGATACGTCTGTTCATGATGTCAAGCGCTCTTCGTGCTCGATCACCTTGTTTTCAGCGAAAAGCGGGAGTCTCTTGAGCGTTACGTTGATGGCTTGGCTCGGAAGCATGTCAGGGAATATACAATTTTTTCGGTAAGGTTTACAGTTCCTCACTGTTGTAAAATAAAGTGTAATGAAGGTGATAAACGCAGTGGTAAACCGAGAGACTCGACCGTTTGAGAGAGATTGTGTTAGGAAGTAGTTAAAGCAATGTGTATTGGGGGTTGAGATCCCTGGTATATATACTACAAGGTAAGTGCTTCCAGAACATACTACTACCTACCAGTGTCCATGTCTGACTCATTGCTGAGTGAGCAGACGAACGAACGACTCGAGGAGAAGAGACGCGAAGATTCTCGCGTGGCTTCAACTATAGTCCGATTGCCGGATTGCCGGATGCGGCTGGCGCATCTTCGACACTCACCGCGATATTCATTCTAATAATGTCTAGTCCGGGTCGGTGAAATAACGATGGTGCACTCGCCTCATCGTGTCGACATTGAACATCCCAAAGCTACCAATACTTTCCCGCCCAGTTATGTCACTGCCCATCAACGTGCGCAATATGGGCACGGCCGCCGTTGGATCAAGTGCGAGGAACTGGTACAAGTGTGAGAGCGTGTAAAGTTATAGCGTACGTACCATGCACTCGTATGCCAACACATGCTGAATCCTTCGCCGACAGACACCGCCCCCCTGAGTATGCATGCAAGGAATGCTGTGGAGTATCATGGTCTGGATAAAATGAAGCCTGGCAATTGGCCATATGCCCCCGCAGGGTGGATCTTTTTGATCAATGGAGGAAGAGTGGGTTACCAGTAATAGCAGCGTTCACTCGAGGGGTGGACCGGGTACCGACCTTGACCGGGATTGGTGGTCTGAAGAAGATTGTAGACGCGTCGAAACTTTATCAATCCAGCTCTTGTTGTCACATATCAATGCACCCACTGATCTCCTTGTGGGGGATGGTTGTTTTTTCTCAGCACCACCGCATCGGGTCTGGTCGATTCCCTTTGCTGGGAATGTGATCTGAAGAGGGCCGGGTTGCAGTCGAGCTCGCCATACAGATCATTTGTACGTCCTGACCCGTTCCTCTTTCTCTGCTACGCTGATCTGATGTATCTCCTATAGATACTCGACGCTGTTACAAAGGAAGCTTCGCGGCGCATGCTACTTCCGATACTCTGAACCCTGCTTCATAGGCTCTCCGACCTTGTGCGATGACTGAACAGACGCGATTCCACCTTTTATCGGCTTCGTACAACAGGACACTGGCATGCATTTGCACGTTCCTCATACTCAAGCGAGCACCGTATTCACAAGTAATCTACCCAGTCCCAGCTCTGGAAGAACGCTCGTAGCATGCGCCCAACTTTGATCGCCGTTATCCTTGCACAGCTTCCGAGAAGGTTAATGGCGGCAACGCGCAGATACGCTACAACCTAGGTTGCCGTCTGTTCGGTTGCACATATGCTGGGATGTTTGGAACTTGTGGTCGGTCTTGCTATCTCGCCCTCTTGCTACGTCTTCGCCCACCGTTACGCGATCGGCCCTAAATCGACTTTATCCCTCACTAAGGTCGACACAAAGTTCCAACCAGCGCGTTATAACGCCCTCCTCCCTCGTACCTCCGACTCAGAACGTCAGACAGCCATGCCTCTCCCACCTTCCCGATGAAGTGCGTCATAACCGCAGACAGCAGCTACACCCGCACAATGACTGGGGTTACCATCCAAGGCGAACTATGCGCACAGACCAAGGGATGCGATCACAAGCACGGATGTGGTGACAGCATCGTAGCGCGTAGAGCAATCTGGTAAATGTCCTCGGAGGGATGAACCCATCGAAAGTGAGGCCTCAGACCTCCCTGAAGCTGGGAGTGACCAGAAGTGACCTCTCTTTGCCGATCGGCACAGACAGTTGAGCGAGCCTTGCAGAGGGTCACAGTAGAAGCCTACCTTTGCTCAGAAAGCTTCCTCTCTTGCCAATGCCAATGCCTTCATTCGTGTGTATTTGAGCGTTTGGTACTGGAACTGCGAACGGAGAATGCACGAACAGGCGGGATCGTTTCCTTGGAGCGGTTCTCATTAAGATTCATAATGGGATCGAATGTTTGAATGATGTAGGCGTTGGACTATACTCCTCCCGTACGGTATGGTCGTCACACGGGGGCGTTTTAGGGCATTTCCCTTTGCTCCTCTTTAAAATGGCCAAGAAATAAAATAGCCGTGAGTCGTCTTCATACCCCTTCTCTGATATCAAAACTAATAAACGACCTTTCTTGCGTACCAGACCGTATCCAGAAATCCTCGCTTCAATCGTTCCTTCTCTCAATACTGGTGCTTTCGCTTTTGGAATTGTGGCGCATACGCAAAAGAAACAGACGGGATCAAAAGGAGCCATGGTTACGACAAGACGATGACGGCTTCGTCCACAGCAATGAGTGAGAATACTCCATTGATCCTTCTTGACCGATCGCTGGTATGAGTCCATGCAGTGCAAGGGTCAAACTAGCAGAACTGCGGACGAAGCGTGGGGATCATCCCATAAGTCGCAAACAATCAATGCTCACACTCACTAGTTCCTCCATACATGGGTTTCGATAATTCACATGTAGAGAGCGCTAACGCACTGGTTCTCTATCAAATACTTGTTCCTTTAGCGATTGCCTCCGTTCAGCGCCAAGCAAAGAGGTACACGCGTCACAGCGAGAAACTTTATGGGACATGAAACTCGGAAAGATGAAGAAAAAGCTGTCTCCAAGATAGTTTAGGCGTGGTCGCCAGGAACGTAAGGAATAGATAGTAGGTAGATAATTAGGCATAAGCTATAGACAATATGTCAACTAACCCGTCTCTCTAGGAATGAGAAAGACTGCGCACTGTATTCAATGTTCTCGGCCCGGGGTATCGCCTTCCGGCTATCTTCGGCCCAACTAACTCACACTTGAATGCGTCTCTCCACTTGCCTTTCATCATCCTTGTCTGCCAGCAGAAAGCCTCTGGAATAATATCTCAGCACCCGCATCGCCGTCTAGGCAGTGTAACGTCTCTCCAGCTGACGACGAGTCATGGTATTTCGCATGGGAAACCCGATCGCCACCTGCCACCGTCGTTTTCAATATTATGCATCGCATATAATGTACGTGAGAGGGACGTACTAGATTGGGACCAGGAATCACTCCAAGTGGTATTGATGGCGGAGGAATGGAAGGAGGGCAGTGATGTAGACATCCAGGACAAGGAAGATGAACCCTGCCACTTGTAGAGCCGCTAGATGGCGAGAATGTTGATCCCCGCAACTTGTATAGAAACATCCCTTGAGACGGAGGAAGAATTAGAGACTATGTTACCCCTCAGTCCTGTTGTTGATGTGGATTTAGGGTCACGGCGAGTTCCAGAGGCCGCTTGTATTGAGTTAAGTAAAGTTTGATTTGTAGCAGATCAACCACCATACGCTAAGCTAGGTATAATTTTAGAGCGTCTGTCAATACCTTGCCCGACTATGGCGGCTTTCCTCTAGTACAAACATACATCCTTTCAAAAATACTGGATATGATCATTTATGTCTAGGAATAGACGTATGATTGCAGCAGAATACTTCAAACATTCTGTTCCATCGTTGCCAGCTGGAATGTGGTCATCTTCAGGCCAACACTTCAGGAGAAAAATGGTCGAGGAAGTATACACAAGTTCTGCAGAGGAAATGACCCGTCTTCACTTCTCGGTCCTCCTTGGATGCGATTGGATCATGCAAGCTGGTTCTATACTATATCCGGGCCATTCGCTATCCCATCTAGATTCCTCTTCCATAGGCGCTCATACCACGAAGCTGGCTATACTTGGACCTGCTGTTCTCCCTTCGAGCATTCCCAGCATTATCGGGACACCACGATCCATCCGGAACTTTCGTTATCCAAAAGTTCAGCGTTTTTCGGGTATGAAGGTGTGGGGGGCGGCTTGGTCAGCGGGCAGGCGTGGGACGTTATCATTTGTGACTTGTTAGGTGTTGATGCCCAACTTTTTCATCGCTTCTGGCCCAGAACTCAATCGAGGGAGGAGATATTAATCAGTACCGTGGTTCGTCTGGACAGGCGCTATGGCTGAAACAACACGAACACGGAACTATGATCATGACGAAGCTGTACCGTGACGATGATGATAAGTCTAAGCGCCAAACAAGCGTCTAGAGACTTTCCATTCCAGATACGTCTATTGTCAAGTTCTTGCTTGCCGTTTGTTGTACAATATATCCACGAGGCTAAACAGTAAGTTTTATGCATCCTTGAAAGTACTGCACCATATACTCATCGACACGTTACTGGAGATTTTGTATCATCAGAGTTTGTCGATCACGTATATCAAAAATTTACAGCAAATTGCGGATACCCCTTCATGCAGTGCGCATATAAGCGCCAAAGTCAAATCCAAACCCGCCCTCAATATGTCGAACTGATGTCGAAGGCTTACCGAGCCCCTCATTTAATCAGACCAATGAGTTGATCCTCTGCCCAGTCAGTACCAATGCCTCTCTTCAATCTTTTCAAAGGGAAACCGACTGTTGAGAGGACCACGGCATCGTTTCTTCAAGAACGAGACCATGCCGGACTTCTAGTCACCGCCGAACTAGAAAAGACACGAGCCAATTGCAAGGCAAAGGTTGAACATATTGCCAAGGAATGCAAGGCGAAGAATCGAAAGTTCAGGTTAGTTATCAATTCTTCGCAATCTAGTCCGCCTCAAAACTTTCACAGAGATCACGAGTTTGATCTGCAGAATGACAGATTCCGATGCCTTCATGGACTTGCAAGCGAGGAAGGATACAACCCTTCTGATGTACTCCGCGTAACACAGATCTTCGACAATCCTCAGTTTTTCGTGGATGGCGCATCGTCGAATGATATAGTCCAGGGTGCTATTAGTGATTGCTGGTTTGTTTCCGCATTGGCAACGGTGTGCACGTCCTCAGGACTAGTAGAAAAATTCTGTGTCGCGGTGCGTATGTTCTTGACCGATTTGATATGTATCTTATTTGGGTATTCAGAGAGACGAAAAGGTTGGGGTGTACGGATTCATCTTCTTCCGGGACAATAGATGGGTTGATGTGGTCATTGACGAGTAAGTGGATCCCTATCTGTCTTGCAGTGGTCTCATTCTTCGTAGCCTGCTCTATACGTCCATCCCAAAATTTGAGGAGTTGAGCGGTCAAGAAAAGCAACTATAACACAACAACAAGGCACTCTATAACAAATCCTCCCGCAAAGGGGGCGCTACCCTTTATTTTGCCAGGTCTAGCTCTGACGGAGAGACGTGGGTGCCATTGGTCGAAAAGGCGTACGCGAAACTCCACGGGAGTTATGGCGCCTTGAGCCGTGGTTGGGTGTGCGAAGCCGTTGAAGACCTCACGGGGTATGTTCCATGACCCGTTTGCCTTAATCAACCATGCGCTAATTTAGAGACAGTGGTGTAGCGTGCTTCATTCCCACAAATGTGTGATGCTGATAGTTTCTTCTGTATGGCCATGGCTAACGCTATCTCCAGGACATCCTTGATCCAGATCTGTTTTGGACAGAGGAGTTGCTCAAGGCCAATAATGATTGTCTCTTTGGAGTCGCGTTCAATTACCTTGATTCTAGTCGTAGCGGGGAGACTTCTATCACAGTCAGTGGTTTGATGGGCGGGCATGCATACTCCGTTCTCAGAGCGGTTGAATGCAAAGGCAAACGCTTCGTTGTTATCAGAAATCCTCTGAGACATTCCGGATGGACTGGCCCATGGTCAGATGGTTCGAAACAGTGGACACCGGAATGGCTCGAGATACTCCCCCAGCTTGGACATTCCTTCGGAGACAATGGTCAATTTGTCATGGAGTGTTCGTTCTCTGTTTGCGTTACTTCCTTAGGTTTCGCTCATCCCGCGACCTTGCAGACACGGATTTCTTGGAATGCTGGCAGGAGATCGACAAAACCATTTTATTTGACACGCAATGGGTCATGTCCTCTCAGTGGCTTCATGTGACAGCACCTCCGCTCCCATCAGCTTGGACGTATGGGGATGTATCATGTACGTTCTATCTCGAGCTTTGTTATATCGTGCTGAGTCGCTGCTACAGTCACTATTACATTGCCTGCTGCTACCAAAGCAGTGATTGTCCTGTCCCAGATAAATAACCGTTACTTCAAGCCGATATCAGGGTTCGTGTACTGGACCTTTGATTTCGCAGTCTTTAAAAAAGGAGAAAAAGATATCATTGCCCGATCTTCAGCGTCTAGGGTCTTTGCACGGAGCGTAAATGTTGAGCTGGACTTGGAGGCGGGCTCATATGTTTTACATGTATGTAGTACTGAGTTTTCTAGCAGGAACGTCATTCTGATTTGGACGCAGGTTCGTCTGGACCGCTTTGTGTATTCCTCACCGGTAAGGGGAAACCTATCTTCCTGCAATGCTTGCTTCTAAAAGGGTAACTGCCAGGCATACCCTCAAGAAGGCATCCACATTTCGAATTACCGCTCCCTTTCGAGGGTGCTCACTGAGCATGCCAAGAGTCAATCCATTACTATGAGTGAGTCACTAAAATGGCACCTGCCTTGCGTATCTAACTGATTATCCTCTTCTTGTATATTTCAATACGAGGTAATATTTTCACTTAATTCGCATTATTCGACGGTTTATGAACACTGATAATAGCTCGCAGGCTCAGAATCTGCCTATTCCTTTAGATATATTGGCTGGACAGGACTTGTTCGACTTAGAGCGGAAGGCATTGGCGGTCAGGAAAGCGGAAGGGGAAAAGAACGCCGCCGAAGAGAAGAAGATAGTTGAGGAAGAAGCCGGAAGGAAGACTGAAAACACCACTGACAGAGAAGCCGTGAAGAATATTGCTGGCCAAGAAAATGAAAAGATGGCTGAGAAAACTTGTGAAGATAAAGACGAGGGGAGAGGGGAGAGAAAGAAAGCAGGTGAGGACGGTGTCGTCAAAGTCATCCAAGCAGATAACGACAAAAAGGCTGACGTTGACAAGACTGATGCTGTCTCCGACGATGACGATGACGAGACTGTGGACATCCAAGACATGATGTCTGAAACTAACTCAATTTTCCTCGGCCTTCGAGTATATACGTCCAAGGATGCCCCCGTCGAAATTTGTGGCCAACTAAGGCATGAGATGGAGCTCTCTGCAGCTTTAGCTTGTCCAAATTGCTGATCGCATGTACTACACCACTATATCATTACTATAATGTCTTTACATAATTAATCAGTCTTGGGGTCCATCGACGAGTTTACCAAAGATGGGAATCCCGAAAGTAATCTTGATTCCCTCTTCACCGCATGCATTGTTTTCGACAACTTCGACAATAGGCGTTTAGTTGCCGACCGGTTATCAGTCGGATCGGAATGTATCGGGCCGGTTACCGGTGCTAACGCGGCCTTTACGCTTGGCGTCGTCTTCCCGATGTCCTCCCACCATCTCGATTCCACGGCTTGCCCGTCGCGATGTCCGTTAATTTCCCTACTCTGCTTCCATCTTCTGCCTTGCAATGCCTTGTTATCGGATCCAGAGGATCTACTTTGCTCTCCAGCGCGCGTGTTCGAGCCCCAGAGTGGTCTTGCTTCGGATTTTGGAGTGGATGCGGCTGTGAGGGGCGTTTGAGATGAGATGAATATCGGAGAGTCAGGTGGATCCACGGACTGGGGTGTGGATATGGTTAGCAAGCTGTTGAACCATGGTTGCCGAGTGCGTGGAAATGGTACTGCTTGAGATATGAGGCTAACGTGTTTGTTTTCAACCTCAGTGGTAACGATATTCGGTACTTCCAAACTTGAATCATTCGTAGCAGCCATCATTTCGTAGAGCTGTTGTAGCGTAGCCACAGAATAAATGGCGACAGAATCTCTATACTTCACGAAGCAAGGCCTGATCTGGGAAGGGGGCGTCAAGCAGGCAATAATCAACCACGCCATACCTAGGTGTAGTTGAAGTTGGCATTCTTTCCAGCTGGTCGCGTCGCAATCGATTCCCGGGTGTCGGCTTCCCCCAAGCGTCGTACGAGAGTATCCGAGCCCTGAAGTTGGGGTGGGCTGCTCTGCGTGAGCATGGCACAAGGTTCATATTCGACGCAATGACAACACGATAAAGTTAAAGAATAGAACAGAGTAGTGATTGTGTTTTGTCTCTCCCATAGACCAAATTCACCTCCAGATCCTAAAACGACAAACAGGTCATAAACCACAAACAAAACATACAGAAGGAAAGAGCACACCTTCGCAGCCAGTGGTAGGTTGATCATGGCATTGTGAGTCGAACGAGGTTGCTTCACAAGGTGCAGGAACACTATGAAGCAGGTCAGGACAGGTCATCCACAATGCCAATGATAAGAAGAACGCACAGGTACTTGTACTATATTTCCTGGAGACAACCTAAGACGCTTGTCCTGTTCCCACTCAGTGCCGTTAAGACAATGTCCGATATAAAAGTCGGTCAAGATGCCGCCATCGACGATGGTCTACCCACAAATACACGGTCAGTGATCAAACCAGAGTCAATAAGTAGTACGTACACACGTGGGATACATGGATACTGCTAGCCAAACCCTTTCACCGGACTGACAGCACCCTCAAAGTGTGCTTCCCAGCCGAGGAATAAACTGGTGGTGATGTTCCCTCTTGCGCGCGCCATAGCTCCTGTGGAGACCAACCATCCTCTCTTCCTCGTCTCATCGACTTGATTCGCCTGAGCCTTCAGCACTTGTTTACATTACAGTCCAGATGCCCTTGTGTGTGATATCGAAGAACGGTATCCAGGAACCGTGTCTTGTGTTGTACGCCTTGGCAGCGGACTTGAATTTGAGTGGAAGTGAAGTTGATGCCTATGGACCGTGACAAGGCGACGTAGTCAGGGAAGCGCTTGGTGCGCTGGACATAGGATAGTGTGGCGAAAGCATGTTTGGATGGGATGGATAGTAGGTGTCGTAGTTGAAGATTGGATAATTTGGTGCGGCGTTGAAGCGCTTGGCATGCATCAGCGTAGTGGCGAGATTAGGAGGAAGTGGGTCACCGTTTCCGGTACCCCACAGTGTGTGCAGTATCGTGGTTATAGTCTACAAAAATTATCTGCATACAGGTTCCGAGTCCTATGAATATAGGATATCGGTTATTATGGTGTCGTGAAACCCCGTGGGAAATTCTATTCGTGGAATCAGTGATGGCGGCGTTTGCCGTCCCATCCCCGTTTCCTCTGTGGGTCTCTCGTGGGAATAATTCTATTCGTGGACGGCTATTCCCGTTTTTTTTTCATGCTCCGCGGTTTGCCCTCGTGCCACATCGCATTTCTCTAGCCTGCTTCCTGTTCACGTTTTGTTTTCCATCATTTATATTCTGTATTCTCTTTAATTGATGTGTCTGTCTTGATCGATCTTATGTCCGGCCTTCACCTTCTTGCTTGTCTCGTTTCACTCCCGGTCTCTTCATCGTGCACTTTTCTTAATTCAGAATTCATGTTTCTCATTCGTACATATATCTGTGTATCACGTCGACATCATGATCTCTTCCTCCTCCTCCGTTTCTGTCCTATTAAACCTTTTTGCCGCGGTCTGTATATCGTCCTCCTCATCTTCAAAACCTATCTTCCTCTTCGTTTTCACCACCGACTGTGGTGGTGTATTGGCCATGTTCCTTCTTTCTGCATTCGCCTTCTGTGACTTTTTCAGCGACGTTTGATGTACATGTTGAAGTGCTCACCGATGAATGGTCTGAGTTTACGAGCGATATGGCTCTCAATATCAATGTGGTCTTTGTGACACCGTCATTGGTCTTCATGAACACCATAGCGCACTGGGCTTCCACAATATCACCTATTCTGAACATTTGAGGCTTCACCGTCACATACGCATTCACAAGGTATGGTCGGCTCCGTTCTTAGCACATACGTGTTGATCTCGCTTACCTTTTCTTGCCTGCTTTGTCTATCAGACCCCTGAAGTATCCCATCTCGTTGTCCTCAGTGTGCACCCATTTTCATTGTGCTATCTTGACTAGGATTCCCATCAGGTCAACGTCAGGCGAAAAGGGTATGTCCTCCTCGTTCGAGTTGTTCCGAGGTCTGAAGTATCGGTTTGACAGCTCCACCACGTCCAGATCCTTTACCTTCGTTGGCTTCCATTCTTCCATCTCGCCCTCCCTGAACTCTCTCCCATCATTTGCAGACTCTTTATAGCAGATACAGCCTCATCATACCCCTTGCTCCTGAGACCTACGAGTCGTACCATTTGGCTTAGGAATCTCGCTTTCTCTTTTTGCATCCTGACCATGACTTTCGTGAGTACACTGCATTCGTTTGGACTGTATCGTCCGCTCACCTTGTTTCCTTTGTGACGGGTGGTAGATCCATCGCGTATATTGCACCGGTCATCGTGAATACCACTTCTTCTATTGCACCCTCTCCTGCAGTCTTTCGGACGATCCTCCACATACCTGCATCCTCGTCTCTCTTGATGCTTGCCGATTTGATAACGCTGTGTTCCTAGTATGTCTCTTCAGTATGATTCTACCTTGCCATAATCGATTCTTACCTTCATAACCCGTGACAGGTGCAGTTTGTCTTTTGCCGTCCTCTCGTTTATGAGTGCTTCGATCGTGTCGCCTGTGCATGCCTACATTAGTCATTTTCTCCAGTCTGTTTCAATTGTTACTTACTTGCTTTGTCTCTGTCATAGAATCGATCGATCCTTTCACAACAAACTGGTTGTGGATTTGGTACCCATTCGCCACTCTATATTTCTTATCCTTCTATTACTTATCGCCCCGTTGTCTACTGACATCTACCTCTGTCACAATGTTTGTGTCCGATAGCACTGATGGTTGTCTTCTGGCTTGACTCTCGTCAGGTTTTCGTTTCTTTTGTCCATCGTATCTCCTGTCGTACCTCGTGTTCATCTCCTACGGTGCTATCTGATCCTTGGTTTTACCTGCTTCCCTCGACTCTATTCATATGTTGTGACAGCCTTTTTCATGTTTCTGTTGTCTCTATTACCATGCTGGGTTGCCCATACGCTCATCCGTGTGCTTCGATTCGTTTGTTTCATGTATGTCATTATTAATTTGCTGTGTTACATATGTTCTTTTCATTATATTTTTTTTTGCTTCTTTTGATTCTATGACAATCAGCATATTCTCCATGTGTTGTGCAGTCCCCTTCAATTCTTTTGGACGTTCGCTTGTCATCATGGTATTTACCCCCGGGGGTGAAGGCTCAATTGACCTTTGTGCCTTGATGTGTTCCATTGCCCTTCTCCCTTGACTCTCGCGATCCTCAGTGATGCGACCTTCCGTTCGCGCATATCCCGATCCCACATCCACAGTCAATGGAAATGCATGTTATCAACTAGTGGGTATCGTATATTTCGGAAACAGTCATTTTACAGCCAGGTATGTCGATCCCGACCGTGTTATATGGTTCAATGATGGTATGATTCAAGGGAGACGTGCAATACGAGAAGGTGGAATTGACATCACTGATATGCCCCTTGATCCAAACGGCAAAACTCCGGATGCATTCATATACAAACGATGCACCGGGTAAGGTGATTGATCTATCTGACAAACATAGGACTCGGAATTGCCACATGTATGGGATGGCCCTCACCTGCTAGTACTACAGGAGGTTAGCTAAAACAGGTACCTGTTTGACACACACCTAGTAGTTTCTCCATCTCCAGGTACTTCCATACATCCTTATACTATATAAGTGTACCTGCATCTACTAGTACTTGTTGCTGTACTGTAGCATGCTGTTCGCAAGTACTTTTTGAGAACGTCTGTGTTGGGTCAGCAAAGATCCGGGCATTGCCGAGACGCTGAACCTGCCGCTGATGGTGCATTCACATCAAGCCTTGAGCTTATATGGATAATATAAGCCTATGCCAATGCAGTAATGTTGGGATAGCAATCCCGAGTTAGTGCTAGAATGCACTCGAAGCTTCGGCATGACTAAGCAGCATGAACATTTAACCGCAATAGTAGACACATATAGTAATCCGTAGTAAATTCTAGAAGTAGTACAACTTGTATTTAAGTACGACGCCTCTCCCTTGAGAGGCTAATTAATTCTCTCTCTTACACATTCTCCTCTGTACTTCCAACAGGTTATGGGCCCCGGCCCTAACTGAACTACTTACCTCATTACCTACTTCGCACTTTTGTACATTATGTACACATACAGAACCACATGGAAAGCTAGTCCGTTTACAGAATTGACCCCCTTAAGGGCCCGGAAAATTACCCAACGTGGAAGATCAAGATGATCAACATCCTAACCGATTTAGGTCTAATTGATTATGCAGACGGAAGCACTCCGGCCCCAGCAGAAGCGGCACTGGTGGCAGATTGGAAGAAGAGCGATAGGAAGGCACTTTCGACAATAAGGTTGCGGGTTTCGGATGGCCCGCTGGTGTATATTGCTGGTTTGAAGACTTCAGAAGAAGCATGGAATGCTCTAAAAGACATGTATGAGTCCAGGGGACCCATGGGAATTGTCCTTGTTAGAAGGAGATTCTTTAGAGCTCAGTGTGAAGAAGGGGGAAACATAGAGGAACATATTAGGACTATGAGGTCCTATCAAGAGGAGCTGGCATCCCTCAAGCAGAAAGTTGAGGAGGAGGACTTCTCTATTACACTGCTTACATCACTCCCGGAATCATGGAATTCATTCATTTCATCAGTGGACACTGCTGATTTGAAAGATTCCTACAAATTGATCTCCCGAATTCTCCAGGAAGACATCCGATTACGAGAAAAGACTTCTGATCCGACCACAACACTTGCAGCACATGGCAAGAAGTCTAACTCAAAAATCACATGTTACGGATGTGGAGAAGCCGGGCACATCAGGGCAAACTGCCCAAATGGAAAGAAGAATTCTGGAAAGTCATGGAAGGGGAAAGGGAAGGGCCAGACCCAGGCACATGTTGCCAAATCGGATTCAGATGAAGAAGATTACGCGTTTTGCACTACAGACACTGCACTTGTTACGCTTGCAGGGTCATCATGGCTGGGGGACTCAGGAACAACTAAACATATAGTCAAGAACAGATTGCATTTTTCTGACTATGTTGAGACCCCAGGACATGAAGTTATTGGTGTAGGAAAGTCAAAAGGCTTGGGAAGAGGAACAGTAAAGATTAAAATGGTTGAAGGGGACAAGACTACATCAGTTACACTGAAGGATTGTATTCACTGTCCCAAGGCACCATTCAATCTTATTTCGCTAGGGTGCATCACGGATGCCGGGTTTGAACTCAAATTCAAAGGATCCCAGATGGATATTATCTCGCTGCATGACAAGACAATTGGTCATGGAGATAAGATTTCGAAGCTGTATAGCCTTGACATCATTGCGCCAGAAATAACTCAAGCCCACGCGATAAAACCAGCCCGATCATGGCAGATGTGGCACCGAGTGATGGGCCACTTAAATATGGGATCAGTAAAGAGACTATTTAGAAAGAAGATGGTCAAGGGTATGGATGTGGATGAGTTAGCTGAGCCCCAGAAGGATTGCAAAGCCTGCATAAAGGCCAAGCACCATGTTGAGCCATTTCCACAAGAAGCTCAAAGGGAATACACAAGAATAGGTGAAATGACATTTTTGGACCTATGGGGGCCAGCCCGAACTCACGGTATCCATGGAGAAAGATATTACATAAGCTTCACAGATGGCAAATCCCGGAGGACAATGTTGTATTTTCTCAAGTCAAAAGAAGGTATGGAGATCAAAAAGAAAATCCAACAGTACCAGAAATACATCAAAGTCCACAAAGGGGAGGACCTGAAGTTTATGAGGATTGATAATGGGAAGGAATACATTAATGAGGTGGTGAAGGAATACCTCCATGGCAATGGCATTCAGTTGGAACTGACTGCCGCATATTCTCCACCCCAAAACGGAATTGCGGAGAGAGTCAATCGGACCCTTGTGGAGCATGCACGTGCCATGCTAGAAGAACATCACTTGCCGAAATTCCTATGGCCCGAGGCCGTGGCATACGCCACATACCTGAAGAACCGATCACCGACTAAGGCCATCAAGAATGATCTAACCCCCGAAGAAGTGTTTTGGGGCACGAAACCAGACATTTCAACACTCCAGGAGTTCGGAGCAAAGTGCTGGGTGTTGCAGCAAGATAACAAAAGGTCAAAACTCGACCCGAAATCAAGGGAATTCATTTTTACAGGTCTTACAGATGAATCTAGGGCCTGGAGATATTATAATTCTCAGACCAGACAGATTCAGACCTCAAGAAATGTCATATTCCTTGATGACAACACTAAAGAGCCTACAGACAATGACTATATTGTATCCCACCCTTCATCGCTCGAGGGGGAGTTAGGGAACAATGTCGAGCAGACTCCAGGTGGAAATGATGACATTTCCGATGATTCCGCGGCTGCCGAAATTGCCGAATCAAAAGGGGAAATGCCCCTTGATGCCCCGGCAACCAAATCAAAGCTTCCCATTTGGCGTGGGAAGGTGATCGAGCCACGTACCAAATCGGTCCAGATCGCATCAATCAATCAACCAAGTTACCGGTTGCTCAATAATCCAGCTGCAAGAGGCACGAAACCGCCGGAATTGCAGCGTGAAATGTCACAGGAACCTTTGGAAACTGCAAATATAGCAGCAGACTATGCATGTCTGGGGGAGACTGCAGATAACCTCAGTGATGAGCCATTAAGCCTTGAAGAAGCCAAAACAAGGCCAGATTGGCATCATTGGAAGAAAGCAATGGATGAAGAATATAATCTATTGACTTCTCTGGGTACATGGCAGTTAGAGGAATTACCCCAGGACAGATCACTTGTAAATTGCAAGTGGACTTATAGATTAAAAAGGGATGGTGATGGGAAAATCACCAGATACAAGGCCAGACTTGTTGCAAAAGGATTTTCGCAGGTTCCCGGCATTGATTTCTTTGAGACATATGCACCTGTTGTCAGGCTGGACACATTCCGCCTACTTATGGCCATTGCCACACAAAGAAACTTGATTATACATGGAATGGATGTCGTCGGAGCTTACCTAAATGGAAAGCTCAATGAATCTATTTACATGGCTCAACCGCCAGAATATTCTGATGGAAGCGGCAAGGCAGCACACCTCAAATTGACATTATATGGACTCAAGCAATCTGGCCGAGTTTGGAACGAAAAATTAAACGCTACATTTTTGGGACTTGGATACACAAGATTGATCAGTGATCAATGTGTATACATCAGACAAGCGAAATCAGGCCCCATAATTATAGCTGTGCATGTAGATGACATGACACTGCTTGCCCAGGATGATGAAACCATGTCTAACATGAAAGAAGAACTTAAGAAGAAGTTAAATGTTACAGACATGGGGGAGATTCAACATATATTGGGCATGAAGATAGACAGAAATTGGGAGAAGGGCACTATTACCTTATCCCAGAAGGCATATATTCTCAAGGTACTCGAGAGAATGGGCATGAAAGACTGTAAACCGGTCAAAATGCCTATGGACCCGAATGTATGGCTAGAGAAAATCCCCGAAGGTGATTCCTGAGGCACTGACACAGCCACCAGACAGTATTACCACACTGGTGTCGGATCTCTGATGTATGCGGCAAATGGATCCCGGCCCGATATTGCACACGCTGTCACAGAATTAAGCAAATATGTGCAGAATCCAGCTGCTGAGCATGTCACAGCCCTCAAACGAGTTTTCCGTTACTTGAAGGGGACTCTAGACTTAGGAATTACATATGGAGGGACTACAGATGAACTGATACCTTATTCAGATTCAGACTGGGGAGAAGACAGAACAGATAGAAGATCAACATCTGGTTATGTCTGTACCTATGCAGGGGGAGCTGTTACTTGGAGTTCAAAGAAACAGCCCACCGTAGCCCTATCCACTATGGAAGCAGAGTATATGGCCCTTGCGCACACAACTAGAGAAGTAATATGGTTGCGAGCGCTTCTAACCGAATTAGGGTTGCCACCTGATGGTGCAACTACTATTATGGTTGACAATCAATCAGCGATCAAATTCGCTGAGAACCCAATATTCCACGCGCGATCAAAACACATTGATATCCGCCATCATTTTGTTCATGAGCGCATGGCTTCAAATGAAGTCAAAGTTCAGCACTGCGCCTCAGAGGAGAACTTAGCAGATATATTCACTAAAGGACTACCAAGACCATTACATGAATATTTATCTGCAGGTATTCTAGGGACTCGGAATTGAGGGGGAGTGTTGGGATAGCAATCCCGAGTTAGTGCTAGAATGCACTCGAAGCTTTGGCATGACTAAGCGGCATGAACATTTAACCACAATAGTAGACACATATAGTAATCCGTAGTAAATTCTAGAAGTAGTACAACTTGTATTTAAGTACGACGCCTCTCCCTCGAGAGGCTAATTAATTCTCTCTCTTACACATTCTCCTCTGTACTTCCAACAAGTAACAACCTCGGAATATATATAATAATCAATGAATAGACAAGAATGTTTTAGCAAAATAGAAAAGAACTCTACAAACCTCGGAATTTCGCTTCCAGTCAACTTCCAGTACAAAGCAGACCCAAAATCGAGGTGTGGTCATGGAATTCTATGTGGAACCTCAGTGAGGAAAATCCGCAGTAGGAGCCACGTTTTGTGCGTCAAGAGCCGGTCGACTTAGCTTCCCGATTCTTTCCGAAGAATGAGGAAACGATAGAGGGTTATTATCGGGGCGTAACTGTCTTGAGCAGTGCCAAACTGTCTGGACAGGGGCTATACTCGGGGTCAGCTTAGTAATTTTTGGTGATAGGCGATCATCTGGCACGCAACGGCTTATTTGCCGAGCGGTTGCCGCTGTGGCTGAGAAGCCTTTCTTTCTGAACACTTCCTATTGGTTTGTGGGCTGGTCGGAAAACTGTCGACATCAATTTCCTCTTCATTGCCTCTCACCTACTATCACCTTTTTTGTTTGCACGTCACAAGTGATTCCTGCCTTCATTGTCCTTTTTCTGCTCTGTGACTGCAGATGCCCTCAAGAGTCAACTACTGTCTGTTCTACAGCCCCACTCAGTGGGTTAATAAAAATCTGCCTCAGTGCTATCGCTCTGGTAACGCGTTGTGGTATTATGGATCCGCTTATCTTCAATGGAGTTTCCTGTTACATCATGTAGATTTGATATAGTGAGAGAATTCAGTGTTGATGTGAACCTGCAAATCAGAACATCTTGCTACAGCAAGTAATGTGTGCTGATTGTTGTGTCTGGTTTTCGGGAAGTGCATACCCATTCATGGTCAGATTTTTACTGCCATGTGACAGTTTGATGAACGTTGTGATGTGTTCATTGTGGACTAATCGACCTTGTGATGGCATGAGGTGTGCAGTATTAGAGATAATATTTTCTTTCTTGAGATGGTGCCAGGTGCGTAGGGCATGTAATTATAAGATGCTGTTCAGATGCCCACCAACTTGTGATCTCTCACATACTAGATGGCAGACTAAGTTATGTTCACCTTCCTTGGGGCCTCTAGTGTGAAATGACAACTCATCAATGAGTTCGATTTTAATGCCAGAAATTTTATCGTTCTTTGCAATCTTAGTATAGGTCGTCGAACGGAGCATACTCAGGCTCAGGTGATTAGATTTAGAGTGTGCAAAATGCGAGCTGGCGGTGCAGCCACCGAGCGAGCTTTTTGCACTACCACTTTATTGAGCAGCTTGAACAAGCGGATATACTGTACTATTTCGTTCAATTTGAACGCGACCCAAGAATTTTGGGCCCAAAAAAATCCAAAAGAAATCGGAATAATCGAGAAAAAATTATTTCCGTTCTCCGATTTTTTTGCTGTGACGCGTGATGTTCGAATTGAATGAAATACTGTACAATTTCGACGAAGTGTTCAGTAACGCGTAACGCTCCAAAAAAACAGTTGGTGCCAATAAATTTCTTTCGATCTCCCCGATCTCTTTTGTATTTTTTTCGACCAAAATTTTCCAAATTTATGAACACTTGGTCGAAATGGTACAGTAGTACAGTACATGTACATGCCGTTTCTTCGCCCAAAGGAAAGAATCGGGGACCCGGCAACTGCCGCTACTGGATGTGTAACCGTACAATACAGTTACAGCACGCAGCCCTAACGTCCTCATCATGCCTCTTGCCATTCTAACATCACTCTCAGTGGCAGAAAACCATGTCTTGCGAGGAAATTCCAAGTCAGTCCAACTTGTCCTCTGATACTGTAGGTGTCCGTTCATCATCTGTCCAGCCTCTTATATCAAACTTTACTAGATGCAACACATTCCAGACCACCAGCCACAAGCAGACATAAGAACAACAGCCTTTGATGAAGTCATCCCTGGTCGCCGTGATTTCGCAGCGTCCGTTACTCAGCAGTCTATTCTGCGTGAATCCCCCTCCTTGATCCAAGCCGTAAGTGCATATCCCTAGTCATCCTCTACTATGCTCATGCCAACTGTTGTAGGTCCGGTCCGGCCTCGGCCTGTACCGATTTTGGGCTGTTCTCATCGGTGTTGATGCGTACGCGCAAGTTCCCTTGCGCGGTTGCGTATCTGACGCTTTATTAATAAAGCGCTTCTTAACCAACGACCTTGGCATGCCAGAAAACTGTATCCAGTGTCTCCTCGGCCCCAAATATCCAAACTCTGATGATCCGGGATCCCAAGTCTACGCCTTCCCGCACCAACATTGTGGATACGCTCTACAGTCTCGTTAACAACCCTGAAATTGAGCGAAACGACAATATCATCATCTACTATGCTGGGCATGGCACCAGCTACTACTGTGAAAAGCATGATCTCGAGTCTCAATGCGACATTTCTTGTCCCATCGAAGCACTGTGCCCCATTGATCGCGATTACCAGGACTCCAACGGAAATTGGATACCTGACATCAGCGACCGAGAGCTCAACAGCCTTTTCACGCTAATAAGTCATGCAAAGGGGCCAAATATCACATTCATTGCAGACTGCTGCCACAGGCCCACAGTGGTGGCATGAGCAGGGGCCTTCATGCTACCGCTGTGGGCCGGCAATCAAGAATACGCAGGACAGCCTTGACCTATAATGCTTCCCTCGAGGACATGTTACACACTGCAGATGAACGATGGAAAGATTTCCCTGGCTATCGATCAGTATCATCGAAGGATTGGGAGCCAGATATGGATTCTCATGTAATTCTGGCCGCGTGTCAGAGTGATGAGGTTGTGATGGAGGTGAAGGGAAGGGAGGGATTCGGTGGGGCATTTACTAAGGAACTTGTTCGTGTTTTGGGGTCGACTGATTGCAAGGAGGAAACGACGTATGATGATCTCATCCGGCTTCTAAATCAGTTGCCTTACCAGATGCCGCTCGCTGACGGGACACGGAGGTCTAAGCCCATTTTTAATCGAGCATCATCTCGATTTTGGGCTGTCCTCATCGGCATCGACGCGTACAAGCGCAATCCTTTACGAGGACGCGTATCCGACGCTCTATTAATAAAGAGCTACTTAACCAACGACCTTGGCGTGCCAGAAAACCGTATCCAATGTCTCCTCGGCTCCACATATCCAGACCCTGATGATCCCAAGTCGATGCCTTCCCGCGCCAACATTTTAGATACGCTCTACGGTCTTGCTAACAACCCTGAAATTAAGCGAGGCGACAGTATTATCGTCTACTTCTCTGGGGCAGGTTGTTACTATCGCTGCTCAGAGCATCTTTATACAGTGAAATGCCCCAGCGGTTTCTGCCCCACCGAAGTTCTGTGGCCCATCGATCGCAATACCCGGGATGCTGACGGAAACTGGATACCTGACATCAGCGACCGAGAGCTCAACAGTCTTTTTGCATGGATATGTCGTGCTAAGGGGCATAAAATCACATTCATTGTAGACTCCGGTTACAGCGGTGCCATGAACAGGGGACAGCAACCAAGAATATGCAGCACGACCTTCAAGTTGACATCTAATGCTTTCCTCGAGAGCATATTACATGCTGCAGATGAAAGATGGAAACATTTCCTTGGCTATCAATCAGTATTATCGAAGGATTGGCGGCCAGATACGGACTCTCACGTAATTCTGGCAGCATGTCGGTCTTTAGAGATGTACGGAAGGAATGGATACAGCAGGATCTTTACCGAGATACTCCTTCGTGTTTTGAGGTCGACTGGCTGGAAGAAGGAAATGACGTATGATGATCTCGTCAATCTTATGAGTCAGTCACTTTCGGCACGATTTTCATTAGTTCCATTTCCGCGCGTTTCCGGGAAACGAATGAAGGAGCGCCTTTGGTATTAGGGTGATTACCATACACTGTGGTAGTCGTAATCATGTATAACAGTAGCTTGGTTTGAATATATTCTATTATCAATAAATATGGAGACAATCAGCAGCTCGTCGAGCATTTCCGGTCCGTGAGACGTATTCTCGATTGGATTATCCTCCAGTGAAATATCGCACGTCATAGCTTCCCCCCTCCGCCATAAGAGGAAAAGCCCACCTTTCTGCCGTAAAGAGAGGTCATATAACTACGCATACTCCGCTTCTAGGAGGGGACGGGCACATGTCGTTCTCATCCGTCTGTGGCTGCTTTGAAAGTTCTTGACAAGAACAGAGAACGCAGCTTAGAACCAGATCTTCAGCAAGATTTCTGAAGAAACTGACTTGAACTCAGCTAAGGCGAATACCTCCCCAAGAGTTCCATTTATGAATGTCAGGAGGAAGCGATGGCCCTTTATCTCCTCTGCTCTCAGCATCTGAATGGGGGCGGTAAAGAGTTCTCCTTTGGCAACGAAGATACTGTTAATCGTCTCCCCAGACTTGGTCACTACGGGAGTAGCAAGAGGAAGGATGTTATCTTCTACTGCCTTCACGAGGAGTAAGCTGAGGGGTAGAATACGCACTACTCTCCTGGTCTCTGGAACGGGTGGGTGTATTCGTAGGGATTCGTGTACGACTTCGTCGAGATATGCAAGGCTCGAATTGAGCTGCTCCCACGTTGGATCAGTATTGCCGAATTCTACTTGTGCGAAGTTTGTTTTGGATGCTGATGTTCTTGCACATTTTGACGAGGGCCCACTGAGGGCAGGGCCTATCAATTCCGTTTGAGGGGTGCCGATGATCAGTATTGAAAACCTCACGCACCATGAGACTAACTGGGCGAGAGCATTTCAGTAACCAGGAAAGTAGGGTCTTAAAGAGGATCGTGGCTTAGCACCACTGCTCAAGGCCAGGTCGTCGAAAAATTGAGGTTTCCCGGTGATAGCACCAAAGTCATGAGAGATTCCTGTGGTGCCGATACTATCCATTCTATATGGGCAATTGGACTGAGTTAGGTACTGAACGTTACGAAGTTGAATGATAAGCCTCACGAGATGCAGTTCATCCTAGAAGACGGATATCTATATCAGCCCGCTATTATTATTATCACTGAGAACACCGATAACAGTACGCACACCAAAGCCTCGCATGGAAACCCATCCGTGACACTGCGGGCGGTTGATTTGTACTCAGATAGTCAGTTATCCCTCCGTCCATCAGTAACTCCAATCCTTAGCTTCAACTTCCTAGAAGTACAAAGTTAACGGAGCCGTGTTGTATTTGTGGATAGCCACGCGATCAAGAGCTTCAAAGGTTCTATACAGTAAAATCCTGTCAAGCAATGCAAAGGAGAGACACACCTATTGAAGAAACGCCACGCACAGATCACATGCTAGCGTCGGATCTCGACTATTTCCAAGGCCATCGGAACTGGTATGAAGTACTATGAGCCCGGAATTATGGACCTACACGATTACCGTGAAAAGAGAGCGGGAATGGACGACTCGTGAACACGGAAGCGAGATGGTGGTGGTCCGTGCTCACCGTAAACTTTCCGCTTTCGGATTGTATGATCTTGTAGATCCAAGATTCCAAGGCACGGGTTCATGCTTTCCTCCTGGTCCGACTGCTAGCGCTTTCAACTGCCGCCCTGATTTGCCGCGGCAGAGCGCCGGATAAGCCATGCCGCGGCACTAATCGCACCTCTTCTGCTCTCCTCCACTCTCTGCTCACGCACTTCTGGAAATTGAAGCTGAGGGGTGGCTAACAGTCTCAGTAAAAATCAGCCACGCGCAGTGTCACGGATGGATTTCAGCGCGAGGCTTTCGGTCCATTCTGTCACTTTCGCTCACAGACTCTGTCTAATAGCCGTGATCATGGTTGAAATTCGTCTTCAACGTCAACCTCTACGTTTCTTTCGTCGAAGATGTTATGGGTTGACCAAGCATTGAAATATTGACTGGTTACGCGTCACGAGGTACAGGAGCTATTTGACTGTCATGTTGAATCGTTGGCCGGGACCGGTAACAGTGCGTGTTATTCAATTTTCATTGTGTTCGATTCACCAACCCTCTATAGTCATGAAACAGTAGCGTCAATAGCAGTCAAGGACCGTAGTCTTTCTTTCCCGTATCCTACTCAATAAGATCCTCAAATGCTCGCTATATCTATTGTGACCATCCGTGACCAGCGGCTTTGGCTTTCTCAGCCTTTGACCGATCCATTCCCTCCCCGCACAGGACACCCGTTCTATGTCATTTCATTTACTGCGCTCGCTTGACGTCATTGTGCAGCGCAGGAGTACTACCGCGTTTCATATTGCGGGATGCTTGTCTCAAAGGACAACATGAATCATCGGCTTAGTCGTGCCGCTGCACCTACGGGGACATGAACATTGGCCTAGCTCTTCCAACATGACTAATTGGGGGGGCTCACGACCGCAGACTTGGACCCTTATAAACATGCTACGATGCAGGACATTTAAGGGAGACGGACCGTGAACGTAGCTGGATATACGCTATTTCACCAACGACTTCTGCATCAACTGCGCCTGGCGTCAGCCATCGGGAATAATGTCCACTCTTGCTCGCTAGTATTTTCGTCTTCTCCTCAGCCAGACAAACTATAGCTTGTATCCAGTCGCCACCAGCAGTCGTTTCAGAACCACTGCATTTACGTTCAGGGTGGACAAGAAAGGAGGACAAAATTTCGCTGGTGGTGTTATCAAATTTGTCGCTGCTCGCGGGTTTTGTTCATTCTGTTACTTTCACTCACAGACTCGATCAGCAGCGTCATCATGGTCTAAATCCGTCTTGCTAGGAACGCTCGACGTCCGCGCCAACTTGCTGTAATGTCTCTTCTGTCCCACTTACCAAATACGAGGCGGATGCAACATCGATACCGGCATTAGACCAGCAATTTTGACATTGAATCAATCTGATCCCTGCCTGCCCAGGGTTCTCCCCGCATCTCAGCTCATCGATCTCTCCGCACTACTTCCAACTTCCTTCGATCTGCCCCGACCATGCGTGATTGCGCCGTACAGACACGATCTGGCCTCATTCCTCATTCTGCCTGCCTCCTTCCAAGTTAGCGTACGTGGAGCAACGACAGAGTACCAATTCGAGCGTTCAGATTGAATATGCGAGGAGGATAATCCTTTAATTCCTGAGGGTTCGTCCTCGTTCTTCACATTCCAGCCAGTACCGTGTCTGCCCGGCTCTCTTACTGGATATATCCCATCCCCGTCCCTCCTTTGCCAAAACGTCCGGCGAGCTTCGTTACATCATGAGCGAGATATATTCGGCCTCACTGGCTTGCAGACTGAAGTACTGGAGGCTGTGAGTTGATGCACGGGTGTGCTCGACGGTATGGCACCAAGGATTGGTATGTATGTTCTCTGATTTTTTCCCAGCCTGTCCGCATTGATTATACCTCTATTTAGCTGTGTATACTTTAAGCTCGATGCCTTTTTTGCATTGAAGAGTTCACCAAAGATGGCAAGCCCGTCGGACAGGCACTGAGACCTTCAGGCAACATTGAAAAACTGTCGTCTCCATATCTTGAGGGTTCGTCAGCTGGGATCAAGGCGGCAGATGGAAACTGTAGCAACTTGGAAAGGGTTCAAAACACGTTGCGGCTAGTGCCACAGTCAAGTAGCTTCAGGTCTTGATCAACAGGCTGTGAAGAAGCATGGACGCGCATACTGTCTCGTGTTGGATAACAACATGGTGATAACAGACGTTCGTTCGGCTTCCTGAGTTCTGGGCTTGAGCATATGAGGTAGAAATGATATGCCTCCCGCAGTCGATATGTATGTAGTAGTCGCTCCGTGACTTGATTCTCAGAAGCTGTATGGTGAAATGAGACCACCAGCTTACCGTTGCATCGTATCATCGAGCATTCAAAGTACAGCCCAAAGGTAATGAGCAACAACCAACAATGTCATCAGCGAACAAGCGCACGCTACCCATTGGGCCCATTCTCGATTATTGAAGGACCTCCCTCTCCTTTATCAGGCGCACCATCTCGTTTCCCTGTACGGCACTCTGGCAGGCAATGTTACAAATAAAGCATAGTGAAAACAAGAGATACATCATGTGCAAAAAAAAGTCATAGCGAGCGTGGCGGGTTCATGATGGTACAATGAATGTGTGTCCATGCAGAAGAACGAAGGAGAATGGTCGATGCAATGCCGAGACGAATGATGGGACAGACATAATGGAGAATGGATAGGACTTGTCTAGTCCTTCGTAACGGCCCGCACGCCCAACCCAACACCAGCACCAACGACCAACAACAAAACGAACGCGACAAGGCTGCGTTGCGCCCATTTGACCTCCGCCTTCCTAAGCCTCGAGATAATCATCTCTTTCTTGTCTGGAAGTCACGCGTTCGAGGGCGACAACGACGGCTCATGGAGGGGCGAAAACAGGATGAACGCGCCCATGACCCAGAATGGTGGGAACACTACATGCGGAAAGAGATGAGAAACTGGATTGGAGAAGATGAGTGTGAAGAAACTCACGGAATCTGAACTTGAAGAGGTACGTCGTGAGTGTGACGGGCTCGTCTATTTGGAACCTCGGGGAGCGGGGTCCGATTCTAGGTAAGAGGGTTGCAGCGGTACGAATCTGCTATATCATCGTCGACTGCGCGCGTGTTCTTTGCTCTTCTCGTCATCTCAAAGCCCGCATCCGAGCTCCGATACCTCCTCCGAAACTCGCTCATGTCGACTCGCCGTCAACGCGTCACTCTCAGAGACGACGACCATCCCACACAGCCATAGAGAGCCGCATACACCACCCCCTCCGCGTTGCATCCGCACTCGGTCATCCGCGCGTACCACTCGACAAGCCTCCTTCCCACATCCCCTGCAAAGTCGTGCACATCCTCCACTGCCACTCCCGTGCTCGATTTGAGTGAGACGAAGCCCACAAATGACGATGGCTGGGGACGTGCGGAGTGACGGGTACTCGGGAGGGTAAACAAAGAGGCGTCGTTGGAAGGAAGAGTAGTAGCAAAGCTGAGGGGCAAGTTAGCAAGTAAGAAAGAATAGAGAGTAAATAGATGTGCCTTGTACCTGTCAGTCCATCTAACAGAGCCATCCTTCCTCCTCCTCTCGCATCCATCCCTAATCACGGTCATCCCTTCCTCGTTCCCCCCAGATCGTATTCGCAAAGCAAAATGGCAATGGTTACCGTCGTTGTCATCGTCTCACCCTATGTTCGTGATGCTCCCTACAGCCGAGAAGGTTAGCACCGTGTACTCCAACAACCGGTCCCCATCCAATATTCTAACCCAGACGCTTAGCCACCGAGTAAGGATCAAAAGAAGAGGTACGTACCTTTTATATGCAACCCGCTCCCGTACCTTGCTCCAACAGAACTACACCCTCCTTCCTGTGTTCCCCTGCAAACAACATCAACATCATCCTCTCGCACTTCTGTGCTTGATTTGAGCGAGGTGAAGCTACAAACGGCAATCGCAATGAATTGGCTAGCGTGAGGGGTGGTGGGGGGCTTGTACTTGTACTCGATGTTCGAGCGAGACTGACGCGTCGTCGGAGGGAAGAGTAGCAGGACTGGGGGAAGACATTACCAAGTAAGAAAAAGTAAATAGTAAATTAACGTACCAAGTACATGTATCCATCCAACATAGAGCTCCCATTCAGTCTCCTTCGCATCCTTCTCTGTTTACAGCCCTATTCCCCGAATCAGGCGGCCCTCAATAGTAATTGCTATTGATGTCGTCGTCTCGCCGTACATTAGTCAAGCCAAGCCCTCTACAGCCGAGAACGACACGTTAGTAGAGAACGAGAGAACAAAACGAAACAAACGTACCTCTTATCCCAACGAGATACCATGGTTCTCCAACCCGCGCGAAGCCTCCATGCGCTCGCTTCCTTTGCCACGCTCAAGGGGATCGAGACTCATGCCTCCTTTTGGATCACCCTCGATGACGAAAACTGCGCCAGTCGAACTCTAGAAACGGGTGCCTTCTTGTTTGACCGTTGCTGTGGGGTGTCCTGGTACAATCCCCGACATAGGCCGGGATTAATTGTAGAGACTAAAATTAAAATTAAAATTTATATTATGTAAAAAAAATCAAATGCCGATAATACCATTTCTCTAGCACCAGCCACCATTTTCGAACATATTTGGTCTCCAAATTCTTTCGACCTGGTCAACACAAGCAAAGGACGTGTTCGGAGAACTTCTTATCGGCAGGTGGCCCACAATTCTGCTTGTCACCGGTCATGCATTCATAATTTCGCCCACTTACTGTGTCCCTCCAAAATCGCCTGGGATACTATGATCTGCGACACCTTGGAAGCGGTCAACTAGTCAGCTCTTGAATGTCTGGTGTATCTTGTGTTTTTTTTCAGCCAGAGTCCGTCTGGCGAGGGGAAATGGGTGCGTCTATCCTCTCCATCGCTTGAAAGGACTTTACCTGACCTGTGGATTCTCTCTGAGCTTTAGCCACCTACCAAGTTCATCAATCTTTCGCTATTGGAAAATCTGACCTAACTAATGGACACATCATATCGTCAACGCGAGGCGTCAAAATTATCGCTACTGGGAGATCTGACTTAACCGATGGACTCATTATATCGTCAAAGGTAAGTAATTTGTGTTCGTTCCGTTGCTTTTACTCACGGAACCCGTCCAGCAGCCGTGATTACGGCTTAAATTCGTCTTGCTAGGACCACTCAACCTCGATATCTCTTTCGTCAAAGACGCTAGGTACTGAACATGACAAGAGGCAGATAGTGCGAAGGGGTTTTTCGCCAAGGTTGATGGTGCGTGTTGTTTAACATTCGTCTTGACTTGTGTCCGACACATCGACCGTTTATAGTCGTGGAACAATATCATCAATAGCCGTCAAGACCCGTGATGCTTTTGTCCACTACCATAATCCATACATGCATCGACGCTATGGCTCGCTATACCTGCTGTCACCTATCAAATTTAGTGCATTTGGCTCCAATGTCCCGCCGTCCGGGATATCTACCGCATCTTATCCCAATCTTCCCCATAACAAGCAATACTCCCAAGTCCACCGATCTCTTCGAGTTAGCCTTGCCAACCTTAGTTGCCAGAACCAGACGCTGCACCAGCACACTCAGCACCAAGTTATCCACTACATCGAGTATAGCCAAATAAAATCATGTTCGTTTGCTCCATCATAGCAGCCATCCAATGCAAGGAGCTACAATACCCGATTCGTGCAGTGTGGGCTTGCGAGAAACCAAAAGACTGTGAGTGTGTCAAGTTCAAACCATTACGCAAGTCTAACTCTTCGCTTAGATCTCGTTTATCAGTGCAATCTTGAATCTTGATACCGTTTTACAGGGAACGTGCATGAGACAGGGGGGTATCAATCTCGTCAGGCAGATCCTTCGTACGTACTCACTCATTCCTCTTTCTCTTCCACGCTAACTTGGTATATCTCTTAGAGATGCTCGACGCTGATATCGGAGACGGTGCCTCACTGTGGCACATGCTACTTACGTTGATGCTCCCCTCTTCGACCACTCCGTATAGCCAGGATTCTATCTTCTGCGCGCTCTCTTTCAAGTCGGCACTTGATAGGGGAACGATTCAAAGAACGTACTCACATTCCCAGAGCTGTTCAGCATGAATATGGGCGTAATGAGGGGAAGAGAAGCCTTCAAGCTTCAATGAGGGTTTGTCCTTGTTCCTCATATTCAGCGAACATAATATTCACGAGTATCTTCCCAGTTCTGAAGGGCGCTCGCAGGCACCCAACTTTGATCGCTGCTTGATGTACGCCATTATCTTCTTTGCACAGCTTCTGAGAAGGCTAATTGTGGTAATGCGTAGATTCGCTTCAATTGTGGATTCACTCACACAGGATGTTTTGTTACGCTGATCTGTTGGTCGGTTTTACTATCTCGTCCTCTTGCTTGTTGCATCTAACCAGATCATATACAGATAAAAACAAACCAAATTCTTCTCACCGCTCCACACAACACCCCAGACTAGCACGTTATAACATCTTCCCTCACTACTTGGACCCGGAACGCCATACAGTCATGCCTCTCCTGTGTACATTGCGACTGCAGACAGGAGCCATCTCCGCACAACGACTGGGGTATCATCCAAGGCGAGCTGCGTGCATGGACCAAGATATGCGATAACAGGAGGGGGTGTGGTTACGGCGTGCACGGAAGGATGAGCTCATCCTGAAAGTGGACCTCCAGAACGTGGGAGCAACATCTCTTTGCCGGACGGAGAAAGCTAAGCGATTTTCGCTTTGAGGAGGAAATTATCGCTCTCATTGAACTGTCGGATATGTTTTCTATGTATCTCCCAGCCTATTGAGTATCTCATTTTTCGCCCTCATCGATCCCAACAGAGCTTTATGTGTTTCGCACACTCCCTGGACAGTATTACGAGCATTCTATTGGGACTCTGGACATTCACGTATCGTTGTCTTTGACTGCCTTGTATCTCACCTAGCTTTCACACACGCATCGTAGCGGTTCCAAAATGAAAGCAACTTGTGCCCTTAAACGGGCGATTTTTTCTTGTGACTTTGCCGATCGGCTGACTACGACTCGGAGTTGTCAACTCTGCATCGATCAGTTTGATAAGACCGCTAAAGACCGTAAATGGTAAATTACATAAATTGAAAAGTTTAGCTATCCCAGGATCTCCGACATCCGTAATGATGGTTGAGGACACGCTGCATCCTGCTGGTGTCGTTGGCACGCCCTCATCATATGCCTCTTGCCATTCTATTATCACTCTCTGTAGCAGAAAACCATGGGTTTCAGTGGAGTAATTCCGAGTCAGTCCAACTTGTACCCTGATACCGTAGGTGTCTTTTCATCGTCTGTCCAGCCTCTCATGTCAAATTTTACTAGACGCAACACATTCCAGACCACCAGCCGCAAGCAGACTTAAGAGCAACGGCCCTTGACGAAGTCATCTCTCCTCCGGTAAGATTTGTTGTGCGGACATTATAGCCCTCTGATTAGACTTGTTGCATAGGCGCAACCTGTAGATCATCAGGATCTGCTGGAGGAAAGTCGTTTGAAGCGGCAGGTGTGGCAGTTCGCACAGAAATATGGAATAGACGTTGCTGAAGGCTCCGATCCTACGGCGGTCCTTCAAGAAGTGGAAAGAGAAGTGGAAAGACGTGCTAAATCATCAGGGAAGCGTTCAAGTCGTCGCATCTTTAGTTTTGCCTCCTTTCGAGAAGCGCTCGCATCAGTGTTCAACAAAATCAATGCAGAAGAATTGAAAAGGCCTCGTCGCCGTGGTTTTGCAGTGTCCATCACTCGGCATTCTATCACGCGTAAATCCCCCAAAATCGATGCAGAGGAGTTGAAAACGCCTGGTTACCTTGGTTCTGCAGCGTCCATCACTCATCAGTCTATCTCGCATGAATCCCCCTCCTTGGCCCAAGGTGTAAGTGCATATCCCTAGCCATCTTCTATTACGCTCATCCCAACTGTTGTAGGTCCGGTCCCGTCTCGGCCTGTACCGATTTTGGGCTATTCTCATCGGCATCGATGCGTATGCGGGAGTTCCCTTGCGCGGTTGCGTATCGGACGCTTTATTAATAAAGCGCTTCTTAACCAATGACCTTGGCGTGCCAGAAAAACGTATCCAGTGTCTCCTTGGCCCCGGATATCCAAACTCTGTTGATACCAAGTCTACGCCTTCCCGCACCAACATTATAGATACGCTCTACAGTCTCGTTAACAACCCTGAAATCGAACGAGGCGACAATATCATCATTTACTATGCTGGGCATGGCTCCAGCTACTGCTGTGCAAAGCATGATCTCAAATCTCGATGCGACAGTTCTTGTGCCATCGAAGCACTGTGCCCCATCGATCGCGATTGCCAGGACTCCGACGGAAACTGGATACCCGACATCAGCGACCGAGAACTCAACAGTCTTTTTATGCTAATATGTTGCGCGAAGGGGCAAAATATCACATTCATTGCAGACTGTTGCCACAGTGGTGGCATGAGCAGGGGCCTTCACGTTACCGCTGTGGGCCGGCAATCAAGAATACGCAGGACAGCCTCGACCTATAATGCTTCCCTCGAGGACATGTTACACGCTGCGGATGAAAGATGGAAAGATTTCCCCGGCTATCGATCAGTATTATCAAAGGATTGGGAGCCAGATATGGATTCTCATGTAATTCTGGCAGCATGTCAGAGTGACCAGGCTGCGATGGAGGTGAAGGGAAGGGAGGGATTCGGTGGGGCATTTACTAAGGAACTTGTTCGTGTTTTGGGGTCGACTGATTGCAAGGAGGAAACGACGTATGATGATATCATCCGGCTTCTGAATCAGTTGCCTTACCAGACACCGCTCGTTGCTGGGACACGGATGTTTAAGCCCGTTTTTAATCGAGCATCGCATCAATTTTGGGCTGTCCTCATCGGCATCGATGCGTACCCTCGATATCCCTTGCACGGTTGCGTATCGGATGCTTTATCAATTAAGAGATTCTTAATCAACGACCTTGGCATGCCAGAAAACCATATCCAGTGTCTCCTTGGCCCCGAATATCCAAACGATGCTGATCCCAAGTCTACGCCTTCCCGCTCAAACATTGTATATACGCTCTACAGTCTCGTTAACAGCCTTAAAATTGAGCGAGGCGACAATATCATCATCTACTATGCTGGGCATGGCTCCAGCTACTGCTGTGCAAAGCATGATCTCAAATCTCGATGCGACAGTTTTTGTCTCATCGAAGCACTGTGTCCCATCGATCGCGGTACCCAGGATGAAGACGGAGAATGGATACCCGATATCAGCGACCGAGAGCTGGACAGTCTTTTCACGCAGATATGTCTCGCCAAGGGACATAAGATTACATTCATTATAGACTGCTCTTTCTCTCACAGTTTTAGCCACCAGGACCTGGTAGACCCAGGAATTCGCAGTATACACCTAACCTCTCATGCTTCTCCCGACGATATGTTACGAGCTGCCGATGAAAGGTGGAAAGATTTACCTCACTATCAATCT
This sequence comes from Desarmillaria tabescens, assembly GCF_030435595.1. Lineage (NCBI taxonomy): Eukaryota > Fungi > Basidiomycota > Agaricomycetes > Agaricales > Physalacriaceae > Desarmillaria > Desarmillaria tabescens. The sequence goes on from NW_026848323.1 coordinate 56,560, forward strand.
ATACTATCAAAAGATTGAGAGCCAGATATGGATTCCCATGTGGTTCTAGCAGCGTGTCAGGATTTCCAGAGTGCGAGGGAGGTAAAGGGAACGAACGGATTCGGCGGAGTCTTTACCAAGACACTCCTTCGTGTTTTGAGGTCGACTGACTGGAAGAAGGAAATGACGTATATTGATCTCGTCAATCTTATGAATCAGTCAGTTTTCCAGACCCCGGTTGTTGCTGGGAGCCGGAGGCATGAGCGCCTTTGGTATACTCAGCCCTAGTGAAAAGCGTATGAATTGGGATGGTTATCGTACACCATGGTAGTTCTAGTGATATGTATTACTTAGCAGTTCACGTACACGCTTTCGTCATTTACGACTAGACCTAACCGAGCAATGGGGCACGAGAGGAGTCTGGCGAAAGGTGTGATGCACGGAAGACCAGCGTCCCCAGACGTGGGCAGTGGAGGTGATTGAGGATACTGACGTCGCTTGGCGGAGTGACGGTCATGCAATCCAGAACCGAGTTTGAGGGTGCGAAGCTTAGGGAAGACAATACACGCGAGGGTCTCGAATATTTGGGTAAGGTGGAGGTTGCTGGTTATGCTCGTATTGGGTAGCTTGTCGTTAACAAAAGATTGTCGACAGCAGACTTGAAGAGAGGTGAGCTGGTTAGCGTGTTTGAGAAGGGTGATGAGAAGGGTGGGGTCAGCAATGGTGCATTCTAGTTGGCGGAGGGAAGGGAATGAGATATGAGGGATCTCGTAGAGTGTGCCGATACGAAGGGTATGTAAGCAAAGTGCGTGGAAGAGGGAAAGTAGTGTCGAGAAGTCCCGTAAGACGAGATTCTCCAGCGCAGGCAAGTTCGCTGGGATAAACCTGCCATCATCAGTGTTAAGAGAGCGCCATCTCGAGGAATGCTACTTCAGTAGATTAGTTAGGCATTCGACATGGGAGCTCTCCGCTAGAGTGCAGAGAGATATCCAAGGGTGCAATCTTTGAATACTGGAGCGATAAAGCGAGCAGGGATGACGTGTGTGACACGTCTAGACTTCCAGGTATACACCGATGTAAATCCCAGCCATACAAACAGCCTATGCTGATCATAGATCACAACGTCGAGGTACCGACAACCAGTTGACACCATGTCGCACAGACATTCATGAGAACCAGCGGTGTCCTGTTTTTGAATGACAAGTCATCTAATTCCGATTCATGGAATATCAACAGGAGCAGTTCTGGTGGGAGCCGGCGGATCAGCGCGTGCAAAGAGTAGTATTTTTCTCGAGTAGGCGCCGAGTCTGAAGTGTCGACTTGTGTGTGGAGGCGGGTGATTTCTGATTCGAGCTAGTGGATGCGGTCCAGTTTGGGTTGGATGGAGCTGTTGATGCGGTTTACATCGAGTATTACGTGTTCCATCGTGATTTCGTCGAAAGAGCGGGGCGAGCACCATATCCGCAAAAGGGAGGCAATATCGACTTTAGGGGTGTAGGAGGATCCGTAGCTGGACATTATAGACCTGAGAACGTTTTAGTACAGAATGCTGGTGACGTACAATGGGCAAGCCGGCGAGAACAGATTTTTAATGAGGAGAAAAGTTCGTGTTCAAAGCCCTTGGTATTTATCTATGCATAACTTGTCAGCGCTCAGCGACTGAAAGGCAGAAAAAAACCAGGAATGTTACGGTCAAAGTCCCTTTGTGCTGGAGAGTCCGCTGTTATAAACTTCTCTCCACAAAGGCTGCATACTGCGATTAGTGCGGCTCATAAACTGGTTGGTAGTATTTGATAGAGCACGGACATCAGTGCAGGCTTGGTCGTGAAGGCAAAAAGGAAAGAAGCGTGCTTTGTTTCCTCGCCAAACAAAGCGCGTAGCGGGCCCGTGCGCGTGTGGTGCCTCAAGTGTTGCCGCGGCAGGCAGATGCCGAACGTCGACGTGCCATGGCATTTGACGGCATTTCTGCTCCCTTGATCTCCCCAAACGACATGTCGAACATGCCCTCCACTTCCTTTGGAGAATACTCACTGGAAGGCGACCTGGTGTGTAAGCAATCCTTCTGGTCATATTTTCTCTGTGGATCGTACTCATAGTACACAGTCGCCTAGGATACCACGGCCTCCTTGGAAGCAGTCGAGACGCGGCGCCATCATGAGATATATGCTTGATCTTTCTTCAACAAGTGCACCTATTCACTCCAATGCTTGACAGGACTTTACCTTACCTATTATTCAGTTTTGTCTTTACTTTGTGTTCGACTCACCGATCCTTTCATAGTCATGTAACAGGAGGCCAATCAAGAAGCGTGGTCTTCCCCAAACTCGGGTCGCGTTTCCCCAATTGATTAGCTAGGCACCGCTCGCCAAGGAACGCGAATTCTTCCCAGCAGCCGGCCAGGACCAGTCAGTTTCGCTGTCCCGTCCCCTTGCTAACGAGATAGCCCGTCCTCTCGTGCGCCTTGGCTTTATCTCCCCACTGAGATCTTCTCTCCCTGCTCGGACCTGCATTCTGATCCACCCCCCGGCACAGGATCTCCATCCCATCCCATCTCATTTGCATGTGCTCCCAACGTTGTCTCGTACCGCATGACTACTAGTACTAGTGCCATATGGCGGGATGCACGTCTCAGCGACTAGTGCAAATCATCAACTGGGTCATGCCGCTATATGCCAACCTGACTCCTCCAACATTACTGATCGGGGGGATAATGACTGCAGGTCAGGACCTTAAAAATGAGCCAACATGAAGGGATTGGACAAAAGATGTGAGCGCAACTGGGTGTATGCTCTATTCCCTGGACGGCATCTGCAGTGAGATTGGCCATCAAGATTAACGTCCACCTTGGGCTCGCTCATCTCCATCTTCATCTCCTGTTCGATCAGACAAAGCTTCGTATCCAGTGGCGCCAACGAAAACCCCTCGTTCATCGAAACCAGTCACCGCCAACAGCAGTCATTCCAGAACCACTGTGTTTATACCCCCAGGTGGACGATAAAATCTCGCTGGTGGCGTTGTTAAATCGTCAAACTGAGCTGTCCGATTCGCACTCGTGGGAAATCTAACTTAACAGATAGGGGAATCGCAAGGTATCTACGTACGTTCGTTTTGTCTGTTCCATCACTTTCACTCACAGTCGTCCGATAGTGTATTCATGGTCCATTGTCCAATTTCGTCTTGCTGGGAATGCTCAACGTCAACCTGACCAAGAGTACGAAGCGGATAGTCCCGGGCCCAAGGAGGTTTTCAGAAGTAAAGAACTGCTACGGACCTACCACAGCCTCCACGTCAGCGATCATCCGGGACCAGCAGCTTTGGCTTTAATCTCCCTGCTTATGATATTCATCACATCTTGATCCATCTCATCGATCTCCCTGCGCTAATGTTGTCAATGTCAACTTGCTTCGATCTGCTACGGCCCGAGCATACTATCTTTCCGCAGCACCAATGTCTCGTCATGGAGTTCAGCCAAAATAGTGTTCTATTTACTCTATCGAGGCCATCCAACGCTACGAGCTTATAACACCCAATTCACGGGTCATTGCGAGTGCGTCTTTGATTCATTCTGCGAATCTAACTTGTCCCTAATGTCTCGTTCATTAGGACGGTTTCCCGGGAATGTGAACTGAGGAGGGAGGTGTTATGTGGTATCGGAGCTCGTCAAAGCATACCCTTCGTGTGTCCTGTCCCGTTCGTCTTTCTCTCCCATGCTTGACTTGATGCACCTCCTATAGATACTCGACACTAGTACAAGGATCTCCATGAAGAAGTCTCTTTGCAGCGCATGCTCTGGAACCCTGCTTAATGAACTTTCAGACCATGTGCAATCACTGCACAAACGCGATTCCTCTTTCCGCGCCCTCTGTTTCGAGTCGTCGTACGACTAGACATCAATTCGAAGAATGTACTTGCATTGCATTCTATAGCTCGATGCTGTTCGGAGTGAATATGGGCATAATGAGTGCTTTCAATTTGTGAGGGTTCGTCTTCGTTCTTCATATTCGAGTGAGCGTCATGTTCACAGGTATCTGCTTGGCTCTCTAGAAGGCGGATATGGACGCTTGCATAATTTTAGGTATCCAACTTTGATGGTCGCTTGACGTACGCCGTTGTACACTGCGTCTGAGAAGGCTCACCGTGGATCTATTAGGACGTTTCTTTACTTTGGAAATTATGGTCGGCTTTGTTATCCCGTCCTCTTACCGCGTCTAACGAGATACCATTCACAGATTCCCATCGTCTCGGGTGCCCTCGCGGTGGTACCGAGAAGAAATTGCTCGCATTTTTTTGGCTATGCATGCTTGAAGAATACAATACCTATTTCCAGCTAGTAAACACGAAAGTTCTGTTGGAGCCCTGACCACAGATGGCACCAAACAATGCAGTCGAGATCAATGGACAGAACTCGTTGACAGTCAGATTCGCCTTCTCTGAAAGATATTGGCGGAGGAAATCAACAGGCGAATTTCAAAGGTGGGTGATACGTAGTATCTACGCAACTCCCGTTTGACACCATCGTTTAGGTTCCCTTTGGTACTGAATGGCAAAAATGACTTGGCAGAGTGTCAGAATGGGAGGTAGTACCGTGGGTGATGAAGCTTTGAGGAGTTTGGGTTAGAAGATGTCTGTAAGACTCTTTCATCAAACGTGTTCCAAGTATCTGCCAACTTCTGTTCTGTTGCAATGACCCCATCGTATGAAGGGAAGGTCCTAAACATCTTCACTTTACATTAATAATCCTCTTTGGCCTGTCTTCTTACTATAGCGCGCGCGGAATCAAGAACTTCGTGACGTTGACTTCCAAGTCCTTGTGTTTACGTTGTCAGGTCTTATCCTCGTCAACATTTTGTGGAGCTGGAGCGGGTTGTTCCCTTCTTCGTGTCAGCTACCATTCATCGGGATCGAGCCAACTTGTCCTTGGAGGAATAGCACTATCTGAACTGGTCGTTCGCTCTCAATAAGAACGATGTTCTCGTGCGATCATCCAGATCAACCTCGCTTTGCTGGGTGAAGAAAATGGCGGGATCATGGCATGGGGCATCTTGCATGTGGTTTAAAATGGCAGGACCAAGGAGCATAGCGTTGTCGGCGGAGACAATGACCGATCGATGGCATTTTGGACTTCTGAGTATGTTGGTTATCGTTTTTTCATGGGTATCTGATCAATGTTTCTATCATTAGCACTGTCAAACTTTACGCCCGACTTCACCAGAGCCCATTTTCGCTGCATCCTCGCAGCCCTCTCCAAAGTTTCTTATCTGCTAGTTCAGAAAGCAATATCCCCACCGCCTGCAGTTCGGATCCATGAATCCATGAAGCAGGAGTCAGATGTACGGATTGACCGGTCTCTCCCGTCTCTACTGACTCGTTCAAGCTATCTTCCTACCTATGACTCCGAGGAAGGTGTGCGAACGTGTTTTACCGCCCTTTCATGATGCGATGGGCCTTCCAAGAGCGAGGAACGGCGAAAGACTCTGCGGATGGTTAGGGAAGATGGCAAGATGCGAAAGCAAACGATTCAAACCTTCTCCCACCCTCACACACCACACGTGGTGGAAGCTCCGAGCAGCTCACTGCGGAGAAATCGATCTGCGCTACATTGAGGCTGCTGCAGCGCAGGTCTGGATGGCGAAACAGAATTATGGAGTAAGTACATGTATTCTCCAGCCTTATTCCCGTCTGATCAAATTCTTTTCCAGTCCTTCGTGCATTTTCAGAAGCATCTCGTCTTCTAGCTACATCACAATTAAACCAGTAAGTGTTCTTTGTGCTACTTCCTGTTTCAAGTTGATTTCTGAGATGCCGTTCAGTACCTTGACCTTGGTACCGAAATCCCGGATATGATTTCACCAAATATTTCTTCTTGATGTACGGAGTCAGACCTTGATCACATGATCAGGTTTTAATTCTGAATTTCATTCAAATTTCAGTGCGCTGGGGGGCCACATAGCTAACATTGGATAATTTGCATGTACCTCCGAAGATATATTTTAGTATTTTATAAATACTCAAACCCTCCTTCTGAGTAAACCGTACCTCTGAATTAAAATTTAAAGTCGAACAGACTTGCTCGATTTGATGTTCTAAATTTGGCTATCATGGGTAACCACACGATCAGGAACTTTCAGAGTTCTATAAGTCAGGCAAAGTCTTGCCGCAGCGTAGTGGAGAGACGCACCTATTGAAGAAACACCACATGCAGATACTCATATTCAAGGGGGCCGTCTACTGGTACCATGTATCGAATATACCAAGGCAAAGCCGCAGGTCAACCTAAGCCACTTTTCAGGAATATGGCAAGCAGGAGGATATGACCAGCAGAATGGTTTACATGGCAGACCGTCTTCCGCTAAGAAAGCAGAAGGATCAGAAAGCCCTTTCCAATCCAATCTATGTCACAAGACAAAGCATTTAAAAAGCAATAGAGGTCATGCAGGCACGTTCGAGCTGCGGTACTCCTCTGGGCGTCGGTGTTTGTGGTTTTGGCTAGAGATGATGCAATAGAGGGTCCGAGATTCATGGAGCTCGAGAGAACGGTGCCGCAGTTGGGGCAGATTTGCCGTGGCATGGCGTATTTCGGCTCACTCCGATCCGACCTCCCTGCCGTTTGCGCTCTCATCGATAATACGGGAAATTTTCTGAATTCTGAGTATCACAGCAGAGGCCGATTCATTTTAGATCGTAAAAAACAAAACCTTAAAAGGTTTTGTTTTAGCGAAGCCTTTATCAGTCCCGAAAAGGCCGTCTGTAAAACGGTATGAAAAATATTTCCCCCTATAGAACAAAGGAATTGAGATAACGTTTCATTTTACAGTACTCAAAACGAGGGCGTAAAAACTGAAGCCGAAATCGAAACCTTTTAGAATCCTGTTTTACACCATCAAAAACACACCAGCCACTGCAGTGTATGGAGTTCGTCAAGACATTCTGAAGATAGCATCAATCCACTTCATCATCCCTAATCATCCTACTCTGATTTTTTTAATTCAGTTTCATCGACCAGAGCCTCATCATGCATGAGATTGACTGAAACATACAACTGTCGACCAGTTTGAATTGTCAAAAACAACACAGGACTCGGACCTGTGCGGATACGTTGGCTTTAGTAACAGACCTACGATCTGTAGTAGAACAAGAGATAATCTGCTAAAATAAATAATCTGTGCTCAAAACACAATACACCCCATCGGGGTGAAATTTTCCCAATCGATGTCCAAGGAAACCTAAATGAACGGGAGTTCAATGTAATTGTGAGGCCACTATTACCGCAAATCCTTCTAAAAGCCCATCGTGTGAATGCTAGTCACCACAATAGTAGAGTCGAGAAATACGCGGAAAGATGATCTAAGCGCGAGTTAGCGACACGTCATGGTCGATGAAAGGTACGTTGTCGTCGTCATCATCGACAGTCACGATCATCCCAATCGCGCGCTACGAAGTTTTCATCGGGCCAATCGGGCAACCCCTGCAGGAAACGCCGAAGATCTGTTAGTGATGAACGTCCTCCCAAAAACTGGCAGATCATTAGTTCAATCAAAACCAATGGAAGGAAATATAACATACCGAAGTTCGAAAAGCCTCCATGAACCGTTTCGCATGCGACACATTGGTCAGTGGTGAAGCGTCGGACTGAGCTATGAGGGCCAGCAGCCCTACCATGTCTCTCACAGCCCAAATCAGCTTGAATGCGTCCATATTCATGGTGTCAACCCGGGAGACAATGTTGCTCGCATACGAACTTGCATTGCTTGCTAGGCGAAATTGAGCTGCGACGTGACTATTTGCGTTTGAAGACACGTACTTATCATCGCCAGCAAAGGGCAGAATGGAAGAACAAGATACATCAAGTTAATGATTTTAAAATCAGAAGCTATACCGAAAAGGGACCAGACGAATCCCGAAAGTGCGCACACAAGAGCCAGTGTCAACAAGCCCCGGAAGAGATGGTCGACAAATCTAGCGTGATTCTTGAAGTTGAGATTCTAAAGGAATGAGAAAAGATGAGCGTCGCATGATTGAAGTAAAGACGGTTCGGCTGATCCGGTGCTGTCTAATGACCACCTTTTGCAATGACCGCATCTTGTGCTCCAAGATGGGCCCTGAAATTTTGCATCGATAACGAAGATCGGCACTGAATGTTACACTGTCCGAGTCGCAGGCCTGGATTTCCTGAAAAATATCATTGATGAGCGTAGGGCAGACGCTTTGAAGGTACCCTTGGCATTCAAGGATCTCGTAAATGGCATGAAGTGTTTTTGTTCGAGTATGCGCCTTGATGATACTGCATCCGAGTCAGGTAAAGAAAAGAGACATACTCCCGCACTCACAATTTGAAGGGGAGGTACTCGTCTTCGGGACGGGACTGCATGAGGAGATTACACAACTCCCTAGACGTCTTATCCAGCTCTCTGAAAGCATGATACGAAGGAGGAACTGCGCGGTGAAGGACTGCCCATAGGCTATAGATCCACTCTGTGCCGGCTATGATATCGTTCTCAACAGGTAATTGATAAAAGTCTGCCCAGTGGGGAGGTGTACCAAAAGGAGCATTCTGGAGATTTTTGGGAAGAGAATGTTTTGAGCTTTCTGGCTTGGCGACGTCGAGAGTCATAGCAAACGAGGTCGAATTGGAAAATACGGAAACAGAGGTGATCAGCTTGAAGATGTTTGGCGCATGTACTGAGCTATCATACGCAAATCAGACTCTCAAGAACAACATGCAGCGACCATGATTTCACGCACCAAGTATCTCGTTCTAGAATCGCGCTGCACTCTCCTGAACCAAATTGATAGTGAAAATGCCTATGTGCTTCTCTTGTGTTGTAGCACCTCGGATAGAAAGTCCCCAATTGCCGCTGGTTGACGCGGCTCGACGGCCAGTGATAGGTATTAAGTTGAAGAGAATCACGTGCGAGCTGGCGACTATTTCAGTGTATGGGCGTAATAGTGTCCGGAAAATCGAGAGGGAGTAAGTGCACACACAAGTCGGTCATTGGAAGGAGTCATGCACAAGTTGAAGTGCGTCATGATCCTCTGCAATACACAAGTGTCATCTTGACACATACCATGCTCACATGTAGCTCCAACTTGGAACTTACCTCTCTCAAGTCATCATGATCACGCAAGATTGATCTGCAGCTGAATTTCATCACAAGTCAGGGTCTGGTCAATCTCGCGCAAGTTTTATCCTCTCATTGCGATCCAAACAAGTTGAGTATATCCTGTTGCTTTTTAAAACCATATTTCTCATTATTTGGTCCAGGGGGGTGTATAAAGAGAGCCTGTTTTGGAACTTCCTCTAAGTTCTTCCCGCCTTCCTCCCTGATTTCATTCATGCTTCTCATGGCAAGACAGTCAGTCGCCGTCTGAGTTCTCATAGCGATGTACTTACATGTTGCTTATTCCCGTTGGGATCCCGGATTTCATAGTATATAAGCTGGTATATTTTTTAGTTAGTCCCCATGTCGTGTTTGCCACAGATGTGAACACTTTTTGCCACTCGCTTCATTTGAGAACAGTGCCGCAATTCTAACACAAAGAGCAAATGATTGTTTAGATCACTCAGTCTCTGAATGATTTAGACTGGCTCGAAGTATGCAATGATAAACCTGTTTTTAAGTTATATCTTCTATGGATAATATAAGTCTTTATTCATTGAGAAGGCTCCAAGCTGGGATGCTTATATATATGAGGATACATGGAATATCATTTATAAATACTTCCATTCATCCTTCTTCGATTCATTCAGGTGTTTGGCGAACACTGAAGTGAACGCGACCACGAGTGATCTGCTGGATATTGCCGATTTGCCGAGAATATGGCTTACCCCGGCATATGGCACTTGACAATGCTGAAAATCAGCACCTGTCCAACTTGTTGTTGGGATAGCAATCCCGAGTTAGTGCTAGAATGCACTCGAAGCTTCGGCATGACTAAGCAGCATGAACATTTAACCGCAATAGTAGACACATATAGTAATCCGTAGTAAATTCTAGAAGTAGTACAACTTGTATTTAAGTACGATGCCTCTCCCTCGAGAGGCTAATTAATTCTCTCTCTCACATACTCTCCTCTGTACTTCCAACACTTGTGCATGCTCCACACAGCTGTTTTACTTGTGTGATCGGATAAAGTATTCACCTGCACTTGTGCTACTTCCGAGGATCATGACTTGTGCATGCATTCATTCCCCATCTCAAACTTGCATGAATTGGCAGTACATGGGTAACTTGTGTAGGCTATTCATTCCGCAGACTTGTGTTTGAAATAGAGATGGATGGACTCGATTTTCCGGACAGTATTACGCCCATATCAGTGTTCCGACTGGCATCAACTTAGCCTACTTAGCAAACGTGCTTTTCCTCTTGCCAATAGCCACTGTTAAGTCTCAAGATACCTCACCGGCGCAAGACTAGCACTGTGCCATCTCCGAAGGCCCTTTCCCTGATCCTCAAGACAGTTTTGGCCCAGGATGGGACGGCCTTTGCATAGCTCAACCTCGACCCCGAACCAGCAACCTTGTATTCAAGTTGCGCTTGGTGTCCGCGACTTTGTACATTCAAGTTGATGAGCTTGCCATTGTAGTAGACGTAACTTGAAGCCTACTTGGAGGCCCATTACTTGTATCTCGTTTTCTAACCAAGTTCGACGCCCGCTCCATGGACGGACGATGAAGATAAGGCTAGTACAACTTCGTTCATTTGTGGACCCGTTTCACGTCGTCTCGGGCGTCTGGAGTGTTGCGAGATGCCATTATCAGCGCGACGGAACCGGATTTTCTCAGTCAAAGAACTGTTAGCTTTAGTATGTTTCCCCTCTTTTCTCATGTCGTTTCTCAGGTATCATCAGCTGCAAATATGGGCAAACTCTTCCGTAAATTGATGGCAGTCGGAGCATCTACAGAAAGCGAGGACTACGCTGCATAGGCTCTGGCTACTACGCTGTTTCCGCATGAACTTTCCAATATGCTGGAGGGGGTGGAGAAACTAATTTCCCGGTACTTCGCTTGCTTTACGACGACGAATATCTCCCGTTTCCCGATGTTTCTTTCTTCGTTGCCCGATTCTTACGGTGACATCCTGCATCACTAACCAGCTTTGGGACCTGAAGACTCGGTCTTTGGCAGATATCTTGACGCAGGTGGAGGTACTTATTGCCTCCACCTATACAGTTATGTACATTGTCAATTTTATATGTCGACGTCGTCAACACTCACGCCGTTGGTTACCGAATGCCCTTCCCCGCCTAGCATATGCAAATCTGCGTAAACGCTCCGGAACAACGCTTTCAAATCTGACCCTACATTCTTTTGGCGGGACCCAACATTTGGCTCCAGTGGCGGCGACAAGACATTGGCTAGTGACTGACCGGGCCCTCCTCTACCTTGTAAAAGTCGTACAAAGAGAAATTTTCTGAAACCGGCCATGGCCGATCTCCAACCTCCAATCGTGCGCCTCCACATAGCCCAAGGTTCTGCATCCGATGTCCTTCACACCGGATAGATAGGCGGACCTGATTCGAAATGCAGGTAACTTCCGCGAAACTGAGTTGTAGTTGTTGTAGTTCTAAGTCGCCTCTTTCTTATTGGGACGAGAAGAAGATTATCTGGTGTGCTTTTCTTACGACGGTTATCTTTACTAGCTGATCCAGTTACTCAGGACAAACATACTATACTACTTTTGTCCCTTCGACTCTCCGGGCGAAAGGTACTACAGTTAAACAGCCACAAACGCAAGTCGCTCCAGCCGGAAGCTTCTTGTCGGCCTCCTGGACGTGAGGAAGCCTCTCCGTTCACGGTCTTCTGGTGTTGCCAAGTGCTTGAGGTGCCATAAATACATAACGACGGTAACAGTGACTAGGCCTCTCTCAGATATCACTTGGAAACGGATATTCTGGAACGTTAACAGATCAGATCTCTTGTGTTTGGAACACACCACGGCAAGTGGTCGATTTTCAATTGCAACAATGGTGCTCATCGAGAAATACATAGGGTTTGGACGCGCTCTACTGTCAGTCGATCTTAGCGGTCACATGTGTTTCATGCCATTATCATGCCCAATAATCGTACTGTTTCCCTAATTCGATACATAGGATTTCAGACGGCTGAGAAACTTCAGGTATTTCAAAGGTACATATCGGTGCAGAAGATCAATTTACAGTAAAACTTTAAACGGCCGATTCAAGGAATTCCTCAAGGACATGAAGGTATCTAGTATAAACCGATTAGTTTTTGTGATCCACGGCACCTTAAACGACTCTATACCTGTCTTTTTCCTCGTATAGCCCCAGGTGTGTACTGTTGGAAAGCTCAAGCCACTTGATTTTTGGGACCCTCAAGAACCACGGCATGACCGCGACATCCTGTACTTCATCATTGGGCGCACTGACAATCAGCGTGGGATAGGTGATCTTGTGAAGGATGTCGACGATGGACCAGGTCTTAAGAGTTCCGGTCACATTAAATTCCGACGGTCCCAGCCTTGAGAGCTTTCATTGAGCCTGAAGCGTCAATTGAAGGAGTGCTCACATTGTGTGGTAAACGGTAGGATTCTTTCCAAACGACTCAAACGACGCCATGACATCCTCAGGCCACGGATCCAGCGTACAGACGTGTTTCTTCATGAACACCATCATTCCGTCCCCATATTCCTTTGAGCTAGTCGTACCCTCTCGTTCATGCTTCCGCAACATGGAAACAAAATCCGCAGGGAACTTTTCCAAAAGGGCATTAGTCCCTACTTCGTAGAGTTCCATTGACGCCGGCGAGTTGAGAATCACCAAGCGGCGCAAGCCCTTGGGTGAACGAGTAGCTGCATATTGTCCGGCCAGCATTCCTAACTCGGGTGAGTTTTCGACACGGGCATGAGTTTCGATATCTGACACACCTCCCCATGATTGGCCGACTAGGTCGAAGCACTCAGAGATGCCTAAATGGTCGAGGAGGTTATCGAGCTCGTCCATGAAAAATTCTGGCGTCCAGAACTCCTTGGGGGCATCACGCAAATGTGTTGAGTGTCCGTTCCCAATCTGATCGTACGCCACGATAGGTATTCTGGAGCGTTGACTCAGCCACAGTGCAGTAGTGATTAGCACGAAGAATACGCACCCTGCAGATTCCGTTAAGGCCTTATGGACGCTGTAGATGTCGGTGTTGTCAGATAGTACCAGGATATTCGGTCGGAGTGATTAAGCCTACAGCATACTGTTGTGGCCATATTTAATTTCAGCAATAACCGTGGAAGCGATACAAGAACTTACTATTCGTGTGTAAAACCAGGTCCTCCATGAAGAGTGACGAGAGGCGGCTTGCCAGATTCCAGGTCGCCGATAACTTTGTACCACGTCTGGTAGGTTTCATTGCCTACTTTGAAAGCTGCTGTGCCAGTAGTTTCGAGGAGCATAATGGACAATGGATGGAGTTATCCTGGTCAGTGAAGGGTATCACAATAGCGTTCCCGGATCCCGATATTGGATATATATAAGGGATGTGAGCATTTACCACTAAGGCAAGTCGTTACTAAGAATAGAACAACTTTGGATCTTTTGTGTGAAGTTGCGCATATTGTGTGGATCTTGTTCCCGTGATGAACCGGCGTAGTGGAATATCATTGAAATCAAGAGGAACAGAAGACCAAAGGCGATACGGACAACACAGCTTATGGCGGCCAGTCACAAGTGTGATATCACAACTTTACGAACAGAAGATACTCTGCGCGCTCTGTCAGTATTCACATGCAAGGCGAGGCAGCGGTGATTTCTAATATCGTACGTGGTCACCAGGAAACCCCTTGCGCATTCATGTGTCTATTTAGTATTGTATATGCAAGTACCGGCTAGTAGCCTATCCCTAGGGCGCCTTTGCGGTAACTACACATTCTATAGACATGGAAAAAACGGCTGTTGTGAACTGTGAATAGTTCGGGTTCAGACTTGGATGAGCCACATGAGACTGAGCGCTAGATCTATATATAAGTCCAAGTTCGGTGATGAAGGGGAATCAACGTACTGAAAGATGCGAGATAAGCCAGAACAGGGAGAAGTGCATTCCATATTCAAATCTCGGGTAGTTTACCAGTAGGTTCCACATCGGCGCCTCCGCCGGCTCGGACTGTCATAAAGCTCAACAATCAACAAAACGATACAACAATTACACGTACAGATGCGGGGCACAATTCGCTGAGATGGCATAGACTTCAAAGCAGAAGTTTTAGAGGCATCTTTTGATACAGCTCAAAAGTTAGGTGTCAGAATAGAGATGTACATGAACATACCATGAAGTACAAGTGCCATCGATGTGATAGGCGCAGCAAAAATTATCATAGTCCACAGGAGCTTATAGTAGGGAAGTAAAGTCATTCTTGAGTAGGTATAGTCACTAGTGTGATTTGAATGCACTTGCACTCCAGCTGTTAGGCTGTTAGTCACTAGGTAGACAAAGCTTCCTCTGCCTGTGCTGTGTATTTATACTGTTTTCTACTTAATCTACTTTCTCCCCATTTACTAAGCATGCCGAGACATGCTGATAGTATCACCCAAATGTCACAACAGTCACCGTTTAGGACTAGTCGAAGTTCACCTTGATATATACAAATCACATTGAATTGGCCTAGTAAACATAGCCACGGTGGTCCACTGATCCTTGGTTTAAAATTGTTGTATTGTATGTACTTGTATGAATGAAACCAGAAACCCATTACGCGTTACACTTATGGTTTTAGGAAATGATGCCTGCCTGACCAACGAAACGACCCCAGCGTTACGCGTCCATCAAGTACGTACAGTTCGGGTTGAACTCTCGGGTAATGTACTAGTAGCCGGAAATGTGACGCTCATGTCACGCGTTGGCGGGCAGCCTGCGACGCGCGTCTTGGCTCGCCACAGTATGTACACCAGATTATTTGTCCCATCGATCTGGTTCTGATCTGATTTGATCATAATCAATAAATTTAAACCGTCTCATCATACATGGTATGCCACCACTTTTCAATGAGTTCTTCGGCCAGGCTTTCAAGATCACTTTAGGTACTCGGTGCTATGGGCTTTCGCCATTCAGCGATTGAATTAAGGCCGAGTCTGGCTTAGTGACTCAAGGAAGCGGTCGCTGCAATGAATTGCAAGTTGTTTCAGTAATCTTTGCGGGTTATGGCCTATTCAGGCTGTTAGTGGCACTGATCATCATGGTCGTCGCTGAATTTCCGAGCAGCACCTGTATAATAAATATATATTCCTACATCCTCTCGAATATGGTCAACTAACAGGAGCCTTGCTATCCTCAGTCTGTTTCTTGATATGAACGTGTGTTGTCCTTCTACCTCACTGCTGCGCCGCTTACACTCATTCCTGCATAGACTACACTCAAGGAATCAGCCCAAGTCTTCCCACTCCTTCTCATTCTTGCCATCATAGTTATTTTACTGGATGGTTTATCAATTTTCAATGTTATTGATCTTTCCCGGCTGAATTTTGTCTCGTATTATGGCAAGTCTTCGTCTCTATATGCCTCTGCATTTCCTCCAGCTAACTGCCAATACGTTAGACATGCCAAAACCCGCCGCCCATGGCAAGGAAGCTTACAGCCTCGAGCCTTCCTCCGATCATGTGGCGCTACGGTTTGATGACCACAACTATGATATTACATCTGACCATGATTGGGAGTCGATTTTTCCTTCCAACGGCAATGACTACCATGTCTCGATGTATCGACAACTCGCCTGTCTTGACACGATACGCAGGGCACACTTGATTTTATATGCGCGACAGTCAAACACTTCGGAGACACCTTTGCTTCTGAAGGAGGCGCAGTGGTGTTTCGGTTATTTGAGGCAGATTATCCTTTGTAATGCAGATACGACATTGGAACCCAGTGTTCGGGTGTATGATCTAGATGATGTATTTCTACAGGACGCAACCGGCCTTGGAGAATACCATAGGTGCTATGATTGGACAAGAATTCGCCATATAGAAATCCCGCTGTCCAATAGTCTTGGTACGGTTTAGAACTTTCCGTCAGAGTTTCACAGAGGGCTAACATAAATATTATGCATTGTTCAGACACCGGCACTTAGAGTAGAAGTCGGATAATGGCAGCGTAACTCTGGTACTTAGTACGACTATGGATATGCAATATTGTAAATGGTAGAACTCGAGGCGACATGAAAATCCGACGTTATATACATCACTTGAACCTATTAATCTACTTTTGCATTTGGCAGGCTGTTATCTCAACAATTATTGGTACGCACTTTATAGCGAGCGACAGTCTCCAACTGTGTTTATATCTCTTCAAAGTACTGTCGTTAGCATGTAGAGCATTGTACAGCGAGTGTAATCGTACTTAGTCATGCATCAAACAATCCAATGAAAGGATCTGGTCGATGGAGCTCGGATATATCCCTGTGCTGGCAACCTTGAAGGAGATTGGACGCTTTCCAGCAGCATGCAACGATGAAGATGCTCAATAAGGCATCTAGCACGAGGAGAGCGAAGAGAAGAGCAAGACGCTTGGGCTCGTAGGTGGGTGTATTTTGTCCAGTTGACCCTCCTTCATCGGCAGAACCCAGGAGCGTGTATTGTGCTTGCGGTGGGGACATGTGAAGGTGTTGCTACGTTGTTGAGGCTGCGCGCGCTGTTAATATCGCAAAACTTGCACCTTCCATCGAGTTGGTTCATCAACCATAGATATTTTTGTCTCAAACCAGATACAGGAAAAGGACTTAATATGAACATCGAGATGAAGTGTATATAGGACTCTATCTTGGCATCCGTGGGCGCCTGAACAAGGGATCAGAACGTCAGCGAAAACTCCATTAGAAATCGAGCGTGGACCTCACAATCCGCAACAAGTATCAGTCCGGCTCCTCCCAAGCATGAGTCAGAGGAATATCTTCCCACTCAGCGTAATTTTGCTCCACAAAGCTTCTAACTTTTGTCCAGTCCCGGCACCGGGATTGAGTAGTGGCCGAGGAGTTGATAGGTATCACGGAAATATCTGCCCGACAGAGCAGACCCTGTCGTATGTATTTCAGACAGTGATTGTCATGATACATGTCTCGGTCTTCGGGATGAGCGACTAGGCCAAGTCGTGCGATGACATGCGCGTATCTGAGAGCGTTCAAGCAATGAAGCTGATGGTACATCGACAGGGCGAAGGGTTTGCCCTTTGGACCAAGCCGAACATATCCCTCTTTTGGAGGTAACATGGATTTCCAGGCATCATTATCGTTCAGGGGATAATAGATGTCCGTGTCCTTTATCTCCATGGTCACTACGTTATATGTTCCGGGGAGCTCTTGAGGCATGCTTCCCCCAACAAATGCTAAAGATACGTCAATCACTGAGGAGAAACGATAGTCTTGCATCACTTGCCGAAGTGAGGATATTCTGCTGCTAAGAACTTAGATATCGCGTGATAAAAATTCATCACGGCAATAGCTTTGATAGCAACGCTTGCAAAAAGGAGAAGAATGACAAGAGTCAGGCGGCTTTTCTTCTGCATGATGCCGAGGACACTAGAAGGGGGGATTACTTCAAGGGGCGAGATACCTGAACTATGCTTTTGTACCCACTTCGACGAGAAGTCTTCTTTTTCAGCACAGGATGTTGGTCTATTGCAACTGATATGATGACTGCGGCTTGGGAAACTGGGACCGCTCGATTGATTGATGGAATATAAGCCATAGCATAAGATGTTCGCAATCTGTTCAGGAGTGGCATGATAAAAATATGATGATCCTTTATCAACCTACTGACTCTTTTCACGATCGTGCAGATTGTTCCCCAGAAATCGACAACCTTAGTTTGTATCATATACGGAGCATGGGCTGGCTCTGTTGTGAGGAGACTCAATATCTACAATTCGGACACGGTATCAAGATGTATTCACACCAGTAGACATGCAACAAGCAGGAAGTTATTCCAGACACGAACATGCTCGTAAATCTAGAGGTACGTGAGCACCTAAAGAGAATAGACAATCAGAAAACGCAGAGCAGCACCCGGTAACGGGGAAAGGACGGACCATCCAGCCTTCTAATTCGAGGGGCCAGTTGCAAAGATAGTATCATAGCCGCCAATAAAGATAAAGAAGTTTAGCGGGCGTTGCCATGCTATTCTCAAAGACCATATTATCTAAAATGGGATATTCTGTCAGCACGGCAAGACGCCATTTTGGCTCTGAATGTGGGCTGCATATTTGCGGACGTACTGTTTGCCGCGAACGCGGGTGTAACCTGCGGGAAATGGTCATAAATACAAGCCGAAGTTAAATATAAGAGTAAAATAGAGCAACTCACCCTTGTACGGATATTGGTTTCATGGCTGGCGAAGGGCCAATGATAGTATTATTCATTAGACACACCGGATACCCTTGGTTTGATAAAAAGTAGTCCATAACATCACTGATTTTCAATCTTATTCGATAGCAGAATTAGCTGAAACGCAGGAGGGTTCGCACGGACACAAATCAGCTAGGCCAACATAGCATCATCCTTTTGCGAAACGCATTCAAGAAAAGAGGATTCTCGAAGTAGATTTCTTTAGGACTAGAGCCAAACCTCCAAATGTCCAGCTCGAATGGAGATAAGACTCGCCGAACATTTCGGGGGCATGATGTCGCGAGTTAGGAAAGATGTCGAGAAAACTGCTGTAGCTGGCCATCCAGTGATCTGGAGGATACTTCTGAGTTGTCTCGAGGTCGATGAGCCTGAAGTAAACGAGGAGAGGATACAATGGTTGACGCGAACGGATTTGGGATACAACTGGGTAAAAAATATGATACATGAGAAGCGAGATGGGCCTATGCTAGCCAAACAGTCTTAGTGGTATCACTCCGCATTAATGGATGAAGGCGGGAAGAACAACGGTCCGCCTAAATGCCTTGTATCGCGAAGTCACGCCAATCTTTCGTACGACTGATGCGCATGAACAGTTCTGTTCCGAGAACCAGACGACGAAAGGAAACTTGAAGCGGAATGTGGAACAAACTCGCGTTGTGCAGGGTTACATTTGCCTGAACATACCAAGGCAGTCGTCGCGCTCCTTGTTATTCGTCACGTACGAGCGTCGGGCAGGACCAGTGAACAAGTAGCCGTCCTGTCCGTGTTACGATCCCGCTCTCAAAAGACCTTACTCCGCCCAAATCTTCTTCCCTTTCATGTATCCGAGAAGCTGGAATATTCAGGTTCGTAGGCTGCCGGAGGAATCAGAATATGGGCCAGTAGACACGGCAGATTGAGAGAGGGAGTCATTGCAACTGTAGACCAAGTTGGTTGACCGAACCGGCGTTTCCGTCCAATGGTTTAGTTGCCGGCCGGCTACTAAAGTCATACTTGGCTTCGTTCTCTTTCGTTCTGCGCTCCCGCTGCAATGGTCACTGCACATAATGCTTCAAGCTGCACTAGCACCTCGTCACGGTATCGAAAGCCAACTAACGCTAGTGTAATTCCTCGCACAAGCGTGACATCACCACACGATTAAGGTTGTCATTCGCTCTCGCCGAGATGTCCTCGACTCCGAACCGGCACTGTACAATCCCTTGGCGCAAGAACGGTATGGAATTTCCAGGAGGCGTTGAGGATGAGGATTCTTCTTCTTCCACCATATACATCATCGATTCTCGCGGGTGCGGTTTTCAGACCCCTCTCACGTGAATGGCCTCTGAGTCTGAGTGAGTCTGGCGATGCCGCTTATCGCAGTGAATGATCATTTCTTGTTAGTCTAGATACGGGAACTTCACAACTGTTCTCTTGTAGCTATAGGTGTATTAACTTGAACTGCTTCCCTTTGTGACCCCCGTTGGTCCAGGGCTGTGTATGTCCGGGACCTTGGCTCTAGGGTGCTCGTCACGACGATATTGTCACTTGGGACCTCTTTGTCATCCAGTAGATCCCTATACCCCCTCCTCGCATCATTCTCGAGCAAGACCATGGTGGACTCTACATACTCGACATCGAACACTTCAGCATCATTTTTGTATGTATTTCTTCACTCGGAATCTGGCTGTCCAACTTTTATTTACTATATTTCTTTTTATTCTAGAGTCTGTTTCAACGACTCTGTATCTTGGCTGGTTAAAATGAAGTGTTATCTCTGTTATTTGTGCAAATAACGGTCCTTCTTTCGCGCTGCTTTAGCTTCACTTTGGACCGTACGAAAAGGTCTAGGTTGTGACGCAATCCCTTGTCTCCGCCGTCTCGTGCTGGCTACAGCGACAGGGAGAGTCGAACTTGTGACACCCCGGTTTAAGCTGCCCATAGGCTCACAACATTTTACGTTTATCGATCGCACCCATTCGTGACTCCGTGGACGGTACAGAGATTGATGGCCTGATAGAAAGGGCGGTATATTCAGCTACCCGTGCACTAAACTGAATGTCTTCCTGGCGGAGGATCGTAACGCAAACCTAATTCTTGGTTCAGAAACGAATGTAGCCATTCTCATCTTCTCTGTCATGATTCAGCACTGCTCCTTCCGGAGAAAAACAGGCTCAAGATCCACCTTCCGACGAGGTTTCGAGCGTGCTACTTAGTCGGCGGTGATCCATCTATTATTCCGAAAGCTTTGACTTCTCCCGCTACTATTTATATTGTTGAATACTTTGCTGACACTTTGATGATGGATCTGGCTCAGTCAACATAACCCGTCTGATGGCTGTGCTCTCGAAGGTGGAGGCTGGTTAATTATAAATTACTATGCGTTTATAGAGTGAATCTTTAAACGTGTATCTAGGTGTGTCTTGGTTTCTTTGATATTACTGACCTTACGTTCACAGACCCGAGTCTCTATTCTCTTCCATACTGAATGATAGAATACTGATTCAAAGAACTACTATCACCGACGTCTTCGATAAATATATAGCGCTTTGACTTATAAACCTAGTGAATCGGGGTACAAAGCGTTCATCTGGGTTAGGATCCAGAACAGATGTTGTTTACGACACTTTGCCCTATGAAAGCCAATGAATCTGCAATGGCTGCAGTTCGACTGTCGTTAGGAATAGGACAAGTAAGCCAGAAGGTGTGCATATCGCGTGGATCTTGTTCTCATGATGAACTGGCGTAGTGGAATTTAAACGTCATTGAAATCAAGGGGAACAAAGCACCATGATTTGGATGATACAGTTGAGTGGGCGGTCACCAGTGATATCACAACTTTGCAGAAGCTATTCAGCGAGCTTTGTCAGTGTTCACATGTGCACATGGCAAGAAGGCGAACTGGTTTTTTAATAGCGTACGTAGGCGCTAGGAGCTCAAGTTATCGCAATTGTGTGTCTAAAATAAAATATATAGGTACCGGCTAGCCTATCCCACTGCACCGTTACAATATATAGTCATTGAATTACTGAATTACCATTGTATGTACAGCCCTATGTGCTTACACAAAGGTCTCTAGACAGCGGAGAGGAACTGTACTAAACTAGAGGATCAAAATAGCCTCAAATTTTCAACGAAATTGAGCGATAGTGTTCTTTAGCCAATCGTGATACTGTTTCCCAAAGAAGAGCGGCCTCCTCAGGATACATCGGCGAACGGCGTGAGGAATAATGCATGATGTCCGATAACTTGCTATCACCCTTCAAGCTTCACTGGCAGGCGTCCGACTCCTTGAAGTATATTGTACTGGCGATTTATCCTATACTGGGTGCTGCGTTACCGTACCTCGTCTTTAAACAAAGGGACCGGTCAATACAGCAATTCAAACATCTGCTGCGAACAGTTCCCTAAGGCGACGGTCGGAACTTGAGGTGGCGTTGGGGTTCACTGTTCCACAATCAGTCCGAGCTTCTCAAGCACCGCGCGCAATGGAAGATCATTACCGATAAGACACATAAACTGGTGAAAAGAGCCAGATATTAAGCACGGCCGTGAAGCTAAGTCCAATTAACGAATGGCATTAATAATAAATATCGGGCACCATTTCAGGTATTACGGCGCTTCGGTGTTCGATTCGAACTCATCAGACCGGGGTAATCACATCGTGACACAGCATGTTTCTATGAATCATTCACTGCCGCCACTGGTAGCTACTTTTTCGTGTACCAATCCAGTCCAGCTATCTTGTGTCCAGCGGGCCGAACGGGAAGATAATGATGGCCGTACATTTATTTAGCTTGGCAATCTTCAGTTGCTGCCCACCACCAAAGTCATGCTTCACATGTTTCCCATCGTGATACTTTCATGTATAAGTATGTCTGTGCAAGTATCTGTACCTTGAGATCTGCATCATGCTTTCTCTTAACCCCAGCTGGACTCCAAACGAGTCTCCTCGCGTCCTTCTCAGTGAACGATCCTGGTTCGCAGGGATCTTCATCACCGCAGTAGCTTACGGAGTGGCGCTCACACTTTCCGTGCAATGCCTCAGTTTGCTCATTCGTTCCATCAACCCTAGCAACTACAAGATTAAAATGTTTTGGATCTTCTATGTCTCTCTGCTATTCATCTGTGCTACGCTGTACGCGGCTGCTGGTGCTAAAATCAACGAATTAGCATTCATAGATTACCGTCTATATCCTGGCGGTCCCTGTAAGCTAATCCCATTCCCTCTATGTTCGACTACTTTCTGAATTTAATATTCCAGCGGCATTTGAGTATGACTATTTCTGGTTACCCGTGAACGCCATGGGTAATACGTTTTTCATTATCGCCAACTGGCTTTCGGACGCCGTTGTAGTATGTCTTTACAACCTCTCCGAATATCTATGCAAAAGTCTTACAGTACGAGTTCGTTGTTAGGTATGGCGATGCGTCATCGTATACGCAGACTGTGGATATCCACAATGGGCGATATTGGTTCTCCCTGTTCTGGCTTATCTCGCATCTTTCAGTATGTTGATTCCCCTTCATCGCCGAACTTGGACTTTTATATAAGCCCTAGCGATCAGTCTCATGTGGCTCATTCAAGTCTGCAACCCGAACTATTCACCCTGGGTGTTCAAGAACGTTAATTTTACAATACCTTTCCTCTATGTATCTTTGGCCCTGAACATTGTCATGACACTAGCCATCGTGTTGCGCCTATTGATGTACCGATGGAGGATCTCGAGAATCATGGGGAAGAGATACGGAAGCCAATATACCAATGTGGCGACTATGCTCATAGAGTCTGCTGCGCTTTATTCCACATTCTCGATGCTGTGCATCATTCCTTTCTCTTTGAACCATCCGATTCAGAATGTATTCATCCAGGTCTTCTCAGAGGCACAGGCAAGTGCTTAATTGTGTTTCTCCCGTGTTGATTTCATCATCTTTGCTTCGCTCTCCAGATCGTTTCCACATTGATGATAATTTTCCGAGTTGCACGGGGCCAGGCTTGGTCTGCAGACACTGCCTCGACTATCTTTTCTTCGAGGTCCGAGGCTATTGAGATGCCCGGTCATTCGAAGAGGATTCAATTCGCTGATCCATACACATCGATCAATACGAACGAAGACAGCGATTCCGCTTTGAATAGATGCAAGGGTGATGTCGTTGAGAAGACCCTAGAAGTTGACCATAGGAATGATGATGATGCTTCAGAGAATGCATAGAATTGTGTGTCTAATTACCGCCATCTTTCTTCTCTTCCTCCCATGTCGTTGATATTATGGTATCTATCTTTCAGTATGCCCGTAGAGGACCTTCGGTCACACAGAATCCGTCTCGATGATAGAGTCGCGAAATAGCCAGAACTGCTTCCCGAGCACTGGTATGACACCAACGGTGTTCTATCGATGAGGTCCCATCGTCATACGCATCTTGATCTTTTATCGCATACACTTTGTCAGCAGAATTTGGCATGGTCTCGATCCGCGATCACGACTTCCATAGCTCGACATGTCCGTCAATCAACTAAACCAAAATTCATTCAGCGGAAATTTGACTGAATAGGGACGATAATACCGAAGCTTTGATGAACTCCAAGAATCTCCTGGCGCGTAACATATCAGACAACTGTGAATCTCTCGACTCGGCTATGAGGGTGAGCAATCTATCCGCATCCTGCCAAGCCCAGATAAACAAAAGGGCGCCAAAGCAGAGCATGTGAAGTTCATGAACATGTTGAAATAATCGTAGCGGGTATGGAAGCACACGAGGGATCAGGCTCAAGCCTAAGGATCGGCAACTTGAATAAAGACGGAACTTACCCTAGTATGCCAGAAAGCCCATGATGAGAGCGAAAGAAGCAGCCCAGAGTCCCTGAGAGGCAGAAAAGATAATCAAGATCAACAGCACCAAAAAGATAAGCGAAAGACGTAATGCCGCTGTGCACAAAGTGATAGGTGATACGTTCATAAACGACAAGAACTTGAAGGATTGTCGGATTGAAGTCCTATACAAAGACGGATAAGCCAAATGAACAAATACGATGTTCCCACTAACGTTGTGATGTTGGCACTACGCTCTCCAGCCTCTGCATCTCGCGCTCAATTTTCAAACTGGACGCCTTGCACTGATTCCGAAGGCTGATACTGAAAACCATACTATCCGAGTCAATTTCTCGAGAGATGTCGACAATGACCGTAGCAAGTATTGCCGAGATCCCACCTGCATTCGAGGATAGTGTCGACAGTGAAGAGAATTCTCACGACATGTGGGCTGGTGAGGCTGCATAGACGTTACAAGAGGATAAAAAGAGTGGTTCCAAGTTTCTAGTTACATCGCGGTGAGCGTGGCCGAACTATAGGAATACAGGATGGGGTCAATCAACTCGGTAGAGTCATTGCAACGTGATACAGAAAGGCAGGTTTGCAATAGAGGGTTGTCCACAAAAAGTCGATTCAAAAAGTGTCGGATATGATATTGTTCTCGACTGGTAGCTGATAGAAGTCGGCCAAATGAGGTACCAAAGCCAAGGGTGCTACCCGCAACATCGGAGAGAAAGGAGAAGCTCTGGACTCGGATTCGTTAACAGAGACTTGGCGGAATCTTGGAGAAAGACAAGTTTCAATTTGTTAACGGTGGTGCAAAGTCTAGTCACGTGCCAAGTAGGGTTATTTTCATTTTCCATCACCGAAATCGCAAAAATAAAAGATAAAGGCTACAAGCATGAGTTGAGAGCAAATACTACTTAGCACTAGGCACTAGCTTCGAGCTGGTCATTGTGTACTACAAGAGTGGAACCGGCAAATTTACTACAGATATCGACGAGGACTAAGAAACACGGTCTTGTAGAGTTTCATCGTCAAAGGGCTCCCTAGCTAATCCTTCCTCTTCTCGATCTTCTTGGCGTAAATCATGTCGCATCGCGAAAAGAAACCCCCGCCTGAACTGAAGGTGAAGACCAGTGATCGGATCATCCAAGGCTGAAAATCGGCGAAGCCGCTATTTACTGTTGGACTAACGCGGGCATTCAATATCCCGAAAACACCAAATTTCGTTATCCCCAACATGTTATGAGGATCAGGTTCAAACCATTCGTCGAATTTGGAAGAGACCTTTGTGCGTACTGGAATCGCACATTCGGAAGATTCCTGTGTAGTGTCGAGCTGGTAACGACAACAAAGATGACGTAGAAAATGGATTCCACATCGTGACGATAAAGGTGTTTAGTAGGCGGTGGATCCTCGACATACTTCTTATCGAAGAGTTCATACGCCGTGTAAGGTCGAGTGCCGACACGCTGAAGCAAGGAAGTGGTGTCGTCTCGGAAGGAGGAGAAATCGAAATCGTTAAGGACCCCGCGTAGATGGCCATCGATGGTCCGGCGCCACATAATGTTGCCTTTGCTAATATCCCTGTGAATAATTCCCGGGTGATCATAGAGCCATTTGTGAATTTCAACGGCAGTCAGAAATCACTCAGAAAAGAGGAATAATGTACGCACTGTGCAAAATGTCGAAGAAGACCTGAGCATACTCTTGAGGCAGTCTGCAGTTCATCGAAGGAATACAGTCTCTCCTCGACAGCGATTCGACACACACGTCCCTCGTACTCAAATTTCTTGTCTGCAAACATGGTCTTTGCAAAGAAATCCGCCAGGTTCGCCTGAGGAGACTTCGCGTCGTAGCCAAAGTCTTGAGAGAGGAGAATGTCCGGCAAGTGATCTAGGGCCCAGTCTGGCCTTTTGCCTTGCGTCATATTTCGAGCCTTCTCTTGAGCTTTCCCAATGAAATCTGCTTCAGATGTTCGGTGGATGTCCGGCTAACTGATCTTGACAATCAGTTGTTTACCCTTCCACTCCTCATGCTCCGATGTGGCCTTGACTACGCAAGTGTCCCGACCGACGATGCTAGGATGGCGCAATATAATCCAGCCAAGGGTGACCTCAACCTTTTTCATCCCCTTTAACCAACCTGAGCGTTACTCCAACAAAGACGGCGTCGGGATCACCACATCTATTCATGTAATTCTCGATGAGCACCTTGTCGTTGTAAAATTGTTCTTGGATGCCTCGCTGCTTGAGAGAAAGGCGACCCAATCCGATGAGCATTGCCACGAACGCGTCCGTAACGTCAGTACCCTCCTGTTCAGAGATAACAACCGGTTTGCACACAATGATGGCGGAGCGATCATAGTCCGCCATCATAGTAGAGTGATTGAATGCGTCCGCCCGCAACCAGTGCACCAATACAGTGTGTTCGAATGTCGGCACCAGACAGAATTTCGAGGGCGTAACGACCACACTGGAGTTGTATGTTTCGGCGGGCCTTTGCTATTTCTTCCCGTTGCGCTTCTTCCTCTTCCGAAAGTGCTGCTGCCTTCCTGGTGGCCACGACGTCACGAGCCACGCCAGTGTGGGGAAGTTTGGAACGGACACGAGAAAGGTCGTCGCCGTCTGATCCTGAGCTAGAGCCGGAGGAGTAGGAGCACAAGATAACCCCTAGGGTCTCGATGCAAGATAGGTTTACGTCGCACTTTTACTCGGGGACCCTTGTCGTCTGGATACAGAGATTTATTTTAAATGAACGTCAGAAAGAATAAATGAGGCTTACTAGGCATAAGAACGCGATAGATAGCATCAGATCCTTTCGTCAAGATAACACTCATCGGGCTTGAATTCCTGACAACGCATACTTTGAACCCACGACACTTTATTCCCAGGTCCATTATCCTGGATAGCATCAAACAAGTTTCCTGAACTAAGCATCGAACGAAGAACGCTCCAGCTATCAGGGATATCTTGAGAGCCACTGTCGACCGGTTTCGCATCAAGGCCCAGTCCACAGTCCTTTTCAGTGACACCTAGAACATCGAACGCACAATCAAACATCAGCCCGTCAGGATGAGAAGTCTTATCCCCAGACTTGGGATTGCATTGTTCGACGTAGGTCTTGACGTGTGTTCTGAATGTAGCATCATTTTTGATGGTCGCAATAAGAGATTGAATCTCGTTATTAGTGTGCCAGTCGTGAGGAAGATGGAGAATTTGGGTGAAAAAATCATCTGCAGGCATGAACACGCGGCTGCTGATATCGGCTCGAATGTATGGATCATATCTTGCCATAGGATGAACTGGATTGGATTTGGGATGAACCTGTGGGGTGTCAGACTCATTGTTGCTGAGCAAAGTGTTGTGCACAGAAGAGCACGACTGGTCGGATAGAGACTCCTGTGGCAGTGTTTTGTTCCCTGTGGCGGACTGTGCAGCAGAGCGATGACTCGAATCCATGCTCGCATCGTGGGACATGGTAGCGTTAGGATAATCGAGCGAGGTGGAGGGAGAGCACGAAGGCAAGAAAGGATGTTCAGGTCGCGCAGAACAATAAATTTATGACCGCAAAGTAATGCACGTGATCGTGTGGCGCAACATATTTGGGCACAACCGGCAAATGCCGAGGCTCCTTGAACCAATAAAAAAATCATAAACCAGTAGGTGGCTTAGACTAGTGATCCAAGGGCGATGAGAGAGTCTGTTACGAGTCCTCAGGTCGCTATTCTCAGGCTCTCGATAAACTGAAATGTGGATATTTGTGTAGGGAGATTTCAAGTGAACGACCACCGCAAAGGTAACTTCTCTCTTCCAAACTCCCGTCAGTCGCTGAGGCGACTTCCCCAGAATCTTCACCTGACTGAACATTACATTGTGCTTCCTACAGCTTGATTAGCCGCCCAAATCTTCTCTTCGTACAACAGCGCCTTCCGCTCTTCGTTCAGAGTTCTCCGGTGCAGCTGATTATAGCGGTACACCGTTTCTCCTCCGACGTCTCGACCACAAGGTTGATCCCAGCACGCGCTGCACGCTCTTTGTATGCAGAATTATGGTGCAGAGGCCTTCTCCGTTCCGGCGTCGGCAGGAGAAGACAGAAGCACCGTTTTCATTTCTGAGGCGCTGTCCAGGGACGCGTCTTTTTTTGCCATTGCGGAAGGGCAAACCCGACGTTTTCGCATACGCGCCAGTTAACGCCGATGCCCTGGACCTTGTTAGATGGTACTGACGACTCGTATGCAATAGAGCTGGTGTCAACGTCCCCAGCAGCTCGCAAGCATCGACCAGGTACTGGTTGAATCGAAGAATGCCGTAGATGACTTGCAAGATACTCATGGCATCCGAATGATTGAAAATTCTTGCTTGCAAGGTCAGAACAGAAGTAAAGGATTTTCGACGATACACGCACTGCCTGAGAAGGGTGTTTTCATATGAGGTCCTTCTGAAGATGTCGATGAATTCGGTAGCCAGAGATGGAATCGACTTGTCAGCGAGATAAGGATTGGAAGGAATGGTCATAACAAGTCATCCAATTGCGCAGTCGGACGCCGGCCGCGAGTGTTGTGGGTTGGTAAACGATAGAAGTCGGCCCAGCGGGAGTGCACAATCTATAAAAACCAAGTAAACGTGAAGTGTCGTAACTCGGTTTTAATCACTCATAGATGGGTATTCCTTGTGGTGATAGACCAAGGCGAGAGCAGTCCTTACAGTTGTGAGGTGAGCGTTCTTCAAGCAAACATACACCAGCAGAGCTACCTTACGATTTTCCCAAAACATTCTACCTGTGTGCGAATGTCCGAGAATCCTCGTAATATACGATCCTGATGGAATTGGGCGTCAGGGTACTGAAGGAAGAAGATACGAATAACGACCACATATTGAGCTTCTTCCGTCGGAAGTTGAGTAAACGATTGGTGGGTTCTCATATGGATTCGCTTACGTTCGATTCATCTCCGAGGAGATACGTAAACTGCTTGCCTAGTCATGAAAAACGACTTGGTAGATGTCTTACTTGCCAGTCGAAAAAAATTGATAATACATTTCGTTTGAGCCATACATATCAATTTCAAGCCTATGTAGTTCAACGCGTCGTAGGAAGAGAAAGAGAAAAGGACACCACGCTAGTAGAGGCAAAATTACGTTCGAGGAAGAATAGCAGCAAGTCATACACCGAACCAGTCACCGAGCATCCATTTCTCGTGCAGAATCCTCCGCGATCTGTGTGACAGACAGGAATTGGCTGGAATTCGTCGTTGAGAGGCCATCTCCTGAAGCAGTAGAGACAGGAATAGGTGCAGCAGTGCTGGCTTCCGGTTTCACAATGGAGAGATGTCGAAGCTTCTGCCGAGATAGGTCCGTCTGGATGTTCCCGTCGTCACCACGAGAGATCATTCTCGAAACCTTCATGCAGATGCTCGTCGCTGCTACACTGGAGAGTCGAGAAATGTGAGGAAAGACGCCTTGAGCACGCGTCGATGGTGCCTAATAAGCGATACAGTGGCCTTGGAGCAGAACATTGTCAGGGTCGTTCCAATGGTGTGCGCAAAAGTTTTTGTCGGTCCAGCTGGGCAACTCCTGCAAATACGACCGAAGCCTTGATAATTCTTCACGTCCTCCTAGGAACTTGATAGGGTAGTTGCTGAAATGAACGATAGAAAGGACAGAAACATGACACACCGATGCTTGGAAAGCTTTTAGGAACCGCTCGGCACGCAACATATCAAGTAACGATGGATTCTCAGACTCGGATATGCAGGTCAGTAGCCCTGCCAGGTCTCTCACAGCCCAAATCAGTTGGAAGGCGTTGATGTTCAAGTTGTTGACGTCTTGGGCAAAATCGCGCGCGCACGGATGTATATGGATTGCTGAGCGAGATGAGCAGTAGTCGGTCACCGTTGGTATCGGAAAGATACTTACTTATAATAACTGTGTGGGCGCAAATTATCCCAATCCATTGTAAACAGGAAGCATATAAAGACTCGTCGGGTTTCCAGAGGTAAAGCAGAGCAAGGACCAAGGCACCTATCGTACACCCTCCGTTGAAGACGTAAGTGATAGTTTTGACGATGTTCTTAGGGTTGGAATCCTGAGTGATGGCGAAGGATGAGTTTCGTGTGGCTGAAGGAAAAGCTCTGGACCAACTTTGTATTGTCTGATAACTACCGCTTGCAGCATCGACATCTTGTGTTCCAATTCCGGTCCAGCGGTCTTGCATCGACGGCGAAGATTAGCACTGTATTCCACTGTGTCCGAGCATCTGTCCTTGATTTCTTGAAGAATGTCGTTGATAAGCCCAGGCCAGGTACTTTCAAGGTATCCCCAGTATTCGAGGATGTCGTAAATAACATAGAGTGTTTTTATTTGGACGTGCGATTTGGTAAGACTTCAAGCACATCAGCCAAGCAAAGGAAGGAGGCTGGATATTGGGCTCACAACTGGATGAAGCCCAAATTGCACATGTGATGCAATTTGAGATGCTGGCCTACTTTCGTAGACGTCGATTCAAAGCACTTGGAAGCACGGTACGAAGGAGGATTTGTACGGTGTAAGACTGCCCATAAAGAACCGATCCAGTCTGTGCCATCTATGATACGATTTTCGACGGGTTGCTGATAGAAGCCTGGCCAGCGGAGAGGTGGATGGAAAGCGGGAGAATGCTGAAGATTTTTGGGCGGATCAGAGCATCCCAAATTGGCGCTATCGAGAGTCATGGTAGAAGGTGCTTGTCGGCAAGTTACAGGACTCAAGCAATCAGCTTGAAGAGGGCAAGTGTATCGCCTATCCTGCTCGGGCTCTGACAAGGAGCTGTCCTAGTGAGTTTTAGTATTCACGAATGATTCTCAAGACTGCCATGAAGCGAATAAATTTCTACTCACTAGATATCCTCCTTCTGATAGCGTTATACTCTCCTCAGAGCCAGACCGTTGATGATAGCGTTTGGTGACCAAGTCTTTGACGCCAAGATGCCTATACTTTATGCAGCTGTGCATCGACACCTCGAATAGAAGGAAATCCTAAGCACCGCTATTCAACGCGACACTGAGGTGAGCTCTGAGGTGGTAGTGAAGCAAGAGAATCACGTGTCAGCGACCCATGTCCTAGATGCTCGGCAGTTAGCGGTTATCACTCACCTTTGAAATTCGCCTATCGATTTCCTCCGCCACTATCTTTCCAAGGCGGAGAATCTGGCTACCAGCGATACTGTTCCAGTGAGCTCCGCATTGCTTGTTGCTAGCGACAATGGTTTGATCGATGATGTGATCGTCCAGAGCAACTTGCGGCCAGGGTTCCAAGAGCAGCTTTGCATTCACCAGCTGAAAGTAGGTATCAACCAGCCACCCATGGCTGTATAAACGCTCTCCTGAGTCTCCATATGCCACGAAACGAATCCCGCTACAGCACCATGGACACACACTGTCACGGCGCAAGAACGTAAGACCGGAAGTCTTTTGGTCAAGCCAAGGAAGCGACACTCCCATCCCTGCCCGGATCTGAGCAGCCTTCCCGCATCGTACATGATAATCTTGAAGACGATACCGATGGCGGGCACTAATTACACCCAGCTCTTCAATATCCGATACCACCTGGTTGAGAGGCATGGAAAGAGTATTCCGGGCAGCAGCTTCTCCTATTTCCTTCCATCCATTGGCGACTGCTAGAGCGAATACCCGAAAAGGTTGCTCGCTAATCACAGATGACACGAGCACCGTTTGGATGAACCTCTCCGTTGCAAGATCCATACAGTACTTGTTCAGTGCCATTCCCACTTCCATGAATTGCTCGATGCTTCCAATCTTGGGGGTGGCGTATGGATAGCAGAAAAGGAGGATATCTCGGAACGTGTCGCTGTCCTCCTCCACTCTGAGGACAGGAAGGCCATCTCTCTCCTCTGTATGCTTGTTGCCTTGCAGAACCTGATGAAAGAACGATGATGGGGATCCCAGCGATAGCAGCGCGCTGAGGACGAAGAAGTCGACATTGTCATCTGTACGGATCACCAGATCAGCATTGTCGGCGAGGTCATCGAAGGGAGCATCGGCAGTGGTTATGGGGGCTGGTAGTGCGTCGATGTCCATGTTCTGGTGATGGTAGGCAACGAAAGGATAGCGGCTTTCTTCTTCATGTCTCGTGGAATAGGCGCTTGTGCCATCGTGACTGGTTGACTTGCCAACTCCAGCAATCGGCAGGCCGCCGTTAGGCGCCCCATAGAACTGCATAGCCGGTTCGTTACGGATTCAAAGCTACAGTTCGCCGTAAGTATTGCATAAGATTCCATCACGGGCCCTGCCTTGTATTCTACTGGCGGGCAATTATAAACTTTGTTGATGGATGTAATGTCTGGTCTAGTGTAGATCAAGATCGATGCGGGAGCGGTGCTACTGGTCGAATTCAAAGAAATAGCCCAGGAAACACTCCTCTCGCGAGCCCTTGTCTATAGCTACATATTGAGCGTATTCCAAGTGAGAAAGACAAAGAGCTCACCTGTTGCTTGTCTTCTTGTTTAGGAAACTAACTGTATAACTGTGGACGTGTAAGGCGATCATAGCATTACTCTCACCATCGGTAGGCGGCCGAGTCCATACTTGATGGAGTCGTGGTACTCGTCAATTCAGCAACAGCAGAAAGGCACATTCCTGTCCTCCCTGAAGCCTCGGAATTCTGCCGAGATTGTCAGGGAAGCAACGCTCGCCATCCTCCACTCATGCTTGGTGGCTGGGGCAAAAAGTTCAGTAACCGTTGAGACGATCAATTGTCGGCACCTACCAGCCTCCCTCGTATCCTTTTCAAAGCACAGCCATCCCATTCCCATTCTCCCGAATCTTGCTCACATAGCAGAGTCGATAGTGGTTACTATTGATCTCATTGTCTCGCTGTACGTTAGTCAAGCTCCCTACAGCAAAGAACGATGTGTCAGTAGGAAATGAGAGAGAAAGAATCGAGGTTAACGCACCTCTCATTCAAATGTTACCCCAAACGCACCAGCCAAGGTTGTAGGGCCTATACCGTCGTTGCCGTCCTCTTGATGATTGAAAGCTGTGTTGATGCAACCCAGGCTACACAACAACGATGTCAGAAGAGAATAACATACCAAGGAACCAAATTGAGCTTACCATCGTCAACGAGCTCGTCATGGCCGTAAATTCGTAAAGGTAACTTGACATTCGAAGTCGCCCGATATCTGTGAACCAAGTTAGAACTATATATCACAGAGAACTCGCACACATACCTCATCAACTCAAATTCACTGTCCTGAGGGACGAAACTGATACTCCGGTCAGCATCAAAGTCGTTCAATCACACACACTGATGAAAACAACAATCGTCAAGTTCAACGGCATCGCTGGCACCTCGTTCACTCTTGTCCGTGGCCGGGCGTCGAACGAAGGTGTTCAGGTGCCATTGGAGGGAGTTGACAACGTAGCGTCCTCGCACGCTGTAGTTGCAGATTATGAGCTTGACGGACGAAGGAATAAGCCAAGTCATAATGCTTCCTTTTCCAATCCGCCGTGTTCGCTCCTTCAAGCTCAAAACGCGTACACCAGAGACGAGTTGCGGGGATGACGTCCTGATAGCGATTGGTTCACCATTGGCAACCAACAGGCGACGACCGGCCAAGGCGAACTTGTGCACATCCTTCCATATGACTAGAATCGATTGTGAGGGACTGCATGGTATGATACTCCTTGGAATAGTCGACCACGTGCTGGAACAATCCATCGTACACCGTCTTCGTCGAGGAGGTTTCCTGCTGTGAGCTGGGCTTCGTGACCGCAGCGATGTGGCGGTTGATGGTAGGAAGGGCACAAGAGTCACTGAAAACATTCGTCAGTAGCTGTGTGATGAACGTGAGGGAAGAATGAACTCACTAGTCGAGTAGGAGTGCTTGAAATGGGAAAGAAAGTAGGCAAAGGAAGAAGACGACGATACAAAATGTCCTGCGCGTTGAAGGGCATCTCGACACAAAGCACTGCAGACGTACGAGCCGTCTTCATTCTGGAACACACACAGCTGTGTCACATCGTGGTTGGATGCTGTCGTATCGTTTGGCGGTCCCCGTACCGCCCTGTACGACCTCAGCCTCTCGGCCTCTCTTCTGGATGTCGGTCCTAACCATTCGAAGGTACGTGTAGCTGATCTCAAGGGTCATTCATACTGCCAGCCGATAAGCATGTTTCCCTGTTTACGTTGAGTATTCTCTCTACATAGATTGGAGGGAGAACTTACCTGTCGCTGTCGTAGACCGATTTTGGGGCCTGTTCACCATCCTTCCCTCCCCTTATTAACTCTTCGCGTCGTGGAAGCACCCTCCCTGTTGCGGCCCCAGCCCATGGTCACCTTGATATGTTGATGTCGTCTACACCCTATATGTCGAAGAAGGAACAGGATTCCAAGTCCTCGAGCATGTCGCTGATCAGAGGGATCGAACTAGGGTTTGGGAGAGTAAGTACCTAGAATACTATCAAGGAGTGCAAGCACATACCTTGCGCATGTACTCTCAATCCCTCCCCTCTCAGTTCCACCCTGCCTTCCAGCCTCGATAGTGCTGCTCGCCGGGCAACTATACGTCGTTTCAGACCAAAATCAGAGTATCGAGAGAGCAAGCAGCTGTCGTTCGTCTCTGGCTGCTATGGGTGCTAGTGTCGATGAAAGGGCTCAGGATTCAGTTTACAGGGTCTAAGTAGTACACGCACCAAATTCAACACTCGTTCTCTCAATCCTCAGCCCCATCGAAGGCCAACTTGACGATTTTGTGAAATACGGATGCCGAAGTCGATAAACCTCGGCCATTCCTTGTTTCTCGTTGAATTTGACTCCTCTCGTGAAACAGTTGAATCGAATCTTTCGAACGGTCAGCGACACAAGAATGAAAGGTAGAAAATACGTACAAGGTACAAGGTTCAGGCGATAGGCGAGGCATGGTTCGTCTCTGGCCGTCACGGATACTACAGTCGGAAAAAGATGTCAGTATTCAAATTACAAGGCTAAACCACAGTAGACGCACCCAAAACGAAACTAGTCCCTCATGAAACCCCGTCCCCTCAATTCCTTTTCCTATCGATACCTGCCTTGATGGTTGCCGCCATTGTACATTCCGAAGGCCTTTGCGATGGCCACTGCTTGAAGTAGGTGTAATCTGCGAGCGAGGTCGATGAGTGAGGCGAGGAGGTAGTTACCGTGACATTAAAATCAAAATTGTATTATGTAAAAAAATCAAATGTCAAATACCACTTCTCCAGCCACCATTCTCGAACGCACTTGGTCTTCAAATTCTTGCGACTGGTCAACGTAACACAAACAAAGGGCGTGTTAGGAGAATTTCTCATCAGCAGATGGTCCGGCGTCTCAACAATTTTACTGGTCACCGGTCACCGGCACTCATAGCTGTATCCCTCCAAAGTCGCCCAGGATACCACGACCTGTGAACTCACCAGCACCCTGGAAGCAGTCATCGAGTCAGAGTTCTTTAATTTTTGGTGTATCTTGTGTTTATCTAGCCGCAGTCCATCTGGCAAGCGGGAATAGGTGCATCTATCCTCTCCATCGCTTGAAAGGACTTTACCTAACCTGTGGGTTCTCTCCAAGCTTGAGTCACCCACGAAGTCCATCAACTTTTTACTGCTAGGAAATCTAATCTAACATATGGACCCGCCATATCGTCAATGTGGGCATTAAAGGTACATAACTTGTGTTCGTTTCCGTTGCTTTCACTCAGACCCCGTCCAACAGCCGTGATTATGGCTCAAATCCATTTTTCTGCGTCCTGGGACCGCTCGTCAACCTCGATATCTCTTTCATATAAGGCGCTACGTGCTGAGCATGACACGATGCGGATAGTGCAAAGGAATTTTTCGACGGTGGCGAGTCTAGTTGCGAGGTTGATGGTGCGTGTTGTTTAGTTTTCGTCTTGAATTTACGTCTGACTTGCAGACCCTTTACAGTCATGAAGTATCTGAGTAGTTGGCCTAGCAGTTGAGAATCATGATCTTTTTGCCTGTATTCTGCCGCAATCCATGCATGCATCGATACCGTCCGCAGGCCCCAGATGTTTTGCTCGCCATACCTATCAATGGATCCGTAACCATCGCATCTTATCCCAATCTTCCTCCATAACTTAAACAAGCAATAGTCTCAAGCTCACGAGTTAGTGTTACCGACTTTTTTACCGGAACCAGACGCTGCTCTGACGTGCTCGGCGTCAAATTCTCCTTCGCATAGATAGCAGTTATCCACTATTCCGAGCTATCACACCCCATTCGTGCGTTGTGCGTTGTTGCGAGAGACCAGCAGTTTGTGAGTGCGTCTTCAAGCCGTTACGCAAGTCTAACCCTTCGCTAACGTCTCGTTCATTAGGACAATCTTGACGTCGTTTTTCTCGGAAGGTGACCTGAGAGATTCGAAGGTGGTATGTGGTATCGAGCTCGTCAGGCAGATCCTTTGTACGTCGTCATCCGTTCCTCTTTCTCTTCCATGCTAACTTGGTGTATCTCTTAGAGATGCTCGACACCGATATCAAGGATGAAGCCTCACTGCGGCGCATGCTACTTCCGATGATGCTCTGGACCCCTTCCGACCACGCCGTATGTCCACGATTCCATCTTCTATGCACTGTGTTGTTACGCTGATCTGTTAATCGGTTTTACTATCTCGTCATCTTACTTGCTGCGTCTAACCAGATCATTTACAGATAAAACGAACAAACTTCTTGGACCGTAAATTGATCTTACCCCACACGAAGCTCCAACCCAGCGCGTTATAACAGTCGGACCCGAAGCGTCATACAGCCATGCATCTCCTGCCTCCTCGATGAAGTCCACCATCTCCGTACAATAACTGGAACCCCATCCAAGGCGAAATCGGCGCACCAAGTGATGCGATAACAAGCACGGGTGTGGTGATGGTATCCCGATGTGTCTACAGAAGGGTGGGCCTATCCCGAAAGTGGACCTCCGGAACGTGGGAGTGACACTCTTTGACGGACAGAGAAAGCTAGGCGATTTTCGCTTTGAGGAGGAAATTATCGCTCTCGTTGAACTGCCAGATATGTTTTCCACATATCTCTTAGTCAATTGAGCATTTCATTTTTCACTCTCGTCGATGTCAACAGAGCTTTATGTGTTTCGCACACTCCCTGGACCAATTCTATCGGGACTGGACATTCACGGATCGCTGTTTTGCTTATGGATACGAAATGGACTTCATATTAGACTTTGACTCCTGCATACTGCCTTGTATATCACCTAGCTCTCACACACGTATCGTACAGGTTCCAATACGAAAGCGACCTGCCATGCCCTTGAACGGGCGATTTTTTCCTGTGACTTGACCATTCGGCGGAATACTCCGACTCGGAGTTGTCTACCCTGCGTCGATCACAAATTGAAGAATTTGTCTATGTATGGCAGGATCTCCGACATCCGTGATGTGGATGAGGACACGCTGCATCCTGCTGGTGTCATTGCCACGCCCTCATCGTATGCTTCTTGCCATTCTACCATCATTCTCTGTGGCAGAAAACCATGGGCGTTAGAAAATTAACGACCTTTGACGCTGTCATCTGCGCTCTGGTAAGATTTTGTTTTGTGGACATTGTAGCCCTCTGGTTAGACTTGCTGCATAGGCGAAACTTGTAGATCGTCAAGATGTGCTGGAGGAAGCATATCGTTTGAAGCGTCTGGTGCGGTGGCTCGCACAGGAATATGAGATAGGCTTTGCTGAAGACACCGACTCTATGGCGGTCCTTCAAGAAGCGGAAAGGCGTTCTAGGTCATTAGGGGAGCGTTCAGTTGGTTATCGCATCCCTAGTGTTGCCTCCCTTCGAGAAGCGTTCAACAAAATCGATGCAGAGTTGAAAAGGCTTGGTCCGCATGGATCCCACTCCTTGACCCAAGGTGTAAGTGCATATCCCTAGTCATCCTCCATTACACTCATCCCAACTGTCGTAGGTCCGGTACGGCGTTGGCCTGTACCGATTTTGGGCTGTTCTTATCGGCATCGATGCATACATGCACAATCCCTTGCGCGGTTGCGTATCAGACGCTTTATTAATGAAGCGCTTCTTAACCGACGACCTTGGCGTGCCAGAAAACCGTATCCAGTGTCTCCTTGGCCCCGAATATCCAAACTCTGCTGATCCCAAGTCTACACCTTCCCGCACCAATATTGTAGATACGCTCTACAGTCTCGCCAACAACCCTCGAATTGAGCGAGGCGACAATATCATTATCTACTATGCTGGACATGGCTCCAGCTACTACTGTGCAAAACATGATCTCGAATCTGAATGGGACAAGAGCTGCGACATTTCTTGTCCCATCGAAGCACTGTGCCCTATCGATCGCTATACTGAGGATGCCAGAGGGAAATGGATACCCGACATCAGCGACCGAGAGCTCAACAGTCTTTTTACACTGATATGCCATGCCAAGGGGCAAAACATCACATTCATTGCAGACTGCTGCCACAGCGGTGGCATGAGCAGGGACCAGCAACCAGGAATACGCAGCACCGCCTTGACATATAATGCTTCCCTCGAGGACATGTTACATGCTGCAGATGAAAGATGGAAACATTTCCCTGGCTATCGATCAGTGTTATCAAAAGATTGGCGGCCAGATATGGATTCTCATGTAATTCTGGCAGCGTGTCAGAGTGGCCAGGTTGCAAGGGAGATGGAGGGAATGAACGGATTCGGTGGGGTGTTTACCAGCAAACTTGTTCGTATTTTGGGGTCGACTGATTGCAAGGAGGGAATGTCGTATGATGATCTCCGAATCCAGCTTTTGAGTCGGCCTCATCCTTACCAGACCCCGGATGTTCACGGGACACGGAAGTCTGAGCCCATTTTTTATCGAGCTTCGCCTCGATTTTGGGCTGTCCTCATCGGCATCGATGCGTACCCGGACTATCTCTTGCGTGGTTGCGTATCAGACGCTTTATTAATGAAGCGCTTCTTAACCGACGACCTTGGCGTGCCAGAAAACCGTATCCAGTGTCTACTTGGCTCCAAATATACAAACTCTGACGAT
Source organism: Desarmillaria tabescens (assembly GCF_030435595.1). NCBI lineage: Eukaryota > Fungi > Basidiomycota > Agaricomycetes > Agaricales > Physalacriaceae > Desarmillaria > Desarmillaria tabescens. The sequence goes on from NW_026848323.1 coordinate 95,685, forward strand.
CCCAAGTCTACACCTTCCCACGCTAATATTGTAGATATGCTCTACAGTCTCGCTAACAACCCCGAAATTGAGCGAGGCGATAGTATTATCGTCTACTTCGCTGGGGTAGGCGGCCACTACCGCTGCTTAGAGCATCCTGACACAGGGAAATGCCCCAGCAGTTTCTGCCCTACCGAAGTTCTGTTCCCCATCGATCACGGTACCCAGGACGCCAGCGGACAACGGATATCCGGCATTAGCGACCGAGAGCTCAACAGTCTTTTTGCACTGATATGTCGTGCCAAGGGGCCTAAGATCACATTCATTGTAGACTCCGACTACAGCGGTGGCGTAAGCAGACGCCAGCAACAAGAAATACCCAGCATATCTAAAGCTTCCCTCAAGAGCATGTTACACGCTGCGGATGAAAGATGGAAATATTTCTCTGGCTATCGATCAGTATTGTCAAAGGATTGGCGGCCAGATATGTATTCTTGTGTAATTCTGGCAGCAGGTTTTTCTTACGAGGTGAAGGGAACAAAGGGATGCCGCGGGGTCTTTACCGAGACACTCCTTCGTGTTTTGAGGTCGACTGACTGGAAGAAGGAAATGACGTATGCTGATCTCGTCAATCTTATGAGTCGGTCACTTTCGTCGACCTCGCAGCAAATTGCATCACTTCCATTTTCATTTCTGCTCGTTTCCGGGAGACGAATGAATAAACGCCTTTGGTATTAAGGTGATTACCATACGCTGTGGTAGTCGTAATCATGTATAACAGTAGTTCGAGTGATCTGAGCTTGGTTTGAATATGTCCTATTATCAATATATCTGGAGACAATCAGCGGCTCGTCGAGCATTTCCGGCCCGTGAGGCGTATTCTCGATTGGATTATCCTCCAGCAAAATACCGCACCTCATAGCTTCCACTCCGCCATACGAGAAAAAGCCCACCTTAGAGAAGTTATCTAGTTACGCATACTCCGGTTCTAGGAGGGGATGGGCACGGGCCGTTCTCATCCGTCTGTGGCTGTTTTGAAAGTTCTTTATAAGAACAGAGAGCGCAGCCTAGAGAACCAGATCTTCAGCAAGATTCCTGAGGAAATTGACTTATCTTGAACTCAGCCAAGGCGAACGCCTTCCCAAGACACATCCGAGTTCCATTTGGATGTCAGGAGGTGGCGATGACCCTTTATCTCCTTTGCTCTTAGAGCACTGTCCTCCAGGTGTCTCTACAGTTTGAACTCCTTCGCGTCGGGGCCCCAAATCTTCTCGGATACGTCCAGCGTCTGAATGGGGGCGGTAAGGAGAGTTCCTTTGGCAACGAAGATACTGTTAGTCATCTCCCCAGACTTGGTTACTACGGGTGTAGCGAGAGGAAGGATGACATCTTCTGCTGCCCCCACGAAAGATGTAAGCTGAGGGCCACTCTCGGTTGCTGAATCGCTGAATGGTAGAATACGCACCACTCTCCTGATCTCTTGAACGGGTGGGTGCATTCGTAGGGATTCGTGTACGACTGCGTCGAGGATGGAAGGCTCGAATTGAGCTGCTCCCACGTTGGATCGATGTCGCCGAATTCTACTTGTGCGGAGTTTGTTTTGGATGCCGACGTTCTTGTACATTTCGATGAGGGCCCGCTGAGAGCGGGGCCTATCAATTCCATTTGAGGGGTGCCAGTGATCAGTAAAACCTCATGCAACCGTGAGGCTAACTGGGCAAGAGCGTTTCAGTAGCCAGGAAAGTAGGGTTTTAAAGAGGATCGTGACTTAGCACCACTGCTCAAGGCCAGGTCATCGAAATTTGAGGTTTCCCGGAGAAAGCACCAAAGTCATGAGAGAATCCTGCGATGCCGATACTATTCATGCTATATGGGCAGTTGGACTGAGTTGGGTACTAAACGTTACAAAGTTGAATGATAAGCCTCACGAGATGCGGTTCATCCTAGAAGATGGATATCAACCCATTATTATTATTATCACTGAGCACACCGACAACAGTACGCACACCGAAGCCTCGCGTGGAAACCCATCCGTGACACTGCGGACGGCTAACTTGTACTCAGATAGTCGGTTATCCCTCCGCACCATCAATAGCTCCAATCCTTAGCTTCAATTTCCTAGAAGTACAAAGTTGGTGGAACCGTGTTGTATTGATGGGTAGCCACATGATCGAGAGCTTCAGAGGTTCTATAGATCAGTAAAATCCTGTTAATACAGTGGAGAGACGCACCTATTGAAGAAACGCTACGCGCAGATCACACGCTAGTATCGTGTCTTGACTATTTCCAAGGAGGGTTCGCGTGCCATCACATACTATGCGACCTTGCAGGAATATATATAAGCTTACGCACCAGGTCGCCTTCCAGTGGGAATTTTGCAAGGCTAAAACATGCAGACAAAACTTTTGAAAAGAAAAAGAGGGTTTGAGATCCTAGACGGTGGGTTAGAAATTGGGGAGAGCAGAAGATCATGTTCAATCTAATGGTGCTATTGGTATTGCGGCAGAACTTGTCCAGCGAGGTTCAGCATCAGCATGCCGTGGCACCCGCTGTCACCATCGGAACCCGTGCCTTGGAATTATAGACCTGCACGATTAGTACACCGTGAAAAGAGAGCGGGAATAGACGAGTGAACATGGAAGCGAGATAGTGGTGGTCCGAGTTAAAGGGACAGGTGGGTGCTCACGATAAGTTTTCCGTTTTCAGATTGTATGATTTTGTAGGTCCAGGACTCCAAGGCTCGGATTCATCCTTTCCTCCTGTTCCTAGCGCTGAACTTCGGATGTGGCTGTGACCCTGATTTGCCGCGGCAGAGTGCCAGCGCTAGCCGGATAAGCCGTGCCCCGGCATCACTCGCACCTCTTCTCCTCTACCTCAATCTCTAACCACGCACTTTTGGGAAATCGAAGCCAAGGATGAAGTCGTCGGGGCTTGTTGACTTACTTGCGAGTCTCTTTGTCTATTCCGTTGCTTTTGCTTACAGACACTGTCCAGCAGCCGTTGAAACTCGTCTTCAGCGTCAATCTCCGTGTTTCTTCGTTACGGATTGACCAAGTATTGACCATGCGTATTGTGTCTTGACTTTGTATTCGACTCGCTGACTCTTTATAGTCATGAAACAGCAGCGTCAATGGCAGTCAAGAACCATGGCCTTTCTTTTTCATGTCCTACTCATTGTAACTCAACACTATCCTCAAATTCTCGCCATATCTATTCAATGCATCCGCAACGATCAGCTTCGTCTTTAACCGATCTACTCCCTCCCCGCACAGGACATCCATCGCGTCTCGTCTCATTCACTGCACGCGCGCTTGATGTTGTTGTGCATCACAGAAGCACTACCACGTTCCATATCGGGGGGATGCTTGAACATCGATCATCGGCTTAGTCGTGCTGTTATGCCTACAGGGACGTCGGCCTGGCTCTTTCAACATCATTAGTTGGGGGATAAATCGATAACGATTGCGGGTTTGGATCCTCACAAACATGTCATGACGGAGAACACCGGTGACCGAAGAGAGGAAGTAGAAGACGTGAACGCAGCTGGATATATGCTATCCCTTCGACGACTTCTACATCAACCGCGCCTGGCGTCGGCTATCGGGCATAGCGTCCATTCCGGCTCGCTAGCCTTCAATATTCGATATCCACCTTTGTCTCCTCCTCAGCCAGACGAACTATAGCACGTATCGAGTCGCGCCAACGAAAACCACTTGTTCTTCAAAGCCAGTCACCAACAGCGGTCGTTCCAAAACCACTGCATTTACGTTCAGGGCGGATGAGAAAGGAAGACGAAATCTCGCTGATAGCGTTATCCAAGATTGTCGCTGCTCGATTTGCACTGGTGGGGAATCTAACCTAACGGATGGGAGGGCTAGGTACGCGCGTTTTGTTCATTCCGTTACTTTCACTCACAGACTCGATCATTGTAGTCTAAATCCATCTTGCTAGGAATGTTCAACGCAACGTCCGCGTAACCTTGATGTGATGTCTCTTTTGTCGTGCTTACCAAATACGAGGCGGATGGTCCTGGGGAGAGGAGGTTGAAGAACTGCGGTCCTTTTGCCTGTATCCTACAAGAACATTGATACCAGCCTCAGACCAGCAATTTTGACTTTGGATCAATCCGATCCCTCCCTGCTCAGGCTTCTCCTCGCATCTCAGCACATCGGTCTCTCCGCAGTACTTCAACTTCCTTCGATCTGCCCCGACCATGTGTGATTGCCGCATGGACACAATCTAGCCACATTCCTCATTCTGCCCGCTCTCTTTTTCAAGTTGTCGTACGTGGAGTACCAATTCGAGCATTCGGATTGAATATGCGGGAAGGAGAATCCTTCTATTCGTGATGGTTTATCCTCGTTCTTCACATTCCAGCGAGTGCCATGTCTGCCCGTCTCTCTAGAAGGCGGATATGGACGCTCGCATAGTTTTAGGCGCCCAACTTTGATAGCCGCTTGACGTATGCTGTTGTCTTCGTGCCGGTGAATTACGTTGTCGTCTGTTGGCTGAGACGTATTTTTCTTTTACACTGATTGTGCTGGTACTTACCTATGGTTGGGTTTGCTATCCCATGTCCTGCCTGTTACAAAGATGTTAATATACTTCTTTTCGCCAAATGGTAGACGAAGAATGATGCATTCACCCTGGGAACGGAAACCACAGGTTATATCATCCTTCCTCCCTCCCATCTCTTGCTTCAGAACCATACCTTTCCTGCCTTCTCAATGACAGCATCAAGACTTTAGCAGCCATCTCTGCCTGGTATGGATTGGGCGTAGGCTCAGAGGTCACTCCAACCTAAAGGCGGGCGATATGTTTATGAATTATAATTTCACCTGTCCTTGTGACGTACCAGAGCCCTTCTAGTCCAATATCTCGTTGCCTGCGGTAGTGGCCTTAGAGCGCCTTGGTTTGCACAAGCCCTTCCTCATAAATCAAGATTGACGCTTTGTGGTGGGTCTCTTGTCTCCACCTTTTTGATTTCGTTTTCTCACAAGTCCTTTTCTTCACAGTTACCGAATCTTTTCCATTTACCTGACTCTTTCATTCACTCTTTCTTGGCTGCTTGGATCATACCTCTCGCTTGGGAGGTCTCTCAATGCTGAACCGTGCTTGATGCACCCGTAGGAACATAGATCAGCTGTTTTTCAGTGGGACTCCGAGTCGGCCTCAGAGCACACCTGTGTTATCGGTGATGTGCTACATACGAGCTTGTCGTTGCCACCGCATTCTCGGAAAAGCTACCATCGACATGCAACCGGACGATAGCGCAGCTCCAGAGACTAGTGTGAACTAATTCACCCTCTGTAGTTTCTTATACGTATAGACGGCGTCTAACTTGTAGGGATCGCCAGTATTAAGGGCGGCTACAACCAGTTCTGTACTTCATGGTCGCGGTTCCCATCTTCAGCTCCCATAACGAGGTGAAAATAGTTTACTCAGTTATGCACATAAAAGTAAGAGTTTGCCGTGCTCACCAAAACTGAGGAAGTTGCAAACGAGCGAATCAATGAGAAATGAAGTCAGAGGATGCGTAGATCGGCTCGAGAATGAAGATTCGTTTATCAACATATTTGGGGGCTCTACTACGTCTCAGCATAAGGCGTGTCGAGGTATATTGAGCAAGGCGATAGTTTATAAATCCATCGAAACTGACTACAAGAAATTTAATTATCCTTGGAACTTCATCTTCCCAATTGAATTTCGGAAAATGACTGAAACGACCAGCCTGAAATCATATGACTTTCTTCGACACACCGGGCGTGAGCCAGCAAACCTTGTCCTGGATACCCTCCTCCTCAAAGACCTTAGCTAGCTCCTTCCCAAACTGCGTGAAATGGTTCCATGACTCATAGTGCATGGGCACCAAGATATCTGCCTTTATCTCGCGAAACAGCCGAGCAGCCTGCTTGCCGTCCATGGTGATCTGCAGCGGGCCATCCGGGAGCGGCGCCTTGGCGGCACCGAGGTTAAGCACGGCGACGACGATGTGGAACTTGTTGCACATCTCGGCCAGCTCCTCGATGTAGACGGTGTCTCCGGAGAAATAGATGGCATTCGGCAACCCGTCCGTGCTCCCGAACTCGGGTGCCGTCAGAATAAACCCTGTGCACTCCCCCCTGGTAGGTGCTGACAGGGTGTTCCGGTCACCTTGAAGCACTTCCCGCCTACTTCGAGCAGCACTGTTTCCCAGGGACGGATGCCGCGGACGCCGGGCCGCGGGTGCAGCTGCTTGGTGCCATCCATGGTTGTGATGACCTTGCGGCCGTCGAGTAGGCGGCGGCCCAGCTCGTCGAGATTGTCCGGGTGGTCTTCATGGCTGAGGAACACACCTTCGATTGGCGGGAGGTCATGCAGCCCGAGAGCTGGGGTGTCGGAGTTTTTTATGACCACGACACTTACATCCCACTCAGTGCCGGCGGGGGAGAAAAACGGGTCTGTGAGTAGATTGACCCCGTCGATTTCGAAAATGGCAGTGACGGTGCCAATATGTGTGATATTCAGGCTGCTCTTGAAATCAAGAGACATTGTCGGGGGTGGGGCTAGTTGTGAGGGACGAGGGCAGAAGATGCTGGCCTTCTTTTACGGGCTTTGGGCATGAATGCATGATCAGTAATGGAGGAATGCTCCTTATAAATCCAGCCTATGCGGTTAGAAATCCAACCCATGTAATTAGAAATCCAACTGATTCGATTACAAATATTGGTATGAACGAACCATATAGTGGAAGAACACCGGCGAAGATTGGGAGTGATGAGGTGGATCAAGTATTTCCCTCCAGAAACGGGCCCTACACGAGTTATGGAGCAGACTGGGAGACGACAATGGCGGACTCCACGTTTTGCGATTCCCTGGAAAGGGAAACTATGCCACCAAAAAAAAAACAGTTGTTGCCGTGGCAGGCTAATGCTGAGGGTCGGCACTAGCCGGATAAGCCGTGCCGCGGCACGTTTGCCGTCATCATAGCACCATTAACAGGGTCTTCTGCTCTCCTCCAATCTGTGCGCATCATCTAGTTATGCCTACAGGAAACAACGTTGAGACAAGTAACACACATTGAACACGTCCTAGTGTGTGCCTTTTCAAACACTTTACAAGGACCTTTTCGTCCTGGAGAATTCTCATCGAAAGACGACCTAGTATGTAAAGCAATTCTGTTGATCATATTTCATCTGCTTACCGAATTCCCACAGAGAATTTGCCTTGGAAATTGTCCACCGTCAGCGTGTGGTCTTGGCGTGGTGTTTCTTCAACAGGTGCGTCTGCACTGCACTGCACTGCTTGACAGGACTTTACCTTACTTATGGAAATACTCTATAGCTCTTGAATGTGTGGCTGCTCATGAATACAATAAGACTTCATCGAGTTCATACCGCTTCGAAATTGAAGCTAAGGATTGTACTCCCAGCGTCGTTTCGTGCAACATGATTACTACTGACTATGTCACGGGATGCTTGTCTCACCGACCAATGCGAATCGTCAGTTTAGTCGTGCAGCCACACCCACAGGGACACCAACCTGAATCTTCCAACATCATCAGTCGTGGGATAACGACTGCAGATCCGGACCTTACAAACAAGCTGTCATGGAAGACATCGAAACGAGGAGACAAGATACGAGCACAACTGGGTATACGCTCTATTCTAACGACGTCTTCTGCGTTTAACCAGCCCCAGCGATATTGGCCATCATGCATCATGATTCACGTCCACCCCTGCTCGCCAGTCTCCGCCTTCCTTGACCAGATAAAGTACAGCGCTACAGCGCGTATTGCATGCTGAAAATCCTCGTCTCCAGCTTCATCTACAGGGACGCGTAATACCACGACGAATCCATCCAAGCCAGGCTTTTCCAGCGGGTCGTTTTAGGATTACGCGCAGGGTGAACACAAGGAGGTCAAAACCTCGTTGACGGCATTGTCGAGATTGTCTAACTGAGGCCGCTCGATTTGCACAGGCGGGAAATGTAACCTAACTGATGGGAGAGCGCGAGGCATCTACGTATGTACCTTCTTTCATTTCGGCACCTTCACTCACAGACTCGTCTAGCAGTATAATCATGGTCCAGATTTATCTTGCTAGGAATGCCCAATGTCAACCTGGCCAAGGTATGAGGCAGATAATCTCGCGGAGGTTTTCAGAAACAAAGAACGGCGGTCCTTTTGCTTGTACCCTCCAGCACTTTCTCAGACGTAGCGTCGGCATTCGTTACCAGCGGCTTTGGATTTGGGTCAATCCAATCTCTCCTTACACAGGATATCCACTGCGTCTTGGCTCACTGACCTCTCCGTGCTAGCGCTATCAACCTCAACTTCCTTCGATCTGCTGGAGCTCCGAGCCAGCCACTGCTCAAGCGCACTATCTCTCCGCAGCACCATTCCTCATTGGTTGTGACGCAGGAAGGGTGAGAGCTGCTCGGAATGGGGTTCTGTGGATGTGGAGAAATCCACAATATCGAATATGATGAGATTCATCCTCGCTCTTCATGTTCGAGCGAGCACCGTATTAACAAGTCAGTGCTCAGCTGTACGATGACCCCAAGGTGGCTATAGGACTTGGCATGCTCGCGATAGTTTTAGGCTCCGAACCTTGATGGCCGCTCGCTGTACTCCGTTATCTTCTTTCGCCGCTTCCGAGGTGATGAACGGTGGTAATGCGCAGATACAATTCAATAAGGGTTGTCGTCTTGGGGTGTTTCTTTTACGTTGATCTGTAGCGGAACTTAGTATCATGGTTAGTTTTGGTACCTTGTCCTCTTGCTGCGTTTAACGAGCTAGCAATTTGCAGATATTCTCACCAACCGACGTGCACCTTGACTTTGTTCCCTCACCGAGATCGGCACAATTTTCCAGACCAATGCGTTATAAGATAGGGGATGGCCCTTTCCGGCACCCCCTTATGTAAGCAATACCGCCCCCGACTTCGAGCGGCTTCTCCTCCATCACATAAAGCAAGTGCACTGAAATTGCTTCAGAGGGTGTTAGGAACATCCCTTGGGTACACCTCTCCGAAGCCAGAATTATAATATTCTATATATTGAGAGAGTAGATGCAAGTATAGTGAAAATATTTTGGCCAGGTTTTCTGAATGTCTAAAAGTGATTTTCTCGCTGTTCCGTAGATTTTTCAAAAATTGAGCTGAGCGATTTTGTCCATCACGTGAATCTATCACATGATACACGTGATCAAACGCGTACCTATTTTAGGTGATGAAGATCAGATTTTTCCACTATCTTGTTGGGGCTGTTTTCATTTAGCTAAATGGGTGACTCTCTAGCTATCCTGTTTATATATACAGTCTGGGACTAGTTTATGAATACCCCCTTCACCTCCCATCCTCCTCCAACTCACCAATGCGAAGTTCGATGCGATAGTGCTCCAACCCTTTCCCTTTAAAACGGTTTATAAAGGGTTTAAAACCATTTATTTTGCGTTTAGATTTGGGTCCGGGGGCAAATGGTAAACAAAGGACAAACAAAGGATAAATGAGATCTCAATCAGGCAATCGAGCGTTGCCTTTGCCATTGAATATTCATGGTCTTTGTCTGACTCCACGCTGGTGCTGCCTTTGCAATGGCTTTGTCCTTGGGTTGCGCAGCAGCTATTGTTGCCAATATATGCATTTCTTCCTATTTAACCAGCGTGTATGTATCCCTCAGGCTTCACCCACCATGGCTCCAACACTTTCCTCAATACGCGCTCTAGTACAGAAGTTGGCAGCAATCTGCTCTCGACTTCCACCCAAAGTTGTACTGGAGGCTGACCCTGATGACAACATTTACCATGTTATGACCAAGGTTACCTCGGAAGACCCATTTTCCACCTTCAACCAAAGGTTTGATATTCTCTACGCAGAGCATTTGCGTGACGAAAATGGACGGCTTCCAAACATCCGTCGTGGGCAATATGGATTGGATTCAGTCATCTCATATCTGCAGAACATTCCATGGTCTCAAATGCCTCTTGCCATTGTTGAGCCAAAGTTACTACGGCTCGTCAATGAGGTCGTCTATATCGTGTACGTTCCTTGATTTATGTGCTCTATAGTGGGATTATAGTATGCTTACCATTGGGTTCTGGTAGATCGATGCATATTCAAGATCTCAAAAGCAAGGAACAGACCGGTTTTCAGCCAGTTTCCGGCAATGTATCCCATTACTTGGCAGCAGCAGGACCATCAACACAGTCTGTATCGAGGCGCCAGCAACCCCCTACCATTGATCCCGCACCACGAGAACATACCGCTACTGAATCTCAGACTCAATCTGAAGCAGTTATGGTCATTTCCCCCAGTAGTCCGGTCGATGATACTCCCGCAGAATCCGAGCTCCCATCATCTAAGCCAAAGAAGAATAAGAAGGGAAAAGGAAAGGCGGAGCCAGTGAAAACGAAGAAAAAGGGTGATAATATGCTGCTGAAGCTATTTGATGGTCGTATGTCATCTTTTCACCTGTCGCCCATGCATTAACGAATATTTACTGTTACAGAAGCATTCAGTAGTGAGGATGAGAATGATCCAGACTATGTTCTCCGTCGCCGAAATGCTTCTGAGTCTCCCGTCCGAGCATACTCACTTGCAGAGGATGGCTTAGAAGAGGTCTCTGAGCTCGACGACGATCATTCCAACCCCTTGGGTTCGAAACGCAAGCGAGTAATCCTTGTTTCAGGCTCAGAGGATGATACCAATAAAGGTTCTAAGAACGACGAGGCCATGTATACAGTCTTCAAGCCAGTATGATTGTCTTTCTTTGTCATGTAAGTCGCACTGATGTATACTGACAGCCTCGTAAATACTCAAAGACTAAATCTGGGGCCAAAAAGACACAAACGAGATTGAAAGTGCGCTATTATTTCTTATTTATGACAGTGATCTCATGTTTACACAGGAAACTTCGAACACTCATACATCTGGCACAACTCAGACCTCAGGTATACAGCCTGTCGAAATCAGCGACGATTCAGATGATGAAGACCGGTGTCGACCTACTCGAGGCCCCAAAAGTGCATCTCGTGACCATTTCTCAGAGCCAAAGGCGGTCATTGTGAATGGAGAAATGCGGTGGTCATTCAGATGTAGGCACCCTGGATGTAAACAGTACGCAATTATTTTTTCTTTATGTATCGCTTATACTCAAGTTGTGAATATTCAGTCGAACTACAGTGAAGCGAACTGTCAAAGGGGATAACATTCAATTTGACCAAGACGAGCCTAAAAAGCCATTTCTTGGCAACTTGTCGACTCATGTCCGGAACGCCCACCGTGACCTCCCAGCTCCTATATCAAAACCTACCGAGAACAACAAGGGAACAGCTGGATCTATAGACAGCAATGGGGTTATGGAAAGGTTTCTTCGAGACGGTGAGGTACATCCAACGCATAACCCGACTCAAGAGGGCTTCAATAAGGTTATAACCGCATGGGCTCTTGAGATGAATCTCCCATTCTCTTTTGCAGAATCCTCAGACGCTGAGCGGACCTTTCGATACATCAAATCAAAGTTTTCGCTCCCTTCAGATACAACCGTTCGCAAGAAGCTTGAACGGATTCATGCAGATATGCGAGAGCATGTTCAACATGAGATACAGGTACGTTTACCATTCAAATGTGAATCCATGCTCATAAGTCAGCTGTAGAACGTCAAATCAAAGATCGCGACGTCCACAGATACCTGGACCACGAGATCAATGATGTTCTCATTCTCAGGAACAGTCGCTAACTGGATTACAGAAGACTGGAAGTTAATTGAACGTGTAATTGACTTCCATCCTATTGAAGAAAGGGAACATGAAGGGGTATATGCTGCTATGGCCTTTGCAAAGTCCACCTCTCAGCTTGGGGTCCTCGAAAAGATAAGTTACCTTCGCTTTTTGCTCAAACATTTGACTTATTTCTATCCATTACCTCTTAACAGTCTCCATGGATAATGCGTCTGTCAATGAGGTCTTTGCAACGACACTCAGCGAACTCATACTGAAGCACTATAAGCTCAACTTTGTTCCTGAAAATGCGTATATCCATTGTCTTGACCACGTCGTCAGCCTGGTCACCCAGGCTATCATGAATAGCTTGGATGAAGCAGAAGATCCTGACAAAAATGACTACTTCAGTGGAAACAAGCAGTACCCGACCCACTACGATGAAGATGACGACGAGGCCCTCAAGGCATTTGAGCAAGAATGCGAGAAGGACATGGATCAATATGAGACACTCCGCACTGATGGTAACACCGAGTACGAAGATGACGACAGCATTATGGCTCAAATCCTTCACGATGTCGACACCTGGAGTCCCGTCAAGAAGGCAAGCCATTTTGTGATCGGCTTTTAGTGTGCTGACCTTTTTTTTTTAGCTTCGTTTGATCGTTACAAAGATTTGTTCATCACCTCAACGGCGCCGCAAGTTTCGAATGATTGCCAAAGACGTATACAAGGATCAGCGAGCTCCATCAGGACACAAGCTTGCCTTTTTGATGGCAATACGTGATATAATAACACGGTGGAACTATACGCATGCTATGATCAAGCGGGCTCTCCTGCTTCAAAAGGTATGTCCCTCCACATCCTCAAGGATCACAGTGCGCTCATACTAGTGACACAAAGGCAATTGATCGTTGGGTTCTCACCAGTACGGTGCTCCAACCACTCTATCTTACATTGTCGCAGTGGAATATGCTAGAGAGGCTCGGCAAAGTTCTTGAAGTGAGTCTATCTCTTATTTTTCAAGTTTATTGACAATCACTCTGACTTACATGGCAGGTTTTCACCCAGGTTACCTTACAGATGTCGCGATCAACAACTCCAACGCTCCCGTGGGTTCTTCCAATGTATGAGATGATGCGCCGACATTTGTCAACGACCAATGATGATCTGACTCAGCTGCCACAAATACGAACAGCAGCACTTGTTGGCTTGATGAAACTCGACAAATACTATTTCAAGGCAAAGTTCAACCAATACAATGTCATAGCAACCAGTGCGTAGTTGTAATTCTATTGACACTCCCTGTTTAATGTGCCCACCATCTTTTTAGTGCTTCACCCACACCTTGGACTTCGCTGGTTCCGACGTCTGAATGATCCTGATCGTGCGACACGCGCCAAAATCCTCTTCGAAGCTGTTTATAAGGAATATAAAGATGCGGCCAACAAGGAGGATCGGGCCTCAGTTCAGAATTTGGTCCCACCACGGAAGAAGATATCAAGTTTCCTTAGCGATGTGATGATGAACGATGTATCATCAGATTCTGAGACGGATCCCATAGCTTCTGCCAGTCTAGCCAGCGAGTGTGATCGATTCTACATCGCTTACAAGACTATCGACCAGGGAGATGAGAACGATCCACTCGCTTGGTAGAAGGTGAGTGCAACTGTGCCTTTTTGATCAATCTTCGTTATTAATGCCTTTCTTACAGAAGAACGAATCAAAATTCCCTATCATTGCACGGATGACGCGTGATTTTCTAGCCATCCCTGGAACAAGCGTTTCGGTAGAGCGTCTGTTTTCAAAGTCTCGGCAACTCTGCACAGAAATCCGCTCATCTCTCAAAGCAGACACCATAATGACGGCTATGCTTACAAAAGTATGGATAAAGGATGGTCTCTTTTTCTTCAACTAGTTGTTATGTATGTATACAAAAATTCTTATAAGTTGTGTCATTATTACTAGTCCTACACGTCTGAAGAGGCTCCTGCCAGCCATGGCCGCGACAACATACCACGTGACTTAACCCTTTCAAAGGGTTTATAAATCGTTTGCAAAGGTTTTGCGAACCCTTTCCCTTTATTTTGCCTCGACTCCTAAAGGAAAAGTAAAGGGTTGGAGCACTACGATGCGATGACCCCACCGATTTTGTCCGCACGTGATGTGATTTGTCATGATTACATAAGGTGCCGGAAAGGACCGTCCCCTATCTTAACAGCCGACCCTTCCTCGTCATACGCCGGAAGAGCCGTGGCTTTCCCATCTTCTCAATGAACTTTAACATCCATCTCCGCCCTGATGACTGGTGCAACGAACTGTGCGCACGTAAAGAGGGAGATGGTAACGGCAGTGCAACGCGGCTGGAGTGGAGAAATGAATGTTCACGGAAGGATGAAAATATCCCAAAAGTGTATTTTGTGTTATCCTCAGCCTGGAAGCAACCTCTCTTTGCCGTGGATATGCGGACAGTCTAGCGAGATATCTTGGGTCGCTGTTCTAGACCTACCTTTGCAGAAGAAAGTATCACAGCACACCACCCTACGTTATCCAACACGTCGTCGTCTTTGTTTCTGACACAAGGAATCACTTTTTCCATTGCACTGGGCTTCCTTTTCTCAACTTTCTCTCGTTACCTTCAAAATCAAAGATTCATCTCCCTGCGACTCTCCTCTTCCATCGCGGTTCCCTCTCCAGACTTTAGTTTACAGGCGGCAAACCTCTAAAATTACATCTCGCTTCCCTCCTGTTTATCGTTGCGCAAACGTATTCCCAGCAGTGTTGTCGTCAACGGTCGGACGACGCCTTGTCAATGTAGCGTCTACACCATTGCCCTCCTACAAATTTAAAAGGCCGCCTCTCGGGCGGCTATACTGATTTCCGATCGTCGGCACATCAGCCCTCACTTTCTGCATCCGGGATCCTTTATTCATCTACCTTTCTGTCTCAAACACAGCGTGTCTAGTCATCTGTATTTCGTTCCTCCCATGTGCAGTCTGGTCTTGGTGCGGACGAAGGAGGTGTTTTGAGATGTGGACGAGCCATTTTGTATCCGTCGATCTTGCTGTGCAGATCCCAGCGTCGGGGGACGAATGCAGATTCACGACCTTGTTACTTGCCAACTTGCAAATATCAACCTCACGTTAAGTAGAAGCTTTGTGAAGTTTCGCGCACTGTGGCGGGTGAAGTAAACCTGCCACGCGGCGCGAGCAACATATCTTAGCTCTGCCCATCCCGAGAGCTTCCATCCGACTTTCGTCTTCTCGCCATCGCCGCTTTAGAGCCTCTATCGAGAAGCCAGCTGCCCCATCAGCTACACATCCACTATCCGTAACACGCGTAGCTCAGGAGCATCCTTCACTCTGCGAATCACATAGCATGACTATGGAATTAACGGTATTAACCGCCCAATTTCTCTATCATTTTGCGTCCTTCAGATTTTACATATGGACAGGAACCTTCGCTATCTCGTCACTAGTAGCCCAAACGCTGCTGTCGAAGAAAGTTGAATCAGTAGCCAATCATTGTGGCGAAAAAGACTCAACATGTCCCCATGATAAGCCATAGAATCATTTCTCCGACTTCGATTTCCCTGCCAAGTAGGCTTGAACTTAACAATTTACGTGCACCGTTCGCGACAGTCATGACGTTGTAACTAGCGAACCGACGACACCTGCCTGGTGACAAATTTACAGAACCGAATGTCCGGGATTATAAAAGCAACCATTCTCAAACGAAATTTTTACAGACGAGTTTGACCTCCTCTTTGTGGCTTCCTTGTCACCTTTTTCTGGAGCTAGTATGCATACGGCCTTTTTCCGACTCTTCGTGTTGATCTCCACTGCCACCCGGTTCTGTGGCTGTCTACCAACACACCCAGGAACTTCAAATCGGCGGTCTGGCTGTACAGAACCGTCTACTCGCGTGGAATGGTAATTTTCGCTTTCTTGCCACTAGTACGCTCTCAACCCTTCATACAGGAACACTTTAACGCAAGAAGAGAAAAAGGCCTATTTCGCGGCCGAACTTTGTCTGCTTACTGCTCCTGCTCAAACTAACATTCCAGACATCGTTTCGCGCTACGATGACCTGGTCAGTCGTAGCTCGTGTGCTTTAGTGATGTTCTAACACAACTTCACTGTGATAGGTGGGCGCCCATTCCGAGCAAAGCGATGTAATAGGCGGCAACGATTACTGGCATGTAACCGGACAGTCAGTCAATCAACGGTCATAATCTTCGCTTATCTGCCTGAACTTTGATCTTTTTCGCAGATTCTTACATGTACGAATGCCCATTTTTTCATGGTTGGCTCCTTTAACTTGTTCTTATAGGCTCATCGTTACTTTATTCACGCCCACGAAACACTCTTGCGTTCTGAGTGTGGATATACTGGTCCAGTAAGTGCAGGAGTTTTTTTGCCTCGCCAACTATCGATTAATCATCACCCTTCTATTCCCGAACTTCAGCTCCCCTACTGGAATGAAGTCGTCGACGCCGGTTCATTCCTCACCTCCCCCGTCGTGCTTGACTTTGGTGGGGAAGGTACTTGGGACAGCGACTGGGTCGTTGTTGATGGACCTTTCGGTAACCTGACGCGGTATCTTGGACCTGGGTCGACTAATACGAACCATATGCTTACACGGCAGGTGGATGGGACGTGGTCGCTCCAGGCGGGACAGATATACGTGGACTATGTACTTGCGCTGGACACCATGGCGAAGTTTAAGGATACGATTTATCATGGCCTTCATGTAGCTGGGCATAAGGGCGTTGGAGGGGAGGTACGTACCTTCCCTGTCTACGTTAGCGAAGTTCATCTCTGTCTCTTGATAGATGGCCAATGTCATGACGTCGCCTAATGATCCAATCTTTTGGATGCACCATGGATACGTGGATTACGTGCGTATAATATGGTGTTTACTCATTTCCACTTCAGCTGAATCGTACGTTGTAGATATGGTGGAAGTGGCAGGGTGACAACGAAACTCGTATCAATGACCTCGAAGGAATCGGATACGAGACGCAAAAAGAACCCGATACTGGTTATGTTGTGTGTAATACCAGTTTTCAGGTAGCGCCTGTTAAATGATGCTCTTCCAGGAAACCAACGAAGACACGGTTTTATATCTTTTCAACATCCTACCTAACACGACAGTACGCCCTGTGTTTATTTCATGCGCTGGCCCATTTGACATTTTCGATGCAGGTTGGCGACGTGTCGGACACGCAAGGCAGCTTGCTATGTTATACTTACGCATAAGTGACTCGCCCCGTACTGACGTCGAGTATAAGGAGATATTCAGCCTCATCTTTTAGTCAGAAGGCAATACGGTTAGCAATCTGGGGATCAAAGAGGTTTCAAAGGAGAAGATTGTCTGTTTCACTAGAAACCGTTACAAGAATATAGGTGATATAGGTAGAATTTTTCCGTTGTCGGATATGGTGTAACGGCTAGCATTGCCGCCTCTCATGTGTTCGCGGCAGCTCGGGGTTCGATTCCCCGTATCCGAAAGATTTATTAGTTTTATCTTTTGACGTGTAAGTCTTGACTCCCAGTGGAAAGCCAGTGAATTGGGGGAGATTGATATCTGGTGCGGTAGGTTCCTGTCGTTTATAAACGCAGCTTGAGCTCGCTTGGAAGATCAAAAGTGGCTGTAACTTGCCAAATTAAGTAGTCGAACTTGTATCTTTGTGCGCACTCCTCTCTACATGAATCTATCTCTTCAATTTGTACAACTTGAAGCTCCCAGCATCGGTTTCTGTTTGTTTCATCTATTTACCTAAGTCGACGCTGTACCAGGATGGGCGAGCTACACTTTTCCGGCTCGCCGCTCCACACTGTCACACTATGTCACGTCCGCCCTTTCTTCCGTACCACCACGTCGTTTCTCGTGCGCCGCCGTTGCTGCCAATGCATAGTCTCTAGACTCTCTACAGGAAGGCGCCTCGTCACCTTGCTAGACTCTATCTCTTCTACTTCCTCATTCTGCAGCTAACCTAGGCTCTGGGCTGTCTTCTAGGCGATACTGTTTCCCAAGGCGTCCAGGATCCTCACCATCGCTAAAGCTATCTCACTTGGCAGAAGAAGTAACTCCTTGGTCTGATAACATGACATATATGCGTCTTCTTTGACAGCGTAGAGGTGGTGAGACGAGGAGGAACTCTTGGCATTCGGTGCGTATAATTTATTGGTTCATACTTAATGACATATCTCTTGGCAGTGCACGCGCGCGCATTGTTACAGTTCATTCCGCGGAACCACCTTTGGGCAACTCGTAATCGCCATGCGTAAGGCCTTCATACCGGAACTCCCCTATATCTTTAATGTGAGGATTTCACCTCCCTCGAAGTGGTCCATCTAATTTTCCGTATAGTGACCGCGCCATCCAGTGTTACTCGGCGGCTGTAGATTTCTCGGGGCTGTCAATGTCATAGCAAAGTGGGGCTGTGGCGATATATTGTAGTGAATGCTGCAAGCGAAATGTACTGTATTCTTGAATACATAGCAATTGACCCGAAATGACCACAACGGACCATGATTGATACGGATCGAAGCAGCACGATTAAGCTTCTGGCTCTAATGGCGTATAATGGATGACAATGGTAAAATTTCGTGTATTTGGACAAGCATAGATTATTTCGAATACGATCACAAATAATGTATAGCAATCGCCCCCAATCCACGGGCTTTCCACTGGGCTTGACTCCTCACAAGTGACGACTCTTCAGCAGAATCACCATTCGTGACTTGTAATCATTCGTGCTGGTTAATTTTCAAACTTTAAAGTTGCGCAATGCCTGGACTCCCATTTTGTTTATTTTTAAATTTATACTGTGCATCACGTACCTCTTTGGTTATTACCATCAATTACGACGTGTTGGCAAAATGCTTTACTTTGACACCAAGAACGTTTCTGTGCACGGAGTACTTACGACGTACAAAAGCATTATACTACACGAAATGAATACCAATGAAAAAATCAACAGGACAAAGATGGGATAAGGTAGAATAAGGTAAGTATAATCATACCATAAAGCAGCTATTTTATTATAACCATGTTCAACCACTTGTTCTCCACCGCGTCGACCAACGTAGCCGCTGATGAATCTGTGCTTATCGATGGCGACGGGGACACAAGGGAGCGATCTTCATATATTTCCCCCTCCTCCAAATCTGGCTCGCCATCACTCTCCAGATCCATATCGCACTCGCCCATCCCATCATCAACGTCATGTTGGGCCCATGGTACGATCGCCGGCAGTGTCATGGGATCCGAAAGGTATGAAGGAGCAGGCGGAGCCGAAGCTTCCTCCTCCTTGATCGCCTTCGCTACCTTCATCTCAGCGATGCACACCTCTACTACCTCTTCCTTCACCCGCGGCTCTATCACATCCTCAACCAGCGGCACCATGACCGCAACATGATCCCGCAGCACAGGCTCGAACAACTGCGGGACGGGTTTAACACCATCTTCAGACGAAACTGATAAGCGCCTTCGCTTCGGAGTCGAGGCTGGATACTGTAGCTCGTCACTTGCCTGTGAGCTGCTGCTCTCACGCGAATACGGACTTCTTCCTTCCCTCAATGGCCGCTTGACGCTCTTTCTCAACTCATGCAATTCCTTCCGGAGCTCTTCCTTCTCCTGGCGCTCACGAACGAGAAGCTGAGCGCACGAGGAGCGGAAGGTCGTAATAATAGAGCGAATCCAGGGATTGGACACGAGGGAGATGGGAATATGCTGCGGCTGCCGTCGCTGCCAGACAGAGGGAGGGACGGACGGTAGAGCATGTATACGTCTGGGAGGAGGTTGCGCGTGTGGGATAAGGGCGTGCTGACCCGAAAGATGTGATGGCACCGGCTGGAGATGCTCTTGCATATTAAATCGAGCCAAATTCTCGGCAGTAAGTGGGCGGGGTCCATAAAGAGGCGCTATAGGCGATGGAGGCTTACTTTCCAAAAGGTAAAGAGGCGGTAGTGACTGGTGTGAGGATGACGGTAGAGAAATTGGCAAGGATGCATCAGGGCTGGGTAGGATTACGACTGGTCGGCGTACTTCAATTCGTGGACGATCCAGGTTGTACGTCGGCCTTCGAGGAAGTAATGGCGGACGATAGTCGCACATGTCCACGTCAGCGCTGAGGCGACGTTGCGGTTGGACGCGACTATTGGGTAGTCGTTGGGAAAACTTAGACTTTGAGGACTCGGCGTAAACGTAGTCGAACGAGTCGATCTGAGGGTTAAGGGAGTCGTCATAGAAGCGTACACATCCTGGAAGGACCTAAAAATGATTAAAAATGATTTTAAGATGAATAATAAAACACAAACCTGTTCAGAGTATCTGACTGTCATTATTGGGTTCAAGACGCACGATGAGCAGGCAAGGGGCTTGCGATCGTACTTTGTGGATTTCTGTAGGGCTTTCGTCGGGATATGCATGAGTATAGTGTGACGGTAGAGCAACGAATGAACGAACACACACTAGTCTGTATCGTATCAAGGACAGCACCGCTATCCATAAACTAGGGGTTGAGTATTCTCTCCTCTACGCGGACCAGTCAGCAAACGGAAGCAGAAATCGCGCCCAACGGAAGCAAATTGCTTTAGCTTTAGTACCCTTGCTGGATTCGGTCGCAATGATCTACTCCGGCCGACCGAACAATAAGACAATAAGCGTTCAGCTCCCATCAGATTCCCCGGTTCCCAAGACAAAAAGCCTGGGGGGTTCCCTGCATATTTGACGTTATAGCGAATGCAAGAAAACAATTAAAAGCCAAAAGTACGTACGGCGTTGACATTGTCATTCGCATAGGAAGGAATCTCGAATAGGAAGGTCGGATCCTGCCAGGCGTTCGATGGGACTTCATTATTGTGAGAAAGATCGAGATATGCACATATAGAGTCAGAAGCGTGCAGCTGCTATCGTGCCTGTCAGGTATGCAAAGCATATAATTGTCCTAGGATCCCGAATGGGCGTCATTCCCTAGCGCTGCATTTGTATCGCGCAGCCTAGCCACAACTGGAGAACAGGACAGAGCGATAAAGGTAATAATCAAGTAGAACAAAGAGAAAAGGCTGTAATATTGTTGCTGTCGTCACTCTTCCTCGCCGTCGTAGTCGAAGAGAAAGACGCCTGTAATAAACAAGGACACACAACGCGACGACAATGGCCAATTCGGGATATATCGGAATGGTACCTTCTTTGGGCGCGTCGTCGGCTGTTGTCGGCACCGTCGATCGACAGAAGATATGATCAAAGATGATCGTCAAAGCAGTGTCAAAATATGAGCGCTCCTTGTGATACGAACTTTTATTTTAGTAACAATCCATCTTCTGCTGTTTAGACAGCGACACCCTGCTCGAAGAACAGCCTGGGAATATATTCATATGATCAACAAACAATCAAGCGTTCTAACGTCCTCATCCATTAGATTCCTTCCCGTGGGTCGCGGATTGGTCCGCCTTAAATACTTTTCCATCAACTTCTCCACGATCTCCAATTTAATTCAACAGCATACCGTGTGAGTAATGTAAAAAGCGCCAGGAAGCTCGATAAAGAGGAACTGTGAGTGGTAATTATTCTACCGGTAGGGGACTGCACTTATCACCCTCCCCATCATCGTCAGACTCTCTGGCCATTGTGCTCTGTTCCTCCCGGCCTCCTCATTTCCCGGGAGGGTTTCAATCTTTGGCTCGTGACCCGTGCATTCCGTCAGTTTTTTTCGAGTGAACTCTGAGCTTGAGTATTGAATAGAGCTTGAGCAGATGATGATGGTCTGAACTATTCAATTGAATCCGCGTCCAAACTGGAAACATCTGTTCGGCTCAAAAATAGATGTCAGAAGACATGAAAGAGAAACTACAATTATCTAGCATGAGTGCCACTTGGTCTGCTCAATCTCTCTTGTCACTGTCTCCCTGTGCCTTCTTAAACTTGATCCGACAATATATCGCCTCATTCAATTAATTTTTAACCATGGATGTTCTAAACGCTCTCCAACTTTTAACGTTCTCCAAAAATCAAGTCTCATATCGTTACTCTCAAGCATTGAGGCGCAATGGTTCTGGACTGGATCAATTCCGTGACCTTCTCGGAAAACATTACCTTTTCATATTTTTTGAAAGCCAGCCTGGCAACAAGGAACTCGTTTTCTGTGCCGAGTCGCTGAGATACGCGTCGCTTGAGAGTCAGTTACCGGCAGGTTCATTTGCTTTACGGTGCCGCCGCTGCTTGGACGGAGAGGAACGTCCAGAAGACCTCGATAAGGGCGTTTGTGTGTCCCTTCGCTGAATAGTATGTGTCGAGATAGCTGAACGGATTCTTTGGGGAAGTGCGATGGATCGGACATGAGGCTGAAGGAGTGTCAGATTACAAGAATTCCATTAACATGTAGTCAACGTACCGTACCTTTTCCGACCCCAATTGGTTTATGATAAAAAAAGTCTGCTGAAGGGAGACGACTAGAGAGCGAAATTTGTATAATCGATAGCAGCAGCCACTCGCCAGATTCGTTTATTTTGCCCACAGAGCTGTTTAAAGAAAGAATTACATTGCGATCGCGGAAGATCCGTCAAGGCGTCAAGATTACCAGTTCCACTGGCTGTATTAATGTCTCCATCACCGATGATCACCGCAAGTCATAAAACACGCGCGGTTGTGGGAGCGTGGACACCATGAGGTGAGACGATATTTAAAGACATACCATACCGGGATATGTGAAAGTGGAAATAGCGTGGAGTGTGATATGCATGCGGACCTCAACACACCGAAAAATGATCCATGCAATACAGAGGGAGCAGTGTCCAACGCCGGTATCACAGATTATTGCTGCAAGAGGACTATTTTTCGATCGCGCGACCGGTCACGATGCAATCGAACGATCAGATTTCTTCCCGGGGGGACATAAGGTGGCTCAGAAAAGATAGATAAAGTAAGAGCAACAGATATTTCCAACAAGATTGAGCGCCGAAAAGCCTGGTAAGGACACAGAAGTCTCCGTCAAGGCAGTGTTATGCTCCTTATAGTATCTACTGATTTTAGGGCACTAGCCGTTTTAAGCGCGCGATCGGCATCAATAGAGGGACCGTGGGAAATGATTAAATAAACCGGTATATAAGAGCCGAATTTTACTCCCAACTTCTTCCTACGCCCAATCGACGCCCTTTTCAGGTCTACGTGTTCGCGATTCTGTGGAGGAAATAATCTCTGTCTGCTTCTCTTCTATTTGTTCATGCAGCAGAGGCGGGATACTGGTCCGGGTCTGGGGATTCTCGATCTGAAAGGAAACAGTAGCAGTACTCCCGCGACACCACAAAGGACGAATTCACGGCCACTGGGGGATGAACCACCACAATCTAATTCTGCAGGAACAAGGCCCCCCTCGCGCTCTGAAAATGACACCGCGAATCGGATAAATCAGCCGGGGGGGTATCCTATTTCAACAGGACCACAGGTACAACCGTACGGGGGAGCGTCTAGCCAACCATATTATCCTGCAATTCGTTTCGTAGACCAGTCGGGTGGGCCTCAGGGGGGACAGGTCCGTCGTAATTTTTCTGATCGCCTATAATTTTTTTTGAAAGAGCTTTCTGATCACCAGTCACGACCTATGATTCCTACATCTGTGATGGCCCCCCGCGTGCAGCCTCCCCAGAAGCCTACGGCAAAAACATCAACAAAATCAGAGAGTAACGGAACATCACGAGCGCCCTCAAGGACAAGGTCGGATCCCGTACCGAGCCCATCAACGTCTGTGCATCCGTCACCCGTGGAAACGAGACGTGACCTTCTACCGGTATGTTACATACCTTTTCAGCGCGCCATTACGTGTCCTAACATTTCTTGTTAGCGTCAAGGGCCCAACCCGCCCTTGAACTTTCAGTATGAGCACGGACCACCCGTACCAAGTCCATCGACGTCCATGCGTTCGTCGCCCGTAGAACCGAGACAAAACTCTACGGCATGTCTTTCTACGTGGCTGTGACGTGTTCTTACCTCTTCCTATAGCGTCAAAACGTACCGAACACGCCCTTGAACTTTCAATACGATCTTCCTTTGTTCCGGCATCCGCAATCTCAGGCTCAGCTCGCTCCAGCGCCGCAGCGCCGACATAACGGTGACCCCAGTGCGCCACCGGAGATACCCTCAGCTCAGAGGAGGCAGTCGGACCAGAGCATGGCCTCCGCTTCGTCTACCACGCCTTCCTCCGCTGTCGGGCCCTCTCCAACCTTAACTAGTCCCTTTTCTGCCCTCGGTCCAGCTACAGCTCCACCTTTTATCAGAGATCTTGCTGCAAGTGCCCTCGGGGCTATCCAGTCAAAGTTCGAGGATGCCTGGACCGCTAACGTGGGCGCGTTCCAAGGCGAACTGACAAAAATGTACAAGGACCTCGAACGCGCTCAGGAGACGATCAGCAGGCTAAGGAAAGAGAGGGATGATGCACGCGATACCGCTCATAGCATAGCTATGGAAAACGAAAGGTTAATGGTCCAGCTCGACCACGCTCAGCGAACCAAGGGGCCGGGACCACCGAGATACGAGCCTCAGGTTCGGGTAAAAGAGGAGCAAAGGTCGACGCATCCTTCACCGTTCGATGTGCGGAAGCCGCTTACCCCAGCCGAGGATTCCAAGCCTACGGCGTTCTCTGCGCCGACGATGATCCGCTTCTCGTCACCATCTGTCGCAACGATAGAGGACCCGGCAGGGAGAAGACGAGCGAAATCCCCCATCCTACCTCGATCCATGGAGCAGCCAAAGCATGCCCGACGGTCGAGCTCGGATATGGATACTAAAGACCTGGACAACAAGGGCGCGGCCTCTCCGGCTACGTACCTCCCTAGGTTCTCCCAGCTCGACTTGCCGGCTATCAAAGCGCATTCGCCTGCACCGGAGCGAGCGCCGTTCAAGAACAATCAGCCGCTGCCGTCACCTCATCAGGGAGGACCCTTTCAGTTCAAGAGTCAACCTCCTCATCCTCCTAATAATAACCATGCTCTTCCCCAGCTCCAGCCTCCCAGCCAACTGTCGCCTCACGATCGTCCTCGTTCATCTAATCAGATGTCGCGTCCGGGTACGTCTAATCAAATATCGGCCCAGTATCGTACGGATACCTCTAGTCCAATAGCGCCGCCGTTTAAAAGTGCTCCTCCCCTTCCGCCGTCGTACCATCCATTGTCACAGCAGTCACCTGCGCCTGAACGGGAACGGGAAAGGGACCGTGAACATGGACCTCCATCCAAGAGTCACCTGCCCCCACCACCGAACCAGACTTCGCCTCATCATCCTGGTACAAATCAACCGCCGAATCATTCATCACCACCCCAGCATCAAATACGTCCTCACGCTGGTCCGTCAAACCAACATCAGAGTCGTACTCCGATGATGCAACAACATCAGCGTCGTCCAAGTGGATCGGATCACGCCTCTCCTCCTCACCAAGCTCCTCAGATGTCACCTCCTCAACAACATCAGTCGCGTACTCATATGCCGCCACAACCGCAACCTCCACTTCCACCTCCACCTACCCAAACATCGCCTACGAACCAGATGCCCCAAGTCGTCCCATTCCGTCCATTCAAACGTAGTCGGACGGCGTATGAAAGCGACCATGCCGCCGAGGTGCCTACGTCCTCTCCTCCAGATGCAAAGGTGACCAAGACGGCTCATCAGACTGCACCAAGGGAGCCTTCCGTCAAGCCTGAGCCGCCGGAACCTCAAGCGAACGGTAGTGGAGACAGCGATAAGGAACAAAGACCTCCTGATCCCGAACCTGGTCCCTCGGCACCGGCGCCTGCACCACCACCACCGCCCCCACCCCAAGGACGAGCGCCGTTCAAAGCCTCGTCGAGCTCTAATGCTGCGCCGCCCCCGACGAAGAAGAAACTCGGTATTAAGCACCTCGATCTCTTATACGAGACAAGGGATGACCAGATGATATGTCGGATGTGCATGTAAGAGCTCTTTATAATTTTTTTTGTTCTTGTTTTCGCTTCTCTTTGCTCATGCTTCCTTTCAGGAACTCGACGCAAACACCTCGACCGCCGCCTCGGAGGTTCCCGCTGAGTGCGCCGTGGGCAGACCTGCATCGGCATTACGAGGAGACGCATCCTGCAGAGTGTCAGGATATGGAAAAGCTAAGCTCGGACTCTCTCGCGGAGATGTCGGTGCGGCAGAGAATGGGTGTGGGGAAGGGCGGGGTGAAGGGGCATTCAAAATCATAGTTTGCTGTGTCTTGCTCTCTTGCATTTTTGTTTTCGTGCTTCATCGTTGGTATTTCTGTATAAGCGTATCGTACTTTTGTATCTTTAGTCGTGCATAGTATACGTGTATTCATTCATGATCATGGCTTACATGCGGATTATTTTTGGAATTGACAATGATGTACACTTATTCTAAAGATTGCTTCGACATTGCGTGAAGCAGGATACTTGGGTTCGTCTATTGATGCGTAATGATGTGAGAACCCGGGATGCTAATTATCGAACAGTTGTCGTACCGCATCCTTATCCTCATCAAATGAATTCCAATGCAATTCAAGCTACGGGAAGCCGATTCTCTTATATTTAGGTTACAAGAATTACTGAGACATAGACTCGAAAGTCCAGGGAATCCACAAAAATCCCACAAGGTTTTCTGGTGTCGCAACAAGCATAGATTACAATCAAATGAATGCACCACTTCACCAGTCATCCAAGTCACTATATCCAACGTCCTCTTCCTCCTGCTCCTCTTCAGATCCTGGGTACATCGCTTCATCTGGCTCATAATAATCCTGGGGGTAATCCCTGATCAACGATATCATCAACAGAATGACAACAGGTAACATAGAAGAAGCTTACACTTCAATCCAAACGTCCACAGAACTACCATCCATAGCACGCTGGACGGCGTCCTTATACCGATAGAGTTCCTGTCCAATCTCTTGATTACTGGCGTCGATCGTGATAAATAACTTCGGCAGGAGCACCCAGACAGGACGTGATAGAGCAACGGCTATCTTGGCCCAGACGGTGACATCGTAGTCCTCGTTCCAATCCGATTTGAAGGACGTTTTAATAGAGAGTTCCTTCATGGATATAACCTTGGCCTTTGTCCAGACTGTGCACCACCACTCGAAGAGGTCTGTATGGACTATCGGGTACATGTGATTGTGAAAATCATGCAATTCTAGATTTAGGTGGAGCAGGTTTTTGAGATTCAGACGTGGACGTGGAAGCGGTCTGCTATGGGAGTCTAATCAAAATTATACATCAGACTTTGTCTTTGTACCGGGAAATATGCTTACTATAATGAATATGAGATACCGTGAGTGTCTCGAGAGTGTTCGATGTTTTCAGCACATTCTGCAGAGCTATTAATTCTTCGGCATTCGAGATAGTCACGTCGAGAGCGCGTAGTTTGTCAAACGATACGGGGGATACGCGTGAGTCGACGATGGTCGTAAAGATACTCGACTCTGCATTTAGGGCGTGCAGCCTGAGGCGCTCCACCGATGGTCCCCTTTGATGGCGAGGGTGTAGCGGAATAGAGGCATCTTCTATTTCCAGGCGCCCAAGGATCAGCGTCTCAAGCTCTGCTGAGCCGCTGAGAAGATCGCCCAGATCAACGATGCTCGGAAACGCGCTCCATTCAAATTTGATATTGCGAAAATCATGAATCGACAATGCTCGCCGTGCCTCGTCGTTCAGATCGGACCATGATAGGTGACCAAGCGTAAGCCGCAAGGGCCCAAGCCGTGCCATAAGTTGGGGGAACGAAGGTTGATTCATGATACGAGTACCGCCCAAGATACCGTGGATCATCTGAAGCGACTTGACGCATGCGAGCGTGGTTCTTGGGAGACGAAGGTGCCTGTTACAGGACCCTCCGAAGCTGAGGAAGATACGCCGAAAGAGGATCTCCCGGGTACGCGATGCAAAAGCCCGACAGACGAGGGAACATGAAATGAGGGGTCGGTAGTTATGCTTCAGGTTGTCTATAATGAGATTGACCACCTCTTGAGGTAATAAGGCTATCAGATCCTTTCGGGGCCGTGTTACCACAACCGGCCCAGACCTAGATATAAGTCCTATCGGTAAAAGCAAAGGAATTATACAATGAATACTGGCCTTGTCCTCGAGCCGTGGCCTGTTTGACGTCCTTTTGGCATTGTTGCAAAGCAATGTGGAATGCTGTATCCGCTCCTTTGTGTCCGAGAAGGGCACCTCAAGGTGGTTGGAACTCGGGAATAAAGAAAGCGATTTGAAAATAATTTTAAATAGAGCCAAACACTCGCGTTGCGTCCCACATGTCTTCGTATGCACTGTGCAGTAGTTCAATTTGGGCTTCTCTCATCCTTAAATGTATTATTTCGTTCTCTTCTAATTTCACGACTAGATTTATGGATGGACCTCGGGGCCTAGGCCCAAAACAGATGGCTGCTAATCACCGCGAAGTTGTTTGTATAATATATGGGACGCCAATCCTTCACTAATACGGCCGCCAACACGCAAGACTAAGAACCGATCCAGACTTGCAGGCTCCAGGAGCACCAACCGTGACCAACGTCTACACAAAAAAGTTATCATGAATGACCACGAACGAGTATATTCAGATAGTGGGAAGCGAACCCTCCTAAGAACTTCGTTGCCGTACTGAATAACACGGCGGCATCAACCGTTGCACCATATCCAGCATAAATCACATGTAGGATAGCAGACTATACATGCAATACATGTAAATCCCATCCCTGCAAGCCCCAAGATCGCCGTCTCAAGCCTCACCTTCACTTCCACCAGGCATAATAAAGACTTGTTAAATCAGCAAAAAGCTAAAAACCCCGCGGCATCTAAGAATTTGGAAATCAAGCCCTTGACCATCAACTAGAGTGAAAAATCGGTATAATTATCGAATCCACAAAACGAACAAACAAACACTTCGAGTGTTGCCCCAATGAAATGACCGGTCCCAAATAGTATACCGCGGGAGGTCCATCAATGACAGCCCAGTGGTCATTTTCCTCGGTGTACCCAATATGGACCAGCGTCGATGATTTCGTCTCGCTATGGGAGCTGAAGATGGGAATCGCGACTAGGTACTCCGTATCTGTCATGGATTTCATGCCTTTTCCGGTCTGTACATGAGTCAACACATGCCTACTCTCGGCCTTCTCGGCCTTGACCTCGGCTTACTGGTATTTTCTCTCTTTTTCTTTACAATACTGGAATAATAATGACTCAATTCCTTACCAGTGGTATATAAGTATTGTACTTGGCATTGTATTAGGAATTAAGCTAATTTTACTACCCTTCAAACGTCCACTTAACTGTGTGAACTAAGCAACCTCGATCGGTTACGCCAAGCGCTTGCCAATCAATTGCTTTCCGACTACGCCTAGCGCTTTTCGGAGACCCTGTCAGTTACGCCTAGCGCTTGTTAGCACCCTTACGGATCCCTCTTGGTGGTTGGAACTCGGCTTTCGGACATCCTCGCTTATGACTTGGGTTTTAGTCGAGTACTCATTACTTCGTGTATTAGCTCGAAATACCCTAATCCTTAACAGTATCTCGGGGACATAAATTGGACGCCGTCCATACGTATGAGAATCTACTTGCAGAGGAGTGAATTAGTTCACTTCAGGTACCCGTCGGCAGTAGCTTTGCTGAGAATGAGCGATGGTAACGACAAGTTCGTAGCATTGATAACACAGGCGACATCCGGAATTGTGGGTGTGCACCAATACTGACTCGGAGTCCTGCTGCAAAACAGTTAGTCTACTCTTCTTTTGTCGAGGTAACTGTTCAGTATTGAGAGACAAATGTTTATCATCTCGAGCGAGAGCTATGATCCAAGCAGCCAAGAATGAGTGAATGAAAGAGTCAGAGCTGGAAAAGAGGAAATATGAGAAAACGATAACACAAAGGTGGAGACAAGAGACCCTGCCGCAAAGCGTCAATCCTGATTTATGGAGAAGAGCTTGGGCAAGCCATCCAAGGTGCTCCAAGGCCACTACGAGATATTAGATTAGAAGATTTCTGGCACGTCACGAGGACAGGAATGATTAATATTCGTAAACATATCGCCCGCCTTTTTGTTGGAGTGACCTGTGAGCCCATGCCCAGTACCATCCCAGGCAGAGATGGCTGCTAAAGTCGTGAAGTAGTCATCGAGAAGGCAAGAAAGGTATGGTTCTGAGGCAGGAAGCGGGAGGGAGGAAGGATGGTATAACCCGTGGCTTCTATTCCGAGGGAAAGTTGGTGCTGAATGCATCGTTCTTCGTCTATCGTTTGGCGAAAAGAAGTTTATTAACACGTTCTGCAGACGCCAGGACATGGGATAGCAAACCCGACCATAGGTACCAGCACAATCAACGTAAAAAAAAAGTCTCAGCCAACAGACGACAACGTAATTCACCGGCGCAAAGAAGACAACGGTGTACGTCAAGTGGCCATCAAAGTTGGGCGGCCAAGACCATGCGAGCGTCCATGTCCTGCCTTCTAGAGAGCCGGGCAGACACAGTACTCGCTGGAGTGTGAAGAACGAGGATGAACCATCATGAATTGCAGGATTCTCCTCCCCGTATATTCAATCTGAATGCTTGAATTGGTATCCAGTCGTTGCTCCACGTATGCTAACTTGGAAGAGGGCAGGGCAGAATGAGGAATGTAGTCAGATTGTGTCTATATGGCAATCACAGCATGGTCGGGGCAGATCGAAGGAAGTTGAAGTAGTGTGGAGAGATCGATGAGCTGAGATGTGAGGAGAACCCTGGGCAGGGAGGGATTGGATTGATTCAAAGTCAAAATTGCTGGTCTGAGGCCAGTATCGATGTTGTGATAGGATACAGACAGAAGGACCGTGGTTCTTTTAACCCCTCTGCCCTGGGACCTGTCCGCCACCTATTTGGTAAGCGCGACAAAGGAGACATCAAATCAAGGTTGACGTTGAGCATTCCTAGCAAGACTGGATTTAGACCATGACTGACGCTGTTGATCGATGTCTGTAGAGTGAAAGTAACGGAATGAACAAAACAGCGCATACCTAGCTCTCCCATCCGTTAGATTAGATCCCCCACAAGTGCAAATCGAGCAGCAACAAAATTGATAACGCCACCAGCAAGATTTTGTCCTCCCTTCTCGTCCACCCTGAACGTAAACACAGTGGTTCTGAAACGATTGCTGGTGGCGACTGGGTACGAGCTGTTGTTCGTCTGGCAGAGGAGAAGACAAAAATACTAGTGAGAGAGAGAGTGGACGTTATCCCTGATGGCTGACGCTAGGCGCAGTTAATGTAGAAGTTGTCGGGGGAATAGCATATATGCAACTATGTTCACATCCTGTCTCCCTTAGATATCCTGCATCATGGCATGTTTATAAGGGCCCGAGTCTGCAGTTGTGAACCCCCAATTAGTCATGTTGAAAGAGCTAGCCACGTGGGTGCAGTGGCACTGACTAAGCTGATGATTCATGTTGTCCGTTGAGACAAGCATCCCACGATATGAAACATGGTAGTACTCCTGCGCTGCACAATGACGTCAAGCGCACGCAGTGAACGAGATGACATAGAGCGGGTGTCCTGTGCGGGGAGGGAGTGGATCAGGTTAAAGGCTGAGAAATCCAAAGCCGCTGGTCACGGATGGTCACAATATTAGATATAGCGAACATTTGAGGATGATATTGAGTAGGGTACGGGAAAGAAAGACCACGGTTCTTGACTGCTATCGACGCTACTGTTTCATGACTATAAAGGGTTGGTGAATCGAACACAACGAAAACTAAATAACACGCACTGTTACCGGTCACCGGACACTGGTTCAACACGACAGTCAAATAACTCCTTTGCCTCGTGCCGCGTAACCAGTCAATATTTCAATGCTTGGTCAACCCGTAACATTTTCGACGAAAGTACAGGCGGGCGTTGAGACTGAAGATGAATTTAAACTACGATCACAGCTGCGAGTCTATGAGCAAGTGGCCGCCAAAAGTGACAGAATAGACAAAAGTGACGCATAAGGGAAACCTCGTGCTGACAGTATGATCAATCCATCCGTGACGCATAACGTACCACCAACAGCTCCGACCCTTAGCTTCCGTTTCCCAGCAATACGAAGTTGACGGAAAATCGTGTTGTATTCATGTGCAGCTACGCGATGAAGAGCTTTCAACGGTTCTATTGGTCAGGTAAAGTCCTGTCAAGCATTGGAATAAATAGGCGCACCTGTTGAAGAAAGGCCACGCGTATATCTCATGATGGCGCCGTGTCTCGACTGCTTCCAAGGAGGTCGTGGTATCTAGACGACTGTGTACTATGAGTATGGTCAGCGGATAAAATATGACCAGCAGAATTGTTCACACACCAGGCCGCCTTGCAGTGAGTATTCTCCAGAGCCAATGTCTTTACAAGGCACTCGAAAAGAAGTGGAGGGTAGGTTCAACGTGTGCTACTCGTCCAGACTTCATTTGGGGAGAGATTGGGGAGATCAAGGGAGAGTAGAAGTGCCGGCAAATACCGCGGCAATACTTGAGGTGTCATCTGACACCCGCATGCGCACGGTCCCACTACGCGCTTTGTTTGGCAAGGAAACAAAGTGCACCTCTTTCCTTTCTGCCTTGATAGAATACTACCGAGGGCTAGGAACCACCTGTTAAGCCCAGTAGGCTGTAGATATAACAGCTGTTAATTCTGTCAGGTAACGGCTATAACAAGTGGAGAGGACGATAAAACTTACTGCACTCGAATAACTATTGAATAAAGTCTGGCCGTATCCGTAATTATCAAGTCCCTGGCATGTTTTGTCAGCAACATTATTGCATGCACATGTACCTGCCGCTTCTGCATCCCGATAAGTTTCCACCGGCTTGTCGACGTCGTCCCGATGTCCGATCACCAATCCCGTCCTGTGCTCACTGTGTCCTGCACCAATGGCAAGCCTGTGTCTCATCTGTACTCAAAAGAGTCTAATACAGTAATTTCAGAACAGTCGACATCGTGAGTAGTGATCCCGTGTACATATGCATGAACATTGAATCTTGAATCTTGGATGTTATGCTATTTTCTTCAAGTACTTATCCATGGACAGTCCTTCTATCCATTGGTTGGACATACACTACATGACTGACTATGTTATCAAGCTAACAGATTCTATGAACTCACGTATATGGGAGGAAGGTAGACAGACATACAGAATACCAGGTAATAGTAAGTCGAAGTCTGCTAGTAAGACCCTTGGCTTCGGAAGTGATCAGACTTTAATCAGACTTTTAATCATTCTCTTGGTATTTTGTCTTGATATTCACACATGTTATAGATATACTTGAATATATGCAATCTCAAAAAACCCGGTGCTAAAGGTGCATCTCAACGGATAGAATCGCTCGTCGAAGTGGACATTGGTCTGCATCGGTTGGCCCAAGTAGCCGGTCTCGGGTGACGCTGATCACATCACAGTCAGCAGTTGGTCCAATGTTCAGTATATTGAGAACCATCTGGTGAGAGCAAAGGCTCGGTCTGATGAAGGAGGCTGTATTTTGACACTATCTGTACATATCGTTGCAGGACACAGCGAGCACAGGACAGGATTGGTGATCGGACATCGGGACGACGTCGACAAGCTGGTGGAAACTTATCGGGATGCAGAAGCGGCAGGTACGCGTGCACGCAATAACGTTGCTGATAAAACATGCCAGGGACTTGATAATTATGGATACGGCCAGACTTTATTCAATAGTTATTCGAGTGCAGTAAGTTTTATCGTCCTCTCCACTTGTTATAGCCGTTACCTGACAGAATTAACAGCTGTTATATCTACAGCCTACTGGGCATAACAGGTGCTAGGAACACCAACTTTTCCCCTCATTAAAAATTTGCCTTCGCTGGTTTGCCAATTGTACGTCACTAGCATTCTGTAAAAAGCCATCTAAAACACTCCCAGGTCTATAATGCCCAGCTACAAATCCTCCCACATGCCTAAAGTTGATATTGCCTCCCCTTTGCGGATATGGTGCTCGCCCAGCACTTTAGACAGAATCATGGCGGAACACGTAACGTTCGATATAAACCGCATCAAAAGCTCGAGACTGTAACAGACATAAAATGTCTAGAGGTAAATTGTGGTCACAGTCTTCTGCGGACCCCTCCAATTATGTTATGATATATCCCGAATCAAACCCGTAGAAAACCTTCGCTCGCAGTTCAACAACAGCATTACAGCATAGCATTCACGGTAGCCGATTCATCCAAAAAGAAAGGCCGCAGAAAAGCCCATCACAATTTACTAGAGATTTCAGGTGCTGCCAAAGTGGAAGTGATAGTAGGCGCTGCAAACCGACAGGTAGGTAAAATATGCATCGTCGATATAGCGAAGATAAGACGAGGCAGAAAGGCTGGATATTCCGAGTCCACCGGCGCCTTGGTAGTGGCCTCGGCACTTCGAGTCCTCATCCAAGATAACGGTCGAAAAGCAGGCATTCCTTCTCATTGCGTCAAATATGGGCAGAAGAATATAAAAATCGAAGCCCACCAGTGCATAATTATTCCAGATAACGAATATAGACATTTTTCACATGAAAAGTCTGAATGTGGGGACCAAAGTGGGGTATGCCGAAGGACCGGATTCAATGTCTTGGCATTTTCCTAAACGGGCCATTTGGCTGTGCTTGGCTCGAAGGCCAATGTCTTGGTCCCACACTAAATGTCAACAACCGCCCAGATCCAACCGCAACGCGTCGTCGAATTCATTCTTGGCAACTAGCGATTAGGGCCTCTCCATTTCAGAATCCGGAACAGTTCTTTCCTCGTATCAAATGCGGATCATCTTGATTCCATTTTTTTAGTTTGCCCAGCCGCCTTGGAGTGCTGCAGGACTAAATGGAAAGTCAGGATGTCTTGGTATGGACTTGAATGAGTCATAAGGCGGATTCGTTCGGGTTTATATTCTCTTGGGATCAAGGGGCTCCTGTCTTGGCTGCTGATCGAGGAGCTCCTTCGCTATATAAATAGCGCTGAAAATGACCAGCCTCTCGATAAACGACCCACTTGCGATATATCATGGGTATCTCTAGATTTTTTAGCGACGCCAATTCCGACAGACTCAAACTAAACAGTCGCACCAACACTAACTATTCTGTCACTGTTCACCCTACCAATCCGAACTTTATCAATTTGGCTTCTTCGGCGCATACGTACACGATTGAAGAACTTGTGTCCGAGATAGGGACGTCGCGAACGGACGGGCTCTCGAAAAACGAAGCTCACAGACGACTCGAGAGATATGGAGAGAATTTGTTAAAGGGTCGGACGGGTGTTTCTGCTTGGCGCGTCTTGGTAGGCCAACTTGGTACGATTTATGTCTCTTATCAACCCACAACATTCTCTTATCTATATTATTTTAGCCAACGCCTTGACACTTGTGCTTCTGGCCGCACTCGCTCTAAGTTTTGGTGTTCAAGATTTCATCGAAGGCGCTGTTATAGCAGCCGTCATAGCACTAAATACAACGTACGTTTGTGTTTCTTCTGTTACTGCATTCACCTGAACGAACAAATTATCAGGGTCGGGTTCTTCCAAGAATATCGGGCGGAGAAGACAATGGAGTCACTTCGCCAACTTTCCAGTCCCACGGCACTGGTCATCCGGAATGGTGAAAGTTTGCATGTTCCTGCCAAGACTGTAGTTCCAGGAGATGTGGTGATGATTAAGGACGGAGATGTAGTACCATCAGATGTATGTACCCCATTTCTTGCGCTAACCTTTTCTAACTTGCTATTGCTATTTACAGATCCGTCTAATCAGCATTTCCAATCTTGAAGTATCTGAGCAGCTCCTGACCGGGGAGTCAGTACCAGGTCGGTCTATAAGCATATTGAGGCGCACTTATGCTAACTCTCGACTTAGTTGCTAAGGATATCGAGGACATCGAGGATCCTCAGCTGGAAATGCCAATCGGCGATCGACTGAATTTATGCTACTCGTCTACCGTGGTCACGAAAGGTCGTGGCGTTGGGATTACCATCGGAACTGGTATGAACACCCAGGTACGGGACGATTGTCATCCCTCGAAGGAATCCCGATAACTGATTATCGTCCTTAGATTGGACGGCATTGCTGAGGCGATGAACCAAAGCCCGTCAGGCAAGCGAGATGCTACTGCACCTTTGGCCTCTCGGATTTGGGATAACATTTTACACTTCCTGTAAGCTTCGTTCCTCCTTATATTCGATGCTTTCATATCAACTTTCTCTACAGTGGTATTCGCGGCGGAACGCCTCTTCAGATGAAGCTCTCCAAATTGGCGTTCATCCTATTTGGGTGTGCGATAATCTTGGCTATCATCGTTTTTGGCGCTGCCAAGTTTGACATCAACAATGAAGTCGTCCTGTACGCTATTGCCACTGCGATCGCCATCATCCCGAGTCACTCTGTCGCCGTCTTGACGCTCACTATGGCGGTAGGAACGAGAAAGATGGCTTCGGAGAACGTCATCGTTCGCAAGCTCGATGCCCTTGAGAATCTTGGTGGCGTTACCGATATTTGCAGCGACAAGACAGGGACCCTCACATTGGGTGAGTTCATCCTTTCGGTATTGTGTTCCGAAACTTACTTATCTTTGTAGGCCAGATGTCCGTGCACACTTTCTGGTTAGGTGGGCTTGGATCTGACTCTGTGACCTATTCCGCAGAGGCAGGTCATAATGCCATCGAGCCTGTTGGTACTGTACGACAAGGCAATGACGAGAAGAGTTCTATAGTGGAACCCGGGAAACTCGATGAAGGATTCGCGCAAACTGTTCGCGCTGCTGCTCTCTGCAACGTTTCCTCGTAAGCCTTCGAATACTTATTATTATATCCTACTAACGTTCGGAGTATAGTATCCATATGAACTTGAAAGGCGAATGGAAGTCCACTGGTGACCCAACGGAAGTCGCTCTCCAAGTTTTCGCCACCAAACTGGGTCTGGGACAGCCTTCACTGACCGCAGGGAGTTCAGTTTCCAGCAGCAAAAGTATCGTTGAGCGAAGCGATGCTGATCATGCCAAAAAAATCCGGTTTGCTGATGACGAGGCAAAGCTGAACAAGCGGTTCAAGTTTCTGGTCGAGTTCCCATTTTCGAGCTCAGTCAAACGGATGTCCACCATTTATAATGACACGGAGCAGCAGGCTACTGTTGTGATGTGCAAAGGAGCGGTACGTGTGTTCTTTCATGACCGCGACTTTTCTCACTCTCTTGTTGTAGGTTGAGAGAATTTTGGATTCCTGTGTGACATATGTTCCGTCTCCGATCACCAAACCGAGGGATACCTTGCCATTGACTGAAGACATCAAACGCACATTCCTTATCAAGGCAGAGGAACTCGCATCCGAGGGTCTTCGAGTGATCGCTCTTGCTCAACGAACGATAGACTGCGCAGATGTCCAGAATATCTCCCGTGAAGACACAGAGAAGGACCTGACGTTCATGGCGCTTGCCGGTATCTTTGACCCGCCAAGACCGGAATCTGCTGGAGCAGTCAGGGCGTGCAGGGCCGCGGGAATTGTAGTTCATATGTGAGCCACGCCAAGTTTTGTTTTAGTGCGCACCTGATATCCTCCATACTTAGGTTGACAGGCGATCATATTACGACTGCCAAGGCCATTGCTGAATCCGTCGAGATTATAACACCGGATGCGCCTAAGAATGCTGTTATGACGGTTAGTCTCGATTCTCTGCTTTTTTTGGTCTACGGGGACCTGACACTGGATTTTAGGCAACTGAGTTTGATAGACTCACGGATGATGAAATTGATGCTCTTCCTGAACTTCCGTTGGTGATTGCGCGATGTGCGCCAGAGACTAAAGGTACCGTGTTCAGTCGTGTTGCCGTTCGAGTGCTGACTATCTTTGCAGTGCGGATGATTCAAGCCGGGAAGAGGAGGGGCAAGCATATGTCCATGACTGGTGATGGTGTCAACGACTCCCCAGCATTGAAACTCGCCCCCGTTGGCATTGCGATGGGCATGGCTGGCTCTGATGTTGCCAAAGATGCTGCCGACCTTGTCTTGACCGATGAGTAAGTCAACCTGTAGAAAACTTGCGGCTTTCGTAATTGATTAACTTCCTAAAAGTAATTTTGATTCGATTCGTGCAGCCATTACGGAAGGACGGAGGATCTTTACGAACATTCAGCGCTTCGTTCTTCATCTTCTGACCACCAACGTTGCCGAAGTTGTGCTCCTTATTGTAGGGCTATGTTTTATCGATGAAGATGGGCGTAGTGTATTTCCGCTCAGCCCGCTTGCTGTGCTTTGGGTGAACATGGTAGGCATCTTTCGATTATCGATTGCGTAGCTCTGATGGAAGCGCACCATAGTTGACTAATTCTCCGCCTGCCTTTGGTCTAGGGTTAGAGGCTGCTTATCCTGATTTGATGCAGCGGCCGCCTCACTCTGTCAAAGACGGTGTTTTTACATGGCCTATCATCATTGATACCGTGGTTTATGGGGTGATCATGGGTGCTACTTGCTTGCTCAGTGTACGTCATTACTTTGCTTTTATAATTTTGGACTCTTACTAAAGTGTTATCACATATTCAGTTCGTTATCGTGGTCTATGGAAAGGGCGATGATGATTTGTATAGAGAGTGTAATCATGCAGCGTCTGAAGGGTGCAATCTCGTGTTCCGAGCACGATCTACGGTTTTCGCTACTTTGATCTTCCAGATACTGCTATATGCCCTCGAATTGAAGTCCTGTGAGTGTTTCATGCACGCTTTCATTCGCCAGACTGATTTCCTTTATCAAGTCGACCGTTCCTTGTTCTCTTTGACGCCCGGAAGAGCATTTTACAAAGACCTTTGGGCCAACAAGGTGCTTTTGATTTCTGTTGTTGGCGGAATGATCACTGTCGTTTTGCGTGAGTAGCACATCCTTCTTAGATTTAATTCTGCTAACTGTGAGCGTAAACAGCTATCTATATTCCCGGATTTAATTCTTCGGTATTTTACCAGCGAGGTATCGGCTGGGAATGGGGAATCGTCTTCGGAATGACCATCATCTTCCTCATCGGATGTGAGCTATGGAAGTTAGCGAGACGACCTCTATTGAAGCGCTGGTTATATATCCGACCTTCGACAGACAACCTAGAAGGATAGATTATGAAGGAAAACATATTGTCTTGCGTTATATGCACCTCAATGTTGCCGCAGGACTCAGTCACAGGACTGACTTTGATTTCTACCTCCGCGGATGACGACATTAGAATCATGGTGTATTTCGATGTGGCGAGCGCCTATACAGCTGCCCTAGCGAAATTACATAGTCTATCTGTTACTAGAGCATTTATTCTGAGCGAAGAAGGATGAACTTGTGCCTCGGAATTGTGGACCTACATGATTATACAACCCGAAAAAGGAAAGCTTATCGTGAACGGTATGCCATGAGTCATTCGTCCCTTTAACTTGGACCACCACTATCTCGCTTCCGTGTTCACTTGTCCCTTCCTACTGCTCTTTCGCTCCATTGTCCATCTGAAATGACTGAACCAATACGTCGCTCTTCAAGAATAAAAGTGCCTTCCAAACGGAAGAGTCTCGCTGAATCAAGTTTTCAAGCAGAAGAATGGCAATCCGAGGACCAGGGTAGTGGCAGTGAAAGTGAATTTGAAGGACTTTCACAAAGTGTGCTTTGTATTCTTCTCCCTTGAGGCTGCCCTCTGATAGAGAAGAATCAGGGTCAAAGCTCAGCCCAATACCAGGGCGAGCGGATGAAGAATGGAAAGGGGAATCTGAAGAAGACGACGGCGGAAATTTCGAAGACTCTCCGCAGAGTAAGGGACCAATCGTGCTGAAGTTGCGTCTAACGATGTGCACTAGAGCTCAAGTGTATCCCAGCCAAGCGAATGCGACGAAACTCAAGGACAGCGAGGGTGATAAAGCCTTCTAAGGAAGCTCCAGACAAAGGAAAGGCAAAGCAGAAGAAAAGGCGCCAACGTGACTTGAGTCTCTTACCAACAATGCCATTAGATGTCCTATTTACTGTACGTTATCTCTTTATCTGCTTTGCTGAGGGTATTGATTAGAATTTTAGATCTGCAGTATGTTGACCTCTCGAGATCTTATCAATTTATCCCGAGTCGATGCAAATTTCTGTCGCACCTTGATCGCAAATAACGTTTCATTCGTGTGGAAGGCCGTCAGAGAGGGTGAAGGCGGAATCGAGCCTCCACGAGATATTCCCGAGTATCGATGGGTCGACCTTTTGTTCGGGGTATCAGCTTGTGATGTACGTAAGGTATTCCGGCTTTGCGTACTTGTCTTAATTTGTGGCATGGAATAGGTGTGCGATGCAAGGCATGTTCGCGTCGACTGGATGCTTCGCCGGCGCATCTGCAAACGATGCTTAAAGCCCAAGTCTGTAGATCATCATTCATGAGGAACCGAAGTACTGACGTGAACTCACTCCAGCCTCATCTACGGGCCTAGGGTAGCAAAGTTGTTCCCAGGTGCAGACGCTGAGGTTCTTAGTCTCATTCCTCACACGAACAGTAAGTTTTATATATCTCACGCATCTGATTCATTCGAATTGTTTTATCAAGGCGGAATTACAACTTCCAGTAGCGGAAGCCGCTTTTACTGGAGTCCCGACATCGACGAGATTATGGATAAACTAGATCATTTGAAATCTGACCGCAGCCCTGGTTCCTCTGAGCGTCTATCCAGGTTCATAGAGGAGCGAAAGGATTTCGTGACAGAAACTCTCAAGGTCAGCCCTCATTAGCATGCGTTTCGTTGTACTCACCTCTTGACCTAGCATGCTGAGAGATGTCTGGATTGGAGGGCTCAGTACTGAAAATGCTAAGGCCGATGAAATGGAGCAATTGATGGCGGAGAGATATCAAGAGCGAGTCTCCTTTTTGTATCGCGGTTCAAATAAGTCTCATTGTCAGTCATAGGATCAAAGATCGTCCTGCTCGAATTAGGGTATACTGAAGATGATATGGCCGCTATCAGATGGTGCAATTCAGTACGGAAGAACGCGAAGCTTACTTCTTCTGGTGAGTCTTTCCTACCCCACCATGATCACCTTCTCATAGAACCATCAGGTTGGAAGAAGATGCTTCCTGGTCTCAAAGACACGATCGCCCATCATAGGGACCAGATTGCAAAAGCCGAGTACAGTCGAGCTTTACAACAGCGCATAGACATCTTGAGGTCGTTGTATACGTCCTATCAGCGTGACTTTAACCCTTCTGTTTGGAGGCAAATGCCACCGCTCATGGATGTTTGCATGTTCTCTGCATTCAAAAACTTGTTGGAGAGTCCGACAAAGGACCAGATCACAGAATCGAGTTTTTCGCATGCGATGGGGGAACTGCCGAACCTGATTGCAGCGTGGCATCAGGATAGAACGACCCATGTACGAAATTTAGCTGCTGCCGGGCTAGCTGGGCAAGTTGATACCACTGTCGACGCGACAACATTGGCCATCTGTGTTTTTGGGTGTTCCAACAAATGTCATAATTACAGTGGGACCTATGCCGATCTATGGCGGCACCGCTGTCCTCCGCGCCGTTCCTATATTTACTGGGACTTCAGCTTTCAGAATGTCGAGAAATTCTACGAGTGTAGAGGCAACGGTGATATTAGTTTTCGACACTCAAGCGATCCGCTATGGCTTCCTCTTTGGTTACTATGGTGTCCCGCGATCCCTCCATCACTACCTGTAGAAGAAATGGATTCTTTGGAGGACTGCTTTCCTGTGCATGGACTGCCCTGTTTACAAGTTTAGAATCCATGGTATCCATGGTGGGGATATTATATACGGCCGCCCTTTACTGACATGGCGTCAATGTGTGAGTATCGCATCGCTTTGTCAGGCATTTGTGTCACTGTTTTCATAGATCAACGTCCATCTACACACCGGACCCACACAGCCCAAGATTAGGCCGCTCACGACGGAAGAGCAATCGAGGCTACATGAAGTAGAGCTAGTAGACCTTGATATCTCCCCGACGTGGTCTTGTCAGCACTGTTCTGAATACCTGGAGCGCTGGTCAACCCATGGCACAGTGAGTTGGCATGTTCAACATGTGTAAGTAGTGTTCTACATCTGTTCAGATAGTCAGTTAATTC
This sequence comes from Desarmillaria tabescens, assembly GCF_030435595.1. Taxonomy (NCBI): domain Eukaryota; kingdom Fungi; phylum Basidiomycota; class Agaricomycetes; order Agaricales; family Physalacriaceae; genus Desarmillaria; species Desarmillaria tabescens. Next base: position 137,440 of record NW_026848323.1, read on the forward strand.
TTGAATTTTTAGCCATGGTATCGATGAGCCTGTAATCGAGAGAGACATGTTCGTTGGACCTGGCTTTACCTATAAAAGGTATCACATGGCTTTGCGCGTACTAGAGTTTGAGAAGCCTCCTGGATGCGTATTTTATTACCATATTTGATGTGGGGCCGCCCTTCTGCTTTGGGTACGCCCAATTCCTCAATGTATCATCTCCTTTTGGTTTTCTTTGTCTTAAAGCGTAAAGAACAAGGATTACTCAATTCCGCTCCGCTATCGTTAGGATGACGGTGACATTGCTTATACCGGCAAGCAGAGATGCGAACTGGTGCGAATGCGAGCTTTGTATTGAACTTCGAATTAACTGCGGGATGACACGTTACTAAGCCAAACCTTGTCATCTCCGCCCGTTATCCGGATCTTCTCCGGAATCTTCTCAACATAAAAGAGGGTGCTATTGCTCGTTTCTTGGTACCACAATTCTCATCGCGACATGGCGCTGGTTACAGATGTCTGCTTATTTCTGGCTGCCCTCTTTCTTATCTACAAAATTTCGACAAATCGAAAAAAGCGTTACTACCAACCTGCGAGGACCTTCGAGTCGAAGCTGGCTGTTTGGTCTCGCTAAAGTTATCCAAAATTCTGAGGACGCCGGTCTCTTGTACGAGCAATGGTCAACCGAGTATGGTTCTGTCTACAGCGTTCCTGGATTCCTGGGACAGCAGAAACTAGTTATTTGCGACCCGAAGGCTGCGGCGCATTTCTATTCAAAAGAGGCGGTTGGATACGTCAAGACGCCCCAGGTGCGCAGGTTCATCGAAATTATGGTTTGCTTTTTGCTCTAGGAAAGATGAGCGCGTTTGCTGATGTATCTTGGCTCACAGTTCGGAAAGGGTTTGGTATGGGTGGAGGGAGACCTACATCGACAGTAATCGCTCCCTTACCCCGTTTTGCGATTTGGATGCTGACTAGAAACTATATAGACAGCGCAAATTCCTCATACCAGCATTCAGCAACGCGGCTATACGCGATCTTACCCATGTCTTCTATGATTCGGCTCACAGGGTACATACATACTCCCTACGTTCATTGGATACTTTCCTAAATTTCATCTAGACCTCGTCCGCTTGGGACGCCATACTGGAAGGGAGCGATGGGACCGCCACGATCGATGTGCAAAATTGGTATGTTGAGCGTGGTGATAATAAAGACCTACTGATCCTCATCTCCTAGGATGAATCGCATCTCGTGAGGCAACGTCTCATTTTATAACCCTCAATAGCCGATCCAACTTCCCATTACTTAGGATGGATAGTATCGGTATAGCGGGATTCTCTCACGACTTTGGGGCTATCGACGGGAAGCCTCAAATTTTCGATAGCATAGACTTGAGTGGTGGTGTCGCCGTTTTCGCCTTGATGACCATCGTGGGTTCTGTGTTCCCTGCTGTTCTTCGTCTACCTTCCAAGAGGAAGACGATCTCGCCGCTATGAACCAGGTGTTCACTAGTATAGCTGATAAGCTCCTGGCCAGGGCCAAAGGGCACGGGAACGAAGGAGATAAATCTGTATTGGGTCTACTGCGTGAGTATGGTCTTTGCTGGTTTTGACAGGAAGCTGATTTATTTTGAATACAGTCAAATCCGAGACCGATGAAGCCGACGTTCACATGTCTCGAGACGAAGTCATAGCACAGGTATTCCTTGTCAATCCTGCGCTTGCGATCATCTGCTGACAGTGGTCCACGGCAGATGGTACTTCAGAAATTCTTGCCCTGTTTTTACTAATCTCACAGTCTTAAAATAATTCTAGAACTTATTGTTACTAGCGGGTGAGTATCGCCAACCTATTTATTGGTCCCTGAAAGCTGAACCTTTCAGGTTATGAAACGACGAGCAGTGAGTTGCGATGCTTTCTAAGATCTAGTCTCTTGGTTACTAAAGCGCTCTCGTCCAGTTAGTCTTACGGTGCGTAAAGTCCCACTGCTCCTTCGTCGAATAGAATTGACAGACCCCATAGTGGGCCCTGATCGAATTGTGCAAGAACGTCGACATTCAAAGAAAGCTTCGCTGCAGAGCTAGTACAATTCGGTAACACCGACCCAACGTGGGAGCAACTTCAATCGAGCCTTCCATACCTTGACGCGGTCGTACATGAAACACTACGAACGCACCCGGCCGTTTTAGAGACCCCCTAGGATGGTGCGTATTTTATCCTACAGTGACTGGATGTCGCTTACCTTACTCATTCACGAAGGCGGCAGGAAGATGACATTCTACCTCTCGCTACACCTGTAGTAACCAAGTCTGGCGAGACGATTAACAGCATTTTCGTTGCCAAAGGAACGCACGTTACCGCCTCCATTGGGATGCTGAATAGATCCGAGGAGCTTTGGGGTCCCGACGCGAAGGAGTTCAAACCGGAGAGATGGCTGGAGGACAGTGCACCGAGAGCGAAGGAGATAAAGGGCCATCGCCACCTCCTGACGTTCGCAAATGGACCTCGAATGTGTCTTGGGAAGGTGTTCGCCTTGACTGAGTTCAAGGTAAGTCAACTTCTCCATGAATAGGGCACACCTTTGCTGAAGATCTGGTTCTCTAGGCGGCGCTCTTTGTCATTATTAAGAATTTTGCGTTCGAATTCCCTGGTGGAAAGGACACTGTTATTGGCAAGCATTTGGGAGGCGTTTTGGCTAGACCAAAAGTTGTCGGAGAGGAAGGCGCGAGAGTTCCGTTGAGGATGAGGCGAGTATGAGGTGACCTCAGTCTCGCAGCGACAGCAACTATAGCATGTACCTGTGTACTCGTATATAATACAACTAGGAGATAAACGGACAACTTTGTAGAAATTCACAGTTGCAAATTGCGCTTACCTAGAAGATCTGATGAGAGGGCCATACCGTTCACGACTCAAAACCATACCGATGATTTCGGTTGTAGGATCCATTTCTCCTAAGGTTGCTTGTAGGCTGTAGCTGACCCTCTGGGAACACATACAGTCGGGACGAGTGAGCGACGCAAATGTCCAATGAATGGAATCTTGACGGCAAAAGTATTCTTGGGATGTGAGATATTGGTGTTGCATGCGGGCCGTTGACCGGAGCTTCAACTGAGTTTGGCAAAGCAGAGCGTCAGACCGTGATTGGGTCCATCCTTATCTCTTATCTTTCTTTCTCACTCTAATATTCGCTGAAGATTGATGGCAATGACTGGAGGAGTCAGAACTTTCAACTATCGAGAAGAAGAGTACCGGACATGGTACAAAGTTGCCGGTAATCTCGATAACCGGACGCACACGGTGGTCCATGTCAGTCTTGTTTATTTAATAAATTAATACTTTCCGAAATATCTGTCTCGTGACCGACTATATACCTCCTCCCTCTCTCCGATCTCGCTGCTAAATTCTCCATCCCAGGGACCCAGTCATCTTCTACCCTCAAATTGGAAACTCTCGTTCGACGCATCGCCAATCTAAGCCACCGTCATTCCGGACCGTCGATCCCTTTATCAATGAACTGATCAACCTTCTCAGCACTTCCACATCCAAGACGGGTCGATTTCCTTGGTCATCGTGGGGCATGATATAGATACTCGGTTTGGAGTTCCAAGTGCGAAGGCAACCCAAAGGGTCGTCGACCAATCACACCGGAGCATTCAAATGGTCAGGAGAGGTTGCCAGTTTCCCAGGACAATGCGAATAAGTTCGACTAGCGCGGAAGCACTACCAATGAAATGAGCAACATGCTAAAGGTCAGACGGAAGTACACAAAAGAGGCAGGCGACTCCTAGCACATCCCTCGCACCCTTTCCCTCTTTTGGACAGTCTTCCGTTCATCGCAAACTTGAAGAGCTCGCATTCGCACTTGGAAGTGCTTGGCCTTGTACTTTAGGCCGGCCGATGATGGCCTTGTTACGTGGGCAGAAAGCATCAGCACGGCCGGTAAAGTTCGCGCTTGATATTAGGTTTCCAGTCCATCGTCTGTATCTGTCGTCTGACTACCGTCTTCACGGTCATTTACACCTTTCTTCAACCACGACCACAGTTACGACCTACCCAACACTATCCTAAAGGCCCAATGTCCAACCGCGGCAGGTTTAGCGGCCTTGCGACTTGGTTCGACAAAATTGCAGCATTCAGCATTGAGTCCCTCTTCGTAAAGGAAAGGTCGCCTGGACCAAGGCGGACGGTCTTTGTCAACGAGAGTCTACCGGAAGACTATTATGACAAGAAGGGGCGAATAAAGAAGGACCATGTTTATGCGTCGAACCAGGTCATCACTTCCAAGTATAACATCATTACTTTTCTACCGCGGAATCTACTTGAGCAGTTCAGACGGGTGGCGAATGTGTACGTTCAATTTCCTTCAGCTTCTTCAAATTCACCAACCGGTCTTCAGTTTCTTCCTTGGCATCGCTATCCTACAACTTCTCCCCCAGTTCTCCACCGTTTCCCCTGGTCTTGTTATTCTTCCTCTTCTTTTCGTTCTCGGGATCACTGCTCTAAAGATGGTTATGAGGACATTAAACGCCATCAATCTGATCGCCGAGTCAACCATGGCACTGTCCGCATTCTCACTGGAGGCAATCGGATTAATACCAACGTCACTGGCGACAAAAGTCATGACCTCATGCACCACGTAAACCGCTACCTTATCCCTGCGAGGTTCAGAAAAACGAAACCGCCTACTCTACTTGCGGAAAAGGTAGAAGGGAAGGAAGGTCTCGAATCAGATCCACTGTCGCTGCTTCCTGATATTGAGTTCGATGACGGCGCCGATCACCCTCACCACCACCATCACCACCACCTCTTCGGTCACCACTCTCACCCTAGTCCTCATTGGAAGAAGGCGCTTTGGGAGGATGTTTGCGTTGGTGACTTTGTGAAAATCTTAGACAACGAGTCTTTACCCGCCGACATTCTCATATGCGCAACGTCCGAGGACGAGAATTTCGCATTTGTCGAGACGAAGAATTTGGATGGAGAAACCAATCTCAAATCGCGAAACGCCGTTCCTTCATTGACACATTTGGTGAACGCCAAAGCGTGCTCGGAGAGCAAGTTTACCGTCGATTTGGACCGTCCGGACAACAATATGTTCCGTTTAAATGCCACGATCAAGGCAAATGGCGAACAGGCTCCAGCGGATATTCAGATGACGCTGTTGAGAGGAGCGGTACTGAGGAATACTGGCTGGGTTATCGGCCTCGTTCTATTTACAGGCGAGGACACCAAAATCGTGCAGAACTCGGGCCGAGCGCCTAGCAAGAGGAGCAGGGTAGAAAGACAAATGAACCTTCAAGTGTAAGTGGGCCAGAAATTTCCTCGCATCAGGTGCACTCACAGCTGTTGAAAGATTTCTTATTTTAGTAATCCTTGTATGTATGGCAGTTGCATGTGCCGTCGCTGATTCTGTCTTGGAGCAACAACAGTATCCTCAAGGCGCACCATGGCTCTATGGTGACAACCAGAGTGACGATAACCCTACTATCAACGGTCTCGTCACTTGGGCCTTCGCTCTCATCACGTTCCACAACGTCATACCCATTGCACTGTACATTTCCATCGAATTCGTTAGGACATGGCAAGCCGCCTTCATATATTTCGACTACGAGATCTGGTACCCAAAGACAGACCAAGCCACTCTTGCTCGGTCGTGGAACTTATCTGACGATCTTGGACAAATTGAGTACATATTTTCGGATAAGACAGGTACTTTGACTCAGGTACGTCGTTCTCTGTATAATACCACCCTTCCGCTTCTTATGATACTTTCAGAACGCTATGATATTTCGACAGTGTTCGATCGGCGGTAAAATGTACGTTGGCGAGGAAGCACCTCCGGCCGCCATCTCGGCAGATGATCATGCTGCTAGCGGTGACGGACCCTCAGCGACTGCTACTGAGCCGGTGCCCGCGCCCGCGAAGGCCGTAGAAACCCACTTCCACTGCGAACCACTCGAGAAGGACATTGCTGCTGCCCTGCAGTCGAGCTCGGCGTCGGAGAATACTGCTCATGCACAGGCTTTGAATGGCTTTTTCTTGGTCCTGGCCTTGTGTCATACCGTTCTTACCTCCATCGATCGCGACACTGGAAAGATCGAATACAAGGCCCAAAGTCCGGATGAAGCGGCACTGGTACGTGCGGCGGCGGAAGTAGGATATGTTTTCCGTGGTCGCGACAGGGAGGTTCTGACCTTGCAAACACCCTTGTCCACCGGCCCCGAGGATGTCGAACGCTATGAGATCCTCAACATCTTGGAGTTCACTAGTGCCCGGAAGAGGATGAGTGTGGTTCTGCGGAAGCTGGACGATGCAGATGGCAGACTGTTCTTGCTGACGAAGGGAGCAGACAATGTTGTTTTTGAGCGACTACGGAAAAGCGGAGATGAAGGATTGCGGGAGTTAACCGAGATGCATCTGAGTGAATTCGCCAACGGAGGATTGAGGACATTGGTTCTCGCATATAAAGTCATCAACGGTGCGTGATATTACCCTAAGGCGTATCAGTCTACTAATATATATTACAGAGGACGAGTATGCTGCTTGGAGCGAACATTACCATGAAGCCACCGTGGCGCTCGATAATCGGGAATCACGCATAGAAAGCGTTTCTGACGAGCTGGAACATGATTTACGATTATTGGGTGCCACAGCTATCGAAGATAGTCTGCAGGACGGGGTACCAGGAAATTATTGCCGATCTTAAGCGTGCCGGTATCAAGGTGTGGGTAGCGACTGGCGACAAGTTGGAAACGGCTATTGGTAAGTTTCAGCTGCCTCGGCCCTTTGCTTCTGCTGATTTTTTTAAATTAAAATTAGCTATCGGACATAGTACCAACCTGATCGGTCGAGAGTCCAACATCATCGTTGTTAGGGGTGGAAATAATCGTTCGCGATCAGTTTATCAGCAGATGCTTCATGCAGTCGAGGAGTTCTTCCCCGAAAGTGGGATTCTTGACGACCAGCGCTTGCTGAAAGAGCACAAGTTGGCATCCGTCTCTTCTGGGGACGATAATGCATTGCGGAGGATCGAGACGGGAATCTCTTCGATTGTAGGACCAAACAATGGTGATCGACCCGGTGGATTCGTTCTAGTCATTGACGGCACGGCGTTGGACTATGCAAGTTTCGACGTTCTTTCTATCTGTGTATCCTTACTAATCTTTGTCTTAGGCTTTGGGTGATGAAGCGCACAAAAGCTTATTGCTGAAGCTCACAATGTTTTGTGAAGGTGTGATCTGCTGTCGTGTATCCCCTTTGCAAAAAGCCTTGGTCGTCAGGCTAGTCAAGGATGGCCTTGGTGCTATGACTTTGGCTATTGGGGATGGGGCAAACGACGTTAGCATGATCCAGGTTCGTACCTACTCGTAATCATTTGTACTTCGTTGACTGATCTCCTCTTTCAAAGGCCGCTGACGTCGGTGTCGGGATTTCTGGTGAAGAAGGACTTGCAGGCAGTGAACTTCTTCGGACTATGCTATAGCACAGGCATGTTCAAGCTCAGTATAATATCATTACGACCAACGCACATGCTAATCAGTCGACAGTTCCGATTCCTCAAACGACTGCTTTTTGTTCATGGGCATTGGTCATACGCTCGCAATGGAAATATGTACGTACACTGATGCATATCTCTAATCATGCTCATCCTCTGACTGCCCGTTAAAGGATTCTGAATTTCTTCTACAAGAACATTGTTTGTGCAGGCATTCTTGGGTGGTTCCAAATTTACTGTGGTTGGAGTTCCTACTAGTAAGGTTCTTTCTTCCTTTATCGAAGCGTGATACTAACCAGATGATTTAGCGTATTTGAATATACATATCTCCTATTCTGGAATGCCTTCTGGACTTTTGCGCCTGTCATTGTCATCGGTCTTTTTGATAGATTACTAGGTATATGGTTGCTCCCATATTCCAGATCAGTCTTTCTAATGCAAGCTCATAGACGCGGACGTTTTGATGGCTATACCCGAGTTGTATCGTTCTGGCCGTGAAGGCAAATGGTTTGGCCTCAAATGGTTCACCGTCTATGTGCTCGACGGTGTATATCAGGTAAGTTACCTACTACTTTTGCTTATCCATATCGTTAATACATCTCAAGTCTGCTATCATATTTTTCTTCATTCTCTATGGCTACTTTTCTCCCACTTCAAGAGCTGATGGCTACGAACAATATCTCCTAGAATTCTCAACTGTAAGTCACCATTCGTATGATCTTTATGGCTTGTCAGGCTGACTACTTTTCAGACAATGGTATTCTCTGGCGTCATTGTTGTTAACCTTTTCAACGGTATGAATACCCATGTCTGGAACGGCTGGGTATTCTTCGCTGTCTTCATCGGTATTATTCTCGTATGGTTATACACGGTACGCGGATACTCTTACTTGTATGGAAACCCCTTGCTTACCTGCTTACAGATCACCCATGACGCCATCTCCCCAGATTGGTTCGTTAACAGCATATATCTGTTCAGATCCGCACTCTTTTGGCTTTCCCTTCCAATTACTGTGTGCGTTTCGTTGGCGCCGAGATACGTCGCCAAAGCATGGAAGTTCGGCTTTGCGCCTGATGATGTTGACATCCTGCGGTACATACGAAAGGTCCACCCTGACCGAGACTTACGCAGTACGCATCATGAAGAGGGTATTGGCCTACAAGCCATGAAGAGACCGGTTTATGGAGATGATGTGCTTTCAAGACGGGCGTCTTACGCCTCCATGGTTGCTGGACCGTCGAGGCTTGGATTACATTCGGCCGTGGACATTCGGTCTGCCAGTCGGACAGATATGTCGACCGGCATACGGTCGGTGCATCGTGGATTTGACTTTGCTACCGAGGAAGGAGGAGTGGCTATAAGCAGGATGCAGAGTCATTTGTCGGAGAGGAGGTCGAGTAGTCGCAACCTGACCGAATTTCCTAGTATGGCTGGTCGACACAAGTCAGGCAAGAAGAGCACCGATGGGAAGAAGAGTTCTAATGGACCACACCACGGTTTCTCGATACGGAAGGGGCTACGAAAGTTCAGGGCTACATCTGGTTCCGAAAACCCGTCATAGTATTCGTTTAGTTCCACAGCTGACTGGTGACCGTTTTTTTGAGACCCGCACGGACTCTAGGCAATGGCTGGCATATTCAATATCAGCACTTTCAGGACGAATCTAAAGTGTATTGGACAGCTATTAGGTATGGCGCAAAGTCGGCGCTGCAGCTAACACCCTTGAGCTGAGTTTGTTAGCATCGAGTGTTAGTCGTCGCAATAGTATGATACTTCTGTAGGTACTTATACGCCATATTCGACTTCGATTTGTCAATACGTATGCAAGAAAAGAGTTCATATCGAGTAGTCAATCACTTCCATACGATCCGGAGGAGGAGGGGAGGTCCTGGGACCAATATGATCGTTGGACTGATTTTTCGGATAGTTTTTTTTTTTTTACGGAAGTGGGGTTATTTGCAAGAATCTTCTCCTACCAAGATAACTCAATTTCTTCGGTGGTCATGTGATAGCGCCCGGGATCGATAGAATGCGGCAGAAGAACTCCGAGAGATGAAGTCTCACCGTGCTACACCCCTTTGAAGTTGCGTGTTTGGGGAAAGCGGATCCCTAGAAGGATGCAGTCAATGTAGCGCTACCCTCTTGCATGGGAGGCAACTCGGATGTATAGTCGCGGCGCTTTATCGTGGCCGAAATTCATTTATCAATAATATCTACGCTTGACTATGAAGTCCGTACAACCTCAAAATTCAAAGGAGAGAAGGATGGCTTCCGTTTCCACCATATCCAATCCGGATGCAACCTGAATAGTTTCAATCTCCAGCTCCCCTTGCGCGCGCGCATCGTCCGTCTCATACGTCTGGCCTCCCCAGGTTAAACCCGAATCGTCGTCAGCATGACTGGAGTCGTCAATCAGACATCAACACAGAAATAGCACTAACAACGCACCCAATGGCGAGCCTTTTGACCCGCACACTCGTGGGTAGCTGTCCCTCTCCCGAAAAATCGAGGTCGAGGTGGATACTCGAACGGGAGGTAGATTGATCTTTCATATATGCTTGAGAATTGATGAGAACAGCACGGGCGAGAACACCGTCTTCGTAGAAGGCGTAACCGGAGATACGAGGGTTGTCGATTGACAACTCCGCTGCTTGAGTATGGCCAGAGTTGCCTATGGCCTCTCCGATGACGATCGCGGCATAGTAAAGAGGTTGAACATGAGGAGCTACAGGTTCCGGGAGCTCAGATCCATCGAGGATCGATCTGGTTAATTCGACGGGTTGGATCTGATAGGGAGATGTAAGTCACTATCAGCAAGTCGAAAGAGTTGTTCGTACAAAGTTATATTTGTATCCTACACCTTCGTGGAAAAAGACGCGAGATATTCCCAACTGTTGCCTATGAACAAGTTAATCAATCATTCAAATAACTTAAGGTGACACTTACGCGAATAGAGTGTAATCCAACGACCATAATGCAGCTCCAGCTGTGTTACTAACGTTTATTGCACCCTTCAAAATCAAGTAAAATCAACAGACCGACCAGTGAAGAAAAGAGAGTCCAAACATACATGATTGGCAAAGCTATTGGTCTCTCCAAGGACATAACCCAGGCCTCGATTGTGCGTTTCCTCAATGTCTGGGATCAAGACCGAAAGGTTTCCACGGATATTTGCCTTTGTCATCAGGTCCTGTAGTAGGCCATCCATGCCCTCGCGGAAGGCACCTGTATATTTGTGCTGCGAAAAACTTGATATTGTGTGTAGCGCGCAATAATTTCAAGAGAAAAGAACCTACATCGCAATGGAGGCGCCTGGTTCAGAGTCGAGTATCCCCTCAGCGTAGATAGCTTGGGGTGAAAAGCCGGCGGTGGTTGAATGGGTAAAACTACCAACAAAGAATTTTGTATGAGACGTCGATGAAATTCCAACAGTTTTGGAAATGTTCTTGGCGAACTCAGTCCACCTGTAGTTATGCAATCATTAGTATACAAATAACTATGGTAACTATACGAGACGCTTACTCCTGGGTATAGTCAGCGGAAGTCCAGTTGGACGGACGTGCACCGTTGTTGATATACCAGTCTGCTTCATTACCAATCTCCACATAGTCGAGAGTCACTCCGGCGTCTTTCATAGCAGGAGATGAAAATGCGCTTGCAATCGAACGTGCTGCCAGGAATGCCGCAGTAAGATTCTTCTGTCCAAAATTGACGCCCCATGTTATATGCGTTCCTACAAAATGTCTGATTAACGATATCCAGCATATTGACAAGATTGAAGTCGTACCAGATGGAAGGAAGCGGGCCGTTTGGTAGTAGCCATCACCAACAGTAAGATTTGTAGTTTCCGGATAGGGAACAAGCGTAGTGAAGTCAGGAAATATTGCTTCTGACAACTGAGAAACTTGAGTATAGGTTCATAAATTATCCAGCGATATTCTTACCTCAACGCTAGGATTGAAATTCGTATGATCCTCGCTATTGCCTCCGATTCTAATGTTAGGCGGTGCCCCTGTCAGAGCTTTCAGGTTATCTAAGGCGTTGTAAAGAAATTGATTCTTTGAAGTCGTCCCAGTCCAGTTCATCCATCCATCCCCTTCAATGGAAAATGACAGGAGACTGGCAGAGATTTCCGGTGCGGTTGACGGTGCAGAGAGAGGTAAGGACACCTCTACAGACGATGATGCCGTGGAGACCAGCAGAGCAGGAAGGAAGAAAAATAAAGGTCGGTGAACGAAGTAAGTCATACTCTGGAAGTTATACCAGTCGACCAGTCGACCCGGAAGAATATATATATTCAAAAATAAAGAATCGGCAGAATTTTCTCTACCAGCGGAGAAGTATAGTGCGCCCATAGTTGAGGTGCACTGTGGCAAGGAGCCATCGAGCAATACCTCGGATTCGCTCTAATGCGAGTCCGAAGACAATCAATGCGAATCCGAGATCCAGGCTTATGACAGGCATAAACATAAACCGGCTATCCTTGAGCATGGGATCGCGTCACATTGAAGTACTCCAGTAATAGACGCGCGAAAAGGACTGACAATGCAACTACGTTCGTCTTTCCAGCGTAAAGAAGACGAGTCTGGTCGAGTTCTGTTCGTCAGCCTGGAAGGAACCAGTAGCCACCCTAACTGCAGGATTTTTCCTGCGCTCTCGGTGTTACGCAGAAAATACTTGGCCACCTTGGTATTATTAGGCATGCTATGGGGCGTGTGCGTTGCACAGCTTTGGACCATAGCGCATTGATCATTTATTACGATTTTCCGAACGGTAATCTGAGTAAGCATGGTCGCACTGCGTGTAAACGGTGCAAAGTCCTGACAGTCCATTGTAAGTAATTGACAGGACCTAGTTCGGGACAGTCAAAGCGGAGGAATTCCTTACACCTCTCTCCGTCAGTGCAGTGTTCTGTCTGCATAAAGGCATATTCAGGATTTGGATATGACTAGTGTAGATTTAATGGAAGAAATACTGTGATATGCTTGAGCTCCAAATCTTTGAGTTGAATCCAGATATGTCGGGGCTCTGGTCCGATGAAGAATGTATTTACTGCCACAAAAACTCCACACAGAGATTTGAGAGCCAATGGAAAACAAGAGAGCCATCGATAGCGATGACTTGACCACTTGAGCAATATGTCAGAAGGGGTGACGGTACATTTTGGTTAAGTCCGAGATCTATCCGTGTCGACGTCATCTGTGTTCGTTGGGTTTCTGCCTTCGGCATGGCATCCGTCGGCGTTAACCGGTTCACTTGATCGTCTAATTATCTTTTTCACCGGCACACTTTTTTCTGTTCTCTCTCGGCGTCCTGTGCCAGCATGTATGCTCATTATCCTACTTTCCACGTCAGTAGTTTCTTGATCTACACTCTTCCTTTGCCCCTTTGAATCATGCTCTGCTTTCTGTCAAGCTCTTGCTGTGCACACTGCAAAGTTCTTTCCCTTTCTTATTTATCACCATCAGAAGGGACCTCATCCACCAAAATGGTATGCCCACATTAGTAAATCTTTCATCTATGAGCACGACTGAATAGCATGATAGGTAGATGTTTAGTACCATGGCGCGTGCTTGAACGAGGGGGCAACTTGCCATTTATTCGCATCGCCGACGTGATGGGCTTCACGGCTATTACCTTATTTGAAAACCTTTTTTCTAAATGAAGGGGCCCACATGCACTCGAGCCTTTCACAGTCCATATCGTTGAACGTCAATCAGCCGATTTCCTGGCCTTTCTTGGCCTGCCAGCGACAAAGCGACATACCAGGGCCCAATCGCGTCGACGCATCAATTGAATTTTCGAATTCTCGCGTGGTGTCATTCAGGCTCCGCCTTGCACAATCCTTGGGCGGAGTGATCACCTAGTGTCGCGATTATTGAGCAGGACCTGAAAAATGGCTTGCCCATTCACTTGTCGCTATTGACTTCCATTTCGACGCGTCTGTGTATCTGAATCTTCTTTTTACATGAGAAGTCTGTACGTCACATTTTATCCATTCAGAGCATACCGAAGCTAACTATAATGCTGTAATTTCTCTAGCGCTAGCTCAGAGATGCAGCAGCCTTGGAAACGTCTTCCCCGAGGTCAAGTCGGCATCATGACCAGCACCGCTAAATGACTCGGTAAACGTATCATCGGATATCTAGAGGAGATTGTCCCAGTTGTCTCTTCGAAAGACTATGTACTTCAGTACACTAAGGACTCTGGTAAACGGGTATGTATTGATGTTGAATCATATTCATTTATTTGATTATAAGCGGTGGATCACCTTGTCAGCTTGTTCCCTATACTTGAATGGATCACTAGATATGGTGAGTTTCGCAGTGCCCTTTGTTGGAAAACCAGCGACTGAACAGCTCCCAGATCTTGAATGGCTTACCGGTGACCTTATCACCAGTCTTACTATTGGGATGGTTATTGTTCCTCAGAGCATGTCCCACGCTCAGGTGAGTAGCGTTTTGATTCTTCGGAAAATGCGTCTGATGGATCATAGATTGCGACCCTCGATCCTGAATATGGACTATATTCTTCTTTCGTTGGTGTATTGATATACAGTGTATGTCCTATTTTGCCGTGACCTAAACTTGATAATATCTGCTATCAGTTCTTTGCAACTTCGAAAGACGTGTCCGTTGGTAACGTTGCCGTCATGTCCTCGACTGTCTCCGAGATTATCAAGTATATCGGAACATCCTGACCAGTGGGGAGGTCCTCAGATTGCCATCACTGTCGCGTTAATTGCCTGTTTTATCGTCTTGGGCATCGGGCTTGAGTGGATAGCCCTGTCAGCGGATTTATGACTAGTTCCGCGATTAGTATTATAGCTGGTCAAGCCTGGATTGATGGGTATCACCGTTCCGAGTACGCATCCTGAGTTCTGATTTATTATCAAAGCTATATCTCAAATTCTAGTACGCACGCGGCCACTTACAAAGTTATTATAAACACCTTGAAGGGACTGCTGAATACCAAGCTCGATGCCGCCTGGGGACTGACCGGACTGGTCGTATTATACTCCATCCGTATGGTATGCCATCAGCTCGCAAAGCGTTTCCCTTGCAGAGGCCGACTCTTCTTCATCTCCATTTTCAGGAATGCCTTGGTTGTCCTTATTCTGACGATTCACTGCATGGCTATACACGAGACGCCAACGTAACGTGAAGGGGAGCTACCCGATCAAGATCTTAAAGATCGTTAGACACGCCGGTCAGCCTGACATCGACCCAGACCTTGTTTCTGCTCTAACTACCAAGCTTCCTATTGCAGTTATCATTCTATTACTGGAGCACGTCGCCATTGCAAGTACGTCCCACTATACGTAATTCAAGATATCATGCAATATTAGCCTGAAGCCTTCGGACGCTTGAACGGTTACAAAACCAACCCCAATCAAGAACCTATCGCCATAGGAGTTACGAACATTGTGGGCTGTTGCTTTGGTGTGTACCCTGCTACTGGCTCTTTTTCTCGCTCTGCTTTGAAATCGAAGTCAGGCGTAAGAACCCCCGCTACCGGCATCATCACTGCAATTGTCGTGATCGGTGGCATTGTATGGCCAGACGTCTGTGTTCTACCAGATTTCCACTGCTGGTCTTTCTGCTATGACACTGTTTTCGTAGGTCAACGTCTATTTACACAACGGACCCACCCAATCCAAGATTAGGCCCCTCACGACGGAAGAGCAAACAAAGCTACATCAAGTAGAACTAGACCTTGAAGTCTCTCCGACGTGGTCTTGTCAGCAATGTTCTGAATTCTTGGAGCGCTGGTCAACCCATGGCACTATGAGTTGGCACGTTCAACATGTGTAAGTAATG
Source organism: Desarmillaria tabescens (assembly GCF_030435595.1). Classification (NCBI taxonomy): domain Eukaryota; kingdom Fungi; phylum Basidiomycota; class Agaricomycetes; order Agaricales; family Physalacriaceae; genus Desarmillaria; species Desarmillaria tabescens. The sequence continues at coordinate 152,739 of NW_026848323.1, forward strand.
CTCCGCATTTGACTGTCTGAACAGTTAGCTCTTTAACTTTTAGCCAGGGTATCGACGAGTCTGTAGTCGAGAGAGACATGTTCGTTGGGCCTGGCTTTACCCATAAAAGGTGTCACATGGCTTTGCGTGCACTAGAGTTTGAGAAGCCTCCTTGATGCGTATTTTATTACCATATTTGATGTGGGGCCGCTCTTCTGCTTTGGGTACGCCCAATTCCTCAATGTATCATCTCCTTTTGGTTTTCTTCGTCTTAAAGCGTAAAGAACAAGGATTACTCAATTCCGCCCGCTATCATTAGGATGATGGTGACATTGCTTATACCCGCAAGCAGAGGTGCGAACTGGTGCGAATGCGAGCTTTGTAACCTCGAATTAGCTGAGGGATGACACATTACTAAGCCAAACCTTGTCATCTCCGCCCGTTAGACGGATCATCTCCGGAATCTTCTCAACATAAAAGAGGGTGCTATGGCTCGCTTCTTAAAACCACGATTCTCATTGCGACATGGCGCTGGTTACAGATGTCTGCTTATTTCTGATTGCCCTCTTTCTTATCTACAAAATTTCGACAAATCGAAATAGCGTTACTACCAACCTGCGAGGACCTCCGAGTCGAAGCTGGCTGTTTGGTTTCACTAAAGTTATCCATTATTCCGAGGACGTAGCTCTCTTGTACGAGAAATGGTCGGCCGAGTATGGTTCAGTCTTCAGTGTCCCTGGATTCTTGGGACATCAGAAACTAGTTATTTGCGACCCGAAGGCGGCGGCGCATTTCTACTCGAGAGAGGCGGTTGGATACGTCAAGACGCCCATGACGCGCATGTTCATCGAAATTATGGTATGCATTTTGCTCTTAGGAATATAAGCATGCTTTTTGATGTCTCTTGGTTCACAGGTCGGAAAGAATCTGGTATGGGTGGAGGGGGACCTACATCGACAGTAATCGCTTCCTTTCTAGTTTTGTGATCGAATACTGACTAGAAACCATATAGACAGCGCAAATTCCTCATACCAGCATTCAGCAACGCAGCTATACGTGATCTTACCCATGTTTTCTTTGATTCGGCTCACAGGGTACATACATAATCCTTGCGTTCATTGGATATTTTCCCAAACTTTACCTAGACCTCGTCCGCTTGGGACGCTATTCTAGAAGGAAGCGATGGTACCTCCACGATCGATGTGCAAAACTGGTATGTTGAGCGTGGTGATGGTAAAAACCGACTGACTCCCATCTCCTAGGATGAATCGCATCTCGTGAGGCAACCGTCTCATTTTATAACCCTCAATAGTCGATTCAATTTCCCACTTAGGATGGATAGTATTGGTATAGCAGGATTCTCTCACGACTTTGGGGCTATCGACGGGAAGCCCCAAATTTTCGACAGCGTAGACTTGACTAGTGGTGCTGCCGTTTTCGCCTTGATGACCATCGTGGGGTCTGTATTTCCTGCTGTTCTCCGTCTACCTTCGAAGAGGAAAGACGATCTCACCGCTATGAAACGTATGTTCACCAGCATAGCTGATAAGCTCCTGGCCAAGGCCAAAGAGCACGGGAACGAAGAAGATAAATCTGTATTGGGTCTACTACGTGAGTATGGTCAATCTTGGTTCTGACAGGAAGTCGATTTATTTTGAATACAGTCAAATCCGAGACCGATGAAGCCGACGTTCACATGTCTCGAGACGAAGTCATAGCACAGGTATTCCTCGTCAATCCTGCGCTTGCGATCATCTGCTGACAGTGGTCCACGGCAGATGGTACTTCAGAAATTCTTGCCCTTGTTTTTACTATCTCACAGTCTTAAAATAATTCTAGAACTTATTGTTGCTAGCGGGTGAGTGTCATAAACATATTTATTGGTCCTGAAAGCTGAACATTTTAGGTTATGAAACGACGAGCAGTGAGTTGCGATCCTTTATAAGACCCAGCCTCTTGATTGCTAAAGCGCTTCCATCCAGTTAGTCTTACCGTGCGTCAATTCCCACTGCTCTTTCATCAATAGGATTGACAGACCCCATAGTGGTCCCTGATCGAATTGTGCAAGAACGTCGACATACAAAGCAGGCTTCGCGCAGAACTAGTACAATTCGGTAACACAGATCCAACGTGGGAGCAACTCCAATCGAGCCTTCCATACCTTGACGCGGTCGTACATGAAATCCTACGAACACACCCGCCCGTTTTAGAGACCGCCAGGGTGGTGCGTATTCGATTATTCTCTATTGACTGAGTGTCGCTCACCTTACTCCTTCACGAAGACGGCAGAAGATGACATTCTCCCTCTCGCTACACCCATAGTAACCAAATCTGGCGAGACGATTAACAGTATCTTCGTTGCCAAAGGAACGCACGTTACCGCCTCCATTGGGATGCTGAATAGATCCGAGGAGCTTTGGGGCCCCGACGCGAAGGAGTTCAATCCAGAGAGATGGCTGGAGGACAGTGCGCCGAGAGCAAAGGAGATAAAGGGCCATCGCCACCTCCTGACGTTCGCAAATGGACCTCGAATGTGTCTTGGGAAGGTGTTCGCCTTGACTGAGTTCAAGGTAAGTCAACTTCTCCAGGAATAGGGCATGCTTTGCTGAAGATTTGGTTCTCTAGGCCGTGCTCTATGTCATTATCAAGAACTTTACATTCGAATTCCCTGGTGGAAAGGACACTGTTATTGGCAAGCATTTGGGAGGCGTTTTGGCTAGACCAAAAGTTGTCGGAGAGGAAGGCGCGAGAGTTCCGTTGAGGATGAGGCGAGTATGAGGTGACCCCAGCCTTGCAGGGACAGCAACTACATGGACCTGTATACTCGTATATAATTAGGAGATAAGTGGACGACTTGGAAATTCACGGACTACGTACTAGCTACCGGCTATTTTTTTTCCAATTACGCGGGAAGTAATAGTGGCTATCACCGTTATGTCGATTGGGATGTTGTATATATTGAGTGACGGTGTTTATTGCCTATGACTCTCCCGATTCTGGAAACTTGGAAGAAGAGCGACAGAGATCAGAGGATTCTGAAAAACTGACTCTTTCATAGCGGGATTGAAGAGACTGAGCCGCTTAGGTTGATCACGGTTGTATCAATGGGGTGCGTCCGGCGGGGGTGGCTATCACGAAGTCGACGAAGACTCCAGCTGAGATTCTCACAGATATGAAACAGAAAGTGCGAGCTCGTGAATGAGAGATTGCTGATAGGAATAGGAATTTACAGGGGTAGATTTGACAAGCTCAAAGGAACACGGGAAATTACCGGGGCAGCTTCAAAATGAATTGCAAATCTCGGAAAGAACGATAGCATACATACAAAGTCCCATGAATTCATATAACCATGATACATTAATACATTTGATAGTATAAATGGGGGTTATCAGACTTAGTAGTTGTAGTGGGCGTTCCAGCAAGAAGTATCGTAGTACTTGTGGCGATCCTTGCAGTCTTTGTCATCCTTGCGGTTTGTGTTGTCCTTGCGATCCTTCTTTCCATCCTTGTCATCCTTCTTGTCATCCATCTTTCTGTCCTTGCGGTCCTTTTCATCTTTGCGGTCCTTTCCATCCTTGCGGTCCTTGTCATCATCACAGTCATCCTCCCAGGTCAGGATATCGATAATCTCCTCAAACAGCTCGCAGATGAATTTTTCCTCCGATTCTTCCTTCGAGTAAACTAGAAGGAGCGTCATAAAACGGAAGGGGCCCGAGAAGATATCAGACATACCTTGGCAAGAGTTACATTTGTCGTCCTTCTCGCAAAAGTCCTTGCACTCTGAGGAGTAAAAGTGAGTAAGCATATAAAAATGAAAGAAGTGCGCTTACCGATCTCATAGGTGTCCTTCTTGACATCCTTGTGGTCGTAGGGAGTGTACTTGCCCTTGTTCCACCCTCTGAAGTCCTTCTTGTGTTCAAACACAGGCTCCCAGGTGCAGTCCTTGCGCCCGTGGTCCTTGTTGCCGTAGTTGTAGTCCTTGCTGCCGCCGTCGTTACGGTGGTTGTCCTTGCCCTTGTGATCGACATCGCGGTCCGATCCGTCCCTAGCTTGAACGGAGGTCGAGAGGGCAGGGACCGCGAGAGCGGCGAGAGGGATGAGAGTAGCAAGAGAGAAACGCATCGTGATGAACGAGCTGAAGTAGGTAGACGGAGATAGTTTGTCTGGAGAGTGTAAGCAATTTCGTAGCCCTTTTATATTTTTTCGGCTACCCTTCCGACGTAAGTGAATCTCCCAGTAGAGAACTTGAGGACAGGTTGAAACAACATGGAACAAAAGATGAGAGGTTTGGGGCCAAGCATAGTCTATTCCAAGACTTGCTAAACCGCAAGGGTCCTCTCACTAGATACGGAGCAAGCAAGAACGTCGGTCTCAGAGGGAACGAGGAAATTTAGAGAGCGGCCAAGCTTAGTTTCATCACAAGCAAGAGAGTTGATACTCGAAGGGAAAAACATTTCAGACAGGCCAAGGGCGTCGAGTGGATTCATCTTAGAAAGCAGTCAAGTAAATTCATTTCAAGAATCAAGGCGATCACGCCAAGTTCATAGCCTGGCAAGAAATGTGGATCGTTCCCAAAGGAAACAAGTAATACTGGCCCGCTGTAGATTGTGGCTCGGCAGCCACTGCGACGCCAGCTAAGCGGGTCGTTAGTGACTCAGTATTCATTGAATGCCAGTGATACAATAGTCCTCCAAAGAAATGCCTAGTAAAGATCCTGAATGTCGAAGTGTTGCCAATGAGGTGCTGGATATATAAGTTCGCTAAGCAGCAGTAGAAATTTTGTCGTTCGAGTAAGATGAGAGGAGGGGCTCTGACTAGGACTTGGACGTGACGGGTGAGCGACCGAGACTCGGTCCGGCTACCCTCGGCTGTTTGCGTTCTGAGTTCCGGTTGTCTTTTTGCCTGGTACTCTCAATGGCTCAGGATGCTTCGAATGTGGGCGTCCCAAATACTCACCTACCCTTCTTTTCACAATCACAGTCATACCCATATCAAAAACATCCTTTCTTTATCTGCACCTTCGAATTCCGACTGTCGAATTATTTATGTCGAACGTTCAGAGTTAACCTTTGGCATGCCTGCCTCCCAGCACCAGCAAAATCAAACCATATCTCCTCGTTTTCCTACTACATCTTAGACCGACGCTCCCGCTTGCACCATATTTGGTTATTATAACTTGAGGCAAGATCGTTTGCGGCTTGGCAGGTCTGCGACATATTGGGTTGGGTTCGAGTATGACGTCCTTCGAGTTCACTACTGCTGAGAGATTCACTTACGTCGGAAGGGTAGCCGAAAAAATATAAAAGGGACTACGAAATTGCTTACACTCTCCAGACAAACTATCTCCGTCTACCTACTTCAGCTCGTTCATCACGATGCGTTTCTCTCTTGCTACTCTCATCCCTCTCGCCGCTCTCGCGGTCCCTGCCCTCTCGACCTCCGTTCAAGCTAGGGACGGATCGGACCGCGATGTCGATCACAAGGGCAAGGACAACCACCGTAACGACGGCGGCAGCAAGGACTACAACTACGGCAACAAGGACCACGGGCGCAAGGACTGCACCTGGGAGCCTGTGTTTGAACACAAGAAGGACTTCAGAGGGTGGAACAAGAGCAAGTACACTCCCTACGACCACAAGGATGTCAAGAAGGACACCTATGAGATCGGTAAGCGCACTTCTTTCATTTTTATATGCTTACTCACTTTTACTCCTCAGAGTGCAAGGACTTTTGCGAGAAGGACGACAAATGTAACTCTTGCCAAGGTATGTCTGATATCTTCTCGGGCCCCTTCCGTTTTATGACGCTCCTTCTAGTTTACTCGAAGGAAGAATCGGAGGAAAAATTCATCTGCGAGCTGTTTGAGGAGATTATCGATATCCTGACCTGGGAGGATGACTGTGATGATGACAAGGACCGCAAGGATGGAAAGGACCGCAAAGATGAAAAGGACCGCAAGGACAGAAAGATGGATGACAAGAAGGATGACAAGGATGGAAAGAAGGATCGCAAGGACAACAAAAACCGCAAGGACGACAAAGACCTGCAAGGATCGCCACAAGTACTACGATACTTCTTGCTGGAACGCCCACTACAACTACTAAGTCTGACGTGGTTTCTTTCTTCCAACAGGCTGGGTGACAAGGGACATTTGTAACACTCTGTATGTATAGTATTGTATACTTTCAATGCAATTTGCATATGGGTGATTCAAGTTTGAGGCGGCGCATACATAATATCACACAATATCATACAGGAGTAAATCCTTACCTGATATTTGCTACAAATACTCATTTGCACGTAACAGCATTTCCGTTTGGAATAACAAGCTTGTAGCTCGCGTTCGCTGATTGATTGGACCGTGGTAGTCATGTGCTCGTGCCACTAAGAATTCGTAGCGCTACACTTTTGCTTCTCTTTACTGCACTGCCCATTTACTACCATTCCACCGTTCTGGTGTGTTCACCTCAAATATTGGTCCAGAAAACTAACGTGCATAATGAACAAAAAAGACAAAGGTATTTGTACTATTGCATTTATCGTAACCCTAACCGTTCACCGCAGGCAAATTCGTATCATGCAACCTAGCACGCGCATTGCTGTCAACGCAGTTGCCCACAAGTTGCCCATGAGAAATTCGGGCGAAGATATATATACTGCTTTTCCAATTGGCCGCGGATATGCCGACGGGAACTTGTATAATCAAGTTTTGTCATCCTCCGCCCGACGGATCATCTCCTTGCCGCAAGCTTTTCTGGCATAAAAGGGCAATCGAAAGGTGATGATGATTTCAAGTTCTCTCGGGTCCCGCGACTTACTCTTACTGTAACATGGCACCATCCTACCAATTATCGACCACAGACATCTTCCTGTTTCTTGTCGCCATCTTTCTTATTTACAAGATCTCGACAAATCGCAAGAACAGCGTTACCACCAAACTACGAGGTCCTCCGAATCAAAGCTGGCTTTTTGGTCTCATTCGCGTCCTTCGTAATGCGGATGACCCGGGTCTCTTGTATGAGCAATGGGCATCAGAATACGGTTCTGTCTACAGTTTCCCTGGATTTCTCGGAGAGCAAAGACTGGTTCTTTACGATCCGAAGGCCGTGGCGAACTTCTATGGAAAGGAGGGCTTCGGGTACATCAAGACGCCCATTTCCCGCATGTTCATTGAGACTCTCGTTTGTTTGGTGCTTCTGGGAGGTAGGATAAGATTTCTGACGCTGTCTTGGCTCGCAGTTTGGGAAGAATTTATTATGGGCAGAGGGGGAACTTCATCGAAGGCGAGGGTCCTTCCTTATCACGTCGTACGACGGTATGCTGACCAAAAGACATACAGGCAACGCAAATTTCTCACACCGGCATTCAGTAACGCAGCCATACGGGATCTGACACATGTTTTCTATGACTCGGCTCACAAGGTACGTAACCATTGCTTGTGCTTATCGAATATTTTCTCATTTTTATCTAGACGTCCTCTGCGTGGGATGCCATTCTTGAGGCAAGCGATGGGACATCCATAATCGACGTGCAAAAATGGTATGTTATTTGTTTGCTCGATAGCAACTGACTGATAGTCATCTCCCAGGATGAACCGCATCTCGTGAGGCTATTATTCAACTGCGCATGCTACGTAGCCAATCAAATTACCCGTCTAGAATGGATAGCATTGGTATCGCAGGGTTCTCTCATGACTTTGGTGCTATCGACGGGAAACCTCAAATTTTCGACGACTTGGACTTGAGCAGTGGTACAGCCTTTTTCGCCTTCATGATCATTGCGAGTACCATGTTTCCTGCCATTCTTCGCTTGCCTTCCAAGAAGAAAGAAGGCACTATCTGCTATGAACCGTGTGTTCTCCGACATCGCCGACCAGCTCTTGGCCAAGGCCAGCGAACATGGGAACGACGAGGACAAATCAGTAATGGGTCTCCTACGTAAGTGATTGTTGCTAGTTCCGATGGGAAGCTGATCCCGTTTATATGTAGTCAAGTCTGAGACAGATGATGCCGACATTCACATGTCCCGGGAAGAGATCATAGCACAGGTATCGTGTCAATTTGAATCTTGCACGTATGGCCTTTTTCTAATAATAGTCTGCGTGGCAGATGGTACTTCATATGCTCAGCTTGCTCTTGCCTTTATTGCTCATGGTCTCTAACTCTAGAATTTGTTCTTACTCGCGGGTAAGCATCACACACATACTTCTTGGTTTTGAAGCTGAGCATTTCCGAACTCAGGGTATGAAACGACGAGTAGTGAGTTTAGATTGCATATAGGATTCTACTTATCGGTTACTGATGCACGGTCATTCAGTTAGTCTGACGGTACGTAAGCTTCTATTGACCATCCATCAGCTAGTTGGATTGATGAATCCGCAGTGGGCCCTCATTGAACTGTGCAAGAACATCGATATCCAAAATAAGCTCCGCACAGAGCTAGTGCAATTCGGCAACACTGATCCAACGTGGGAGCAGCTCAACTCTGGTCTTCCATACCTTGACGCGGTCGTACACGAAACTCTACGTATGCACCCCCCGGTATTTGAATCTGTGAGGGTGGTGCGTATCCTGTCCTCCACCGCTTCAGTGCCCCTACCTTACTTCCTCACGTAGGCAACAGAAGACGGCGTCCTTCCTCTCGCTACACCCGTGGTGACCAAGTCTGGAAAGACAATTAACAGCCTTTTCGTCGCCAAAGGGACAGTTGTCTCCGCCCCAATTCGGGCGCTGAATAGATCGGAAGAATTCTGGGGTCCCGACGCGAAGGAGTTCAAACCAGAGAGATGGCTGGAGGACAGTGCGCCGAGAGCGAAGGAGATACAGGGTCATCGACACCTCTTGACATTCATAGATGGTCCGAGGACGTGTCTTGGGAAGACGTTTGCCCTGACTGAGTTCAAAGTGAGTCACCCTCTCAGGACGGAATGCTTTGTTTCCTGAAAACTGGTTCTGTAGGCTGTGCTCTTTGTCATCGTTCGGAATTTTTCTTTCGAGTTCCCTGGTGGAAGTGATGCTGCTATCGGAAAGTATACGGGGAGTATCTTGCCTAGACCGAAAGTCGTCGGCGAAGAGGGTGCCAAGATTCCGTTAAGGGTGAGGAGAGTATGATCTGAGCAGAGCTGGGATAACTGTGTAATGATCAACGAGGCGATGAATGTATTTCTGGCAAATAAAATGCTTCAAGAGCATTGGATGTTTGACTGATTTCTTCCACCAGAAAGACTTCAGCCACGATGTTAATGGGCCGAAGGTTGTTTAGCAGTTCTTTTCCGACGCAAAAGCGAGGTGCCTTGTCGTGGACACCAATGAAACTTAACGGCCAGGTTCCACGGAGCTTCATACCCTGCAAACGAAGCAATAAAGCAGAGTTGCTGTAACGCGGCTGATCCTTTCCGACCACTGCGAGAGAAGTTCTGGGACGCACTATCTCCGAACCTTCCTCTCTCACACATCGCTCCAGGAAGTGCGCGGAGGATTCTCAAAGAGGTGATCTTTACCTGTCCGTTCATTTAGTTGCCAAGTTCGTTTGGTAGATTCTGCGGATTTTCGGCTATACCCCCATTGGCATTTACCGTCCACACAGTTCTCTCGTCGACTCGGCGGATCGTAGTGCACTGGCATTCCTGTGGATTGTCTCTTGAACCTCTTACAATGCTTGGCCCTTGCGATCTACTTACAGTCTTAAATACGACGAGCTCGTCGCCTGCGGTGTGTTGGGTAGTGTAGTATATAGATTTCCTAGCTGGTTATTTATACTGCACCCTGCGGCCGTCTCTACAGCGGATCGCGTCGTATAATATGATGGTGATAAGAAGTCGGGACCCATATGAATACACAACTCTGATTACAAATGATTCATAATCGCGGCCTACCCCTATTCGCGCTTGCTTCTTGACCACCATCATCTCGACGATTTCTTTCTTTCAGAATGCAACCAAGGCGCTCTGCACGAACTACCGTTTCTTCCAAACGGAAGAGCCTTGCTGAACCTGAAGACGAGGATGATGACCGAGGACACAACAAAGGTGCGCGATGGTCACCTTTTTCGTACATTTGACATTCTGAATGCCGAATTGACTAGCGTCGAAGCTTAGTCGTGCAAAGCGAGCGCGAACAATCTCGAAGACGGAAGCAGCGACAAATCAAGTGAGGGCAACGAAAGCCAATAGTACAAAGCCCAAACGGATGAATTTGAGTTTGTTACCGACGATGCCATTGGATATTCTTTTCATTGTGAGATTGACGATGTCCTCCTGAGTCAATAACGGCTAACCTATAGTAACACCGACAGATCTGCGACATACTTTCTCCTCAAGACCTTATCAATCTATCGCGGGTCGACGCAAATTTCTGTCGCACTCTGACTGCGAATAATGTATCTTTCGTTTGGAAGGCAGTGAGGGAAGCTGCAGAAGGAATCAATCCACCTCGTGGGATTCCTGAAAGCCGATGGGTCGACCTATTATTTGGGATTTCAGCTTGCGACGTAAGTCGTTGCTCCGATTATATGCACCCATATGACCCATCTAACCGCAATCAGCTCTGCCATGGAACAGATGCTTATGTTTACTGGAGGCTTTGCCGACGCGTCTGCAAATTATGTTTAAAGGAAAAGTACATCTATTCATTCCTGACCAGTTCTGCACTCGTGCTTATCATCCATGTCAGCTTAATATGTGCCTCAAGGGTTAGAAGAGTTTACCCTGACGTCAATGACGACATTTTGAATCTGATTCCGCGCATAAATGGTAAAACCAGAGTCTCTCTTCTGCAGACATTCCACTAATCAACTCCTTCTGAAACAGCTGGACCTGGCATCATGTGTGTGCGCGGTGGCTACTACTGGATTTCTGATATCACAAATGTCCAAGCAAAGATGAAACAGATGGAAGTAGGCCATGAGACCTCCGAGCGTCTAGCCGACTTTCGAACAGAGCGGAAGAAGATGGTTGAAGGCATGAACAAAGTCAGTACAGACACCGCGCAGTCTCACACATCTGATCTGATCTATCAACAGGACGTGAAACGAGGTGAAGAATGGACTCGCGCTATCGCTCGAAAGGCCGCCCTTGAATCACAACTTCGGAGGGGTAAGAGGCTATTTATGTAGGTCTGCTGCTCTTCCATGGCCGCGGTGTTTTTAAGTACCTTCTAGGATAAAGACCCGCCTTCTGGAAATGGGCTATACCGAGCGGGACGTCAGTTGCATCAGATGGGAACCATCAGTTGCATGCGACGCCGAACTCACACCACAGGGTATGCAAGTCCTTGCCATCTGCATCGCGTACGCTTAACATTGCCAAGGCTGGGGTCAGATACGTCCAAGTCTTGAGGCGGCGATCAGAGCCAATCATGCCCGACAAGCCGAAGCGGCTCGTAGTGTGGCGCTACACAGGCGCTCTGCAATCATTGATGACATTCTCAAAACATACAAGAAGCAATTTTTGCCTGTAGTGTGGCGAGAAATGCCTTCATTCACGGACGTTTGCATGTTCCCAGCATTTAGGGACATTTTGGAGCTGCCCACTGAGGACATAGTCACCGAGGCCAGCTTTGTCCGATGCTATGAACGAGCTTCCAAGTCTGATTACGGACTGGAAACAGCGAAGGAAAGCTGAGCTGCAAGTACTAGTCACAACTCCACCAGCAGGGCAGATCGATCCATTGAAATTGGCAACAACAGTATTTTCTTGTAAACGCCGGTGTCGTGCTATCATCACGGATGCAGATGTTTGGCGCCATCGGTGTGGCAGCGATAGGTCAACGAGAATTTACTGTAGTATCCGAGTTCTGACAAGAATCGATGATCTGAATGAGGAGCTCGGGAGCACGGAGCTCTCCATTGATACGACGCGATCAGCTGTGGCTGCTTCTTTAGTGCAGCTCGCTTCTCGTGATCCCGCTACCACGACCGCAGATGAGATGGATGCTCTGAATCTTGAGTTTCTTTGTATGAATGATCCCGTTAGCTCATATGCTCTCCCTACCGGAACAAAAAGGTGGAGCGGGCGTTCTGTCCTGTCCTGGCGTGAATGCGTAAGTGCAGATTCCCTATCCTCTGCCCACAGCTGACCGGCATGTTAGGTGCAAAGGGATACTGTGCGCAGTCAAGACTCTGTCTTTCGTCTTCTTACGCCGGCGGATGAAGCCAAAAAGAGACGAGTTGCCCCAGCATCTGGATATCAATATGACCGGAGCGAGGCACTTTTCCATTGCCAGCATTGTTCTGGCCATATTGACTATCCCGAGACATATGTGGAGGTCACAAGGCATGTTAAAGATGTGTGAGTAGTCCTGTTTGTGATTCTACGTTTGCTTATCCGGCGCAGGCATGGTGTTGACGATCCCCAAATGGATCGTGATTTATTCCTGACTCCTGGTGCAATCATGCCTGTGAAACAACGCCCGCCTTTGTATGTCGTGCGCTTCAAAAGTGTTCTTTGATACCCTTAGCACGACTCATTGATTGACCTATCGGGATCTTTGCTAACAATGACTCCCGACTACCAGAGTTCTTCGGTTGTATCTTATTCTCATGGAACTCTGTCTGACAGCCATTGCTCTTCATTTTGTACTACCACCATTCTCCTTGAATGACATTATTATATACTTGTATAAATGATACATGGACGTGTTTTTATTGCTTTCCAGGTACCTTGGTACTTTTGATTGGCGTATTTCCCGAGTCTTGACCAGTTCTTTGCTTCGGTCTAGAGGCTTCTTACATTTATTTGATATAGCTGCCTCCCCTCTGTCGGAGAGGCATTTTTACAGGGTGATCATGGTGGGACTTGCGTGTTCACTGTACGTCAATGCTTTACTTATATAGTTCTGTGTTTGACAGATCCAGTTCCTCGCGTCGTATCTTTTTTTTGGAAAGGCGGACGATCTATGGTCTATGGTCTTTAGACCAGGCATTGCTATATGTCCTCGAATTAGGGTCTTACGAGTGTTATGGGCGCTCTTGTTCGCTAGAATGATTTCATCCCTTAGGTCAACCGTTCTCCGGTAGTCTCTTCGACGGCCGAAAGAGCATTCTACAAAGACATTTGAACCAATAGGGTGTTATTTGAGACCACTATGATGAATTTGTGATGGGATTACGATGAAAGAAGGTCTAAGAGAAGAAATGCTCGTAAGACCTGAAAACTCTAGTAAAGACGGTTCTGCAATACTCTGTTTGCAAGAGGTAGACCGCGCCTAGAACAACCATTAATTAGTTGGGCCGCAGCGACGAACAAGTGGGTTGGTGCACTGAACCGGAATTCCTCTCAGTCTTCTTTCTCAGTATCGTCTTTGACTTCCCAATCACTCAGCCAATCATCAAGTGTCGGCTCCCATTCACGCTCATAGAAGTCTTCACAGTGAGAACCTGATATCGTAATCAGACCTTGACAACTCGTAATCATAAAATGAAACCCTTACCGGAATACAGCACGTCATCCTGCGTCAAGTATTGAACGAACCGCACTACCACATCCTCTCTCATGCGCATACCTAACGCATCTCTCAAATCTTCTGATTGGAGCACGCCCTCTATTGACCTGTCCATCATATAAAAGGGGCGATATCCCTTACCGCGGACCGTCACGCTGCGGAATTGGCGGGCATGTTGTTCTATGGTTGCACCTAGATGAGCCCAAGCAGTACTATCGGCAGAAAGGTTCTCGGAAGAATAGGCATTGGACTGGCAGATATCAATAGACAGCTCGGTCAGTGCCAACCCAGATTCTGAGTCACTTTCGGCTTCGAAGCTCTTCACTAGCCAGGTCAGCGTGGTAGACGGTTGACCGAGCTGATCGCAGACGTAGAATGTTTGCAAACTCGCGGGATTTACGTATTGATAGAGCGGACCTGAGGAGTTGAAATAGGTTCATGTCAAAAGCTGCGTCGCAACAGCAAAGACGTACCGGTGAGACACGCAAAAAGCTGTAGATGTTGCAGACATCGCGCTTTGCGAAGTAGCGAGCAGACTGGCCCCATGGGATGGTGCCTTTGTGCATTGGAGTATTTACACCAGAGTGAAAGACGAAGTAAACAAGATACATCAACAGAAGATGAGGGTGAAACGAATGCTTCAATGATCTGGATCAATGACGGCAGATCGGTATGCACGGTGAGCTCTTTCAAGCTCGGCCGCAGTTTTTCTACAGTTTTCTGACCAGTCTCGTTCTCAGTAGCCTCCTTGATTTTGACGTTGTTAATGATCAACACCTCCAGAGAGACACAGCTGTCGAGGAGATTATTGAACTGAGATTGTGTCGCAAACGTTACGGGACCTATCTTGAGATAACACAGCATTGAAGAGCTCAACGCGTGGCATAGGGACTGATGCATGAACGCCAGCTTCGCCCAGTCGTAATCCTCGGCAAACGACAGCGATACACTCCCCATATTTCTGAATCGACTGATGATCTCGTTCGCACCAGTAAACGCGCCGTCGGGCACCTTCTTCTCCCTCGCATAGAATAACTCCAAGGGCGGCATCTTGGGCATTCCGAGGTGAAGCTCCTGTACAAAATCTGCGAGATGCGGCGCATCTTCCAGGTGTTCCTTGAACTTGTCTATGCTACCATCCAGGATATACTGGGGGGATGGGTATCCTGAGTAATCTTCCGAGTTGGGTGGAATGGAGGGGACAGCTCGAACAAGCTCTGGAAAAATAGAAACGCAGGAGAAAAGACGCTTTTGAGCCGGGATGGTCCATAATTTAGATATGAGCGAAGATGAACGAAGGGCTTCAATGTCTGGAAGACATTCGTCGGTGACATGCTCAATGAGCTCTAGGGGTAGATTTTGGGCCATGATTGTGGTTGCCTGCAAGTTGAAGGTAAGGATATATTCAAATTTTTTTTTGGAAAAACACACGATTTGAGAGGCAAACAGCAACGTCAGCTACTTTCAGCTACCTGGCGGTCGTAGTAGCTGGATGAAGCTTGAAGCTTGACGCGCCACCGTCGAGGTCGCGTGGGAGGAATGCACGTGCCTGGATTAACCCCTATGTTTGGACTATTCACGACGTTCAGATAGTATGACTGGCGAATGATGACAAAAAATGAATGTTAGACCGTGATTAAATGATTCTCAATTTTGTTCGCAGTGTTGAGTAATCTATGACATTGAACATAAGTACCAGCCTTAGAAGTTCTTTGATCAATGACAGACTTCTGGTCAAATACAACACCCGTTTGGATGCAGACCGTATCGGGTTTTAATACATGAAACGGGAAACTCGAGGGGCTTCTAATCCAAGTCCGGTCGCCGCATGTAAGCTTCGACCAAGAACGAAATCTTTAAGATAACTGTATTGCAACGTCAGGCTGGTTGATGGAGAATTACGAAATGAACGTACAATTGTCCCATGATTCACCTTGATGAACGGAAACGAGGACATCGTTGAGGACTCAGTAATGTTATCAGGCCAGTACTACTCCCAGTGGTCAGTTTCATCAGTAATGCTAGAACTTTCGTAAACCGGCGCGTATAACATTGCATTCCTTGGCGATATCAACTAGGTTATCCAAACCTTATCAACGCGAGCGTGACCCAGGTGACTTGTTGCTGGATTTTTGGCGTGTGTTCAGAGCCGGTCATCACGTCATTGTAGCTAGCTCTACCGAGTGACCTTTCCCCCAAGTCCTCTCGAAGCAATATACGAATCATGATTGACTCCCAAGAGCCTGTCCCTATTAATTAACACAATAAGATTTATCTAGATAACCCACATAATCCTTGGGATAATCTAATCATATATGCAAATGATGTTACAGCGCGCTGTTACCCAACGCCTCCAGGGCAGCATGCGCCCGCATATGCAAAGCATTCTGAGACAACATGAGTTACGACGTATGTCTGAATGAAGACAAAAGACTAACCTCCATGCTATACTTCCCCTTCCTCCCCGACGGCGCAACCTCAAGATGCTTGCCTATACAAAAGTCTATCAGTCCCTCGCCAAGGAAAGACAATAGACTACGCACCCGAAAGAATAAGATTAAACTGTCTCCGAGCATCTTCTTCTTTGCCCTGACAAGCCAACAAGCGACCGAGCTCATAATCTGGACAAGAATCAGTCTGGGTTGCGATAAACTTCGATGCATGGACGTACGAGCATGGTAAACAATATGATGGTCTAGTTCAATATTCGGACCAGCGTCAAAAACAGCCTCGAAGGCCAATATCGAAGCGACGGTAGCTTCGTCTTGAGACATTCCCGCAAGATCATCGATTGAAGGAGCGTTTGGTGGAAGAATAGCATCAGGATCCTATCACAAGGGGGAAGTCAGTCACAAAATATGCCGATATGAAAAGGGAGACCAACTGGATATGCAACATATCTCAGGCAAACCCCTTCCAGAAATTTTGCCAGACAGAAATCATCCCAATATCCCGGCGTCCTCTTCTTGTTTTTGCTTCGAAGGCTCTGTAAGCAAGCCTTGACCTCGACCAGCATCTTGGTAACGACGATCTCTCTCGGCGCATGCGCGATAGCAAGAAATTGATACGCCATCTCCAGCGCTGGAAGGGCGAGATGTCCCTGTAATAGAAACTTGCGCGCCTTCCTTGCAACGAGCTTCTCGAGTGGAATACTCTTTCCTGCAATCTTCTGCCGTAGTTTCGGGACTCTTTCCATGAGTGGTCTCGCATCCCCGCCTGTCTCCAGAAGACATACCGCCATACCGTACGCGTATATCGCTTTGGACCATGTCGCCTCCCTTTCCAAGTCCGTCCAGCACGCCAAACTGGCCCTGATGTCCCACAACGCAAGATTGGCTATGGCCATCTCCCAGAAGCTTATGTGGTGTAGCGTGCGGTACTGTGATTGCACCTCAATGGCTCGTGTATAATATTTGATAGCTTCTTGAGGCTGTGAATGCACCAGTGCCAGCCTACCGGAACCAAAGAGGAAGAAAACCCCGTCTGGGTACCGTTTCGCATACCAGCGAATGATCTTGTCCGCCATATGAATATCAACGCCCTCAAAAGTGAAGCTGGAGAGAACAAGGTGAAAGACAATGAGAGTCATGTCACAGAGGGGCCGACGAAGGCCTTCTGTGGACGCGGGGATAGCTGGCTCGTCTGATTCTGACGTCCAGCCGCTAGCTTTGCCTAGAATCGCAAGAGCTTCATGGCGGTCTCCATGATATCCAAAAATCTCAACGATGGCGATGATTCTGGAAGGCAGAAGACTGAGAACGAGTATGCTGACTCCAGCACCGAGGTAGACACCCGTGCGAAAGTGCTCGTCGATAGCATTGTCGTAACCATTTGGGGAGGCATCATCCATGGTTTTTATGTACTTGTATAGCAGCCGGTAAATGTTGAGGGAGGCACGCATATTGATTCTGTAACAAATGAACGTTAACGTCGGATTTCAAGGTGGGATTGACTGGCACCCACGCCTCCTTAACAAATGCGAGCCAATCCCCCGAGTAGATGACCGCCAGCATGGACTTCTCGAAGATACTCTCTGCGTAGATGAGTTCGGCGTGACGCTCGACTGGGGTCATACTCTGGATGAGGCTGACGCCAGTCGTATGAAGAGAGGGAACGACGTAGCCAGCGAGCTTCGAAGTAAACGACGACACTTTGCGGTACTTCGAAGCCACCGCCGTAGCATGCCTTGCGTGCCCAATTGCCGCCACAATGTCGTCGTCATCGTAGGACATTACTGCCTTGATGCATTGGATAAGTCCGTATCCAATACAGAAATACATACGTTCCCTGGGCATCGTCAGCAGCGTGTAGGGAAGCACATGGCAGCATACGCACCTGTCGGGGTCGCTCTTAGCGCAGTATTCCTCCGATTCCACCATCTGCGACGCGAGAAAAAGGTCCAGGGTGTGAGCGATACCTGGAATATCATCCAGTGCATCGTTAGGGTCGTAGGGTGTCTTCATGATTGGCCCGACGGCACCCACAGCGACGCCATTGCCTACAGGGCCGTCGAGGGGAGGAGAAACGAGCATCACGAAGCACAAGATGCATGCCTTCGTCGACGTCCCCGGCTAGATGTATTTCCGCGCAAAAAAATACATTCGAGCTCCAAAAAAGCGCATTCATCCTCAAAAATTCCAGACTTGGAATACGGCACTGTCGGCATTTTTCAGATTTCGCCGGATTTGCTTGCCGAAGCTGGGCCAAAACTCATCAATGCAATTTGATCCGAAAATACTGCTAATTCGTCGAGGTGATCACGGACCGGCGAACATCGCGTCGCACCTTTGTTGGCATTGTTCCACCACCTGCAGTTTGCATCTGGGCGCTTTCTGACTCCAAGGACCGCATGCGGGGTCGAGGATCTCCAAATGCCTTCCTTCTGGAGAAATGTATGACAATTTTTCGTGTTTTTATCGAATTCATTTGCTGAAATGAATCGGAATTTCAAGCTTATTTGTCACGGACAATATTTTTGTATCTATCCAGCTGCTTTCGATTCTCAGGAAGAACGGTGTAGGCACCAGATATGATATTTGTCTATACCTAATGTTCTTGCTCACAGATGCCGGATTTTCTACCCCGCTCTTTGGTTCGGAAGTGGATGTGGTTACCTCCGACAATGTGGTATTGAAATGTTATTTGATACGAGCTGCTCATAGTCCGGTAAGATTCTGACGGCTTCATTCCGTATGCTTTGACTAACTTAATTGCTTCTAGTCGCCTAGAGCCACTGTTATATTGTTTCACGGAAACGGGTATCATGTTTGGCATCACTTGCACTGTTCCCAGCAATTCCATAGGCTGAAATGTAACGTTCTGATGGTGTCGTATCGAGGGTGCGTCTAACATTAGCTACTCGTCCTCTAGCTTACTGTTCTCTTGCAGATACGGAAGTTCTAAAGGTGTACCCACGGAGCGAGGTATGACAAACATCGCCATCCTATATAAATGTTCGGTAATATGAAAGGTCTCAGGTCTACGCCGAGACGCACAAGCCGCTCTAGACTTCGTTCTGGCTGATTCCCAGTTATCTTCGGTGCCAATAGTACGCGTCTATATTTCTTTGGCATTCAGTTTATCTCACTTTTGACTGTATTTCAAAAGGTTCTCCATGGTCACTCCTTAGGCGGTGCTGTAGCTGTTGATCTTGTCAGTCGAAACCCGACGAAGGTCAGCATTGAACACTTACCCTCAAGCTGACTACAAATTTCCGTGATAGGTGCAAGCGCTCATCATAGAAAATACCTTTCTTTCTATACCGACTGTTGCTCGTGATATTCCTTTCATTCGATACTTTACCTTCTTCGTGCACCAGAAATGGGATTCGGCATCCAAGATATCCTCCATCCCTAGAACGACTCCGATACTAATGCTCAGTGGTGATCGAGATGAAGTTGTTCCCCAGAAGCACATGCGCGAACTATGGGCCCTCGCCCATCGACGTTCAAGCTCAGGGGTTAAGGATGACACTCCACTGGAGGATGTATTCCAAACCTTTCCTGAGGGCCAACATGGTACAAATCTGTTGCTAATTCTTCAATAATTTCTAATCATTTGTTAGCGGATACAAGCATCCAATCAGGTTACTGGTTTGCCGTTGGCAATTTCCTTCGAACTCTGGACAAGCTCCGAGACAGTGGCATGATAACGAGTTGACGACATTTTATGCTTTCATGATACCGAATAATCTGTTTCCTTACATTATCCGGTACTTAATATGATCTATGGACATAGCTGGGCGGAGGGATTGGTCTTTTGAAGTGAGTTATCTGCCCGTCATCGCGGTCTTGAGTCAATTTACCTCATGAACACTATTTCAAAGCGCCAGTTCCATGTACATGTCTATTCATGGTGTTGTATCTCAATAACACTAGGTGCTGTTCGACGGATGCCCATGGGCTGTAAGCATCAGACTACTCGTATGGGGGGACTTGCCCACATTCCTATTTCGGCTCTTGTGGTGCAGATCCGCCCTTCAGGTTTCTATAGTAGGACAACTCAGTCGGTGTATCATATAGCGCACACCACAAAAGATGCTCCAAAGAGTTTAGCCTTGTGGCCGCAATTCGAGGCGCGCGCCACTACTTCAGAGTAATCAGATCCGCGTATACAATCTTCGCCACCGCCCACATTACGAAACAATCCAGTATGTGGGGTATCAAAATTCTGTAACAGATCCTCGCAGTAGCGCTCAGATTTGACCTGGAATTTTTAACACCATATCGGGACGAATCAGGGCCTAACATAGCTGAGTCTACACTATCCTCTGTAATTGTTCAGCGCTTATCATCCAATCATCCTCACCCTGCAGGTACGTGTTCCATCTGCAACGCTTGATGGCTTCTCTTCACCGTTCATGCCGGCGCGATATTATTACCGCTAAGGAATCAGCTTCAACATGCTAAAGCTTAATCCAAACTAGTTGGGCGATTAAATTATGGATATATATATATAGCGAACTAGCGATACCTGCAAGGACACCACCGGAACTAAGTATCTCCCATCAACGTTAACGCTCGGGCCGCACTGAGTTTCTATTCCAGGTCCTATTACGCAGTTTTCCTTGTATCCTTGTACTCGTTTTGATACTCTCTACCTGTTATCGAGCATCCTCGGAGAAACCGATGCCTGGGAAATTCGTCGCTTCAACACAGCTGTTTGTTCCACGTTACCATAACAAAAAAAATTCTCATCCGAGTTTCACTTGGTGGTCACCAACAAAAGAACAATAACGAATGGCAGTGAAGAACTGGAACTACATCTTTAATAGCTATTTCTTTGCCATTGCTGTGGGATCGTCTGCCACCCATAGATTAGCCCGTTCAAATCGAAGGCACTGCTCAAGCAGGCGCTACTTAAGCCTCAGATTACTTTACCTGGTTTGTAGTTTCTCTAACTTCGAAGAAGCGACAGCACGATAGCCGACTCCCCCAATGACATCTCTCTCTAATGCTTCATGGCAGCTTTTCTCTCTGATTCTGATCGCGTGCGCCACCATCTCGGCAGCTCCAACACCCAAGGGAGGAGGCGGCAGCGCTAGCCACAGTAGTGGCGGTGGTAGTCGCGGCAGTAGTGGCAGCACCTCTCATGCAAGCTCTTCGGGAACGCCGACTTACGTTTATAATATCGGCGGTAGGAAGCACTGTTATTCAGAGTACGTCCAGTTTATTACGCCACAGTTCCGCGTTTCCCTTACTTCGAGATCCGTAGTGAAGCGCACAAGAACGAAATTTCCTGTCCGAAATCGAAGTTATCCCAGGGAGCTATCTTTGGCATCGTCATCGGCTCCATGGTTGGTGTTAAGAATCAGGGTATTTTGGCTAATACACGAGTTACTGAATACTCGAGTAAAACCTAAGTTGAGAGCGAGGATGTCCAAAAGCCGAGTTCCAACCACCAAGAGGGATCCGTAGGGGTGCTAACAAGCGCTAGGCGTAGTTAACGAGGGCGTCAGCAAGCGCTAGGCGTAACTGACTGGGTCTCCGAAAAGCGCTAGGCATAGTCGGAAAGCAATTGATTGGCAAGCGCTTGGCGTAACCGATCAGAGATGCTTAGTTCACACAATTAAGTGGACTTCGAAGATGAGTAAAATTAGCTTGAGATTCCAATACAATGGCAAGTACAATACTTATATACCACTAGTAAGGAATCGAGTCATTATTATTCTAGTATTCGCAAGAAGGAAGGAGAAAGTAAGAGAAAGTAAGAGAAAATGATAGAAAATACCAGTAAGCCGAGGTCAAGGCCGAGAAGGCCGAGAGTAGGCATGTGTTGACTCATGTGCAGACCGGAAAAGACACGAGATCCATAATAGTTGGCAGTCAGTGGTTTCTAAGCATCGCGCAGGTGCTCTTTACTGATCTTCTGGTTATACAGTGATATTCCTCATCGTATTTATTTTATGCTGCATAAAGAAGATACAGTCAAGACGCAAGAAGGCTTCTACCAGTAATCCCACCGTACTAGTGGCTCCTACTCGCCCGGACCTGCTGGCACCACCGACACCAACTTCGGCGCTACCTTTGATCATGGAACCCAATTGGCCACCTGATAGCAAAGCAGACAAAGCAGTTTCCTTCGGTGCGAAAAGCCGAATAGATCACGACGGCTATAACCCTCAACGCGATTCCTGGATCACCCCTCCGCCACCGTATCATCCTTATACCGGTCATAAATGCTCACATTGTGATCTTGCTAGCTCCTCTGTCACTGAGCCCAGTGTATTTTGATGTCTTCTTTTGCTGCACAAACGGGATGCCGGATCCTTGCTTAAATTACTAAACTTCCTGATAACGCGTGGATGATTCATATGCTAATGAATCGTAATGACATATGATTTATGTACCCGAAGCTCTATGCTGACTCTAGCAATTGAACACTTCGGGTCCTATAGAATCGTTCCAGTCAATTTTCGGGCTGAGTGAACCGTCAGAAATTGGGTACCGACCAGGAATGGTATAGCCGCTAAGCGTTTGGTAGATGTTGATAGTAATACCAGGGTCAGAACCTTGGCAGAGAGGAATAAAGAGTCAATGCGCTATGAGAGGGAGTAGTGGGTAACATACCTGCGTAAGCCCCAGGAAAACTGACGGTAGAAGGGGAGGTACTGCCTCCACCTGTGATTTCAAGCTGAGCACATTCCATCTACATTCAATTAGCATTTAATGTGTGGGATGTTCCGACGGAGCGCTGGGACCAGCTCACATAAAACTGCGCACCCGGGTAAGAGCTAGCGGCGTGAAGAGCCAAAGGACATTTAATTTCGGAACCAACAAACGCACCGAATTACTCACCAATCAGCTCGTGACGAAGGAGGTATTGACCCGGCTTGATGCAATCGGGGATGGTGAAAGAAACTTTGCCTTCGTTGGCGATCAATGTGTCAACAGCCCATGTACTTGACGAGGCGTCATATCCATCCTCGTAAATCTTGAACCACGCCAAACCTGTAACGTCAGTTTGCGTGGCGTTGTCGACCTTGGCGCTAATTCGACCCTTAGCAGGAGAGCTGACATGAGAGAAAGCGTCTTACAGGTATGACATGACGGGACCCTTGTGGCTAGAGTCAATAGGGTCAGAAGAATCAGCAGAATTAGCGCCATCAAGGGTGTGGTGCCATTCGGCGGTGACGGTCGAGCCGACGGGAACAGTGATGACGGTCGTTGACATAGGCGTGTGGTACGGGTTGATACCACCATTACAGATTATGTCTTGAAGAAATTGAATAGATGTGTACTCGGGACCAAAAACAAGAGCGGTGAATTAATTACCATCAGAAGTGACGTCGGTTATTGGCTAGCTCAATCGTTTAGCTCGAGGACCGCGCTCGAGTTGCAGAGCTACATACGCCGTCGTAGTCAGGTACACGTATACCTTCCAGGTGACCTGCAGAGACGCCGTTAACGTAGAGTTCCTGTAGATTGTGGTCAGAATACAGAAAATTACACGGCGAAACTAGACCGCGAACCTGGAAAATGGAATGCGCCGACACCGATACAACAGATGCCAAAGCGAAAGCGGCAGATAGAGATTTCATAATAGCATTTTAGCCTATCTGCAAAGGAACGACGAGGCTTCCTCCTTGACCTTGAGATCTTTATATTTCGAGCGACAACCCTGTATCCATCGCGGAAAAATCGGGGGTATTCTCCCAAGGAAGAGAGATAGTCGTAGGTAACTACAGGAAAATTTCCGGGACTTGGTCCTGGGGATGAGGCATTTATGAGCACATTGTTGGATACCACACTGATGCAGTTGTTCCGAGTGGGTAAGATAATGAGTATGGCGGCCAATACTTGAGAACGATATTTTACAGAATTATATCCGTAGACTGATGTCTGTATCACGAAGTAACGACAATATTGTCACTTGACATACTCGTGGGAGATATATACTTGCGGGAATAGAAATAAGAGCACCAGTACAAGCGTGAAGACAATATTAAGGACTCGGCAAGTCTGGAAGTTCGCTGGCTCTGAGATTAACAGATACAAGACAGCAGATTCTCTGGCTGCGATTCTGCGGTTCTGATCCTCCATGGATTCCACCAAACAGCGGAGTGCGGTACGAGTAGTGAGGGGTGGAACGCGACTTGCAGGATGCAAACTGGGTGACTAGTAGCCTTGGAAAAGTGCACAAGGTTCCGGAAGAGAACGAAAGGATTCCTGTGTCTGTAAAGCTCTGGAATAGAAGACTAAGGATCGGCAGGAGGAATTCATCCATTGACATTTAGAAAGGATCACGAAAAAATTAATAAGCGTGAGTAAAAGATATTCCCGGCATCTCGGCAATAACGATGTTTTGGTCTCAATCCGACGCGTCGGGTACGCGCTCAACCTTAACTACGACCACCATCATGTCGAGGAGAGAAGCGTTAGTATCACCTCCCGTGATTCGAAATCCTGAGGAGAACTAGGCCAAATACCCACCTTCGCTTTGAACTCGGAAGGGCTTTTTTGGCGGTGGTATTGTTGAACTTTCTGGATCACAGGTGAGTGTATAAAGAACCAATTCATCATATTTACTCACTTATTTCTCAGATTAAGCTTCCTTAGGTGTGTACAAGGAGCATACCGATCTTCGGCCTGGTTCGTTTCCCAACGGGGCGCCGTCTACCTAAAGAACGAAGAGAAGCATGGTCCCAAGACTTGTACTTCCATTTTTTTCATGAATCCCGCGAAACTACTGGTCAAATGGCACAAGGATAGCAGGTGCGTACCAATGGTTCATCGATGTTCCATGCAGTAACGCTTTCTGGAGTAGGCTACGGGAGGTACCTGCTGATGTGTAGGGTCATAGGACGATGAAAAAATTTCCGGGAAGGGCTCCGTTGTTTCAACTCGTTACTGTCTTTTCGGTGCGACAAGCATGTATAGGACCCGCATGAAAACATGAGGTCTTCGTACTCTCCACCTGTGCAGTCGATAACAATCTCAACAGAAACCGGTTGCAATGATCGAGACCGTATACTTGTTAGGAATCCTGAACTCTAATCCGCCTATTCGGAGAGGTTAAACCTGCGACTCGTCATTTGGCTTTGTGACTGTTTTTTTCCATTCATTCAGCAAGTGATTCATACTAGTGATCATCTTTCAGATATGTGTCGCAGGAATCTACTCACGGGATTCACACAAAGATTAAACGTCATAGGACGGTCTCTATTATTGGAATCTTCTTCATATCTGCTCTTCTGTCACAACGTCCTCCCCATAGAGCGTGAGCAGGTATGTCATTTTGTTGATTGACCATATAATTGTCGGTTTGCGTTTTGCGTCGAATGGCGAGCTTATTTATGGCTAGAATCTAGCTTTGCAGCATCGGTAATCATCACAATACCACTTCCGTCAGCTCTACTGCTGTTAGCCTGGATAAGAATGCTATCTTCGTACATTCATCAATTCATCAGATTGTCTGTTCCTGTTCCTTTTCCCTATCGATGACTGTGTGTAACTACTAATTTATTCATTTCCAGATGACTACTTGTGGCTTTGACCAAGCTGGAAGACGCCTGCGAAGAACAGGACACACAAAGAAGCCCTAGAAGAGTCAAGACCGTGGCAGCACGTCATAGAGTTGTCCTTATCTTTCAGGCACGGACAACACGCTTTATCTGTGATCATGGTTTCATTTCTCATCCTCATGTAGTTGATATTAATGAGCGCCGGACCAGATACATGTCTTTGAAGTGACTTCCCACTCGCACTTCTATCAGCCATGAAGAATGTTCTATGTTTTGGTGCGAAATTCCCTACGAGCCGTATCGAATTCGTGCCGATAACTCTCAGCCGAAGGTCTTCCGCGATACGCGATAAGAGCATGGTGATCGGTGTAGATCAAGGTTATAGTTGGTCTATTCTCTTGATACGTCTTTCAAACGCTAACCATATTTTTAAGCTCGTCGTACCCTGTCTATCGTCCGATGAGTGTGATTGCCTGTACTTAGGAGATATCGATGTTTTGAAGTTCGGTTTTACCGATACGTCTTATCTTCGCTATTCCTATACAAACATATCGGCATTACACGCGCTGCAAACCCAAGGTACCTTCTGTTTTTGTTTGTCGATGATTTATCGCTGAGGCGTTATTTCAGAACGCTTGCAAATTACAGGATTCGGTAACTTGTATATACCATTATTGGTCATGTCAGGTTTCTCCCACAGCTGTGAAGAACCGCGAATCTCCGTGACAAGTTCTCCAGAATGCATGAGCCTCGAAACCATACTTCGATTCATGCACGTCTGATGCCCTGTGGCGTCGCAGAACCCTTATAAGGCCATTTTCAACCCTCCTCCGAGCCTGCAAAATGGTATCTTCCGATCTAGACCTCCGAACGGGCCTCCGAGCGAGCCTATCAATTAATGCAGGAGTAGAAGGAACCAACAAGTTCTCAAGTCCTTTCATGCGTGTCATCGGTATGAGCGATCGATAACTTTTCTTTTCAATTACTTGACATTCGTTCTCACAAACCCATTTTCATCTTGCTAGTACATCCGATGGATGACTGCGAGCATGTTCGACGTAGTCTAGCGTATCAGCGCCT
Source organism: Desarmillaria tabescens (assembly GCF_030435595.1). Taxonomy (NCBI): domain Eukaryota; kingdom Fungi; phylum Basidiomycota; class Agaricomycetes; order Agaricales; family Physalacriaceae; genus Desarmillaria; species Desarmillaria tabescens. The sequence continues at coordinate 179,199 of NW_026848323.1, forward strand.
CGACTCCTCATGCCGTGTGTTTATACGATTGGTATTCAGGTAAATCTAATACTGCTTTCTCTACGTCAGTCCAAGTTTTGAAGAGATGTTTTTGTCCAGACCCTCATTTCCGGTTGCACGGTATATGTTGCTGCGAACCGGCATCACAAATGAAGGGTTATATCCGAAATGAAACCTCTGGAAAACACCCGGCAGGTGTTCATCACCGCGTTGTCCACCCTCTTCGGATGGTGATGTGCAAGTCGTTGGTATGACAGCGTCCTTGTCTGACCGATGGCATATCGACCGAAACGACAGCCCAGTTGTGCTTTGAACGCACTCCCTTCTTTTCCTCGATTCGTATGATGTTGATCGATCGAGGAGGCCCCCCCCATTTCATTTACTGATCCTTAAAATTAGCTTCCATTGATTTTCACATCTCATCTTGAGAACGGCAACAGTCTTCTACAAATATCCTCAAAGTGGGTAAGAACGCGTTATTCTCCTTCGCGTAATCGCCGGGACCTGATCACGGTCACTTCCAGTGTTCCGTGGCAACGCGTCTCCTCCTTGGCCCGAGAAACAGAGTCGGAGAGATGATGATCACAGGACCGTTTGTGGCTTTGGGGCCGGCGGTCGCGTCATAGCTTTGGTGAATACTGTCAGCTGAGGATGCAAATGTCCAAGGGTGGGGCAAGATCACGACATATGTATGCACGTCCCAAGATTTGGTCATTTGCGTGTCGTACGACTAGAAGCAGACGGTTCGTTCTTCTCCATTGATTGCGAATTCGTCCCTAAAATTTGGTCCTGGTCTAGGCTTCCCCAGTCTAAATAAACTCGCATGAATGTCATGTGTTCGTCGCGTTGCTGTTGCAACTATTCTCGGAGAAGTAAGAAACGCGGCTGACTTTGTTCTCCATTCAGTTTCGGCGTTGGCGCTGGTCAGGGCTTGGCCCAGGGGGCCTCGTTTGACAGTTGAGCTCGTCCCAAGCCAACCGAATGTCCGTCCAGGTGATCTATGACCGCGCGGGTTTTTCGAATACTGTTCAGTTACTCGCCACTCGGAACAGTTCTACAAGTCACCGAACGGGTCCTCGCGCCGACGAAAGAATGGTGCTCAATGTTATCATGTGTGCAATATTGCGCCTTGGATGCTGCGAGGCGCCACTTCATATTAATATCTACGTACCCCGACTGTCATTATTTGCGGTTCTTTTCGATTAGGTTCCCGGATATTGGGGAGCTGGCCGGATGTCGTTCCGGTATGTCGTTTCATGATCGCCACACATGCCACTCCTGATTTTCTCCTATAGCTTAGCGAGTACATCGCATTCGACCATCGAGAATTGGTTAGTCTGCTTGGGATACTAGTCGATCGACAGCTGGACGTTTATGCGGATTTGTCTGTGTCATCGGTAAGGGCTATCTTACAGTCTTATCTATTGGCCGGATTCCGGAAGCCTTCCATTTCTCACTTCACGTTCGATTGGAATCAGCAAGTGGATGCCGGGTGGTGTACCTTTGTTATAGGCGATTTCGTCGTACGACGTGATGTCGAAAGGCCGGGCTGTTCTATTCCGCCTTCAGTCCCTTATCTGCTTGTCTTTGTGCGTCTGGATTTTCTCTCGATTTCCCTGTGACCGAACTGACGACGACCCGATAGTTTTCTTCTTAAGGAAGCCTACACGAGGCAGTGCCGGTTGGTGCCGTAAAGGTGTTACTGAATTCCCTTCCCGAAATGAACTAGTCCGCTACAGCCCATTGACGCAAAACAAATCTTGATCTGCTTCTTGGGTCAATGATGCCTGGTGAGGGTCTTTGTTATAAATACGCTGCGCCCTCGAATCTTTACCTATTAGGATTTTTCACCTTTTCTTACACCAGGTATAAAAGGCGACCGCTTGTTCTCGCAGGCTCCATACCTCCCTCCCCCTCCCACTCCACTGCTCTGACCCCTCACTTTGCCACGTACCATGCAACGAGGACCTCTGCCCTATATCCTAGAGGACAGGACCGGTGCTAATACCGGCTCTGACTTTGACGACATCTACGACCGACTTTTCTTCCGTGTGGCCCGTTCACCATCTCAAACGGCGACTATGATCTACAACATGCATCGACGAGCGTCACGTCACCGGGATTCGTTGCCGTTTACGCAAGACCCTATTGTCGTTCTCGATTTCCTGCATGACGAGTCGCTCGGAACTGTGTCGTTCATTCGTCCCGCCGGTCGAATATCCCAAGCCATGTCTAAATATCTCAGGAAAACCTCCTTGTTCGCATCGTGAGTCATCCGGCAACTCATCTGAAGACCTCCTCAGCAGCTTTCTGATCTCGCCTTAGATCGCTGTCACGAAAATTTACGGGCTCTGATGGACGAGAGTACAGATGGAGTTATCGTTCGGTTGATGGACAGGAGTGGACAGTGAGTTCCTGGTTCTTTATCCAAACCATCTTTTTCGAGCCAATTTTCCAGTGCACGACAGGCGCTGAAAATTACCTGGTTGCCCATTATGACCTGAAGAAACCGGATGTCCGTGTATATGGTGTGTCGGGACACACGTTGACGATATACGAAGCATTCGTCCATATGGCAGTTGGTGAGAAGTTCTACAGCCCTTTGGTTCTGTTACCGTTATTGACACATCTTTTTCATCAGAGCTGATGACTTCGCTAACAATCATGCGCCATATCGCACAGCACAACCTGTGATTTGTTCCCATGGTTGGGGACTTCGCTTGCCTAGCGGTACAGCTACAATTACCGTATGATGGATTCTTCGGCTATTATTTATTTGTATATCTTGCTATTACGAATTGCTTTGCAGTGTATCTATATAACAACGTGTATCTTGCTTGCTCCGTGTTGACTGTGCACATGCGTCTGCACTTTATTCATTAGGCCTTTGCCGTCGATATACCAATGCATAGGCTCCAGACACCGCTAGGACCGGTTCCTTTTTAGGATGGAGACTCAAGGTACTGGTTCTGAATATGTTACCTCTTTTTTTTTCTCTCTTTGTGTACCGCAAATGTGATACGGAAAACAGAATGAAATACTTGTTTTACTTCATGTTCCTTTCACATGCTAATAACTACTTTTCTGCGAAGGAAACGTTCCCTTTGTCCTGCCAGTAACCACGAAACACCTTTTTCATTCCGTTTTCTGGTTCAAATTTTGCTTAACCTAAAACAGTACTATCTCATCTTTCAGCTTATTTTATTGAACACATTTCTGGTAATTAGAAGTTCAATTGAAACGTCCGAACATTTTCTAGTGTCGTCTTTCTACGCGAAGAAACGCGGGACGGAAATACCGATTCCTAGGGTTAGGGTTAAACTTCACACCCCGACTTGAACAGTTACCACGATGACCTCCTCTAATCCGCAGCCCTTTGTCCAGGCAGGCGATCCCCTTAACGAATTCCTTCGTTCCTTCTGGCAGCGACAGGTTGATTCTGCAGAACAAGAAACGCCTGATTTCCGACACCCGGCCCTCCCCCTTGCTCGAATCAAAAAAGTCATGAAAAGTGATCCAGACGTCAAAGTAAGCGTACCCAGACCTCGTCGCTCTTCCCACATTCAAAATTCCAGTGTAAAAGATGATTGCTGCTGATGGTACAGCTTATTTTCTTAAATTCGGGGCTTCTGTTTATCAACTCCTCCCCCCTCACTAGCGCCCATCTTGTTTTGCAAAGCGTGTGAAAGTACGTGACCGAATGTATTGAGGGGTTCTCCAATTGACTTGCATTTAGTATTCATTGCAGAAATTACTGCTCGGGCCTTTATTATTGCGGATTCCAATAAACGCCGGACGCTGTCCAGGTCAGACATCGCCAAGGCTTTGAGCAAGTCGGACCAGTTTGATTTTTTGATTGATATTGTACCACGGGAGGAACTTCCGTTCCCTACTGGGAGTGTTGTGAGGAAGGCGGGGGGAACGGAGAATATCAAGCAGGAACAGGTTAGTGGTAGCTGCCTTTTCGCGATTGATAGTTATATTGAGTGGCTTATAGAGAGCGAGTCTCGGTGACGGTAACGCGAACTTGGCCTCGAATGACACGAATGTTGGAGGTAGTTCGGAGGTTCTGGAGCAGGTGGATCTTGCAATTGTGTATTCAATATGATCTACAGCTGACCTTCACCTTTGACAGCTTGAGACGCTATTGAACAACAGTCGGCCGGGAGAAAGGCCCAATATGACATGAACCGCACAAACTGTAAATGTACAATAATATACCAGAGGCCCTTGCTATTTTTGCTGGTGTGGTCATTCTGCCAAGTTTTTATCACCGGTCAGGAAGCGTTCTCGTTCAAGACGCCGGAGCAAGGTACTAGGTATACGCGAAATACCGACATGGACGGACTTCAGGCCTCATTCCCCGTCAGGCAACCGAGTTCTCGCCACAATAATGCTAGAATGATATACTCCGGTCAAAAGATCTGGGCGCGTTATCTACCCAGCTTACGGACCGTAACCCGGTGGATTCCAGCACTGTGTCGGGTATTAGCTTGCTAGTAAGTTGGACCGGTACGGCTTGGTTGTACTTGAAGAACGTTCTACGCATACACATGCGATGCGGGTGCTGTACTCTTCTTGGCCGTGGGGAGCTGCGGGAAGAATAGTTCGTCGAACGTGGTTCTCGCTCCTCCTGTCATGTTTCCTGGGAACTAGACGAAGGCGCAGGCTCTTTTTGATCTAGACCCACTGATACCCCACCGCCGCCTCCATCCCCTCATCGGCACCGAGCAAATAAAGGTGGGTGTGATTTTCTTTCCTAATGTACATACAAAATAGCTAATATGGATTCGTCAAACAAAGAACATCGTCTAAAACTGTACCGGAAATACCTAGGAATCTGTCTTGGTCAATGGTTGCATCGCAGGATCCTCGGAAGCGGTCGCTCTTCTCTTCCGCTTGATGAAGTCCATGATCTTCTCTCTGAAGTAATACGCAAGCAAGATCAACAGGACTATGGGGAGGTTCTATCGATAAGCATGCCGATTGCAACGTGAATTGGCTAACCTGCTAGGATAGACCCCCCAGCTATCCCTGCTGTGGCCCCCGTCGACAGCCTACGGCGTGGACACGGTATCTCGATGGTAAGGAGATAACTAGATATTATACATGAGTTCCCCGTGAATTTGTTTTGCGTGGCACTCCGACTCACTCTCGATAACAGCGACTTTTGCTCCCATAGTAGATTTTAGTTGTCGTCGGACTGGGGGTGTTAGAATCGACGGCAACGCTTGGTGTTGCGCTACTTTTTTCGCTACTTTTTCCACTGCTTTTTCCACTGTTACTTTTTCCGCCACCTTTTGCGATAGGTTTGGCGATAACGGCGATATGGAATAGCGTGAGGATCAGTACTAGGTAGTCCATTCTTATGAAGCGACCTGTAGCAGTGAGGGATGGGGATTGATGCAGCCTGTCTGAGGCTCCGCGGGACATTTATTCGTGCGTTGGTGCTATGAAGGAAGGTGTTGTTTCTCGAATCTCCGCGGCAGTACACGGTCCTTTATTCTTGGGAAAAACACAGGTACTCAGATAGTAGCAGTGAACGATGCAGTACCATCACGTACTGATAAAGGTAAGCAGCACTACTAGTCTTATAGCTAGGGATAAGAAAGAAAGAAAGAAGTTCTGTTTTGACTAGTATATGTTTGCTAGTATAAAATCCTCACCGTGAGGTCCTTTAGCAGATAACGTGTCTTGGCCAATGGCAAAGTCACCAAGCGCGCAACACAAGGCTGTTAGCAAGCTGTAAGGGAGTCCGGCATTTGCCGTTTCAAGGTGCCTTTTATAATATCATGGTTCAACTTTTAAGTTGGCGCGCGCTTAATAGTAAACAGCATTTGCATTCTATTGCAAGGACGAGTCCTATGTGCCACTATAAAATAAGATGTTGGTCAACAGCTTGTTCTACTGCATTTTACTGAATTCCTTACAAATTAGATCCCTATTGACTGCCGCTTCCTGTCTTTACACCCATCTCACGCTAAGCATCTGCCCAGAGTAAATGGTCTATCTTCGCTCGCTAAAATTCACACTGTATTATCCTTTTAATTTCGCCGCTGTTCCCATAACTCGAGATGTGTTTTCTATGTTAGGATAGTCAGCGCCACCATCTTCAAGGTCAGTCAAGCTAGGGGATAACAGTCATCATAACATTTCCCACCTTATGGCCCTTTTTTGTGGGATGGGAACTACAAATGCCTGTGAGTAGTGATCTGGTCATGCGCAGCACATCGAAACACGATGAGCTGTTCAAGGCTCAAGCACTGACAGGCCTCCAGGAATGAACTTTGTTGATGCCAGGGTCATTCTTGTCACCTAAAGTTTATACTGCAACCCTCGACTTAAAATTACCTGAAAACTGAAACATATGTGTACGATTTCTCCGTCGGGGTCGGAGCCCGACAATCGTCACGAACCTGGCTCGTGAACACGCTCTCGAAACCAATATCCATCTAAGACATCCCTAGATACGAAGCAGCCCTGGGAATCATCACGTTGTGATGGGAGAGCCTGGCAGTTACCTTGACTTATGTGCAGTATAAGTTTCAGACACAGATGTATAGGTATTTATGGGTAGTAGCCACTTACCTGTGAAACGTCAGTCGAAACTTGGAACGGTCACTTGGCAAGTAAGAGTAACACAGTCTGTTTCGTTTCGTTGTAATTTCTTCACGTAACTTCCAAAGGACCAGTTTCGCCACACAACTTGAATGTTATAGATTTTTGTGATCGCGTTTCAACTGAAAACTCAGTCAGTGGAAGTCAAAATATCTCCCGGGACCTTCTTCCAGACATGCCCCGCCCAAAGGGAATTAGAGCTTCCAGCCCTCTCCGCTCCCTCTTTCTTGGCAGCATAATCCCAACCCGTGCTCCCCGGTCCTTCCTCAATCATTCTTTGCAAAATCGTGCAAAACTGCGAGAGGCCCTCGCTATCTGCAGGTACCTTCTCTGCCTTGGTTATCGGGACGCCAGTCCTCTTGGCCATGTCCTCCCAAGAGAGCCTCTCGCCTTCAATGCGGAAGATCCTATCGTTTAGCTCGGATGGTGGAAGAGTGGTGAGGACGTGTGCGATGAAACCTAAACTTGAGTGAGCTCAGCGCTGAGATCGTCCCTCGGAACACGTACCACCGATGTCCTCAGTAGCAGTCCAAGAGGCTGGTGTCTTGCCCGTACCGACAACGTTGATCTTACCGGTAGATGGGTATCCGGAAAGACCGGAGATCCAACTGAAGAGTAGCCCAGTCTAGGCGCGAATTTCCAAGTTAAGCCCATGCTTTGCCTTGACAAGAAGCTGACGCTCACGAAAAACCTCGCAGATGGTAACCCGATCTCCTTCATATGCTCTGTTGGTACTTATATCAGACGACTTCCGGAGGTGCCACTACCACCATTCACTAGCGACGTTATCTTTAGTCTCCCAAAGGCCAGCCGGCCCGCCATCCGTGGGCATGCCGTATTCAGACGGCACGAACAGACCGACTCCTGCTGCGCGCGCAGCACCTGCAAGCGCCGTCTCTTCCCCGTACATGGCCTCGTCACTCTTCCAGGACAGCGTACAGATGACGACCTCGATCCGGTTGGCCCTCAGAACGGCGGCGACCTCTTCGACATTCTTATAACCCTCGACCTTGGTGATCTTCACATTGGGAGCGCTAGGCAGCGCGCTTGTCGACGAAGAGGAACTACGAGTGATGGCCACAATCGAAGCATTCCTTTCGTGCAGAGCATCGAAGACATATCTTCCAATGCTCCCAGCTGCACCGAAGATTGCGAAAGATTTGTATGGCAAAGACGACATGCCGTTGAGTGCGATGAGAAGCCGACATCGATTCTTGGATTATATACGGTCATATCTGTTGCTTAGACATGGCAAAGTCAGCAAGTGCTTACTACTACTTGGCGATGATGATTCATCCAACCAGTTAATAACGCAAGTTTCCTAGGAAAATCGATCGTTTCTGTATCACAAGACAGTTACATGCACAGCGCGCGTCGATAGCAAGGAGAAGAGAATACTAAAAAGAAAGACACTCCGTACCCTCATTACTTCTTCCTGGCCTTGCGAGCCATGACCTTCGGCTTACAAGCATCGCAATACCACTTATCCACCGGTGCGGCTTTCAACCCCACACACGAGATATGGAACTAAAAAAAGAACATCAGAAATGGTGAACAAAGAGGTATATCAACTGGAGCTTACCCATTCGTACGGACAGAAGCCACTGTCGCATGCAATCATCTGAAAACGAGAGATCATCAGCTAACCACAAAAAGGTCCCTGAGAAGAAACGCCTACATCGCCAAAACTCTTCTTTTGACAGAAACAATACAGCTTGTCATCTTCGCCTTCGTCGTCTTCTTCACCCTCTGCATCCTCTTCCTCCCCTTCGGCATCTTCCTCGGGTCCGGGCACAGGTGGGTGCACCTGCCGCGAAAGTCTCGATTGTCTGTGCGTAGGTGCCTGAGCTGCCTTGGGTGGTGGCGCAGGTGACTGGGACCTCGCCGGTAATTTGATTGAAGGCGCTGCAGTTAATCGGCGTTCTAGTTTGTTTCAAGAGAGCGATGAGTATCAGAAATAGGAAATGACAGTACATGCAAAAAGGAAAGAGGACGAGATAAAGGGATAATAAAAATAAAAGCGAGTTATGACTAACTTTTCGTTGCTGCACCAGATGGAGCTGTTGCTGTCGTCAGCGACACTACCGCCGGAGACTGTCTCAGTTCCTGCACGGGGGTTGTACTGCTCGGGATCATGACGCTCCTCAAGCTCTCGCTGATCTGAGCAGCGGGATCCCTACCAGAAAACGCATAAGCGCCCCCAACGTCCGCAAGCGCAGAGCTACTCCGCGTCTGAGGAGCATCAAGCATCAGTGGCTCTCCCTGCAATTTCTTCACCCGGTTGATATCGACGCCCAGACGAGTCCGCGTGCGCTCGATGAGGTCAACCATCTTGGTCGCAAGCTCAATTTTCTCCATGTGAAGCCTGTGCACTCTACCGTACGCTTCGGAGATCTTCGCCTGCATGGGCGGTTTGTAGTTTGGGGGAAACGGTGCCCCGCTTTGGCAAAGCTGGACATGCCGAGCACATTCCGTTTCAATTGCGGTTTGAATCTCTGGAATGACGGCGTCAGATAGAGGTGTACATTGCATGGAATATTGTTCTTACCTTGGGCTTTCTGATCCTTGATCTTGATTTCGTCGCATATGAATCTTATTTCGTTTGGGAGGTTATCGAGACCTGGAATCGGGATTAGGATCCGAACGGAAGGAAAGAATTTGAAACAAACTGTATATGAACTCTGTGGCAATATTTGCCGCTTCCTCAAGTGACTGCGTCGATACTGAAGCCATTAGCAGACTCCTCTCGACAGGATGTCGTGGATGATGGTGGTACAAAGTCAAGATGCGTCGATCAGTTCATTACACGATCAAGCCTCGATCGCTGACTAATCACCCATGCCGCCAGCGCCGCAGGCATACTAACTCTTAAGCTCTCTGATGCAACTTACATTACTGCACTATATACTACAATGTTCCGTCCAGCACAACGAAAATACCATATCTATCAATGTCCAAAATGGAACTGGAATCCACCATGATGGCCGCTACTTGCGAATCCTCCACCGCTCTGTTGGAAGAATTGTGCGAAAGGATGTTGTCCATTGGCGAAGGGGTGTCCTCCCTGCTGAGCCATAGGGTCATTGGGATCCTCACCGTTGTCGAAGCGAGCCCGCAGCTCAGGGTCTGACAACACTTCGTATGCTTCATTGACGGCAGCCATTTTGGCTTCGGAGCCACCCTTATCGGGGTGTGCCTTCAAGGCTGCTTTCCGGCTATGAAAAGAAGTATTGATTACCCTGTCGATTCTAAGAATTCGAACACTTACAATGCCTTCTTGATAGTCTTCTGGTCCGCGCTGCGATCTACATCTAAGACCTTGTAGTAATCCTTCTGCTTGCTTTGTTTCAGTAGCCGCTGGGCCTTCTGCACGCGTGAATGTATCTAGAAAGACGTCAGATGCCATACTTTCTTTTGAAGGTAAAAAAGGGTACTTACATCCCGGTCGCTTCGACCACTTGCTTCAAACGCACGCTCAAATGCTCTAACTGCTTCTTCCCATTCTTCACTTCGAAGTAGTGCCTCTCCACGTCCAACCAGCCCGTCGACGTCGTCACTGCAACCGTCCATCGTAAGTAACAGCTCGCACCATTGCTCTGCCTTCCGTGTGTTCGACTTGACGTAGGCTTTACAAAGGGACCGAACCAAGGTCTGCCTCCGGGGCGAGAACTTGGCAGGGTTGGGAAGCGGTATTGGCATATCCTTAGGCGAGGACGGTGGTGGTAGGAGCTGCTCACGAGCAGTGTTATCATTCATAGCATCATCAAATCGCTTCATCAGGTCATTGGCCTTGCCACTACCTGTTAGAAGCGTGATGATGCCGCGCCAATCTTCATTGGATAAGAGTTCGCCAAGCTTGGCTATTCCTTTATCAAGGCTTTTCGCGATCCGGTGTAGAGAAAGACACGTTTTGTTATCGGGGTCGTAATGCAGACATTGTTTAAGTGCGTTTATGCCAGCAGGTGAAGATGGTAAGAAGAAATAATCAAGCCGGAATATTCGTGTCTGGAGGGACGTTGAAGGTGGAAGGAGATGTGTCAAACGGCTGAAATGACGCGTCAGCATCTAGGCATGGGAAAGACCTGTTCAGATACCCACGTAAGGTCGCCCACGGCTCCCTCGAAATCCCCCGCAGCTAGAGAACATTCCGCCCTTGTTTGACGAAGTTCAACCGAATGACTTGCAGTTTTCAGTGCAGCACTGGCACTTTCTACACACGCATTCCAAAGATGGGCCTTTCGTTCCTGCTCGACCTTCTTGGCGATCGTCTCTCCCTCCTGGAGTTCTTTCATCAATTCTACGGCTGCAGTATCCCCTTTGTTCTTGGATATGAAGCGCTGTAGCGACTCCCTGGCTTGAGAAAAATGGCCATCTTTAACGTGTATTCGAGCCTTCATGAAATAGGCATTGTCGAATGTGTCGGATGTCAGCGAAAGGACTTTGTCAAAGTCGTCCAGCGCCGATCCGTGGCGGCTAAGAGAGAAATACGCTGTCGCTCTCTTGTAATATAACAGATAATCAGCGGGAGACTGTTCTACAATAGGTATTAGGTTTATTATTGCACACGACACGTCCAGTAACGCACCTATTGCCTCTGAATATATCTTTGCCGCTTCATTGAATTGGCCGGTGGATAACAGTGAATTTTCTCGGTTAATGAGTGGTAGGAGACCAGGAGGGTACAGACCGCCATCAGCATAGACATTAGAAAAAAAAAATGCTAGCGACGAGACCGCTAGCCAGCGCATCGTCAATGAAATGAAGGTATAACGTGGTCGCAGCAAAAGAAAGGGAAACACCGAAGTTGGTTGAATTCGAACACGTTGCCATGAGGTCATAGCCTTTGGAATGTAATAGAAACAAACTTTAATACACTGCCACTGTACCAGAATGGCAGGAGCAAGCCCTCCGCTCGCTTTCTTCATGCTTTGCCGCTGCAAACAAATGGTTTGACATCTCGACTCAATACTTCCTATCCCCCATTACTATAACCTGTCGCATTCTCTTAGTAAGTGTTAGCAATTCAGTACTCCAAGTCCAGGACAGTTGACTCTGAATGTCAACGTATACCCAGACAGCTGGTACTTTCATTTCTGGGGAGAAAGTTCGGAAATAAGCCCCTTGGCCTCGGGAGCTATCCATGTCGAAGTAGCCACGGTGCCAGAAAGTACCGTCAAGCACTGACTCTTAGATCTAACAGAATTAACCGAGTACTACTACCTCCGAGTCTACCATCATAACCAAAGCCTGTTGATCAGCCTCGGAAGTCTCTCTGAATAATGATTCATTCAGGGTCTCACTCGAACAAATTACGTTTGGTAGGCTGTGTTTTTCAAGATACACAAAACCGAACGATGTGACATTGAAACAGGGTATGCAGGACAATACGAAGCTGCCGGATACTTTTATGAAAGTCAATCAGAGAGTGCCACGCGATTCCAAGGTACCCACATCACCTTTTTGTCGTCATATAACATATCTGAACGTTTTGTCCACCCGAACTCACCTTTGTTCGCGGTACCGTGACAACGATTCAACTCAGCGGCTATCCGCTCTGCACGGTAGCAAGCAAGGATACGTATCATCCACACGTGTACCGACTGCAGACGGTTATCATTCACTGGAGCGACCGACATACCAATGAAATGAGCGCGCTCGAGCTTAAGAGGGCGCTGAGCTTTTTGCAAAAAATTGTATACAGTGGAAAGCGGAGGTCCGTTCGTCCTCAACGGATCGCAAGCGGAGTCTTCTCGCCACGGCAATTTGGAGCAAGACTTTCATGGTTCCTGGTCAACATATGTTTGTTTTTGACTGCTAGATTGTCTGATTGTTTAAACAGAATACCGGTCGTTCATTTTCGGCAATGCTCGGCCATGTTTTTCCCCTAAGTCTCCTGGACATCCCGCTGATTGGCTGCATTCAGTACTGTCGGTCTGGGGTAGTCCGGCTTTGAGTCGGCGCCGCCCTCTTTGCTTCCTGCATCGGGAGGAGCGGAAGCAAAGCACGCATAACCTGTTAGCGTGCGCGCCACTGATCTCGACGGGCCCCGGTTGGATCAGAGTGATTGGTCATAGCATTTTATTGGATTCAGCGAAGGCAAATTCCTTGGTAAGGATGTTCTACTGAGATTCGGGCAGGCAGACAGAATCTATCCATCATCCAATCATCAGGCCGATAACTGACGATCGCACGGCGGCAAATTTCCCCGAATATGGAGTTACTTGCCCCCTGCTAAGGAAAAAAAAACTAATCTAGATGGAGGTGAGAAGAAATGCAATGGTCGTTCATATTTTCTCACCCTCATTTGCCACTCCAAGGATAACATAATTGCCAATTCGACGGAATCAGAATTAAGCAGTATCGTTTGCACCACCAGATCACGGTCTATTATTACGGTTCGCCCCCGATATAATTTCGCCTGTCCGATGTCGCCGCGCAAACATGATACAATGATAGAGGCAGTCCCATTTGCCATTTGATCGACGAATGGTTCTTTTGATGCGCGCAAAGAAGTCTGAGGTTTATGCGGGGTCTGAAATTCTCATACATAAAGCCAGGAACATAGTTTTACGACTTGGATTTCTAGTTTTTCCTCTTCCACTCTGACCATGGACGCGTCGTCACCTCAGGCCTATGACCATGTGTCGTTCCAACTTTTCGCTCTCTCTCCTTCAGTGGATCCCAAGGCGAATGGACGGATGTTACCTCAGAACCAATCCTGTCCTTACTGTCCCGCCAAGTATAGCAGACCAACCCATCTGCATAGACATATCCGTTCTCGTAAGTGCCAACATCGACTCTATGTGAACCCCCTTCACTGATACACGCGAAACCATTGCCAGACACTCACAAACGCGTTCATAAGTGCACGGTGAGTCTTCAGATATACGCTTCAAAGTGTTTCGCCTAATAACCTCTCTCGTAGATGTGTGACTCCCAGTTTGTTAGGCGTGATGTATTGAACAGGCATATGAAGACGTGCGGGGGCTCGTAAGTGTTTACTGATTTGTTGCGAACCCACGAAGCTGATCATCGTTCACAATATCAGGCTCGCAGCCAATCGCTCAAAGAGAAAGGCCTGTCAGGTACGTCGATGAATTATCTATTGACCGAGATACCGATTCTCAACGATGTCGCTCTATTCAGTCCTGCGTCCAGTCTCGAGTAAAGTGCGACCGGCATCTCCAAGATCCCTGTTCAAGATGTATTACCCGCGGCAAAAAATGCATCTTCATCAGCGATACTACCGGAGGACGAGAAAACGACATCACGCACGCATTTGATAGCTCAGGAACACTGTCATCGTCATCCTCCTCCCCCCCAGCTTGCTCGCCCTTCTTTTCAGTCTCTGAAGATACGTCTAACGCGAGTTCACCATCTTCGCTTGATACGCCTCCAGATTGGGATCTGGACGACATCCTAGGGTTGCCTATATCTCAAAATGAGGAAACCAACAATGAATGCGGATGGGAAGCCTTTCTTGACAAGTTATACTCTCCCTCTTATGACTCTTCCTGTGCGATTGCACTCAGAAACGACTACTCTGATTTGGATTTTTTGTTGAACTTTGTACCAACAAGTTTCGAGTACGATAACACTGATTCCACACTCTTTCTCGGACCCCCGCCGATTGCCGATCCTACATCTGTCGACCTTGATGTTGACAAACGGAGATACCGTAAGTTTTACATTTTACAAGAACGTGCCGTAACGATTCTTATCATTTCTCCAGTTTGTCTGTTTTTCACCGACTTTTGTAAACAGTTTCCCCTTATGCATCAAGCGACATGGAACATAGAAGGAAAACCTCCTGTCCTCGTTCGCGCCATGCAAGCATGCGGGGCTCTCTTTGTCAAAACACGACAAGCTGCAGAGTTTATCGAAGAAACTTTAGATTCGCGCAATTTGCTTTTACAAGAATTTGTGAGTGTACACGGGCGTTTGAGATTTAGCTTACTGATGTCCCAAGCAAAGGCTTCATGCAGCCCGAAAGATCGGGTCTTTGTGATACTTGCGGTTGTTTTATTGCAAACTCTTGGCCTGTTTCACCAGCGGCCGGAGACACGCGTTGCAAGTAGCGTTTACCACGGGATGTTGGTGATGGTGCGCTTGTTTGGCTTTCTGAAGGCGTCATCGTCTAACCGGACACCTGCCTTTTAGATGATCCACCAGTCGGGATTGATCGCTCAGGAACGCTCTTGGGTCGTACCTAATATTGAAGATGACCTCTCCTTAGAGCAGTCGTGGATGGAATGGGCCTCGCACGAGACTGCCAAGAGGTAGGACATATTTTTCTTTCTCTACATGGTTACAATCTCAGGCTCACATAATTCGCCACAGGGCACTGCTGCTTTCATATCTTCACGACTGCTGCTACTCGATATATTTTTCAAAACAATCCTCCTTCCGTACAACTGAGTTTGATATTCATCTGCCATGCGATGAGGAATTGTGGAATGCACAGAACCCTGTCGAATGGCTCTCAGTGCTTCAAGCCGCCTCGCTATGCGGCGTAGACTCAACGATGCTGCGGGGGACCGGTTTCCAGCAGGCCCTGACGCACCTTACCGAGGCTCCACGTATACCATTCTCCATCGATGACCCATGCCCGTCCCCGCTGAATTCATTTTCCTTATCTATCCTAATCCATGTCATTTTACGGGACGTGCTTTCACGATGCGCCCCCAGCGATCGCACCCTGTACTCACTCCATAATTGGTTCCAGCTGTGGATCCAGACCCCCGTACCGGCTAGGCTGGGCCAGGAATCTCCGCTGATTCAGAATCCGCTGCCTTATTATTGGTTAGTGCAGGTCCTGCTGGTTGCTATTGACGAGGGTGGTCCGGAGTGGGTGGCGGATACGTCCCGGTCCGGAAAGAGATATCCACTCTTGAAGGAGTGGCTGGAACGCATACGGTTCTTCTTACGGCAGAGCCATGATATTCCTGTGCGTCTGTGGGGGGAGTTGATGGTTGTTCGTTCGTGCCAGGCCTTAGAGGTTGAGTTCGACGATTTGTCGAATCGGGAAGCTGGCTTAGATCAACCCAACGGTCTACTGTCCTTCTTCGCAATTCAGTGAATACTTCTATTTATCTTTCCGTTTATAGGTATCTTGACGCGGTTTACTTATTTCATTAATTAGCTTATAGCCCATTTGTACATTAACATATAAAGATAGACAGAGTGTAGACATTAACTGGTACATCCCCATCCTATAAGGCCTATTCTACTAGATGTTTCAATGGTCGTATACTACTTCGTTACGAATTCTAGATCTCTATGTTGAGCATGTTGTGGGTTTGTCGTATGGAGCCTCGAGATGGGAGATCAAAGGATCCGACGGTTCAACCAAGATGCAGCGATAAGAAATATGATGGCGCATTTCTCCATTGCTTAATATTAGCGATGTAGTCGGCTAGACCGAAAATACCGCCACTTCGACAGGATTACTTGCATGAGCAAAACTGATTATGGCCAATGGTACATGTCTTTGCCATGACGTGTGGGTTCAACACGTATTCAAGTGAAGAATCCCAGGGGCTCAAAGTACAGATCCAATGGAGATACTACGTTCAAAACTCGGAATCAGACGGTGGGATTAATTATAAGTCAAGCAATGTGGTCCCAGTCGTTGATGACAGCCGGACAGGTGTAATGTACCAATGTCATGGCCTACACCCATTCGTTGAATCGGATCCCATAAGACTCCAAATGAGGAGAAGCAATACAACATGGAAGCTATTCACTTAAACATGATCATTGACACGGTAGCGGGGAACTAATGCTTAAGGTCGACTCGGATATTCCCACCGGCTGGCATGCCGTCAGTCTCAATCAAAGTCAATTGTTGGGAACTTATAAGCACTGTCACACTCCCGGCGGTTAAGCGATAGCGGACTTTCATAATTATCAACCATAAGTACTTTACAATTTCACGGTCAGCATTCGCGTTTCCTAGTATTCGGGGTGCACCCAAAAGTGGTCACATAATTTGTCCTGGTCCTAGTTTCATAGTTTCCATTCGTCTCATTATTACAGATCATGGAGGTTTCATTGTGAGGGCATGATACGGTCACTGTCATATGTCCAGGCAGCTGGGTTCGAGAGAGTAAGCACTCGAACTGGAGTTTACCATCGGCTAAACGCCACCCGTGATTCGACACATCATGCAAATCTGTCCTAAAAGGATACTTATTCTCCTGAGATTCTAGTTCACGCTAGTGCCATTGACCACCTTCTGATGTCAACGAATGGAGAAGCATTTTGATCTTGATGGAAGTAAGGACGAAGAATGAGCGTTGTTTATCATATTGACCCTCGAAAACCGTAAAAAAACACTTAACTGCGAGCGCGCGCTTGTTTCAAAACTTGTATTACAACTTCGACATTGAAACAGGATAATAGAAGAAACCTGTGACTGAAACCTGGCATTCAACCTTGACCAGAAATTAGAAATAGCTATAGAGTTCTGAAGGCTACGGTTTCTCACCGACAGACCGACAGACTGGTGGGTCGAGGGACCGCATAATTCGAGACCCTGGCAGTCTGTTTGCCTTCGCAACTCATTAGTTCCGACCGCAGTGGTCTGCATTTTGTAGGCACCATCATTCTGACATTCGAGGTGAGTGCTTAAGCCCATAATTAAGCCCAGTATACATCGATGCGGCATTCTAAGAATCTTCCGAGATCCACAAGGCTCCTATACCTTCGCTCTGGATCTCGGGGCCGCCCGCTGTATACGCCACATTCGAGAATTTGAATAGCACTCGGGCTTGAGGGAGCGGAGTAACATACAGTTTCCTTGCTTGATTGTTCGGAGGTGTGTCGGTGCCATGGAGGAGCCTCAGAACGCCGACAGCAAATGCGCCACACATTGAACCTAGGAATCTAAGCTCAACACTCGCCTAGTACTTCTAAGCCATAGGTAGACTTGGGCTTGTACCTGACTAGAGTTTAGACAGATAACCTCACTACCTCCGCACTTTGGAGGTGGCCCGGAGCATTCGTCACAGTTGGATTTGTTTTCGTTTGTTCTATTGCCGAGTTAAACGGCCTCCCGTCAATGTATAGAAGCTGCCACAAAACTAGATCTAGGAAGAGAACCATGTCAGACATTTTTAGAACAGTTTCCTTGAGGAACACGCGGATGCGCTAGTAATTATAGACAAGTGACGAAATCGCTCAAGACTGCAAGTGAAGGACACCATGGACGGTTTCTGCCGGGAGTTGACATGTCCGGCTTTTATCGCTGCCGACATGACTTCTTTGGTAAACGCGGAGCAGAGAGCACCAGAACCAGTTCAGAGAGCTTACACACAACTGAGGAGTGTCGAGCCTGCGGGATTGAGTAATTGTATATTACTTCGGTTTGTTTGTGAATATTCTGAATGCTTACTGTTTACGATTCTTGCCAGTAGGACGCCACCAGCGGGATCCTAACGCGTGGACTTTGAGGTTTTCTAAGGTCAAGACTGCAGCTTACTAAGTTGAGTATTGAAACAAAAAAATGAGCTGGAGTCATACTATACCAGAAAAATATTCCCAAGTGGGAGACATCAAGAAATACCCTTGGAAAGTCCTAACAAAATTCGTCCTGGAGCCAGCACATAAATGATTCAATACTATTCAAGAACCAAGGCGCAAAACAGCGGCAAAATCTTGCAATATACGTCAGCCTGAGTCCAAAAACATAAGAAATTGAATATCCTTACTTCGAGAGACTACTTCGTGGGCTTCGGGAGACCATTTTCTGTTTCCATAGTAGAGCTCATCTTGACGTCAGATGGATAGATGGATAGATAATCGGTCGAAGTCCCGAAGTTGTCGCCGATAACACCCGGGTTACCGGCCCGTCTGGCCGTTTCCGGACGCCGCGTTCCTCAACGACACAGCCTCTTTCTTTCCACTCTTCAATTTCACGGCCGCCCTCAATGCTCCTTGGGCTCATGTACCGGTCACTACATCGCCGTGACTTGTCCCTGGTGACGAATTTTTTTTGGACTGTAACTTCTCAGCAGGCGGCAGCCTCCGAGCTGCTGTGCCTTTATCTTTTTGCAGGCTGTAAATTCTGGTAACCTGGGTAGCGAGAGGACGTCGAGAGATTGAAGCATTTCCTGGTAAAGGACTCAAATAAGTGTAATAGTGATTTTTAGTACCTGGTTTGACTTTGAAATTCGATGTTCTGTCTGTTAATCTGATGAGTATCCTCAGGCTGTCTTCCGAAAAGCGTCATCTATGGACGCGACGTTTCACTCGGAACAAATAATGGTCGTTTCTGTATATCCTTCCGACTCCCTCTGAGTGCGGGTAGATTCCGAACAATAGCCTACAGGTTCTCTCTTTCCTTCGAGCACATGTCTTTAGAATTTCTTCAAACAGGCTATACAAGACAGAATCAACGTATATCTCGCTGGTAAGATGAAGATCTCCTTTCAGGACTAACCACGTCTTTGTAGATCATGAGGAACGTCTTTCCTATCCGTCAACGAACTCATCAGCAAAAGGGCGAATTTTCAAGTCGAGACTGGATATGTTAACATTCGCCCATTACGCGAAGGATGAGTTATCACACGTCGCGAGGGATACAGGTACCTTGCTCTTTCCGCGAGGCGCCTGTTTCAGACAATCAGGCACATAGTCCGGCTGAAAGCTCGTTCCACCCGGTCTATCGATATAATGGAATGAATTCAGTTGAAATGGGGGCGACCACTGTTTCGCCTATGGTTGTTTATGTCTGTTGGGACCTATCTCGCAAAATATTTCTAGGCATGTTATCCTATGTTATTTGTCCTTCCCGATCGGTGCCATGGCCTCCATTGGACGCCACAATCAGAATCTGTGCCTGCATGTGGGTTGTCCACGGTGATCCTGTGGAAACGCCCTGCTTTGGATTAACAGAGAGCGAGTGTTTCTTCTCGCCATTGATCGCAGCTCCAAATCTCCCCTGTTTGCTGTGCTCGCGTTTATATTTGGACGGGTGCCTTTGCTAGCCAACTGCGAACTCTAATCTCAACGTAACGGTAAATATACAATTCCAAGGATATAATCACAAATGCGCAGTCACAGAACAGCGGACTTTTTGCTTAGCAATGCCGGAAGGAGGGCAGGCCTAGATGATTCAATATGCAGGTTGTTCCTCCCATTTTCGCCCATTCAATTCCAGCGTTTCGCCGGTAAATTGCGACGCCATCCCTGGCACCAGGCAGATTGCCGCGCGAAACAAGTTTACAGCGCGATGCATTGTCTTTGTCTTTACCTTGTCAGTGTCCGCACCGAAAAGGCAGGAGTCACCAGTCTTTGTTTCTCGCAGTATTGTCCACGACATGCTATCGTGCATGGTTCAAGCTCGCTGCTCGTGGTCCTCAAATTGACAACTATACAATGTCCTCCTTCTTTCCTAACAACCGCCACCAACGACACTGATATCCTTGAGCCTCACCTCTGTTCTTGATAATTCAAAGATGTCGACGTTGAATATCACCGAACATGTAACCGAGATGCAGCTCCAAGGAGAGCCGCAGGTGGCACTGCCGAACCCCCGCTCCTTGCTCTCGATTTCTCGTCAGCCTCAAAGCCTTTCCATGACGAGTGTTACGGGACATTTCACAGACATGCGCCTCTCTAAAGAGCCGTCATCAGTGCAACAAGCACCTCGATCCCTACTTTCTATCTCTTGGATGCCTCAAAACCTTTCGATGACTAGCGTTATGGGCCATTTTGACGACATGCGACTATTGGACAAGGCACCCATCGCACCCCTTCAATGCGAAGACACCGGGTTATCCAGTTCTGAGGTTCAAAAGAAATCTCCAACGCAACTTGTCCTTCGATGTAGCAAGGCGGGGTATCAGTGTGATTGGCACTTCTTTTACCGATATGGGACACCTTGGTCTGTTCTCTCACGCATTATCTGGGGGCACCACCATTTCTGTCCCATGCCACCGTATGTGTCCGCAATAATTATGCTGTCAGTTCTTGTTAACACCTCCGTTGTAGTCCTGATTCGCAGCCCCATCCATCAACCACTTACTCTCCCAGAAAGACCCGTTTTATGGCCAAGTCACGAACATCTGACACCCAGAAAAAGGTGCGCGCAGCCAAGTCTAGCAAGAAGGAGTTGAAAGAAGGACCTGTCGAAGATCCCGTACAAACCCTCCCGCGTCTTCGGCCTCTGTCTGTTTGTCCAATATTTCCAGAATATGAACTCCCCGGCAACCAGGAAATAGACGAGAATATGGATCCCCAGGAAGAAGAACGAAAAGCTAAGGAATACGAGGCTCTATTCCGGCCTCATTGTGGTGGCCCGCCGTATATTCTGGATGTAGGCGTGTACGGTTCGCATCGCTCGTTGTGGGACCGTGAATTAATACCTTATACAGATACCGAGGACTGTTTTGAGGCTTCTCATCAAAGCACGAGTACCGATCCGAAGCTACTGATACAGGAATTCCCGTTGAGGCCAGCGATTTGGTAAAAGGTAGCACTACATCAGACGTACTTGATTTGGACTTCATTATTCTATCATGGTATCTATCCAAGGCCCCTTGCACGGGATCCTTTTTTACGTCTAAAACCCGCACTTGTTCTTGGCGGTTTCCTATCAGTACGGTTGAAGTTATTCCTTGCGGATTTTACTGTGTCTTCTTGGCAATCATCCCTGAAGCTCCAGGGAAAAGTAAAGTTTCGGCATCTTCCACGTATTTCTAAAGCGCTACCATACCGACGCGGACACCATCAAGGGAGACTCAGGTTGTTTTTAGTGACCGAGAACGGCTGTCGCAGAAGCCGCTAATGGGCATGTTTCTGTCGTTGCAGGGCCCGACCGACCTCTCACACAGGTGGAATTTGCAGCGGTGGGCACGTTTTCTATTTATTTGTATAGAATGCTTTTATCTGCGCCCGTCATTGTCTATTGGTATGGTGTTTTTCACCTAGAGGCTATACATCCCGAGTCGGACGAATCTACGAGCCCTCTCTCACTAGTTAGATACTGCGGCTAGTTGTAGCCTGAAAATCTTCATGGTAACACAAATATCATCGGGAACGTCTCTACTCCCCCTCCCGTTTCACGCAAACATAGAAAAAGACCTGGAGAACACATTCATTCGAGAACATTTTCGTACATCATTGAACGCCAAACGTGTTTTGGGTTACCTGGGGTATTCGCGGAGACCACGTTCCCGCGACGGCTCCCGTGAGTGATTTGCGAGGGTAGTCCAGACCGCCTTAGGAATAGACATTTAGAAAGAGATTTTGATGAATCCTGTGGTTTTGACATCGTCTCGTCTGATTTTCCATCGTATGTAGTCAGGTGGGAACCACAAACAGGAAAATATGTAAATGTCTTAGCCACCTAGAACACAGAAACAAGACGGTGCATCGAAGAATCGGGCGCGCCCAAAGCAAAAGAGTTGCATCATACCAAAGATGGGATAAGAATACGTATTCTGCGTGCATCTCAAACTTCAACGCGTGTGTATAGTACGTGCCATGGGCAAACCCAGGTGCAACAAAAAGGTCTCCTTCGATCACAGGATTATCAACGCCATGACTAGAAGATAAAAAGTTAACTGACCATCTGAATGGGAAACCGAACCACAGCTTACATGACCCGAGCATACCGACTCACGATTTCATGGCTTTCCCAACGCTCCAAATATTCAGAACGATGCTGACAAGACCACCGGAAGATACCATCGTATAGCAAGTCTTTCTCCTGTCGTCTTGATTGGCCTTCGTAGTGATAGGTCTGAATGGTCATTGATCTAGATGAAAGCAGTGTTCAAAAAAGCCTGTTCACGGAACGATGCGATGATGCTCACACATTGACACCATGTCAGTAAAGCGCGTCCCATAAATACCCAGCATGGATTCTCAACCTGCAAATTTTGCAGTGCACATATGTACAGGAATGCGCCCTTGAAAGGGTCCATTTCTTCTATGGTAGTGATGGAAAGGTCGCGTGACACCATGGCTACCAAAGAGGAAGCTATAGCGGACCTTTCAGAGTCAAAGGTGATATTGCTGTTGCTTCTACACTCGTATAGCTTGCCGACATCCTGAAAGCTGAGGTAGCAAAAATTGGCATAGCACGAGCAGTGATGCCGCCAGAGATCTGCATAGGCCCCACTGCAATTGCAACATAGCGTCAACCCGTGAAAATTTGATAAGATCTCGAGAGATCAACGTGTTGAAGATCTAAAGTTCTAATCAATACCCTCGGCATAGCAGATGAAAAGACAACATACAGCAAATAGGATATCTAATGGCAACGTTGGTAAGAGACTCAAGTCACGTTGTTTCTTTTTCTTCGGCTTTATCTTTCCTTTGACTAGAACCTTCTTTGAAGGTTGTTTCAGTCGCTCTTGCCGTCCTTGAGCTTCTTCGCATTCATTTTGCTGGACGATGATTGGACTCTGGCACACATTGTTGGACACAACTTCCGTACGACTGGTCACTTACCTTGCCCAGGGTCTTCCAATTCGTTTCCACAGTCATGTTCCTCAGAAGTTCCCCTTGCCATTCTCCCCCCGCTCGTACTCGGCTTAATGGGTCGTGCTTCAGTCTTAACACTTTCATCTCTATCAGAGGACAACCTCAACAAAGAAGAACACAAAACACACCGTGAGTACGTCCTTCAAGTTTGCTTTCACTACCGTTATCCTCGTCCTCGCCGGAACTTGCTTCAGCGAGGCTCTTCCATTTCAAAGGCACCTTTATTTTTGCGTTAGCCCCGCCATATCAAATGTAAAAAGCAGAGGAAATGCGGCAAGAAAGGAAAAAGGTGACCCTCGCGTACCTTTGTTATGTCCTCGGTCGTTATCCTCGTCTTCGGGTTCAGCAAGGCTCTTCCGTTTGGAAGAAAAGGCCGTTCGTGCAGAGCGCCTTGGCTGCATCCTGAAAGAAGAGAAACCGTCGAGATGATGGTAGTCGAGAAGTAAGCGCGAATAGGGGTAGGTCGCGATTATGAATCATTTGTAATCAGAGTTGTGTATCTATATGGGTCCCGACTTCTTGTCGTTTATCACTCCGTTGTCAGGGTACGAAGCTCTGTGGACCTTGGCCTTCGAGTTTCATTGGTGTCCATGATGCGACACCTCGCCCCCGTGTCGGAAAAGAACTGCTCGGAAAAATCACAGATAAAGGCCAAAACTGCCTTTGGGCCCTCAACTTCATCGGGCCTGAAGTCTTTCTGGTGGAAGAAATCACAGACATCCTATGCTCTTGGAGTATTTTAGTACATTCATCACGATCATTACACAGCTATCCCAGCTCTGCCCATATCATACTCTCCTCACACTTAACGGAACCTTCGCGCCCTCTTCGCCGGCGACTTTCGGTCTGGGCAAGATACTCCCCGTATACTTACCGATGACAGGATCACTTCCACCAGGGAATTCGAAAGAAAAATTCCGAACGATGACAAAGAGCACAGCCTACAGAACCAGTTTCTCAGAAAGAATGTACTCCGTCTCGAGAAGGTGGCTCACTTTGAATTCAGTCAAGGCAAATGTCTTTCCAAGACACGTCCTTGGGCCATCTAGGAATGTCAAGAGGTGTCGATGACCTTGTATCTCCTTCGCTCTCGGCGCACTGTCCTCCAGCCATCTCTCTGGTTTGAACTCCTTCGCGTCGGGACCCCAGAACTCCTCCGATCTATTCAGCGCCCGAATTGGGGCGGAGACAACTGTCCCTTTGGCGACGAAAAGGCTGTTAATTGTCGTGCCAGACTTGGTCACCACGGGTGTAGCGAGAGGAAGGACATTGTCTTCAGTTGCCTACGTAAGGGAGTAAGGTAGGGGCACTCAACCGGTGGAGGATGGGATACGCACCACCCTCATAGATTCAAATACCGGGGGGTGCATACGTAGGGTTTCTTGTACGACAGCGTCAAGGTATGGAAGGCTCGAGTTGAGCTGCTCCCACGTTGGATCAGTGTTGCCGAATTGCACTAGCTCTGCGCGGAGCTTGTTTTGGATATCGGTTTTTTTGCACATTTCAATGAGGGCCCACTACGGATTCATCAATTCAACTAGCTGATGGGTGGTCAATAGGAGCTTACGTACCGTCAGACTAACTGAATGACGGTGCGTCAGTAACCAATAAGTAGGATTCTATATACGATCTAAACTCACTACTCGTCGTTTCATAGCCTGAGTTCGGAAATGCTCAGCTTCAGAACCAAGGAATATGTGTGTGATGCTTACCCGCGTGTAACAACATATTCTAGAGTTAGAGGCCATGAGCAAGAAAGGTAAGAGAAAGCTGAGCATATGAAGTACCATCTGCCACACAGGCCATCATTAGCAAAAGGCCATACGTGCAAGATTCAAATTGACACGATACCTGTGGTACGATCTCTTCCCGGGACATGTGAATGTAGGCACCATCTGTCTCGGACTTGACTGCGTAAACGGGATCAGCTTCCCATTGGAACTAGCGACGATCACTTACGTAGGAGACTTATTACTGATTTGTCCTCATCGTTCCCAGGTTCGTTGGCTTTGGCCAAGAGTTGGTCGGCGATGTCGGAGAGCACGCGGTTCATAGCAGATAGTGCTCCTTTCTTCTTGGAAGGCAAGCGAAGAATGGCAGGAAACATGGTACTCGCAATGATCATGAAGGCGAAAAAGGTGGCACCACTACTCAAGTCCAAGTCGTCGAAAATTTGCGGTTTCCCGTCGATAGCACCAAAGTCATGAGAGAATCCTGCGATACCAATGCTATCCATTCTAGACAGGCAATTTGATTAGCCACGTAACATGCGCAGTTGGATAATAGCCTCACGAGATGCGGTTCGTCCTAGGAGATGGCTATCAGTCAGTTATTATCAAGCACACCGATAACATACCATTTTTGCACGTCGATTATGGATGTCCCGTCGCTTGCCTCAAGAATGGCATCCCAAGCAGAGGACGTCTAGATGAAAATTGGGAAAATATTCGATAAAACCAAGTAATTGTTGGGTACCTTGTGAGCCGAATCATAGAAAACATGCGTTAGATCTCGTATGGCTGCGTTACTGAATGCCGGTGTGAGAAATTTGCGTTGTCTGTAGGTCTTTTGGTCAGCATACCGTCGTACGACGTGATAAGGAAGGACGCTCGCCTTTGATGAAGTTCCCCCTCCGCCCATAATAAATTCTTCCCAAACTGCGAGCCAAGACAGCATCAGAAATCTTATCCTACCTCCCAGGAGCAAAAAACTAACGAGAGTCTCAATGAACATGCGACCGATGGGCGTCCTGATGTACCCAAAGCCCATCTTTCCATAGAAGCTCACCAGAGCCTTCGGGTCGTAAAGAACCAGTCTTTGCTCTCCGAGAAATCCAGAGAAACTGTAGACAGAACCGTATTCTGATGCCCATTGCTCATACAAGAGACCCGGGTCATCCGCATTGCGAAGGATGCGAATGAGACCAAAAAGCCCGCCTTGATTCGGAGGACCTCGTAGTTTAGTGGTGACGCTGTTCTTGCGATTTGTCGAGATCTTGTAAATAACAAAGACGGCCAAAAGAAACAGGCAGATATCTGTAGTCGATAATTTGTAGGTCAGTACCATGTTGCAGTGAGAGGTAACACTGAGAGTAAGTCGTAGGAGAACAAACCATCATCGCGTCCGACGTTTACGGTTAAGTAGTAGGCGGCCCAACCACTCCTGCTTCTTTGGGACGGACTTCTATCATCCGGCAAGCTTTCGGCATGCGGTCAAAGGCCGCGTGAAGAATTCGAATTAGGATATTTCTTCGGATTCTCAATATTGTCAATGTCTCCTGAGTGTTTCCACCGTTTACCAGGCTTCACATTGGAGGAGAGATATCCAAACATAAGCACCGTTATTACGAGTCCGCAGAAATATCAATATGTTTTGTTCATCGTTTATTTAAATACAAGTCTGTACGGTAAATATGACTTGAGATTTTATGTAATGAATTGGTGAATTACAAAAGCTGATTCCGCACACCTCATCTATCTACAAGAAGTTACTTACAGGGTTTCTACAAAATAATGAGAATCGATCGAACTTTTTTTCGGCTGCCCAATATAGTAATTTGTAGTTACCGGTTTTCTTTCAACAGCGGCTCGACACCAGGAGCAATGATAATGATAGAATAAACAGTTTAGTATTGATTCCTGAAGCAGTACGCAATGTTTTGGTGTCATCAAGTCACGCAATGGAGCCTGCAGTGGTGAAGAAAATAACACTGATTCGAGATTTGGTGTAACAGATTAACGGATTCATGAGGATCACAAACCAAGGGCTGGGCGGCGATATCAGAGACTTTGATGGATAATTCGGGGGAGTATAGCTCAGTTGGACGTCAGGAAGATATAATTCGCAGTGCTTATGCATTTGGTGGAATCCAAGATGGGGAATTACTATATTGGGCAGCGAAAAAAATTTTCAACCGATTCTCATTATTTTGTAGAAACCCTGTAACTCCGAGCCTCCGAGGCCCAGGTTCAGTACACTAAGCAACAGCAGGCGCTTCAGTATTGAAACACTCATTGACATTTTCATTCTTTATGTGAAGCCTAACAGAACTTAAGTGCTGCAAACGGCGCCCAATACAACGGAAATCTTGGGAATTTTAAAATTCGAGTCTCAAACGTTTCGAAGTTCGCGTGCCTGCAGAGCGCTGCCGAAGACTTGCCGGGTGATAGAAGCCCGTCCCAAAGAGCAGGAATGGTTGCAACTTACGGGCCATCAATACTGCCAACAAAGGTGCGATGTTTCGCCGGCCCGTGATCATCTCAACAGAATCAGTACTAATTAGAGTAGTATTTTCGGGTTAAATTGCTTGCTGAGATTTGGTCCAGCTTCGGCAAGAAAATGCGGTCAATGCCGAAAAATGCCGAACTCCATGTTTGGATTGTTTGAGGATAAATGTGCATTTTGGGAAGCTCGAATTTATCTTTTGCGCAGAAATACATCTAGCCGGGGACGTCGACGAAGGCATGCATCTTCTGCTTCGTGATGCTCGTTTCTCCTCCCCTCGACGGCCCTGTAGGCAATGGCGCCGCTGTAGGTGCCGTCGGGCCAATCATGAAGACGCCCTACGACCCTAACGGTGCCCTGGATGACATTCCAGGTATCGCTCACACCCTGGGCCTTTTTCTCGCGTCGCAGATGGTGGAATCGGAGGAATACTGTGTCAAGAGCGGCCTTAATAGGTGCGTATGCTGCTGTATGCTTTCCTACTTACACACTGCTGACGACATCCAAGGAACGTATGTATATCTGTATCGGATACGGCTTTATCTAATGCATCAAGACAGTGACGACCTACGACGACGATGTCATTGTGGCGGCAATTGGGCACGCAAGGCATGCTACGGTGGTGGCTTCGAAATAGCGCAAGGGTTATCGTTCACCTCGAAGCTCGCCGGCTACGTCGTCCCTCCCCTTCATACGACTGGCATCAGCCTCGTCCACAGGAGGCCTTGAGACTGTCGTTCGATATGGTCTGCGTCCAAGTGGGTGTTGTATTCTGTCGTTGGCGGAGAACTTCCAAGAGGTATTTGTGTTCAATGTCAACGATTAATTACTCGATGCCGCAAATAATCACGAAACTGAAAATCATTATTTATTTAAATAATTACGGCCCACCTGGATCCAACGTGAAAATTTTCAAAACATAGGGGCTAATTCGGGCGCAAGCTTCATCCGCTACTACGACCACCAGGTAGCTGAAAGTAGCTGACGTTACTATTTACTTCTCAAATCGTGCGTTTTGCTACAATTTTTTCTGAATATATCCTTACCTTCAACTTGCAGGCAGCCATAATCATGGCCCAAAATTTACCCCTAGAACTCATCGAGCACATCGCCGACGAATGTCTTCCAGATATAGAAGCCCTTCGTTCATCTTCACTCATATCTAAATTATGGACCATCCCGGCTCAAAAACGTCTTTTCTCCTGCGTTTCGATTTTTCCAGAGCTCGTTCGAGCTGTTCCCTCCATCATTGACTCTCCCAGCTCGGAAGACTACTCAGGATACCCATTACCCCAGTATATCCTGCATGGTAGCATAGAGAAGCTCAAGAAACACCTGGAAGATGCGCCGCATCTCGCAGATTTCGTACATGAACTTCACCTCGGAATGCCCAAGATGCCGCCCTTCGAGTTATTCTATACTAGGGAGAAGAAGGTACCCGACGGTGCGTTTACTGGTGCGAATGAGATCATCAGTCGATTCAGAAATCTGGGGAGCATATCACTATCGTTTGCCGAGGATTACGACTGGGCGAAGCTGGCGTTCATGCATCAGTCCCTATGCCATGCCGTGGGCTATTCAATGCTGCGTTATCTCAAGATAGGTCCCGTAACGTTTGCGACACAATCTCAGTTCAATAACCTCCTTGACAACTGTGTCTCTCTGGAGGTGTTGATCATTGACTACGTCAAAATCAACGACGCTACAGATAGCGAGACTGGTCAGAAAACTGTAGAAAAAGCGAGGCCAAGCTTGAAAGAGCTCACCGTGCATACCGACCCGCAATCATTGAGTCAGATCATTGAAACGTTCATTTCACCCTCTTCTCCTGTCGACCTATCTTCTTTGCTTCGTCTTTCGCTCTGGTGTAAATTGCCTAAGACACGGGAGTACCACCTCATCGGGCCAATTCGTTCACTACTTCAAAAAACGCGAGGTCTGCAACATCTACAGCTCTTCACGCATCTCATCGGTATGTCTTTGCTATTCCGATGCAGCTTTTGCCAGAATGACTTGTTTTAACCCATCAGTCCCACTCTATGAATACATAAATCCCGCGAATTTGCAAACATTCTACATCTGCGATCAGTTCGGTCGACAGTCTACCATGCTCAATTGGCTCCTGGAGAGCTTTGAAGCCAGGAGTGATTCAGAATTTGGGTTGGCACTGACCGAGCTGTCTATTGATATCTTCAGGGCCAGATCCCTCTCTTCCGTTGAGCTTTCTGCCCTTGGTAATGCTTGGGCTCATTTAGGTGCAATCATAGAACAACGTGCCCACCAACTCTGCAGGGTGACGGTCCGCGGTAAACCGCGTAATGGCTCCCTCTCTATGCAGCCCAAGCTACTCCGATCCGAAGATCTGAGAGATGCGCTAGGTATGCACGCGAGAGAGGATGTGGAAGTGCGGTTCGTTCAATACAAGACACGAGATGATGTACTGTATTCCGGTAAGGGTATTATTTTATGATTACGAGCGTTAAGGTCTGATTAGTACGATATCAGGTTCTCACTGTGAAGACTTTTATGAGCGTGAACGGAAGCCGACACTTGATGATTGGCTGGATAATTGGGAAGTCAAAGACGATACTGAGAAAGAGGGCTGAGAGGAATTCCAGTTCAATGCGCCAACCCACTTGTTCGTCGCTGCTGAGCAACTGATCAATGGTCGTTCTAGGCGCGGTCTGCTTCTTGCAAATAGAATACTGCAGAACTATCTTTACGAGAGTTTTTAGGCCTACAAAAGGTCAACACGAGTCATCGTGGTTCCTTCCTTTAGACCTTCTTTCCTCATATTCCCATTACAATCTCATCAGTGGTCCAAAACTACACCCTGTTGGCTCAAATGTCTTTGTAGAATGCTCTTACGATCGTCCAAGGGACCAGAGAATGGGCGACCGAAGAGATGTAATCGGTGTAACGAACAAGAGCGCCCACAACACTCGCGGGGCCCTAATTCGAGGACGCATAGCAATGCCTGGTCAAAGACTATAGACAATAGATCGTCCGCCTAAAAAAAATAACATGACACAAGGAACTGAATACTTATACCAGAGTGGGAGTCTATCGGCAAACGCTGCTGTAAGAATTTCGGACATTATCTTAAGTCCATGTACTTTGGGAAACCTTCAGAGAAAGGCTTCAAGGGACTGGGTCTCCGAAAATCAACGGCCAAGAGGGTGACTGTTTCCGCTTGGAATATGTTGTCGGGAAAGATGGGGGGATTTCGGGGCCGAAAGATATCGATAGCCCTTGCAAAGAAGGCAGCGATAAGTGCGTAAGCAACTGGGCGGTACTTCCATGACCATGGGGATCCGATGCTTCACCTATGTCGATGTAGACGACATTTTTTAAAGTGACTGATGCTTAGGGCGATTTGTATATATGCTGAGGAAAACCATCTTCTCAAGATTGGACATGAGTGCGAGTGAGCTGACCTGGTCGATATTACTCGTCTCTCTATCGCTGAATTCTGTGATTCTGTGATAGGGAATGTCGTACAACCTCGAATCTCGGGCGTTCAATCTCAACGTAGTCAGGCAGGGCGCGATGGAAAAGGCGTCAAGAGTCGAGAAGTTGACTTCTTCGGGAGGGTCGATGTATATGTCTAAGGATACGAGCCTGTCGAATGAGCTCTCTGAGCTGGAGAGTGATTCGAATGTAGAGAAAGGTAGCTCCAAATGAGCTTTCGTCCATCTGGGCGCCGTGGATACCAGCATCAACCACACTGGATCCCTTGAGAGATCATCGTCGCCTCAGGCTGTTACACGTAAATCACAACTGCACGATCTGTCAAGAGCGAGCCATAATTTCGATGCTCGTTCTTGCAAGTGCTGATTGTGGGAATTCTAGGGCATGAAAGAAAGGTATATGTCGGGCCAGGACCGCGGTGAGGCCAAAGCTGAAATCGTCCTCTCTTTCTCACTCTCTAGGTATTCCAAGAGAGCCCTATCTGCCGCAATATTTTTCTGCGGCAGTTGAGCATGATCTCCGCCTTTAGAAAGTATCTCCTGAAGACTCGGCTTCTCGAAGTCGTAGAGACCGACGTTGGAGCGCAATAGTTCCTCGACTCTTTTTGAAAGACCACCATACAAATAATTAGATAGGAAATCATGGAAAGAAGGATCGAATTGGGATTTATCAACGGGGATAAGCATCCTGAGAGATGGAGATAAGTTGCACCATTCCCTATTCCATGTACCTACGTCTTACGTTTGTCCTTTTTATATCAAAATTCTTGGGGAGATGTTAAACTTCTTTTCTGTACACTGAGTAAGATCAGAGTAAGAGCAGGTCAGTGGCGACAATGGCCCCGGGTTACAATTTCGGTGCACGCCGAAGGCAGCGTTCGACCCCTTGAGCACGCACAATTGTCAATTCATTTCTTTCCATTAAATAATACCCCGCATTCAGAAGATTTTTCTGGCACCGAGAGACGTACGCAGTACTATGCAAATGAATTCATTTCCCGGTGCATGGATATGGCGCCACCTATAATGACGCCACACAAAGACATGCTAATGACTACACAAATTCCTGATATCTAGTAGGGACGTATCGAGAGAACCTATGTACGTTTTCGTATATGAGTAGATCGTGCAAAGCTAGTGATGTAATACAATTGCGGGTGCATCGAAAAGAAAAGATCATAGCACGTAGAAGAATGAAATGGCCCGGAAAGCGTCTAGGAAAGGCGGCCTTCTGCCGAGAGTTGCGACTTTCGCAACCTGGACCAACGTACAACCGCGACCCTAGAAGCTATTGCGCCTCTCACGGTGGTGCCGCTTCTTGGTGTCCGGAGCAGGCGAGTTGGGTCGACTCGAAGCCTTCCTCGCACCACCTGTGATCTTGTCCAAGAATCGAGAAAGGGCACTCCTTTTGGGAGTCAAAGCATAGCTTGCTGGGGGACTCGGAGTCTTTGGAGAAGTTCGTAGTGGGGGTGGCAGAGGTGGTGCCGGCGCGTATTGGTGTTGTTTACGAGATGCAGACTAAGGAAGCGGATCAGTTATTACGGGTCCATCACAGAAAGGAACAGTACGCACTCGCTGAGGAGGAACAGCGTGTCCTTGGGCATACACTATAGGAACGACAGGTCTGGAGTAACTCTGATTCGGAATGTACTGTGCTGCCGAAACGAAAGGCGGGGTAAAGGGTAGGGGAGGTGGCATCTCTGCTACGTAGTGAGCAGGGTAATTCGGCAGTCTGTACTGCGAGTGGTAATAGTGAGTGGCGTAAGGGTAGTTAGCGGGTTTGATTGGGACGCCGGGCGTCCTCGACTTGGAACGATGTCTCGACGACGTCTTCCTGTTCCGATGCTTGCTACGGCTCCGCGGGATGTCGCCAGCGACGGATCCAGCGTCGGTGGGCACACTGGTGAATGGGTTGGTTAACTGGCTTTCGTTGGTCCTGTTCACCCATCGCCGTACACCCTGCAGCTTGGCATGGTAGGCTTGTACAGCCTCTAGGGAGTAGTCGTATTCAGTCATCGCAGCGAGATAGTGATGGTCCGGAACCAGATAAGTTATCGACAAGAAGAAGAGTCAGAGACGCAGTTATATAGCTGTGCGTTAATATGCCACCGAGCACGTGTAGGAAACGTTGTGGCTGTCGATCATCGTCATCTTAATTCCGTCTTTTGCATCATCGATGCTCAGACGCCCACTGATGCATGATGGCCGGCGTGGGCGTACCTGGCGCTTGAACCGTCGTCACAAGACAACAGAATCTTGCGAAAACTAACAGAAGACAGAATCATGAGTCGAGGAGTGGTCAAACAAAGGTCGAAGCGTCAAACCTTCGACCGTCCTCATTCCACGTGCAATGGAACATATCAAGGATACCACCGCACTTCCGGCCATCGTCCTCGGATCTTTGAGCGGGCATTAAAGAAGGCGATGTAGGCTTATGGTTAAAATAACGGAAGTCAATGTGGATTCTCATTACAGCGGCCTTCAAGTTGGACCTTCACTTCATTCAGCAGTCTATGAGTGCAGGGTGCCGAGACATCCATCACGACCTATACGACGTTGTATCAGATAGAGCAAAGTAGATAGATACTGCAAGAACATTTAATTACCTTGTCTCGGCGAGCTCGTGTGGAGAACATCAGTGTGAACATTGAACTGTGGTACATATTGAGAACCTGCGATATAGAGGATGGTTATGAGCATCGTTAGGTGAGGAGAAACGGTCTGACCACGAACTACGCTGCATACGAAACTGAGTCAGCAGCTGACCGGACCGTCCAACACGTCGAAATTTTGATGACACCCACTTCTTGCATACAAACGAATGTACCTCTTGACATTCTTCAAGTTTCATGTGACTGAGTCTAGCTGATGGAAATGCGTCTGGAACGCAAGGGGGCAATCCGAGAGCTGAAACTACAGTCGACCGAACTCAACGGCAGGAACCAGCAGAAGCCGTGTCTGTTTGACTCGGACAAGCGAGGTCATTTGGGGAATCGTCAAACTGAGTCTGTGGCCCGTATTCGGTCCGATGCTCCCAAGGACACGCTGACTTTGACAGGTAAACTCTTGTGATCATGGACCAACCTTGTTCTCGTACAATAGACAACGGCCCCGATACGGCAAAGGCTGCCTTTGGAGCATGTCGGGGATGTTGGGACCCAAGAATTCAAGGTGTGCAAAAAAGAGACGGGATGTATCATCGTAAGAAGAATTGTTCTCCATCTGGTACTATCAAAATTAGCTGTAGCCAAAATTTCGTTAGTCTTTCAGATACGCAAAAGGATCAACCAGCGTACTGGGGTTTCGGGAACTGTTTGAGGATGCTGGTGCTGAGGACGTATCTAATCCACAAAGAAATGCTTAGGGTGGGTCGCTACTTCCAGTCGCAAAACAGGAACCTCAATGGCGTCTTTTAGAAGTTCGTTTCTTCCCTCAGCCACACGCAGGTATAGCATCGACTAAGTATAATACTGCCAGGTCCTCTGATGATTAACCTACAGGAAAACGGGGGTCGGTCAACGGAATTGCGGCGCATATAGTCAATGTGTAAGACCTACTCTGAGAATACTGGACTCTCCCCTTAGCAATTCTTCATTCACTTATGCACTCCTCCTTCATGTATCGACCTGGAACTCAGAATGTGATTTTCTCGCTGCTGATATAATACCGCTAAACTGGGTGGTAGTCCGTCGAATGCATGTAAAGAATGCCGGCAACGTCGTCGCCGACACGTGGGCCAAGCTAGAAGACGACAAACGAGTCATTGGCTGACCATATAGGCCCTCCACGTCGTTGTCGTAACATATTGACTCTTCTCGGCGTCGTTTTCTGAGCATTCTTCTGCCTTCGTTTCGCCGAATCCTATCCTTCAGCGTTTCAGACCGCAGCGCCCCTCCTTCATATTCATTCCTCTACGCTAGGCTACAATACTATAGTCGCCTGTGAGGGGCAAGTCTCCAGGAAGCTGTTGTTACGCACCTTTGTCGGTATGCTGCCTCTATCGGGTAGATTATTCTTGAGTCGTTCTGTCTGTTGAACAGCGACTCATTTCAGACGAGGAGGCGAGAAATCATAGAGCAAATGTCGAGAGAGAATGCACGAGGAAAGCGGGCAGACTGTCATAGCCTTGCCAGTAGTGGGAGTAAAGGTGAAGGTAAAGAAGCCGGGACCCATACGAATACACAGGTCTGATTACAAATGATTTGTAAGCATTGACCTACCTCTCAACCGTGACATTGAACACGGTCGTCTGCAGTCGTCTAAGTCTTTCGACTCTCCTGCAGCAAATATGCAGACGAAACGGTCTAAAGCAACTGTAGTATCCTCCAAACGGAATGGTTCTGCCGATGAAGATTCCGATAAGTGGCAATCGGAGGACAATGACACCGAGAAGGGAGGCGTTGAAATCAATGGTAGCAGCGAAGGTACTCGATGATCACCCTTAGGTGCATTCTATGTTCTAAATTTTGAGATGAATAGTAGTGAAGCAACCTAGCTCAGTGAAGCGAAGACGAGTAATTTCGAATACGGCAGCAATGTCAAAGCAAATGAAGGCAAAGGTCACAGAAACTAAACGGAAGTCAACTGGGAAGAAACGGCGAGACCTGAGTCTGTTACCGACGATGCCACTCGATATTCTGTTCACAGTGAGCCCGCCTACCTTGCTATCCTATCCATTGACCAACATCAACAGATCTGTACAATGCTTTCTCCTCGAGATCTCATCAATCTATCGCGGACCGACGCAACTTTCTGTCGTACTCTGACCGCGAACAATGTATCATTCGTTTGGAAGGCGGTGAGGGAAGCTGAAAGCGGGATCGTATCTCCTCGAGGAATTCCTGAATACCGGTGGGTAGACCTGTTATTTGGAAAGTCATATTGCGACGTAGGTCATGACTCGAGTCTATATATGTGCTCATCTAACCCTCCTGTATTAGCTCTGCTACGCAAATCATGCCTCTGTCGACTGGACGCTTCGCCGACGTGTCTGTACACGTTGCTTGAAGGCAAA
Organism: Desarmillaria tabescens; assembly: GCF_030435595.1. Taxonomy (NCBI): domain Eukaryota; kingdom Fungi; phylum Basidiomycota; class Agaricomycetes; order Agaricales; family Physalacriaceae; genus Desarmillaria; species Desarmillaria tabescens. The sequence goes on from NW_026848323.1 coordinate 215,019, forward strand.
GTACGTCTATGTAGTCCTGCCGATTGCCGTACTCAAGCTTATCATCCTATAAGCTTGATCGCTGCATTAAGGGTTAAAAGGCGTTTTCCTGGTGTCAATGCTGATGCATTGAGTCTAATTCCGCTCACTAATAGTAAAACTTCAGCCTTTCTTCCCGTGCATTTCACTAATTACCTCCATCTACACAGCTGGACGGGGAGGAATGTGTGCATACAACGGATACTATTGGATTTCTGATATTACGGACATCCAAGCTAAAATCAAGGAGCTGGAAGTAGGCCCCGGGTCCTCCGAACGTCTGGCCAACTTTCGAAAGGAGCGGAAAAAGCTGGTTGAAGACATGACTAAAGTTGGTACAATGTTCATGTAGTGTTTCATTTGTCTGACGTATTCATTTCAAGGGCGCGATACAATGTAAAGAATGGACTCTCACTAACTCTCGGAAGAACGCTCGTGAATCGGATCTTCGGAAAGATGAAAGATTTTCTATGTGAGTCTGCCGTGATTTAATGACGATTTTTTGTCTGAAAGCCATCTAGGATAAAGACTCGACTACTTGACTTGGGTTATACCGAGCAGGACGTCGAGGCCGTGAGATGGGAATCGTCGGTTATACGCGACGCTGAACTCACGTCACAGAGTATCCAAATCTTTCTCATATACACCACACAATGCTCAACATTTTCAAGGTTGGACCAGGATGCGTCCGTCTCTCGAGGCGGTGATCAAAGCCTACCGTGTTCGGAAAGCCAAAGCTGCCCGTAGCCTGGCCCTACGCGAGCGTGCTTCAATCGTCGAGGACATTCTCAAAACGTACAAGCAGCAATTTTTGCCCATAGTATGGCGAGAAATGCCCTCACTCATAGATGTCTGCATGTTCCCTGCATTTAAGGACGTTTTGGAGCTGCCCACCGAGACAATAATCAACGAAGCCAGTTTTGCCGATGCCATGAACGAGCTCCCAGACCTGATCGCGGACTGGCAACAACGAAGAGTATCCAAGCTGCGAGCCTTAATCCCATCTCAGGAAACTGGACAAATTGATCCTTTGAAGTTGGCAACAACGGTGTTTTCTTGTCAATCCGATTGTCGTGCTATTATCACAGATGCAGATGTTTGGTGGCATCAGTGTAAAACATACAGATCAATAGGTCGCCAAGTCGCAAACGTTGATGATCTGTATAATGCCCCGGGGAACACGGAGCTCTCATTTGATACGACGCGATCCGTCATGGCTGCTTCTCTAGTACGGCTTGCTTCTCGTGATCCCGCTACGACGACCGCGGAGGATATGGATATTCTAAAGCTCGAGTTTCTTTGTATGAACGATCCAGTTAGCACGTATGATCTCGCCAACGGAGAAGGCAAGTGCATGGGGCGTCGCGTCCTCTCTTGGAGGGAATGTGTGAGTGCGGATACCCTATCATTTGTTCACAGGCCGACCACTATGTTAGGTTCAAAGAAACACCTCTCTAACTTACAATCAAGGCTCAGACTTTCGTCTTCTTACGTCAGAGGATGAGGTGAAGAAGATGCGAGTTGTTAGAAGTGTATTTAACTGGACCTCGTCATTGTTTCACTGTCAGCATTGCACTAGCCATGTTGATCCACAGCGGTATGAGCATGTCACTAAACATCTCCAAGATGTGTGAGTAGTTCTTGTTTTTTGCCCTACTTGCGCTTATTTGATGCAGGCATGGCATTGGCGATCCCCTGATTGATCGTGATTTGTTCTTGACTCCTGGTGCGGACATGCCAGTGGCACAATGTCCGCCGTTGTATATCGTGGAATTTTGGAGGGATCCGAGTCCTTATGCGTGGCTCTAGCAGGACTCCGTCACTTCTTTGACCTGTTGGAACTGCGATGGTGACATCAACAGATATTTGACCCTGATACCACGATGATTCATTCCACATTTTGCCTTAATCTTGAGCTACGATGTTGAACATCATTATTATGTATATATTGTGAAACATAGATACTTTTCGCAGCTTTCCGGATTTCTTAACGCTTTGAAAACTTAACTTGGTTGTTCGGTCCTGTCCTTGAGAGGATCCCAGGACAGTATGTTTCTTCCGATGTGTACCTAGTTCGATAGCGCGGGCCACTTTCCTCGCTTGTTCGTCCTGATACTGACCCGAGGGAACCGAGTTGATGTATGGAGGAACTAGAATCAAGACGGGCTTTCTTTCACTGCGTCTTGCTATTCCCTTCAGACTAATCACCATTCTGATAACATCTCATTTGATAAATAGCTCCTAGATACACCAGACACTTCTTCGCATGAATCGCTGCAAGTCGTTTCACCTCTACTCAACCCCATTGAACCACGGATCAGAAAGCAACTCATCGGCACTGGCACGTTGTGCAGGATCTAGGCGCAAACACCTGAGCATCAGAGCAGCTGTGGAAAGCACATCCGCCTCCTCGATGACTTTGTAACTCCTAATGGATATCTCGAAAGGGTAATCCATGAGTCTCGGTATAGCTTTGAGATTACCTGCGTAGCATTGAGTGAAGGATGAGGGACAACACTGGGAGTGCACACTTACAGTTTGTATCAAAGAATTGGTCAGCCAAAGCGCTGACCATGAGCTGTTGTGCTCGAATGTCTTTGCATGTGTAGCATAGCATCTGATATAGGATATGATTTGGCTCATCTAGGTTGAGTTTGGGATCAAGCTCATACTTGAAGAGAGCACGACCGGTGATGAGCTCAAAGATCTTTGACATGTGTTCATCGACATGACAAACAGCGGAGGATGAAAGCACGTACCAAGCATCCAAATGTCCATATGTCTACCTTGGCATCCCATGGTTAGGGCTTCGCACCGTCCCGTATACGGTATACGGCCGTATAGCCACGGTACAGTGACGGGCGACAGCTGGTCCATATACCGTACCGTCAAGGCTCTTAGAACTAGGTTGATGGTACGGTACGGGTATATAGACGGCCGTGCCGGTCGTCAATACGGCCGTTGAATAATACATACCTGATATTTCAGGCTTCGGAGCAGCTTCAGGTCCTTCCATGGGCACGTCGTCATCTGCATCGTGATAAACATTGACTTTCGAGGAGGATTTCAAGTTTCCGTTGGCATCGAGGGTGCACTGATCTGTCATGATGCCCAGAATGTGGTCGTAAGTCTGCGAAAAAAAGGACAGGACCATTATATAGTAGATAGTCTTTCGTGAACTTCTCTGGCTTAAATTCAGCCGTATTTGAAAGGTGCACAGACCAGCGGAGGCCAAATTATTGCACAACATGTGCTTGTAGTCAGAGGATGAAACGGGAGTAGAATAGAAGCAGCAGAAGCAGGAAATAGAAAGTATTCTATGCTGGTAAGGATTAGAGCTTGAGTAGAGCGAGTGAAAAAAGATCGGGTGGTAGCATTGAAGAGCTTGCGGTGCCAGCACATCGTGGTACAATGTTAAGTGTATGGCAACCACGCGTGCAGCGTGATCTGATGACGGTTATTTTTAGATACATACATGGCCGTCGATTACCGTATGATGGCCGTGTTTATACAGTTGCTAACAGGATACGGGATGTCCGTATACCGTCCGTCTCTGGGCAAATTATTTCGCCAGACGGAACGGGTATGGTACCCATACAACGGCACCCGTATAACCGTACTATACGGTAATGGTGCGAAGCCTTACCCATGGTCCTCCAATGATTATTTCAGGAGGACAAAGCAGCGGAGGGGAAATTTTATTTTCAGTGTGGTTTTCGATGAGCTGGGCTGTAAGAATAACTGAGAAATGACTAGGAAGCGACATAGGTATTTTTGGACTTACCGTGGCCAAAGTCGGCAACTACAAAAGTTCGCTGCATGGCCTCTTGCAGAGTAGGGATAGGAAGCGGCTGTGAGACAGTGGCCTCTACCAATCCATCGTGAGAAGCTTCGGGTACATGTCGACGAGGCGGGTCAGACATGAGAAGCTTGTCAAAGTCATCCATGGATATTGGAGTATCGAAAAAAATGTTGTTGTGCTTCAGATCGGTGTGCATGACACCGCGGCTGTGTGCATGGGCAATTCCGCGAAGCAAGTGTAGAATGATGCGTTTAGCGAGAGGGAAAGGAAAGATACCATGCTTTTCGAACAGCGACTTTACATCCCCACCGAGAACTTTGGTGACTAGGCAGAGGTGTTGTCCTGCAGTGCCCTTTCCGGGAAGGGTGAAGTGCGACATGAGCTGCAGACAATGCATCAACGGGGATGATGATATCCGCTGCAGAGCTTCAAGTTCCCAAACGCGGCCGCGTTCGACAAGTTCGGTGTGAAAGCCATTAAGGATTTTGAGGGCAACATAGGAGTTATCCCTAGAGGATAGAAATATGTATGTCAAATTTTTATCGAGGAACCTACAGCCTGCTAGTAACTTTAAACACATACATTTTGTCTCGGGCAAGCCATGTACTTGAAGACATGCCCCAGCCAAGTTTTCTGCAAATAACATAACGGTTTTCTGGGCCAATAGCTTCATCGAAGTCAAGCTGAGGCCAGCCGTAGCCTTCCTGACCTGGCAGGCCAAGTGGCTCTGAGGCAAAGGTTAAGTCAACATAGACTTCTCCATTAAGACCGACCGAAGTATGTTTATTGGACGCTTCAGCATGGATAGAGATAGGGGTCATCCTAGCGATTTGTGTTTAGCCACGAGGTAAGTATATGTTGGGATTTGGCAATCCGGCATCATGCGGAGTTTGCTTATTAAGGTAGAAGTCATAGAAAAAGCATGGAACATTCTAGTAAAAGTACGTTTAGTATAAAAGTAGGTACTTTAGGGTAGATCCTCATGCATTTGCAGAGCTCAGCCAAGCGCAATACTATTGGCTTGCTACCATGCATGTGACACTGGGAACGAACCGATACCCCATTTTCCAACAGTATACATGTAGCATCTTGCATACTTTTCTTGTGGAATGCGCATTGGATATCGATGGGTGCAAAGAACAAGGGGGTACCGGAATTCCGGCCCGGCACACCGGGTAGGTAGGTAGGTCCAGCCGGATGTCACGAAAAAAAAAAGTTGACCACCACTTTGGGGGTCTAAAAATGGACTTCAAGGGTAAATTTTAGAGCATACATGATACAATATATGCTACTGAGTGTGCTACTTACCTTAGGGCATCATACCTAGCGATACCAACACTCAGTCAATGCCATTGCAAAGTGGCCCTGCTGACTGGACATGGTGACATTATGACATCCCATTAGAGCACAGCCATGATTTAGACTTGATAGCGTACAGATTATGTTCAAAACACTTTCAATATTAATATCACGGCTATTTCAGGCAAAATATTCACCAAATTGAGTCGAAAGATACCCAAATTTAGCATAATGACATCATAAATGTCACGTGAAGGTAGGTAGGTCCATCGTCGGTGCACGAAATTATTTAATCGACCCACTGTCTTTTAATTCATTATTAGGACCCCCTTGGCAAAGAAAAAATGTGTCCTGACCAATGACTGTGCCGGGGGGTTCAGTGATAAATCAAGAACTTAGAAGTTTGGACCCATATGAGTAAACAAGTCACATTACCAATGATTAGTCATCAATTATTTTAATATTTACTTTGCTCTCTTTCTGGACTATCACGACCTTTCTCTTGTTGACGCTTCGGCCATGAAATATGAAATGATAAGCCAGCTGAGATGCTCTTCAGGAACAAGGAATAGTCTCGTAGACTCCAAAGCTGTATTAGCGGAGGAAGTAGGATAACAAAAGGGACAACAAAGAAAATGGTGCACTGGGTGTTGCCTTTCGCGCAGCTTTACGAAATTCATACTAGTATAAATATCTCACTTATATCTCATCTCAACTTCCAAGCTACGGAAAGTACTGCTTGAAATCTACACAGGAACATCTACTTTGAATATTAGTAATTGAAGTACGATGGCCAAGAAGTTCTTGGCTTTTCAAATTCCAGTATGTACAATGGCAGCTCCTCGAGCAGCTCTGCACCAGGAGTCAGGAACAAGTCGTGGTTAATCTTGGGAGTGTCGATACCATGCCTAAGACATTCTGTAAGGAGTAGAATGGAAAAGATGAGGATTGAAAGGATACGTACATGTCTCGAGCATGCCCAGTAACCTCCTCATATGACTTTGGATTGTCGAGATTATCCGAACAATGCTGACAGCAAAAAACACTATATTTCTGCCTCCACGGTCTTCGGAGAACATGTTGCTTCTTGGCTTTGTCCTCCGGCATGAGTAAATGAACTTCACCCAGGCCCCAGGCCTTGAATAGTAGCTCTGATCAGCACCCTTAGAACCAAATCAAGCATAGACACTCATGCATTCACGCCATGAAAGGACAGGACGCCCATGCAAAGTGACATTTCCCCCGACTGAAGCATACTCTTGAACACGGCAGTCTAGAGTGACGAATCGGAAATCCAAGACATCCATCTCCTCCGCAGTAGTTGTGGCTGGGTCACGGGAGGCAAGGCATACTACATCAGCAACTTTGGCAGATCGCATAGTATCAAAGGAGAGTTCCCAGTACCCCAAATTCTTATACAGATCACTGGCGTTCTGGATCTCTGAGACACTGGAATACCATGTATTATTCGATGAACCATGAGAAGGACACTGGTGCTGCCAGATATCTGTGTTCGTGAAGTGGCCGGGACACTCTTTGCTTTTGCAGGAGAAGACTGCTATTGCTAGCTTCAAGGGATCAATGCCGTCTGCAGGCTGAAAATGTGTCGTGACTGCTGTCCATAAATCAGCCTCCCTGCGCTGCTGCCAATCAGCAATGAGATCTGGGAGCTCATTCATGGCATCAGCGAAACTGTCCTCCATGACATTGTCCTCCGTGGGATGGTTCAAGATCGCCTTGAACATGGGGAACATGCAAACATCTATATATGGAGGCATATCCTGCCAAATTATAGGCAGAAAGTTTTGCTTGTATGTTTTGAGGAGACCTTTAACAATGTTAGCACGCTTATATAGGGTTGCTCTACATTCCACTTTGGCTTGCTGAACGCAATTTTGCTGAATTTTTGCCTCGAGACCTGAGCGTATCATGTTCCAACCTATTGAAACGTCATTGAGAACAGGTGCTATAGGTGTCAAGAAACGCGCATACCTCTTGAGGTGAGCTCATTGTCTCGGTCCGCAGATTGATTATATTTAATACCTCTAACGTCTTGCTCGGTATAGCCCAACTCTAGAAGATGCTCTTTTATCCTATGTTGGAGGGCTTTAAAAGGAACAGTATCTTCACGATTGAGTAAACCTACTTTGAAAATCTCTTCTCTTGGACGCCTCTTGATCTGTTACTGCCACCACATCTGATTTTTCCCATGGTTCACTAACACCGCTCGAAGGGAATCGGAAGGGCTAGCAAGGATAGAATACGCGTATATACTTTCTGTATCATCGCCAGCAAGAAAAAAAAAATCAACAAAATCAACAATGTCTGCACCAGCGGAACCACCCGGAACACCCGGAACCACACATAACCACATGCCAACATCGATGCGCAACACAGAAGCTCAATGCGGACACACAAAGAGGTTCGAGACAGCGGCGGAAAAAGTAATCAAAGACTATGGGAAAACCACAACAGTACGAATAGATGGCACGTCGGTGAGTGCCATATCTGACATCACAGCTGTCTTGCAACACATTGTCGTGGAAGAACTGAGGCCAAAGAAGACGGTCAACGAGAAGCAGTACTGCACCATGGTTAATTTAGTAGATATGATGGAGGCATGGATGGACATTGGGGAATACAGGGCAATACAAGATGCGACAGCACTTGCGCACCTCATGAGCGAAAATTTTCGCAGCTTGCAAGAATCAGTGAATGCAATAAGAAAAACAGCTGAACTAAACACATCGAATGAACTAAACACTACAGGGAGCATCCAAGACATCAAAAGGGACATGACCACCATACAAGCAGCCATCAACGACATCCGCAATAGCAAGGAATCAATGTCTCCTAGTAACAACTCAACGAACACCCAGCCTCACCAACTCTCATATGCTGAGGCCACCGGCAGACTACAAGGCCCAAGAATGGATCCCAAGCATGCCGACACCATCGCGAAGGCCAGAATTGCAAACCGGCGTGTCATAATCAAACCGACAAGTGATGTAGCGAGGAACAGGATGAAGGAGACAACAGAGAAGGAGATGGTGGAACGGATGAATGAAGCATTACTCACAGCATCTGCAGGAGAAACTGGAACACCAATCTGTATACCAGAAGAGTACAAGGTGGTGGGAGCACAGAAGCTGGTGAACGGCGGCATTGCATATACCTTCAACACCGACAAAGCGGCAGCATGGCTACGTGAACCCAACACCATCAAAGCTGTTCAACAGGCAGCTGGACTGGAGACAGTGGCCAGCCTACAGCTGCACAACATGATTGTGCCATTTGCACCAACAACAATTGATATCGGGGACACAGTGACTTGGCAAAGCATCAAAGAAAGTTCGGGACTCAAGGCAGGCACTAATCGAGGCATAAGATTTCTTAAGCCAGCAGAGCATCATCACGAAGGGCAGAGGGAAGCCCACATCATGATAGGGTTTGATTCACGAGAACAAGCCAACATAGCCATCCGTGGGGGCATCTTCATCGAAGGGAAGGAACTCCAAGCTAGGAAGGAATTACCAGATGCAACCAGGTGCGTGAACTGCTCTATGTTACCGTGCAATCATGATGCACGAGACTGCCCAAACACAACAAAATGTGGGCAATGTGCTGGAGGACATGCTACCAAAGACTGTACAGTCTCTGACTGCAAAAAGTTTCATTGTGTTAACTGCAAAGTGAATGGCCATGGGGCCATAGACCGGATTAACTGCCCATCTTTCATTAGAGCCACAGACCTAATACGAAGCCGGTACCCTGAGTCATGATACAGATACTTCGTGACTGAGAACCCATGCACATGGGCTTCCAATGATGTACAACAGCGCACTGAGGACTCCAGGCCGCAAAAGAATGTAACAAAGAGCATGGGGAAGCCAAACACGCAGAGTGGGGCCACAACCACATCTCTTGGCAGTGTCATGGTCTCATCTCATCCAACTAGGGATCGACGAAACGGCAGTAGCACAAAACAAGCCCAAAGCAAAAGGTATAACCCTAACCAGACACCACTAGAGAGTAACAGATACCAGCAAGCATCCCTTCATCAATACATGATGGCGAGTCAGCAAACAACCAGTAGAGCCCCATTGCAAGCAAGATCCTATGCAAGCGATGATGAGGCCAACCTCGAGAAGGAAATTATGGATGACGATAATAGAGCCCAACTGGGCAGCTCCCCACTGGTAGACCTATGACTGACACCACCACAGATATCAGAATGGATGCAAAGCTACGAATATACCAGCTCAATGTGAACAAGTCACTGTCGGCCCACTCCTGTCTCATCAATCAAGTAGACAAGAAGGACTGACCTTGTCCTCATACAAGAACCATATATCGGCAAACACTGGGAAATCCAGAGCAACCCAGGGATGGATAACAGTATACCCAACTAACCACAGTTGCGACCCGACCAAGACAAGAGTAGTCATCCTTGTCAACAGATCAATCACCACCAATGCCTGGTCCAGCATCCCACTGGACACTCAGGATGCTATTGCTATCGAATTACAGATCACCAGAAGAAACCATGGTAATCATCAATATATACAGTGATGGTGGCTCTGTGGCAGCATGGGATCTCATAGACAAGCTCATGTGCACATACAAAGCATGCCGACGAGATATGCGGGGGAAACCACTACCGCATCATATGCTGCAGGAGACTGGAATGCACACCATCCACTCTGGGATGAACCACGCAACTCACATCTATTTACAGATCAAGCGCTCGAAAGAGCAGAACACCTACTAATGATTGTAGGAAAGCACCAACTGAAGATGGCATTACCAGCATACACTGACCGACAAAAATAAAGAAACACATGGTTTTTTTGATCGGAGTCGCAATAGCTCCTCAATGCTGCGATATTTTTTTGGACTTCCAGTGAGTGTAATGTAGCTTGATATCTGTAGTTTAATATTATGAAAAGAATGAGGCAAAAATACCAGTCAGTGAGCAAAGTAAGAGGGCTGTGAAACCACATGCCAATTTTGATGATGTAATGGCATCACATCAACGTCGGAACCAACTTGAATCTGAACCACCACCTGGGCCGATTGCACTGAAATTCCTATCATGTATTCACCTCCTCCTTGCAAACCAAATGTGCCTATTACCCCTACGAAAGAAGCCTGTATTTGCACTCTCCTCAATGAAGGCCACACCTGCACTGAAATCAGCAATGTCATTGGATGTTCACGCTCTACCATCTGCAAAACTGGCCACAAATATGAAGGGAAGGAGAACTACTATGCTCGCATCAAAGGGCGAGACCGCCCACGCAAGATGGATGATGCAGATATTAAATTTGCCGTGCGAAAAATCCATAGTCACGACTGCCGGACAGCGGTCGACATTCAACGGGGGTATTTCGACCATCTTTCGGAGCGCACTGTGCAGCGCAGGCTTTCAGATGAGGGCCTGAAGGGTTACAAGAGGTGGAAGGTACCAATGCTCACAAAGGCTCATGTTAGAAAGCGAAGGGTGTGGGCAGAGGCACATGCAGAATGGGGAGCAGAAAAATGGGATACTGTGCTCTACTCAGATGAGTCCAAATTCAACTTCTTTGGGTCAGACGGAGTGCAGTGGTGTCGTAGGGGTCCTGGTGAGGCACTAGATGTGCATAACGTGTTGCCCCGGTTGAAGCATGGAGGCGGGGGGGTGATGGTCTGGGGATGCATGACGAGTTTGGGCTTCGGACGGCTGATTTTGGTGGAAGGCACTATGAATGCTGTCCAGTACTGCCAGATACTTAATGAAGGACTTCTCGGCACCCTCCAGGACTATGAACTCTCAGTCGACGATGTCCTTTTTCAGCAGGATAATGACCCCAAGCACACAGCTCGGCTTATGAAAAAGTGGCTCACCAACCAAAACATCTCTGTAATGGACTGGCCACCAAACAGCCCCAACCAAAACATCATAGAGAATGCTTGGGCTACTCTTGAACATCGTCTGAACAACAGACCACGTCACCCGACAACGACTGCCGCATTATTTGCCATTCTGCAGGAGGAGTGGGCTGCACTTGGAAAAGAGTATTGCAATGCGTTATATGATAGTATCCCATCACGGGTGAGGTCCTTGATATTGGCAAAGGGCAGGCATACTAGATATTAGGTTGTTGGACTTTTCGTCAGGTCAATTATCTTGTTTTCTCATTTTACTTACACTGCTAAAAATGACACTCTCGGCTAACATATTTATATCTCATCATTTTTTTCATGTATGTACCTCATTCTTTTTCTAACAATAAACTACATCAATTAAGCTACATTTCTCTCACTGAAAGTCTGAAAAAATATTGCAGCGTTGAGGAGCTATTGCGACTCCAATCAAAAAAACCACGTGTTTCTTTATTTTTGTCAGTCAGTGTATATACCAACACTACGAGCATTCTCGACAGGTAACTATACCTGGGTCGATAACGTTTTCTGCTCAGACAAGCTACTGTCAAGTTTCATCAAATGCACAGTCGATCACGCAGCTCAACCACCACGAACAGACCATTTTCCAATCATCTCCATCATCGACATCTCCCCACTACACAACGATTTTGAACCACGGTGAAATTTCTGCAAGGTAGACTGGGAAAAATTCTACAATACCCTCCGAGATCAACTCGATACACTCCCCATCCCATGCGAAATCACGAACAGCGAACAAATGCACACCACACTCAAGAACATCAATGATGCAGTCCAAGACGTGATTGACGCATGCATTCCATGGACCAAACCGAGTCCATATATGAAACGATGGTGGAATGGAGAACTCACAGAACTACACCAACAGCTACGCAGGGTGCAGAAAAAAGCATACGGATTCAGATCGGTACCAGAACATCCAATTCATGAGGAACGATGAAGGCTACGCAATCAATATACCATGGCCATTGAGGTGGCAAAAACAGCATGCTGGATGGCATGGCTGGAGAATGCGGGATCAGGTAACATCTGGGAGATCAGTCAATTTATATCCCAACCAACATCAGATGGGGGAAGAACGAGAGTCCCAGATCTCACGGTAAAGGCAGCAGGACAACACCCGAAGAGGATACGAGATAACAAGGAGAAGGGAAGCATCTTTCAAGCAGCCTTCTTCCCACCCAAGCCTACAACGTCGGCAGTGCCAAGCAACATTCAATACCCTCCACCAGCATGGGAATTCCAGCTCATCACAGATGGGCAGATAGAACGAGCCTTCCGCCGTATGAAACCGCTCAAGGCGACAAAATCTGGAACAGTACCTAACTGCATACTAAACCATTGCGCTGACCTACTCGCTCCACATATAGGACCAGTATATCGAGCAACATTCACATTGGAGGAATACCCAGACATGTTCAGCGAAACAAACACAATCATCTTGCGCAAACCGGGAAAACCAGACTGAGGATCCCAATGCGTATAGGCCCATCATACTATTGAATGGGTGGGGGTGAGGTCTTCACGCAACGATGAACCAGGACCTTGTAGGATGGTGTGAATATAAGGGCATCCTACCTGACCGACACTTTGGAGGACGCCCCGGTAGATGCACTACTGACTCCATTCACCTAATGGTATCCAATATCAAAGACCAATGGAGGAAAGGTAACGTAGTAGTATCCGTTCTATTCCTCGATGTCAAAGGGGCATTCCCCAGCGTGGATGTGGATATGCTTCTCCACGAGATGTTGATGCTGGGAATACCAGCGCAATACACAGAATGGCTGCGATGGAGACTAGCCGGAAGGAGAACAGTCCTGAGCTTTGACGACTTCAAGTCAGCCATCTTCAATGTGACTAATGGGCTAGATCAGGGAGACCCACTCTCACAGGTGCTATACATCATATACAACTCAAGCGTCCTGCAAAGGCTCCAGGATAGCGAACAATGCTTTCTATTTATAGATGACAAAGCAATCCTCATATATGGCAAGACGTTTCAGGAGACCCATCAGGCAATCAAGAACATCATGGAATGAAACGACAGAGTACTCGACTGGGCGAAGGAGCACAACTGTGAATATGGAGTAGCGAAGTTTCAGCTAGTTGACTTCACAAGAAAAACCCGAAATACCACAACACCAGGGATACCTGGCGGACAGCGTGAACCAGACATGGGAGGCCCAATACAAATCGGTCAACATCTGATACACCCACAACCATCAGCAAAATTTCTAGGAGTGCACATTGATGCAGGACTGCGATGGAAGGAGCAAGGAGCAGTGGCGATCGAAAAAGGGGATGATTGGATTGTGCAATTCCGGCGACTTGCAAGAGTTAGCTCAGGAGTATCCAGAGAATGCATGAGGCTAACCTATATCGCAATAGCGATCCCACGTATCCTATATGCTGCTGACATATTCTTGAACCCACAGATAAAAGCAACGAGGAAGAGGAAAGATGGCAAAAGCAGCATCAAGACAGTAAACAGCTTGGCAACGATCCAGAGGAAAGCGGCAATTTTGATCATGGGGGCTATTTGCACAACAGCAGGCGACACTCTAGATATACATGCCAACTTGCTACCTATGCAGGGACAGGTCGACGTATATCGACACAGAGCACTGGCATGTATGGCCTGCTTACCACTGGGACATCCGCTCCACAAGACGGTATGCAGAGCAGCAAAAAGGAGGACAAAAAGACACAGAAGTCCAATTCACGAGCTGATGAGGGAGTTTGGCATACAGCCAGACAATATGGAGACCATTCAGGCAGTTCGATATCCACCGAATTGGGAATCAAGAATAAAGGTGGAAATGGCGTAATCAATGCAAGAGGCAATGGCGATGGACAGAAATGATGATAGCGAAGTACAGGCATATGGAGATGGTTCGGGAATCAATGGCAGCATAGGAGCAGCAGCAGTGGTGTATAGGAATGGGCAGAGAGAAAAGATGGTGAGGCTGAAAGTGGGAACAGCAAAGGAACACGAGGTGTATGATGGAGAAGGATTAGCACTTACGCTATGCCTCGAACCGCTACGGAGCATGAGGAATGTCAACAGCACAAGCATCAGCATCGACAACACAGCGGCGATCTTGGCGACCAAGCTAGCAAGACCAGCACCATCACACCACATCCTTGACCTATTCCATAAACGAGTCGATATAGTCCTACGGCGCCATCCAGACATGACGCTCAAGATTCAATGGGTACCTGGACATCAAGGGATTGCAGGGAACGAAGCGGCAGATGAAGAGGCGAAGGCGGTGGCACGAGGCAACAGAAGTGAAGCAAAAGATCTACCAGCACCACTCCGCAAACCGATACCTCACAACAAAACGTCGATACTCCGGGAATTCTATGCATGGCAGAAAGTCAAAGCTGACCGAGCCTGGAGGAAGTCATTCCGCTACTCCAGGTTTCGGAAAATCAATCCAGTGCCTGCCCAGCAAGTTGCATGTCGGTACAGGAGCCTGGCCACCTCCCTACCACGAAAAATCACCAGTATATTGATGCAACTGCGTACCGGACACATCGGACTCCACCGCCATCTATTCAACATTCATCGCGTCGACTCTCCTGCATGCCCAAGATGTTCATACCCCAACGAGTCGGTCCATCACTACTTAATGTGATGCCCTGGTTACAGCAATCAGCGCGAAACATTAGCAAGGGCAATCGGAGTCTCACCAACAAGACTGTCAATAAGGCACATCCTGACAAAGAGGGCGAACCTACCACACCTCATTAACTATCTCAACGATACAAGGCAATTCGAACAAGTATTCGGGAGGTTCCCAGAGGTAGAGATAGCGGATGTAGGGCTTCGCACCATCACCGTATAGTACGGTTATACGGGTGCCATCATACGGGTACCGTGCCCGTTCCATCTGCCAAAATAACTTGCCCAGAGACGGACGGTATACGGACATCCCGTATACCGTTAGCAACCGTATAAACACGGCTGTCATACGGTAATCGACGGCCGTGTATGTATCTAAAAATAACCATCATCAGATCACACTGTACGCGTGTTTGCCATACACTTAACATCGTACCACGATGTGCTGGCACTGCAAGCTCTTCAGCGCTACCACCCGATCTTCTTTCACTCGCTCTACTCAAGCTCTAACCCTTACCAGCATAGAATACCTTCTATTTCCTGCTTCTGCTGCCTCTATTCTACTACTGTTTCATCCTTTTGAGTTTGACTACCCACACATATTGCGCAATAATTTGCCCCTCGCTGGCCTGTGCACCTGTCAAATACTGCTGAATTTTAAGCCAGAGGAGTTCACGAAAGAGTATATAATGGTCCTTTTTTCGCAGACTTACAACCACATTCTGAGCATCATGACAGATCAGTGTGCCCTCGATGCCAATGGAAACTTGAAATCCCCCTCGAAATTCAATTTTTATCACGATGCAGATGACGATGTGCCCATGGCAGGACCTGGAGCTGCTCCGAAGCCCCAAATATCAGGTATGTATTATTCAACGGCCGTATTGATGACCGGCACGGCCGTCTATATACCCGTACCGTACCGTCAACCTAGTTCTAAGAGCATTGACGGTACGGTTACGGATCAGCCGTCGCCCGTCACTGTACCGTGGCTATACGGCCGTATACCGTATACGGTACGGTGCGAAGCCCTAAGCAGATGATGATAGACCATGATGGAAAGGAACAAGAGGATGATGACAAAAAGGGGAAAAAGCGACCAACATCCATCCCCGCAAGCCGAGATCAGATGGACGCAGGTAAAACCTGCAAGGAATGATATTACGTTCGCTAGTTGAGGTTCAACTCAAGCAGAAGGAAATACGAAGCAGGGACAAAGAAGAATGGGATATCCGGACATATGTTTACGTGCAGGATACGGTACACAAAGTACGACTTAGGATACAAAAAAAAACTCTTCTCTTTCAGTTGCATCGATTCTTCAGTTTGCTTTCGGACATAACGGCGAGCCCAACTCTCACATCGACTGTTGTCCTGGAGAAGAGCAAGTCAGATAAGGGAGAAACTCAGTCTCAGGCACATACCTCCAGCATATCTTCGAACTCTTGCTTCCGTTCTTTGCAAAACTCAGCTACACGGTCGGAGGCTCCAGGTTTGCCAGTTGCTTCAATGTTTCGAATTTTCTCTTGAATCTCTTGGATAGCTGGGATCCAATAGTAAGGGAGCGAGCCATAAGACGCTATCAGACTAAATTCAATACTAATCAGGTGGAGAATAGACAATGACTTTACGATAGGTGACAGGAACCATATCCAGAATGGCGGCATCGATACCAGGAAATTTCTTGGCAACCTTGCTCGTGCAAATCGAGCTAAGAATTGATTAGCTCTGCCAGTGTATAGTGGGCTACGAAGGAGAACAAAGTAACTGCGACTTGAGGCAGTACCTGCAAATGCGACGACAATACTTCCAGCCCACAGGTATATTCTTTGCGTTGCAGAGCTGATGGGCGCGAACCAGTTGAGACTCCGTGTAAGAAATAAAACCATGACATACATCGCACGCTGAAATCCCAAACAAGAGAACTACCCATCGGTATTCAGAAACCCCACGCGGCGGTTCGATTCCTTTTTCAGCTTCCCTCACCGCCTTCCAAACGAATGACACATTGTGAGCTGTCAATGTGTGACAAAAGTTTCTGTCAACTCGCGATAAGTTGATGAGGTCGCGAGGAGTAAGCACACTGCAGATCTGCGAAGATTTCAAGTTAGTTGGAGATGGCAAGGAAGGATTAGACTTACCGTGAATAAAATGTCGAGTGGCATCATAGGTAAAAGGCTCAAATCTCTTTTTCGTGTCTTCCTTTTCTTTTTCTCGTCTTTGTCGAGAGACTTTGTTGTCGAGTTTCTCGTCCTTACTCTCTTCAAACTCGTTCTCTCGTTTTCTTCCTGCCTAGGCTCCATCCCTATGGATTCCATATTTACATGACAGTGATGACACAGCCAGCAGAAGGGAAAAATGCTGGCGCACCTTGTTCATGAATGTTTTTATCATCTGCTGCTGCGCTGGCCTCAGGACTCTCCCTATTAGATGGCATATTTCCCGAAAAAAAAGACGCGAAGGCTCGGGTCAGTTCCCCAGTCAGGACATCACGCCACTGGAAAAAGTCGGGATATAGAACAGGCAAAATCCGGAACGATTTTTTCTTCTTTGCTGGAAATGGAACAGCCGTTGTATTTAGTAATAGAATGTCAGAACATTGATGTCTAAACCTTAATCTTCCCAGTCCCGCTGCTCCACATTCCATCCCAACACTCTCATGACCAGGCTGTTCTTCCGCTCGTTTCGCGCTGTATCTACCTCAGGTTCCAATTCGTCTACACCACGAAGCGATTGCGAAACCTCATCCAGTTTCCTGGATTTAGCAAGGCTACTTTGCACAGACCTCTGAACGTCAAGGAGATGCACGAGCTTGCGCTTTCCAGGCCGCTTTATCACAGCCGCTATGACCTTTTCAAAGGTCGCATATCTATCAATGCCTTCGACTTGGTTAATGTCGTCTTCCGTCTTTTTTGCAGTCTTGGAAACTTCCATCAGCTTCGTCTCCAAGAGAGAGGCAAATTTGTCGAGTTCATCAGCCAATAACGTGCCGGGCGTTAGCTTCCCTGTTAGCACAAGGTCCGCCATCGTCGAGCGTAATTTAAGCAGGTCCTCGGCAAGTGTGGCAGGTACGCGACGCAGGACCATGTCTACATTGTCGCCTAGTTCGGGACTAGCGACTGAACATTGATTCCCATTATATGTCATCTTCCAGGCGAGGTATTCCAATGAAGCGATTTCAAGAGGAGTCTCTCCAACGCCGTTTTCAGTGTAAAGGGCCTCGTCAGGAGACGCCTCGATGATTAGTTTTGCAATTCCTGGAAAACCAGCCTTCACTACGGTGTGGAGTGGGTTGATGCCGTCAATGTCACGGTGGAGAATGTTAGCTGCTGTATAGTCGACGAAAAGCTTAATGATTCTCTTGCATCCTCCCTTAATCGCTATATGGAGCGGCTGTGATCGTGGTCAAGACTGACGTTACATAAATAGAACAAACTCACCGTGTCTCCGCGTTTCTTCGACGTCTGACACAAGAGCATCTCAACAATGTTGCGAGGCAGCTTCTTCAGGAGATGCTCAAGCCATAATATGGAATATGTTCCACCTTTAAGTCGACGTAAGGTGCCAATCCATATTGCTCAAGGTAAGATCACGTACGCCCGGATTTGATCAGTGCCTACAGGATCAACCCCTCTGGCTAGCAACAGATCAACTACATCTGCCCCACAGCGCGTTTCCAGAGCGAGCATCAACAAATTGAATCCAGTAAACTTGATTCTAGAAATGGAAAGATTGTCAGTCTTTTTGTGCTATTGAACGGAAAAAATACCTACTTGTCCTGAACGACAGACTTTACCAAACGCTTGGACTTCAAATCAAACATCGTCTTCATCATTTCAATCTTGTTGCTGAGGATGGCAGCGGTCAGCGGTGACTCGCCCAACACATTTGTTTTCCATCCCAGCCACTCGTAAAGAACATTCTCCAGGTTCGGTGTGCGCCGGATCTTGATCGCCTTTTCATCGTTATGACTGATCGAATAAAACTTGTATGCTTCCAGTGGTCGATCGCTACCTAGATACTGTACCACTTTCAGTGGCCAGCCAACGCCTGCCCACCAAAGGAGGGGCATAAGGTCTTCCTCTTGTCCAACAGCATTGGGATCGCCTTTCCTCAGCGAAGGTCCTTCCTCTTCTTTCCATGAACGTTGAGGCCCAGGTAGACGCGAGTCTTGTCAGTTTACGATACGATGACATCCTTCCTCCTCCTCGCTATGAGCTGAAACGAAAGAGATGCCTTGACCACTCCGACGGATACACATATCGAGCATGTCTGGACTGATCACACTGGACGATTTCGGTCAGGATGCGGTCATAGACATCAATTGGCTCGTCCTTCGCAAGTCTGTATAGTTTCGTGAAATGGGTGAAAGCCTCCATGTCGTCTGTTGCAATGGCCCATGCAACGAGTGTTTTGTGACCATTTGATTATGTGCTATCGTCTCTGTTTGGAGGAAGCTCTGCAGATGTTTCTAAAAACACCTTTTGTGAAATCTCGCTTTTGATAACAGAGGGTCGAGATGCGACGTCGATGAATATGGGCTCATCCTGATCAACAGTATCGTCGGAATAATCAGAGTCTACATCAGAGTCATCATCCTCTGAAGGAATTGAACGTTAGATGTTATCAGCTAGAATAGCATAGAAAGGAACGTTACCTAGGGCGATCCTTTGAGGCTTGAACTTCTTCGTTTTCTCTTTTGGCTGATACTGGGCACCAACGATGGAGTATACTAGCTGAACAGTATCCCAATGGCGTCCCATAACGGCGGAAAACAGGGGAGTGTATCCTGCTATTGGTTAGCTGATAGAAACAAAAAGAGGCTAGTCAAGTGCACCAGTAGCCGACCATTTTGACGTTGGGTTGACGACATAAACAGACATAGAAAGAAGCGTGCTTGTGATTTCAGAACCTTCTGGGGGTAGACAGAGCTGCAGTATTTTGTCATTGTCCCCTTTGAAGCAAGCCTCGTAAAGATCATCATACGAGGCATTCAAACTTGCAGGTATGTAGTCATGTCGGTAATAGGTAGCTAATAACTCGCAGTATCTTTCTTTATCTGCTGAGTTTTCCGAGGAATCTGAGTCGGAGTCTTTGTTCGTAATTGGCTTGTTCGGAAATATCTCGTTCCAGGTCTTAGCACCTCTAGACAACAAGAAGGACTCCGTGTCAACGAGATAACCTTTGGCATTGAGGTAGTTAAAGCGTTCTTCATCGCGTCCATCCTTCCTATGGGATCCAACAGCGGCCTGTTTCAAGTCCGCGAACAGTTGGTCGCGGAACCCGCACCAAGTTTTGTGAGTCTCAGCTTGAGCAGACACCTCATTTGATTCATCGATGGCTTGGATTTGTTTGCTCAACCACGATTGCCCGAAACGGACCCAATCCAACAGGCTGTACTTGTCTTGCGTGTAACGCTGGATAGAACAGTTTCGTACCAATGTTCACTTCAGCTCCAACTGGCAATGAGAAACTTAAGAATATCGTCGCGCTCAGCCAGTGCAATTTCGATTGGTGCCACGACATTCTTGAAGGTCTCGGCGGCGCTGTATATTCGTCGACGAGTTGTTTGTCTGAGACTAATGGTAAGCCAATGAATCTACTTGGCTTTCAGAAAGAAAGTACTTACGATAACGCTAGTTGCGCTTGAGAAATATCTTCTTCGGCGAAGTTGAACTTCGCTTCGTGGGCAAGAAGAACTGCCAAGGTAGCATAGTCTTTATGGGAAAGGACAATTGAGAGCGGGAATTTAACCTGATTCCACTGAATGAAAGGGAAGTTCAAGACGGAGGTGGCCTTGGGATCTAATTGAAGAAGGATCGACACTAGTTTAGTTCTTCCAGCAGCAACGGCCTCATAGAATGTGGTGCGCATTCCGTCATTTACAGTGGAAGAAACGGCTCCTGCTTTTAGCAATCTCTCCGCAATGTTGCAAGCTATGTCTTCATCGTCCCTCAAGATGGTCAGGATGAGGGGATGCAAGGGAGGAGCGCCATGATATTGGGCTTTCGACGATTTCGCGATGTCGGCACCAGCATCCAAGAGGGCTTCTACCATATCTGCTGAAGCAAAGAGAATGGCAAAGTCCAAAGGGGTAAAATCCAAGTCCCAGTCAGGGGAATTGACGTCTAAGACGTCGGGTGTATTTTGCTCCTCTTCAAGTGCATTCGTGAGTTCTTCTTTGACGGGGTTGCTACTTTGACGTTCGTCTATTTCGTCGCCATCTTCCTCCCCGCTATCCCCGTCTTCGTTGTCGCTATTACTATCTTCGCCGCCGCCGTCATCTTCGTCGCCTAGCGACACTACACCGTCGTCTTCCGAGGTCCAGTCGTCCTCAGAGGACGGCCTTTCTGCAGCAACAGCTTCGTCAGCTTCCTCCTCCTTGACCACCGTCTCATTTTTAGCGCTGTATTCCAACAGTTTTTTTAATACCGGAAGAAGGTCGTACTGCGCGGCCAAATGTAAAGCAGATCGCCCGTCTACTAATCGAGCGGACATCCTTGCTCCAGCAGAGATGAGTTCACATGCGATATCAGTTGCCTTGCACAGGATTGCAACATGTAGTGCTGTGCGTCCAACATGATCTCGGCGGTTGACGTCCATTCCTTGTTCCTGGAGTAGATTTGCAACAGCTTCTCGGTCACCAGCGGCGATGGCGGCGAAGAACTTGTCAGTGGGTCCAATGTAGACTTGTTCGCTCCATTCGCCTACGTCTATTGGATTAAAACTTCCCGACATGCTTTGACGACCTGGGTCTTCTTCAATAAATCTGAATGAATCTGAATAAAGCGTAATGAGGCGAGGAACGATAAAAAAACGTACGAAATACGACCTCGGACGTATTGCTTGTCCTCTTCTTCCCGAAGAGCACGTTCATCCTCGTCAATCGGATCGGGGCAGCACTGTTAAGGAACTGTGAACTCCAGTAGAAGCAGAGACAGAAAGAGCCCCACCTCACAGCAGTCATTGAGACATTCATTGACTGTTCCAAAGAAAGCAGCATGTCGATGGAGATGCCTTCCTTTATTTTTGGGATTAAAGGTAGCTGAAGTGCCAGTGAGTAAGATCTCATAATGGTGGAGGTTCCGCACTCACAGTTCATGCCTAAATCTGTCTGATAAGCGAGCTTGTCAATTCAACATGCATCCCATCCCGGTCCATATGGAATATGCAGGGAGGTAACATCATAATCATTCTCCAGTCCTGAAATAGTCTCTACGCTCTTGAGGTCCTCCTTGTACTTGCGCTTTCTCCTGTAGTATCCCTGGTTGGCGTCCAGATGACTACAAAGTGAACGGCGAGATTGGAGGAATGAATCATGGGTCTGGCCATCCTTTATCTTTTCAAGCACCAATAGCCAAGTGAGACCCTGTATTCGGGCGATTGAGTGTTCGAAAATCTGGAAGTTTGTCAATACTGATAGAAATGTATTGTAAAAGACTAAGAAACTGACTGTTGGATCAATATCTTCATGCCTGAGAGTGGGAACATATACCTCGAAATCATGACTAGACTATTTAGCCAAGCGAACCTCATACAAAGGTGATCAGTCACAGTCATATCCACAGTATTGCACTGTCACATCATGGCAATGATTGCCCATGGGTTGGCCCAAACATGTTCACCTACTGGTGTTTAAGCTGGAAGTCAGAATGCTGACCTGGAAACCTTACCATCATAAGCACAACAGGGTGCATCAATATCAAATCCAGTGAGGATTTCTGAGGGAGAGCTATATAAGCGAAGAACAATTTGAACCTGAACGATAGGGGTATTGGGCTGAGGGTGTATTCAGGAGGATACGGTGGAGACGAATGCTTGCATACGTACAATGGATGGAAACTGGTATGCTTCGTCCGAATACATGTAACATCCCAAGGAACTGAGTCCCGCACTGCTTCATAAATCTTGATGATCTTTGCTTTAGGCCTCCTCGGGTGTCACACCCCAAAGAAACAGATCCACATCTGAAGTCGGATACTGCATTAGAATGGTAGAACTTCCTCGTAGCACACTTGGATACAGTAGCAGACTCTGGCAGGGGTGTTAAGGAAGCGAGTACAGAGCCACCTGCTGCGACGACATTGCTCCAATCCAATAGCTGAGAGAGAGAGCCTTCGGTAAAGATGGACCAGTTCTTCTTGAACGTCTCCATGTCAGGGACCATGTAAGGATCACCACTCTGTCGACGATTCTCTTCGGTGAGTGGCATGATGTACTTTGCCGTCAAATCCTCCGCGTTCTTGACTTCTCTTGCACGCGTTACTGAAATGGTGCCTTTCGGCGCATCGAATACGTTCACGAGTCCTACGCAAGGGTTGTTGAGCCGTTCGTTGGTTTTGTCGGTCGCGAAAAGACGGCGAAGCTCTGCCTCATCGTCGAGCGATGGCTTCAAGACTTCATCAAGAGAGATCCCGGAGGTAATACGTTCTAAAAACGCTTGCGCTTCAATAGTCTGAGGCATGATCGATGAAGGTTGGATAAGTGAGTACCCCTTTTATACGCATAAGACGGACAAACTGACCATGTCCGTGCCTTACTTGGCAATACGGAATCAAGATGAGTTCAGGAGGATCGGTACCAACACGTTCCCTAGTAACCATCAGATATCGTGCCTCAGATGGGACAAACAGAACGGGCATAGGACGGGAATACCAAATCAGGAGCGCAACGCCGCGTCTATTTTCGTCTGAGTGCATCACGACTCATATAGAAACCTTGAGTAGTCCAGAGCCAAGAATAATAGGTATTACACTCCACAAGATAGCCTACACGTAAGGGGTATCTTCTATACAGATAACAACCGAAAGCAAAAGATCAATGATGCCGGGACATAAGATCGTCAAGAATCTAGACAACAGGATACGTGAGCAACAGCAATCACCAGATACTCGAGAAACGAACCTTATCCATTTCCGCAAGTTGTTTGAAAGAACTCGCATATATTTCCCGAATTTTTGGGTGTAAACTAGTAGCATCGACGGGCCGCCCGAAAAGCATCTCGTCGACAGGATCCAACGCCGGAAGGGGAGGAGCAGCCGACTTGGAAGCTCTGTACTCTATTACCGCCAGCATATTGGACACCCCAAAGTCATCCTTTGGGAGGAACGGTCGACGAATTGGACGAGGTTTCTGTACCGTCCCACCAGAATGGGCGCTATCAGTGGGTGATCTAGAGTATATTGCAGGCGGAGTAGGTGCGGTAACGTAGCCTGAGAGGTCCGACATTACAGAACCAATAGATGGTTGCCGGCGATTTGGAGCAGAGGTAGGCTTCGCAGTGGGTGTCGTTGTCCCCGGCCTGCTACGTACTTCAGGAGACGTACGTCCGTATGGATTGACAGCAGGAATCGGCGTTCTCGAGACTAGACCCGCTGAAGCAGGCGTCGTTGAGCGCGAATGAGTTGCAATGCCTTCAATAGTGTTATCGTCCAACGAATATTGTGAGGAAGGCGATGTCGATCGCAAAGATGGCGTCCTGCTATTGCTGCTGCTAAGCTGGCGTCGATGCCCAGACTTTCCGGACTTGATCTTGTTCAACACACGATCCAGTTTGTTGCCTCTGTTGTCCAGAACACCTTCCAACAAATCGTTCTGGTGAGCTCGGTCGTTCCCCTTTAATTCCTCCTCTACGAGATCGCTGATGTCGTACGTTTCACCATCTGGCTCTACATACGAATAGCGCATCCTGTCATTGGAATCATATCGAGAGCTACGAAGGACAGCGTTTCCTGGCAAGAGAAGATCCAATCCCCTAACGGAATTGGTCTGCGCAGAAACGATGGCCATTTGATTGGCGCGTTTGGCTTGCCGTTGAGCTTCGATGATCTCCTGACGAGAAGGTTGCAGCGGTTTGACTGCTTCCGAAGGTGCGCCAGTGGTTGGGACTTCAGAACCAGCACTGGAAGCAGACTCGCGGTGAAGATTGCGTAGTGCAATCTCATCAAGAGGCGCGGACATCCGATGACGAGAGGAGGAAGTACGATAGGAAACCGCGCGGCGAAGGATGAACACAGGATCGTCCTCTCCGACGTCATCTGTGCTACCCAACAACTGGGCCGAATCGATAGAGCGACGTTTGTTATCTGGGTAACGGCGCTCCACTGCACGGTAATTGGGCGGCCGGGGATATGCGTCGATGATTCTGCTCGACGGCGACAATTCTCGTTCTGGAAGATTATTAATTCAACACCATCTGATGAAACCGAATGAGAAACTTTACCATGATTGCCAATATCGACACTAAGGCCATAGCGAACACGAGAAATACTCCTTCTCTTGGTCGACTTATCCTCAACCTCATCGCCACCATCTACTACACCCTCTAGGATACCAAACCTCTCCAAGCCAAGCTCAATGACTTCTGCAACAGTGACATTCTTCGGGAACACGAAGACCTTGCGACGCAGATGTTGAGTGATACCAGGGGATACCACAGAGCCAGACTGAGAACGGTGGTTCAATGTCTCCTTGAACACAATTGCCTCAGTCTGAGGGTCGAACACCATATCATCCGGTAAGTCGTCAGGGTAGATTACAAGCTGCAACGCGAACCGGTACGACGGTGAGCTGAACCTCTCCGGCGGGACATTGGGTCCAGCAGTTGACACGGTAAGATATTGCTGCTTAGGCGAGGAGAATACTTCTGAATCGTTCGAGGAGTCGGCAGCCAGCAAAGTTTCCTCGTTCTCGAGGCTATCTTCCTCACCACCAGCCCTGTTGAGATAGAATTTGACGGCGGAATCATCCGTAAAGTCGTTCATTGCAAGTTTCTTGATTGCAGGGTGCATCGAAAGATTGCTTGTTATCGAGCTGATGCTCCCCACACTACTCCTCTTGACCTTTGGCATCTCCATCGCAGCCTCCACGAGCGTCTCAAAGACACCCAAAGGCTTCTCCTGATCCTGCAATTTCGCTGACGAACCTTCGATTTGCTTCACGGTCAGATAATAATCCTGCGCGTTCTCAGCGGAAGGTAATCTGAATCGCTGCATAGCCTGTTTGACCAGATCAGATGAAGTAGTGGATGAATTAAGCAGGACGGTTTTGAAAGTGGCGTCGGTTTGGAGATTTTTGCCGGCGAAGACGCGGATGACGCTGAGGTCGGGAACGCCTTGACCGTCCATAGACGAGGCCGTAAGAATCAAAGAGCCGGGTCGTTGACGCGTCGTTGGCGGAGCTAAACCAGATGCAGAGCCAGCAGACCCTGAGGGACTGTGGTACGAGCTGGGTGGCATGACAGCAGAGGCAGATTGGAGGCCGTAAGAAGGCTGAGCTTCCGGCGGAGAAGATGGGGAGCGATTAAGATATTGCAGATACAACGCCTGTTGCTGCTGATCGCGTTGGCGTAGCTGTGATACTTGAGGAGGAGAACTGGTTGCCGCCGAATGTTGCTCCTGTTGTTGCCGCTTGGTTTCAGCAGCATCCCTGGCTGCTTGCGCCTGTGCCTGTTGTTGCGCCTGTTGCTGTTGTTGCTTGTTGCTGCTGCTGCTGCTGCTGCTGAATGGCACTAGTGGCGGGAGGAGCAGCCAAATCGGAGGGTCGATGGCCAGATCTGCTTGAATCTTCAGACGCCCGTCCATCTCCTTCGACTGAACCTTGACAGGCTATTCTTGTCCCTGCTCCCGCCATTCTTGTCCTTCTTCCTCCCAAAGATACTGAACATACTGCCCTTCTTTTTCTTATCCTTCCCGTCATCGTCCGACTCGGTTCGTTCTTTGCGCAATTTGCCGCCGCCAGATGTGGTATTCGGTGAAGGTTTCCCCTGGGAGACAGTCGCAGAGCTCATGGGCGGTGCCATCCTTTCTTTACCTTTCTGTTTCTTCCTTGCGGCCTCTTCTTCTTCTTCCCGAAGTCTCTTCCTTTCCTCCTCCTGTTGCCTCTGCTGCATGACGGCACTAGGAAGCATTGGTCCACCGGTGGGCTTTGAAGTTTCATCGGAATCGCGGGCAATAGAAGGTGTAGCAGTGAGTTTTCGAGTTTCGATGACTTCGGCCGGATCAAGGTTTTTCAAACTGGTAGGACTACTTTGAACGAGACGCTCCTGGGATGACGGTGACCTGAGAGTCCGTGTGGCTTGTTCTTGCTGTGTTTGAAGCTGCTGCAGTTGAGAAGACTGTTGCTGGAGATTTCCCGGTTGCAAGGATGTCGAGACAACACCGCTGGGGCTTACTGCTTGAGCATCTGTGCGAGCCGCCAGCTGTCGCGCTCTCATCTCCTCTGCGGCAGAATCCTCCCATTGCATTTCGTCGTCAGGTTCCATCGGCATACGAATTCCTCTCGCCGCATGCTCTCCCATCATTCTCCTATGCTCCTCCTCAGCTAGATCAGCATCTTCTCCTTCATAGGGTGTATCGTCCCACTCGACATCCTCTTCCTCTTCCTCTTCTTCGTGCCAGACTGCAGGAGGGTAGCGATGAACATAATAGCCGGCACGGAAAGAGACACTGCGAGTACGAGAGCGAGAACGGGTGGTGTTGAATACAGGTGAATGAGATTGGCTAGAACCCTGCTGGGGTTCAATATTGATACGATCCTGGGGAGCCATGCCGAGTTCTTCGTCTGGGGTTGCTTGAGCCAGCTACAAGGTACTGGTAAGACGAGTACTGAAGGCAGAATTCATCATACTCACATCAACATTACGATGCTTGTTGAGCCTTGCTAGCCTCTCAAAGGGCGTCTCAATGTTCTCCGCCGGAATGTATCCCACTTCTTGCGTTTTCAAGACACGGACCAGCCACCAGTAGCTGTTGCTGTCGTCCATCAAAAACAGGCTATCACCCTTGACGACGTTGGCCTGGCCTTCCACCGTCGCTGCGAAGCTGTGGAATGCATATACGAGATCGAAATCGATGGCTTCATTGGGTATGGACAGATCAGACGACACGTCGTCGTCTTCGTAGTGTTCCTCGCCATCAGAGTCGTCTTCAAGCACAGAGTGCTGTTCTTCTTCATCCATGTAATTAGCCGCCTCAGCGTGCGCCTCTATGTGATCGTTGTCAGCCAGCATGGATTCGGTCGCGCAAGTCGTACGTGTCAGAACCTGATGGTCGTCGTGTTTCGAGTTGCATGGCAGAAAATGGATAATAAAGAGAGAAATGAATGTTATCAGAGTACCAGACCCTGGTAGAATATGCGAAATATTGTCGAGCCGAAGGGCGGCTGAAGAAGAAAAATGGTCAGACGGGTGCTTTCTGTTAACTTCGGACGCACATGAAATTTGCAAATTAGCGCGAGATTTCACACCGAATACAGGTGTACTAGCAGAATATGGGTCCTCGGGACATCCAATAGGAAATACGAAAGCGAATGGTGGTCGAGGGGGTGGTACAGCAGGATGGGTTCATTATTTGGTTCCTATGCCATCAGCTTCGACGCCAAATACAAAATTTCCCAGTCCCGATGATGTAGTACCGATAGCTGAGTTTGAACTCAACCGGGCATTTCCCGTTTCTACGCGTCTGACACCTATTCTCACCTCTTCCACCAAACTCAGTGACTCGTAGTTCCCTTGTTCAAGGTTTGATTTACTGGCGCGTGATGGTGGCTCTCAGAAGTTTCCCCATATAAGCGCTTCTACAAAGAATGGCTTCAAACAAACACGACTGGGGTTCCACTCTGGCAATTCTGAAACGCTACAAGAAGACAAATCCGGCTCTGCAGAAGACCCAATCAGGTTACGTGCTTATTTTTGCGCACGGTGTAGGATTCTGTGAGTAATACATAGTTCAGCTTACGGTGATCACAATATGACAAATATGAATATCATTCAGACAAGGAACAGTAGGAGCCCACTATAAGCCATCTGTTCAAGCTTGACACTCAAAATACTATTCGCGAAGCCTGGACAGTAGACTGCCAGAATCATGGGGAAGTGGCTATCCTCAATGAGAAGATTCTCGTAGAACGCCGAGGGGTATTGTGTGAGCCCTTTCAACTACGCTGAGGCCTTGGTTATCCTTCTCCGTGATCCTCTAGGAGATTCTAATCCGGAGTATAGTCGAAAGGACAGATTCGTTTTTATTGGTTATTCTGCAGGTACTGTGGCTTGGTAAAGACTATCACCTTGAGCCATGACTTTATCTAAATGGTAGCCTGTTGACAACGTGATGGCATTGGCGTATTTCAATCCTCCCGGCAATATCATGTTCGATAGTCTTGTCCTCGTTGAGACCCCGATTCATCATCCATCCGCTGAGGCCCATCATACTGCAGTGTCCAAGGCGTTTGCTGCCATCAACAACCGTCATGATATTTGGCCTAGCCGTGAGGCTGCTAAGGCTTGGCTTGGTAAGCATTTTCCCAGGAAAAGTTGGGATCCGGAGGGACTGGATATCTACGTAGTGAGTATCTGGCCATCGATTTGCCTTGTAGCTCCACTCATCATTTCTCCAGAACCACGGTCTACGTCCGCTGCCGACGGCGTTCTACCACGACAAGACTGATGGAGTCACCTTGAGCGCCATATGGGTGGACAAAAATGCCGCATATAATGTATTGAAAAGATGCCAAAACCTTGTTCACAGCGCTTTGAAATCTAAACACACTCTGCGGCGTTGTACCGGTTCATATTGTCCATGGCACCAGGAACGATCTTATGTGTGTATAAAGATTTTGCTCGTCAACGAAGTCACTCGTACCGTCTTTAGGTCGCGCGAAATTCAAGACTCGATCGTCGATGCCAGTCAAGGACGAACTTTCGCTTCTATAACTCGAGTTCCAGGACCGGGACACTGGAAGAATCATCATTCGCATGACGAGTAGGCTAATTGTAAACAGGTTTTACAAGAAGCGCTGAAAAAGATGGCGGACGCATTTGTGGGTCATTCTAGCTACTCCAATTCCACTTCACAGGCTGTAGCTGAATGTTACTCGGCTCGAAATTTTTATATTCAATGTTGGATTAGACCGCCTACAATTGTTACGTCTGAGTTGGTTATACTCTGTACTATTCTTATCTCGTCCAATCAGAATTCATTTTTGACATTTCGTGATATGTACAGTTGGCGCCAAATATCACTAAGTATCACTGTCAGATAATGTTGCTACGATCTGAATGATCTGTCACCTTGACTGCTGTGAATACAGCATAGTCAACTCGGTCAGTCCTGAGGAGAAAATAGTCTGATTACTCGCCAGTGTTTCTCTGGCTTATCTCGTCAGCAACATGGCAGCACGAATGCAAATCCAATGCATCTACCAGTCTTGTGACACGTCATCCCAGTCATTTCATTGGATTTTATGATCAACCCCCGCATGATGAGTTCACGCCGCAGAATTAGCAGCAGCAATATATATGTAAACAAGTGAAGACGATAGTACAGAGCACAGTAACAGAAGATTTTGAAACACATGAATAACACTCCCGTTTTCCCTCTTTCTTCAGAGGCTTCCGACCTTAGAACTAGGGTTAGTCTGTGCTTCGACTGAGCAAGGTCAATGCACCAAGTCACTGTAGAATTACTCACGGAAGAGTTTATGTCCGTATCTTCCGCGATATCAGTAGTGGACGTCATATTAATATCAACACGACGCTGGAAGGGTCATAAATAATCGTGAAATGAAAAATAAGCAGGAGTGGCATATTACCTTGTTCGGGTTGGAAGTTGCAATAGAGAGACTCAACATGTCGGCTTCGGTCGTAAAGTGATCATGGACCGGCTTAGAAGGTCTGCGAGCGTTCAACCTACAGAAGAGACGTCATAAGGACGAATGATTGCGCAGCCTGGAATCAGGAAGCGAACGTAGCAAGTAAGGAGTTTGAATACACTTGGCAATTTTGAATTTAGTCCAAGTACGCGGAGGAATAGATAAGTTTCACATACAGTTCGCGATGACTTGATAGACTGCCAGAAATACAAGATTGCCAGGGTATGCTATGTTCTGAGAGGCTCCAAGGTCAGCGTGCGATGATATGTGAGGGTGGTAGAGTGACTCACAAAGGCAATGACAAGGATATCCGCAACCCTGGGGATGGATTAGTTACCCAGATGATAACATAAGAGTATGGCTTGTCTTTACGCTGTTATAAGACCGGTATGAACCGTGTAGACCATGAGTCTGTTAATCATCGTGTCGGTACTATAATGGATTTTCTCTTTCAGTCAGTCTAGATGAGCCACAGCAAGGACTGTCGTACCGTTTGATCCCATTGCGATTGTTATGGAGAAAATAACAAAGCGATCCCGCGACCAGTATATCTGTCACTACGTGGATAGTCGCTGAAGCCCTGACGAGACTCTACATAACGGGGATAAATATGAATCAAAGTCAAGTTCCTGTGGATGCTTCATTGCTTACAGTGTTACTGTGGAGTTTAAAACGAACGAAGTCCTTAAGTTGTATACTGTAAACGGCAATAGTGAGACAGAAACATCTAAGAAGCACTACCAGTCCTGACCTATAAACGGTGATACCTAAAAGGCGACAAAGCCAGTTTTCCAATTCAAAATCTTTCATATATAGGTAGCTTGAATATGCACCTATGCTGGTTCCTAGAGAAGGCTACGTCACGGAAGGGCAGGAAAAGAATATGAGACTCCTCACCCAAGCGACAGACTGGCAGAACGACCTGGTTCCAAGATGAGTGTCGCTGAACACCGAGGAGGCATGGGAATCTTACGGTGGCAGCCAATAGGGGCACGTTGTGATTCGACACTAAATAAAGCGCATTAGGAAGCAGCAATTGGATGAAAAGAATTGCTCCAACAATAATATATCCGTCGGGCATAAAATAGGTCAACAAGCAGACCAATAAGGCCCTATGTTTATTCTTGTCAGAGACAGCTTAAAGGTAAGAGTAGCATTAAGTTACGTACTGTGACAGTGATGTTGACCTACATAACATATAAGTTAAGATTTCATGCAGACAGACATGTCGGATACTCACACATAGCGTCCTAGCATGTATTGAATTCTTAATATCACACGAACAAATACGGTACTTACCAAATTGCTTGAGCTAGAGCGGCTGGATCCCCGTAATGTAGTATGGCATAATAGTAAATGGCATGGCCAGGGAATGCTACATGCAAAACTTCCAAAATCCTGTGCAAACCTGTAAGAGTCGGGTATTTGGCTGGTAGCGTTAATACTAACCATATAGCGGCCACCTACGAATTTGTTAGTAACTGGCGGTTTAGAGGAGCAATTTATATGCTTACCCACACTTTGAGGGTGGTAACGTCAGAGTAGCGAGTGAAATAATACCAGGTTTGAGTGCAGGTGACGCCAAACAAGCTATGTCCCCAAGGAAATCAGAATATAAAAATGAATGCATTTGGGGTTAACTCAACCATGCAGACACGATGACACCAATGAGGTATGCACCAAAAGTACCGTTGAGTGAAGATTCGGCCATTTGAAAGTCGCTAAGAAACAGGAACGAAATTAATGCCCTTATAACACCACGAGGGTCCTCGTTGGTGATGGGAACCAGGTATTGGATGCACGAAATTAGTCAGTTTCATATCTCATCCCGTCCCATTGATCACAGAAAAAATAATCTTTTCTATGAGCGCAGAATAGATCGCAGGATAACACGTGGATGTGAAGGGATGTGATTACGGCATGATCATTGAGCCGCTGCTATTCATGAGCAGATCAGTCAAACCGACCAAATAGCCTATAGGCAGATTCTCTGCGCATAAACTAAGAAGGCGCGTTCCGGTATGGGAGCCTGTGTTATCAGATCGATTCAGGCGCCTGCTGGACTCCATGAGAACAAGTACGAAAATCTTGGACTTGACGTCGGAACCCCGAGTATTGTGGCACTACCATATGTAATCCTCATCGTTGAACATCTTTGTCAAAAATACAACCCAATATCTCTGGTAGATGCATCTAGAGTTCATCAACAGGATCTGATGCTCCAGGGTCTGCCCCCTTTCCTCCATGTCTCTCTTGTTGAACGCTAAGGCTGAAGTTTCAAGAAGCGATGCAATGGTGCCGGGGACTATATTGATTGCAAGGGCCCCATCTCGGTTTGGGGGTTGACTAAAGTGATACTCGTCCAACGTGGCTGATCATGATATTGGTGCTGCATAATGGTACTGGGCGTCAGTCCGTAGGCGCCCATAAGCGCCCATATCTCACTGGCCACCGCCCTAAAATAAGTCGAAGGTCACACCATGCATCAGAAAATTTCATCTGTAGAGTTCATAGTTGTGGAAACGAAGCATCCCGCCCGAGATTACGACCTCTTCTCGAATCTGATATGTAAAGTCATACGACTGGCTCAAATGCTTGTTGATTTGAACCACCTGTTCAAAGTTAAGCCCGAGCGATAGTGGATTGACTAATAACTTATCGGAAAGCGACCAATCTAGATGAACGGATCAAGTCATTAAACAAACTACACAGAACAATCATGTGGGCGCTGTTAATGCAGTGCTGCTACATCTACGAGGACAATACTGAGCGTCGTAGATAATGACTACCCTGGCTGATCCATTCTCATCACATAACGCGTTCAGACCCCAGATGTTCCAGAGATATGCCGTTACCAAGTTTCCGCAGTGAGAAGCAATGTCGCGCTAGCTGATGGTCACCAGAAATTTTCTATTCAATGCTCCGTGATATGAATGACTTGCGCCGTTGCTCCTTATGGATTCAAAAAGTTGGAAATCCTCGAATCATAACAGGCATGGACGCAACATATTTCGGCACAAGTGCTGCTTTGGACCTATCAACGACGTTTGGACACGGTGAGAACTTTACGAATGAGAATTTTGTATCAGCAGTGCCAACCGGGTACATTGGACGACTTAACCTCAATAAATTTGCAGATTGGCCGGGAGGAAAGAATTTTGGAACCCGCTCGGTCCCTAACAAAGTGTAATCATAGGTTTTAATGGGTTATCGCCCAATTCTGGGGTGGCCGTTAAGGGTCATAGCCCAGAGAGAGTGGGCAAGGAGGTCGAGGAAAGAATAGGCCAACTGAAATAATTGGGGTCAAGAATGTATTTCTATATAATTATGTTTCCGCACAGGAACCGCTGGTAGACGAGAAAAAACATTTCAAGTGGAGTGTTCGGCGATAACATCAATCACCCCATACATTTTTCACAAGTGTCGCCGTTCCGGCGCCTAGGACCTTGCTGGTTTTACCAGGATTTGCAGGTTAAAAACAAGGTAGGGCTCAGGTGGAAACGACTACATCACGTGAAATGTGACATTGAGTGACAACCTCATTTATGACGTGTCCGGCTGCATGTTCTACGTGTTTCTGGAGGCCTTGGGGCTCCCTTTCATCATAAACACACATTATATAGGGTAGAACATCCTTACAAACAATTTTGGATACTTCAGATAGCATATTGAAACTCATCCTAATTTGGATATGTCAGAAAGAAAATCTATCAACCCAATACAAGGTCCAAAAAAAAATAGAACAGCTCCGAGGGAAGCTTCAGAATTTACTTTTCGAGCTTTGCTCGGAGCCAGATTTCCCAAAGGTAGGTGTGTCCTGTCTCTGATAGAGATTTACGGAGTTTGTCACAGATATCACATGAATATCATGTGATGTAGTCGTTTCCACCTGAGCCCTACCTTACAGGCAGAACCAATGATACTCACTATTTAGAAGTTTTTGACAGGAACTGAAGAACTTGCAATTGAAGAATATCCGACAGTGCAGGACCTTTCACGTAATATGTGGAAATTAGATAACGTGTTGCTAATCACTACCAGAAAGTCTGGCATTTTGCATCAGATTTTGTGGTTGTAAACGTCCAGTTGAACTTTGAAGTCCTGTGTTAGGGTTTCTCGCCGCCGAGAGTCCGCTCGGGCCGCTTGCCTGCCGTATCAACTTATTAGGTATGGCGGAGCATGTTGACACGTATTTGCCCATCACAACTTTCGGCGACAAAGTGAACGGACGTGGGTAGACCTTGCTATCCAGCAAGGTAATGTCGAAGCCCGAACAACCTAGTCACATGTTACCGAAGAGTCTTGAGTCCGGCTTCTAGATAACCGTATTTATAGTTCAACGTGTTACAGGCGTCCTTCTATTGCAGCTACCATGACGAGCACGGCAACCTGGACCCCACGCTGCTCTGTGGACGAAGGTATGTCTACCCTACCAATGCAGCAGCTTGCTGATGTGTAATAGCGGACAAAATAATCACAAGATCGGGAAGTCTATTCGAGATTGAGAGCCGTGTGAGTGTTCCGCATGTCAGCATTCTGGCTTGCTTTGAATGTGATATAGGTCGTCGATGGGAGAGTCTTGAAAGTCTGGAAAAATCTCTGGCCATCCACACGGGAATTCTTCTTGAAATGGACCAAGGAGCACGCTGACAAAACTTATGTGGTATACGAGAAACAGCGCTTCTCCTTCCAGGAAATGCTAGAAATGGCTGTTAAATGTGCGGCCATGTTTAGAGATGTTTACGGTGTTAAGAAGGGTAAGTTAACGTCCAGTCGCCTTTTCCGAGTCAATGCTACAACCCACCTCCAATACAGGTGATCGAGTCGTTATCTGCTCTCGAAATCTTCCAGGTTACTACGTCGTGTTCTGGGCTTGTCGTATGTTTTGCAGCCATGCTTCAACAAAACTGAAATACTGAATCCTGCAACGCAGACCTTCTCGGCGCTGTAACTGCTCTCGTTAATGCGTAAGGTCCAAATGTGCTTCCGATGTTTCATGTCCTGATCCACCTAATAGGTGTCTATCTATAGACCGCCTCAGACGCTGTATCATACTCACAAAATGCAGGCTGGTCATCTTTGATCCCGAGCGAGCCGATAATATCGAACCGATCGCTGCTGACATTAAGGGCGCATCGGGCATTGAGGGATATCTGGTCCTTGAGGATCACGAAGGCAAAGGCCACTGGGAAGGCATGGATGTTTGGAGCAAAGTATTCCTCCAGTACCATAAGGATCCAGGAGAAATACTGTGTGACAATCCTCACATTGTTCCGGAGGATAATGCAACGATTATATTTACGTCGGGAACTACTGGCCTACCAAGTAGGTTTCATTAATTCATCCGGTCACGAAGGAGTCCTGATTTACATTTTCTTGTAGAGGGTGTTCTAAGCTCACAGCGTGCATTCCTGACTCTCGTGTTGACTGTATGGTGTATATTCTCAGGGCGGTTCAGGTGGTTCTCATGGATTTTATATAGTCAATGTCTTTGACTGCAAGGGGCTATATTCGGCGAGGCGAACCATTCCCTCCATTACCTGTTTCAGGTCCTCAGAAGGGAGCTTTGATTTCATCGCCATTGTTCTACATCAGCGGAATCACTCTGAGCGTAAAGCAGCTTCTCACTGCTAACATGAGCAAGGGCTGATGTATTCTTAGCTTCTTGGTACTTGTTTCGGACTCAAACTTATTTTGATGCGGAAATGGAGTGCACACGAAGGTGAGGATTGGCTCTATTTTGACCTGGATAGACCTTGTTACATCTATTTTCCCAGCTATAAGGTAACTTGCATCCTGTCCCGTGCATGGAAGGTGCTTTACAAATTAATGCTTTCAGACTTTGCAGAGAAGAGAACATTGTCATGACAGGAGGGTCTGTCGTTTTTTTCCTTGTTTCTTGCGACTCCTGCTGACCATCATGAGCATCTCAGTCCACCATCACTTCTAATTGATCTCCTCGATAGCCCGTCATCAGGTCTAACCTTGGAGAATGTTGGCGTCGCAGGTGCCCCAGTCTCACCGACTCTTCTCCAGAGAACGAAGGAGGCTTTCCCCCTTGCAACAATGTGGATTCCTTAGTACGATCTGTTCTATCTTGGTCACTGATTTTGCTATTTCGTAGAAGACATTTGTACGCTCTCACTGAGAGTAATGCCACATCGGTATCATTCGGTGGGAATATCCTTTCAAAGCATCTTGTTGCATTATCTGATGACGTCCTAGATGGGCCGGATTTTATCGCCAAGCCAGATAGCTGGTGCAGTCCAAGTATACTGCCTTTCCTGTATCATTAAGCTAATCCGTTCCAGCGGTTTTGTATCTCCGGTCAACGAGATTTTAATAATGAAAGACCATGTCAGAGCTGCTCCGGGGGAGGTGGGAGAGGTCTGGCTTCGTGGTCCCAACGTGATGAAAGGGTATTATGAAGATCAAGGTTCTGCCATATTCTGTTTGTTGCAGGACCTGCGCTGATGATCATGATGCTACACAGCCGCTACGGACAAGGTATGCAAAATGTGTATCCCAAGTATCTTTCCAGCGACTCATTTCCGATCAAGGTACTCACCAAAGATGGATGGTTGATGACGGGTGATCTTGGCTGCGTCGATGAAGAAGGGTATGTCTACATTAAAGACAGGATTGAAGACATCATTTTTCGTGCCGGGGAGAGCATTGTGAGTAGCCTGCTATATCTTGCTATAATGAGCCAACCATACGCAGGACCCTATTTCCGTGGAGAACGCCCTGTACACCGAACCAGCTGTTCTCGAAGCAGCTGCAGTGAGGGTACCCGATGATAGGCTGTGCCAGCTAGTGACCGCATTGGTCACCCTCAAACCTGGGTATCACGGAAAGATCAGCGAGGAAAAACTTTTGGAGACTGCGAGGAAACTGTGAGTGATATTCTCCAAATTGAGTTGCAGTTCCTCAGCCTATGAGTAGGTTACCGCCGTCCGCCGTCCCGGTCATGATTATTTTGAAGGATGGGGAGTTTGGTGAGTCCTTATATATTTAAAACGCGCACGTTCTAAAATGTAGGCAGATCATACGCCTTCTGGCAAGATAATCAAGGTGCAGTTAAGAGCAATAGCACAGGAAGAGTGGGTACGCAGAAAGAAGGAAAATACGCAGATGGATGAAGCGAAATCCACGTTGTAAGATTGCCCAATTGTAGTCCGTTATCAAGGCGAACATGCCGTTCGATAAACAGATATCTTTAGATGAATTAGTAATGCTGAACAGCAACTGAACAGAGCGGCTTGGCAGAGAAAAGCTGTGTGGTCAGCTAAGGTTCTATGAAAGCACTTCATTTCATTCGACATCCCGACGCGGTTCGATACAAGACGACGAGACCTAAGAAGCTTGGTTAGGAGCAACACTAAAATGATATGTTAGTATCTGCGCTTGACTCTCAATCAGGAGGATTAGACTTGTTTGTTATCCAGATTATACAACAAGACGGGCGACACCAGGCTTCAACCAACGCCCTCGAAATCGTACCTCCTCACCAAATGGTGATCTCATCAGCAGAGCGCGCCAGGCGTGGCGAGAATCTGGGGATGTCCAATCCAGCTAGGCGCACACCCGAAGAGCCGGTGGGTTCACCCACCACGACACCACCTGGTCGACATGGCTCAACCTTTCACAGCATCGTTGCCACGCCTCACATGAGACCGTCGATCCTGACCTGTCTTGCCAGGATACTCACCCCGCCCCTGTAGAACCAACGACATGCTCATACGATACTAAGCATGGCGAAAGAACGTGTGGCCACGGGTGTCCACGCTTCGTGTCCCTACGTAGTTTCTGGATATGCTACAGCCTTTCGTGGTTTTGATTTTTGGTTGACTGGCTTGATCGGTCTGAGACTTGGAAAAGAGGCTGTGCAAACGACTGCCTATTAGACGAGCGATATAAAATCGAATTGATACAGCAGGAATTGTGGTGGAAAAACTTGGGATAGCGAATAGCGATGTAGCAAGTGTTCAAAGGCTAAGGTACAGGAAAGATCCTTGCTTCAGGTGAACACTTTGTCGGGCCCATGCGTTTCATCTCTTCTCCATTTCCTTCCCTAAGCGAGATGAGAGAAAAGTAACTGCAGGAGATGAATTCACGTACCTTCCTAGACTGAGTTCTGGTAAGTATCGGTCGAGATGTGCATCGCTCTGCGTCTTGGTCTACCAGCGCTTTGGTCTTGGCAAGTTCAGCTATACGAGGACCAGTCAGACAGACGTCGGTTAAGATATCAAAAGAGACGTACTTGGTGAGAGTTGGATGCTGGACTCTTTCCAAACGGAGTCTATCAATCCTTCGACCGCTGCTTGGTGTCGTCGAGCGATGCGGACTTGACTTTCAGGGGCGATGGTGCTGTTGCGTAATCCACCAGCTGCGGCAGCTTGGGCTGTAGAAGCCGGAATGAAGTCACTCATAGGTCTTGTCTGATGGTGTCCTGGGATGCAGTTGGTATATCCCGGAAGTTCCGTGGACGCTGAGGAAAGCAGAGACACAGTCGAGACCGGTAGTGGTTTGAGAACAAGAGAAGCCTAGCGAGAGACAGCGTCTCATAGAGGAGTTGTGGAGCAGGATAATGTGCCCATTTTGGTTTCGGTATACCTGAAATTTTCAACAGTCTTGGTGACGCGTTGGAAGTGGTATTGGTACCCAAATTTCCGAGGTCGCCATCTGCTAGTACTACGTGAACGAGGCATTGCTTGGGAATCGTATACAGAGCCATGCTCTAAGAGAAAGGGAGAGAGTAGAATGCCATCTTCTGGTGGTTGTTGTTGCTGCCAGGTCCGGTGTCGGAATCGTTACTGCAAGGTCGTAGTCGGCGTCGTTGTCGATTGTGATGACTCGGACATCATATGACTCGTGACTCGTGATTCGCCACACGTGTCATTAATGAGCACGTGATGCCAACCTTTTCTTCTGAGTTCTCCGGAACGACCAGCATCACGGAGCAAGAATCGCCTAACGTCGTATCATTTCATCGAAATAATTGCTGAAGTCTGTCTGTACACTCGGAATGACAGACAGAGGCACAGATCACCGGCCGCGATCACTATTCACTGAGACTATTGGGATAAAACAGGAGGAAGCCTTGTAACAGAAAATCTCGCGTGTCAGACACGAGGATCACAAAAGAAGTTTGCCAGGCACTTCCGGTAGCGACTGTTGCCATCAACAACGGCACTAACGCTGGTTTACTCTCCGTGAGGACTCTCTCTGCTGGCCAACCTCATCTAATCCAAGAGATGGA
This sequence comes from Desarmillaria tabescens, assembly GCF_030435595.1. Classification (NCBI taxonomy): domain Eukaryota; kingdom Fungi; phylum Basidiomycota; class Agaricomycetes; order Agaricales; family Physalacriaceae; genus Desarmillaria; species Desarmillaria tabescens. Next base: position 254,625 of record NW_026848323.1, read on the forward strand.
CAGCTACCTGAAGGGATTGGAGAAGGAGGTCCTAGGTAAAGTTGAGCGCTTAGAGAATATAGGGTGGGAGGCGTACAAGCCATGATGAAAGACGAAATGAGAATGAAGCGTGAGCACCACTGCCATTCTTCGCTTCCCCCATCCTAACTATTCAACCAGGGTGAATTTACTCGATCTATGTATCTTGTCACGCCATAGAGGCACAATAAAACTGGTTTTCGTCATCTTGACTGTATCAAAAGCTTGGCTTCACCTCAATTATCCGCGATACAACCGTATGGATGCAGTCGTTGCTGTCCGCAGCGAACTACCATGGTGCATCTTTGCAACATTTAAACGCCATCAGACTTAAGCCTTATTGATTCCGCTCTCCCAGCGCATTTTTTCAGGGCTGTTGCTCACGAGCCATAGTATTTGCATGCCCATGTGAGCTAATATACTCCGATATTATAGACGAAAAACGCAGAGCGGGATAACACTGGAAATTTAGAATCGCACCTATGAGTTCTCGACGCTTCTCTCACATTGATCCTCTCCCATCATCCATTTCAGGGCCTGTACAATTTTCTAGCGACCTGCTGCCTCGCAACACATCATCTAGGGACCCGGTCTCCAATAGGGGTGCGTCAGGCAAAGCGGCACCTGAACAATGTTCTGAAAGTATTCTTAGCAGGCATAAAGAATATCGACGTCGTCACCGGCGTCTTGTTCATAACCGACAGATACTCTCACGCCCTACATATACACGGCCATAATACGCATATTGACCCTGATTTCCGAAATGTCGCGGGTGTGCATCTTTACTTTCCATGGATCACCTTTTTCCCTTAGCGTGCCAAGAGCAAGACCTCTCTTTCCCTGCGGGCCGCCCGGGCCCAGAGCCCTTGCACTCGCAAGCAGAATGGTCTATTCGTCGCGCTCGATGCAGAAGAATCCGATAGATACCCGAGACTGTTGTATAAAAGGAGGGTCACAGAAACATTGACAGACAACCAGTCCTTGGTTTTCATTCCCTTCTCTCTTTTACTTTCTATACTCGGTTCAGCATGAAGTGAATCTCTCCTTTCTTCGCCGTCGCTGCTTTCCAGCTCGTTTCTGTCCTGGTACGCGTTGCGACCCCCTGTGGTGGACCGCTGACATACTCACGCGCAATTTTAGGCCGCCCCAGCGACTGAGATCGTCAAGCGGACTAGCACCAGCGAGTCCGCCTCAGTCGGTTATGCTACCTTAAACGGAGGGTAAATCCTCACTAGGTTATGCTCATCACAGCATCCTTACTCTTGCTTAGCACCACCGGAGGAGCTGGCGGCACGACCACCACTGTCACCACTCTCGCTGCCCTTACTTCTGCCGTTCCCGGTGACTCGGCCAAGATCGTCATCATCAGCGGTATATCAGCAGCCTATTCTCACCTCTTCCACCAAACTCAGTGACTCGTAGTTCCCTTGTTCGAGGTTTGATTTACTGGCGTGTGATGATGGCTCTCAGAAGTCTCCCCATATAAGCGCTTCTACAAAGAATGGCTTCAAACAAACACGACTGGGGTTCCACTCTGGCAACTCTGAAACGCTACAAGAAGACAAATCCGGCTCTGCAGAAGACCCAATCAGGTTGCGTGCTTATTTTTGCACACGGTGTAGGATTCTGTGAGTAATACATAGTTCAGCTTGCGGTGATCACAATATGACAAATATGAATATCATTCAGACAAGGAACAGTAGGAGCCCACTATAAGCCATCTGTTCAAGCTTGACACTCAAAATACTATTCGCGAAGCCTGGACAGTAGACTGCCAGAATCATGGGGAAGTGGCTATCCTCAATGAGAAGATTCTCGTAGAACACCGAGGGGTACTGTGTGAGCCCTTTCACAAGCATCCTTCTGTCACGACTAATCATCGCGGAAGCTATCCACGACTACGCTGAGGCCTTGGTTATCCTTCTCCGTGATCCTCTAGGAGATTCTAATCCGGAGTATAGTCGAAAGGACAGATTCGTTCTTATTGGTTATTCTGCAGGTACTGTGGCTTGGTAAAGACTATCACCTTGAGCCATGACTTTATCTAAATGGTAGGCCTGTTGACAACGTGATGGCAGTTGGTGTATTTCAATCCTCCCAGTAACATCATGTTCGATAGTCTTGTCCTCGTTGAGACCCTCGATTCATCATCCGTCCGCCGAGGCCCATCATACTGCAGTGTCCAAGGCGTTTGCTGCCATCAACAACCGTCATGATATTTGGCCTAGCCGCGAGGCCGCTAAGGCTTGGCTTGGTCACTGTTTTCCCTGGAAAAGTTGGGATCCGGAGGTCCTGGATATCTACGTAGTGAGTATCTGGCCGTCGATTTGGCCAGTAGCTCCACTCATCGTTTCTCCAGAATCATGGTCTACGTCCGCTGCCGACGGCGTTCTACCCCGACAAGACTGGTGGAGTCACCTTGAGCGCCATATGGGTGGACAAAAATGCCACGCATTGAAGAGATGCCAAAACCTTGTTCACAGCACTTTGAAATCTAAATCGTTGTATCGGTTCATATTGTCCATGGCACCAGGAACGATCTTATGTGTGTATAAAGATTTTGCTCGTCAACGAAGTCACTCATACCGTCTTTAGGTCGCGCGAAATTCAAGACTCGATCGTCGATGCCAGTCAAGGACGAACTTTCGCTTCTATAACTCGAGTTCCAGGACCGGGACACTGGAAGAATCATCATTCGCATGACGAGTAGGCTAATTGTAAACAGGTTTTACAAGAAGCGCCGAAAAAGATGGCGGACGCATTTGTGGGTCATTCTAGCTACTCCAATTCCACTTCACAGGCTGTAGCTGAATGTTACTCGGCTCGAAATTTTTATATTCAATGTTGGATTAGACCGCCTACAATTGTTACGTCTGAGTTGGTTATACTCTGTACTATTCTTATCTCGTCCAATCAGAATTCATTTTTGACATTTCGTGATATGTACAGTTGGCGCCAAATATCACTAAGTATCACTGTCAGATAATGTTGCTACGATCTGAATGATCTGTCACCTTGACTGCTGTGAATACAGCATAGTCAACTCGGTCAGTCCTGAGGAGAAAATAGTCTGATTACTCGCCAGTGTTTCTCTGGCTTATCTCGTCAGCAACATGGCAGCACGAATGCAAATCCAATGCATCTACCAGTCTTGTGACACGTCATCCCAGTCATTTCATTGGATTTTATGATCAACCCCCGCATGATGAGTTCACGCCGCAGAATTAGCAGCAGCAATATATATGTAAACAAGTGAAGACGATAGTACAGAGCACAGTAACAGAAGATTTTGAAACACATGAATAACACTCCCGTTTTCCCTCTTTCTTCAGAGGCTTCCGACCTTAGAACTAGGGTTAGTCTGTGCTTCGACTGAGCAAGGTCAATGCACCAAGTCACTGTAGAATTACTCACGGAAGAGTTTATGTCCGTATCTTCCGCGATATCAGTAGTGGACGTCATATTAATATCAACACGCCGCTGGAAGGGTCATAAATAATCGTGAAATGAAAAATAAGCAGGGGGCATATTACATTGTTCGGGTTGGAAGTTGCAATAGAGAGACTCAACATGTCGGCTTCGGTCGTAAAGTGATCATGGACCAGGCTTAGAAGGTCGGCGAGCGTTCAACCTACAGAAGGGAGGTTGTAAGGACGGACGATTTCACGGGGGATCAGGAAACGAACGTAGCAAGTAAGGAGTTTGAATACACTTGGGAAATTTTGAATTTATTTCAAGTACGCGGAGGAAAAGATAAGTTTCACATACAGTTCGCCACGACTTGATAGACTGCGAGATATACAAGATTGCCAGGGTATGCTGTGTTCTGAGAGGCTCCAAGATCAGCGTGTGACGATATGTGAGGGTGATAGAGTAACACACAAAGGCAATGACAAGGACATCCGCAACCCTGGGGATGGATTAGTTACCCAGACAGTGATAACATAAAAGTATGGCATGTCTTTACGCTATTATAAGACCATTATGAACCGCGTAGACCATGAGTCTGTTAATCATCGTGTCGGTACTATAATAGAGTTTATCTTTCAGTCGGTCCACATGAGCCACAGCAAGGACCGCCGTACCGTTTGATCCCAGTGCGACTGCTATGGAGATAATAACAAAGCGACCCCGCGACCAGTATATCTGTCACTACGTGGATAGGCACTGAAGCCTTAACGAGACTCTGCATGACCGAGATAAATATGAATCAAAATCAAGTTCTGTGGATGCTTCATTGCTTACAGTCATACTATGGACTTCAAAGCGAGCGAAGTCCTTAAGTTGTATGCTGAAAACGGCGATAGTGAGACAGAGACATCTAAGAAGCACCACCTGTCCTGACCTATACGCGGTGATACCTAAAAGGCGATAAAACCAGGCTTTCGACTGAAAACTTTCATATGGGTAGCTTGAATACGCACCTACGCTGGTTCCTAGAACAGACTACGTCAGAGAAGGGTAAGAAAACAATATGAGAGACTCCTCACCGAAGCGACAGACTGGCAGAATGATCTGGTTCCAAGATGAGTATCGCCGAACACCGAGGAAGCATGGGAATCTTACGGTGGCAGCCAATAGGGGCACGTTGTGATTCGACACTAAATAAAGCGCATTAGGAAGCAGCAATTGGATGAAAAGAATTGCTCCAACAATAATATATCCGTCGGGCATAAAATAGGTCAACAAGCAGACCAATAAGGCCCTATGTTTATTCTTGTCAGAGACAGCTTAAAGGTAAGAGTAGCATTAAGTTACGTACTGTGACAGTGATGTTGACCTACATAACATATAAGTTAAGATTTCATGCAGACAGACATGTCGGATACTCACACATAGCGTCCTAGCATGTATTGAATTCTTAATATCACACGAACAAATACGGTACTTACCAAATTGCTTGAGCTAGAGCGGCTGGATCCCCGTAATGTAGTATGACATAATAGTAAATGGCATGGCCAGGGAATGCTACATGCAAAACTTCCAAAATCCTGTGCAAACCTGTAAGAGTCGGGTAGTTGGCTGGTAGCGTTAATACCAACCATATAGCGGCCACCTGCGAGTTTGTTAGTAACTGGCGGATTAGGGAGCAATTTGTACGCTTACCCACACTTTGAGGATGGTAACGTCAGAGTAGCGAGTGAAATAATACCAGGTTTGAGTGCAGGTGACGCCAAACAAGCTATGTCCCAAGGAAATCAGAATACTAAAATGAGTGCATCTGGGGAAGTTAACTCAACCATGCAGACACGATGACACCAATGAGGTATGCACCAAAAGTACCGTTGAGTGAAGATTCGGCCATTTGAAAGTCGCTAAGAAACAGCCTGGAACGAAATTAATGCCCTTATAACACCACGAGGGTCCTCGATGACGATGGGTACCAGGTATTGGATGCACGAAATCAGTCAGAGTTCCTTACCGTCCCATTGATCACGGAAAAATAGTCTTCTCTATGAGCGCAGAATAGATCGCAGGATAACACGTGGATGTGGTTACAGCATGTTGAGCCACCGCTATTCCGAGTGGGCAGATCAGTCAAACTGACCAAAAAGCCTATAGGCAGATTCTCTGCGCATAAACTAAGAAACCGCGTTCGGGTGTATGGGGAATCTGTGTTATAAGATCGATTCAGGTGCCTGCTGGACTCCATGAGAAAAAGTACGAAAACCTTGAACTTGACATCCGAACTTCCCCGAGCATTATGGCTCTACCATATGTAGTCATTCTAGACTCGATCCAGCTCGCCGATGCCGCCATCATTAACATTTCAAATCAAGCGTATTTTTATCTTTCCTTCCTTCGCAACTTCATCATTGAACATCTTTCACAAAAATGCGACCCAATACTACCAATACCTCTGATAAATGCATCTGGAGTTCATCAACAGGATCTGATGCTCCAAGATCTGCCCCCTTTCCTCCATGTCTCCCTTACTGAACTCTAACGCTGAAGTTTCAAGAACGATGCAACAGTGCCGGGGATTATATTGATTGCAAGCGCCCCGTCTCGGTTTGGGGGTTGACTAGAGTGATACTCGTCCAACATGGCTGATCATGATATTGGTGCTACGTAATGGTACCGGCGTCAGTCCGTAGGCGCCCATAAGCGCCCATATCTCACTGGCCACTGCCCTCAATGAGTCGAAGGTCGCACCGTCCATCAGAAAATTTCATCGGTAGAGTTCATAGTTGTGGAAACGAAGCACCCCGCCCGAGATTACGACTTCTTCTCGAATCTGATATGTCAAAAGTCATACGACTGGTTCAAATGCTTGTTGACTTGAGCCAACTGTTCAAAGTTAAGCCCGAGCGGTAGTGGATTACGTAAGTTGTCGGAAAGCGACCAATCTAGATGAACGGATTGAGTCATTAAACAAACTACATAGAACAATCATGTGGGCGCTGTTAATGCAGCGCTGCTATGTACATCCACGAGGACAATACTGAGTGTCGTGGATAATGACTGCCCTGGCATAACGCGTTAAGACCCCAGATTTTCCAGAGATATGCCGTTACGAAGTTTCTGCAGTGAGAAGCGATGTCGCGCTAGCTGATGGTCACCAGAAATTTTCTATTCAATGCTCCGTGATATGAATGACTTGCGCCGTTGCCCCTTATGGATTCAAAAAGTTGGAAATCCTCGAATCATAGCAGGCATAGACGCAACATATTTCGGCACGAGTGTTAGCTTTGGACCTATCAATGACGTTTGGACGCGGTGAGAACTTTATGAATGAGAATGTTGTATCAGCAGTGCCAACAGGATACATTGGACGACTTAACCTCAATGAATTTGCAGATTGGCCGGGAGGATAGAATATGCGAAATATTGTCGAGCCGAAGGGCGGCTGAAGAAGAAAAATGGTCAGGCAACTACTTTCTGTTCAATTCTTTCTACACACCGATGAAATTCGTGAATTGACAAGATGTTGCACCAAAGATGAGCACACTAGCAGGATATAGACGCTCGAAACATTCAACGGAAAATACGAAAAAGAGTGGTGAGCAGTAGCAAGGCTGTAAAGGGCTGTAACAGGGTCTTTGTTTGGGTCCTATGACATCACCTTTGGTACCAAATACAAAATTTCCCGTCGGTGCTATTTTTGGACATCATTAAGTATTTTCCCCCCTCCATCCCCCGCCCTCCTCTTCATCTCTGTAACAATGCCGAAGGAAGTCGTCGGGATCCTTGGTGGGAGTAAGTCCTAGTATTAATCTGTCAGCAGGTTACTTAACATTCCACAGACTTCTCTGCGATATTCCCGGAATAACCTTAAATATCTATTTCACGCAGGTGGTGGCCAGCTGGGTCGCATGCTAGCCGCATCGGCGTCTCTTTTAAATATTCCTGTAGTTATTCTCGATGTTGGAGAATCCGCACCTGCCAAGCAAGTCATCGCGCACAGCGGCGATCTTTCGCATATCGATGGTTCATTCACCGATCCTCAAAAGATACACGAACTGGCGTCGAAAGTGGATGTCCTGACCGTAGAAATCGAACACGTCGATGTAGATGCCTTGGAGAATCTTGCTGCTGCCACAAGTGGTCGCTTAGCTATCCATCCCAGCCCTCGAGCGATCCGGATAATACAAGACAAGTTCCGCCAAAAGGAGCATCTCCGAGAGCATGGAGTCCCGGTGTCTGCTTTCAGAGAGGTTCAATCATCTCTTGATGCTATTACTTCTGCATCAACCGAGCTCGGTCTCCCTCTCATGTTGAAAAGTCGAACACTAGCCTACGACGGTCGGGGGAATTACGTACTTCGCGACATATCAGACGCGGAAAACGCTCTCGCCGCCCTAGGCGGACGGCCACTATATGCAGAGAAGTGGGTACCGTTCATCAAGGAAATTGCTGTTATGGTGGTACGATCGGCGGATGGGACGGTGAGGTCGTATCCTGCTGTAGAAACCGTCCACAAAGAGAACGTCTGTCACCTGGTCTTCGCGCCTCTTCGTAGCCGGTACCCTGATCTCTCTTCGAGAGCTCAAAAAGTTGCCGAAGCTGCAGTGGCGACCTTTGAGGGCGCTGGTGTTTTTGGCGTTGAGATGTTCCTCATGGAAGATGGTAAGCATTCGTTTGACTCTTCAGAAAGTTCCCGATCTCATTTCGCAGGTAATATATACGTCAATGAGATTGCTCCACGGCCACACAATTCTGGTCATTATACTATAGAAGCCTGCGAGACGTCTCAATACGAGAACCATCTACGGAGTATTCTATCATTACCGCTGGGTTCCACGGACCTCAAAGTCCCTTCTGCCGCGATGTTAAACCTGATCGGTTCTTCCTCTTCCATGTCCAGTATCACCTGCATCACAGATGTTGCCCTAACAATTCCCGGCGCTTCTACTCACCTCTACGGCAAGGCAAAATGTCAGAAAGGCCGCAAAATGGGTCACATAACCATCGTCGCCGACTCAGATGCCTCTCTCCGTACCAAACTCCGTCCCTTACTTGAGGCCACCCCAGGGAGCACCCCCGAGGAGCTCGAAAAATACACTCCTGTCCCTCCAAGTCCCGGGTCTGGCCACTCCAACAAGGACCCCCTCGTCGGGGTCATCATGGGCTCCGACTCAGATCTCTCAGTTATGCTTCCCGCTGCGCGCATCCTGGATAAGTTCAACATCCCCTATGAACTCACTATAGTATCAGCGCATCGTACTCCCGACCGACTCGTGGAATATGCCCGCTCGGCTTCGTCGCGCGGTCTCCGCACAATCATAGCAGGAGCAGGGGGTGCTGCTCATCTCCCCGGGATGGTTGCTGCCATGACTGCTCTACCCGTCATCGGTGTACCCGTCAAGGGAAGTTCGCTCGATGGTGTTGACTCGCTCCATAGTATCGTTCAAATGCCTGTAAGTTTTCGCTCCGTCGAAGATAATTACCTTCTTCCTCATGCGCACTCAGCGAGGTATTCCGGTAGCGACTGTTGCCATCAACAACAGCACCAACGCTGGTTTACTCGCCATCAGGATTCTCTTCGCTGGGCAGCCTCATCTAATTCAAGAGATGGACAGCTATCTGAAGGGGCTAGAGAAGGAGGTCCTAGGCAAAGTTGAGCGCTTAGAGAACATAGGATGGGAGGCGTACAAGCCATGATGAAGGACAAAAAGAATGAAGCGTGAGCACCATTGCCATTCTTCGCTTCACCCATCTTAATTCTTCAACCAGGGTGAATTTACTCGGTCTATGTATCTTGTCACGCCATAGAGGCACAATAAAACTGGTTTTCGTCATCTTGACTGTATCAATGGCTTGGCTCCATCCCAATTATCTGCGATACAACCGTATGGAGGCAGTCGTTGCTGTCCGCAGCGAACTACCATGGTGCATCTTTGCAACATTTAAACGCCATCAGACTTAAGCCTTATTGATTCCGCTCTCCCAGCGCATTTTTTCAGGGCTGTTGCTCACGAGCCATAGTATTTGCATGTCCATGTGAGCTAATATACTCCGATATTATAGACGAACAGTGTATAGCGGGATAACACTGGAAATTTAGAATCGCACCCTACGAGTTCTCGACGCTTCTTTCACATCGATCCTCTCTCATCATACATTTCAGGGCCTGTACAGTTTTCTAGCGACCCGCTGCCTCGCAACACATCATCTGGGAACCCGGTCTCCGATAAGAGGTGCGTCAGGCAAAGCGGCACCTGAACAATGTTCTGAAAGTATTCTTAGCAGGCATAAAGAATATCGACGTCGTCGCCGGTGTCTTGTTTATAACCGACAGATACTCTCACGCCCTACATATACGCCATAATACGCATATTGACCCTGATTTCCGAAATGTCGCGGGTGTGCATGTTTACAGATGTTTACTTTCCATGGATCACCTTTTCCCCTTAGCGTGCCAAGAGCAAGACCTCTCTTTCCCTGCGGGCCACCCGGGCCCAGAGCCTATGCACTCGCAAGTAGAATGGTCTATTCGTCGTGCTCGATACAGAAGAACCCGACAGATACCCGAGACTGTCGTATAAAAGGAGGGTCACAGAAACATTGACAGACAACCAGTCCTTGGTTTTCATTTCCTTCTCTCTTTTACTTTCCATACTCGGTTCAGCATGAAGTGGATCTCTCCTTTCTTCGCCGTCATTGCTTTCCAGCTCATTTCTGTCCTGGTACGCGTTGCGTCTCCTGTGGTGGACCGCCAGCATACTCACGCGCCATTTTAGGCCGCCCCAGCGACTGAAATCGTCAAGCGGACTAGCACCAGCGAGTCAGCCTCAGTCGGTTATGCTACCTTGAACGGAGGGTAAGTCCTCACTAGGTTCTGCTCATCACAGCATCCTTACTCTTGCTTAGCACCACCGGAGGAGCTGGCGGCACTACCACCACTGTCACCACTCTCGCCGCCCTTACTTCTGCCGTTTCCGGTGACTCGGCCAAGATCGTCATCATCAGTGGTATATCAGCAATAATGTTGCCATGGTTGCTAGCCCTGACACCCTCTTTAGGAACCATTACAGGCAACACTGTCGTAAAGGTTGGCTCCAACACCTCAGTGCTCGGTGCCTCCGGCTCCCGTATGTTTTCCTTCGTTTTTCACGGGTAAATCTGTCTCAATGACGCGTCGTATAGTCCTCAGCGGTGTCGGTCTTCGCGTCCTCGAAGAGTCGAACGTCATCATCCGCAACGTCAAGATTCAAAAGGTACTCGCGGACGCTGGAGATGCCATCGGTATCCAAGAAGCACACAATGTCTGGGTTGACCACGTCGATCTTTCTAGCGACTTGGACCACGACAAGGTATGTTCTTCCAGGTTCTAAACAAGGTAGTTGCTCATTTATCTGCTCAGGACTAGTAAGTTCTGTTCCTCCTTCCCCAAACAAATTCCGACTTGGTTTCTCTTCAGCTACTACGGTCTCCTTGACATTACACACGGCTCCTATGGCATCACTGTGACCAACAGCAAGCTGTACAACCACTGGAAAGCTTCGCTCGTCGGACACTCTGACAGCAACGGGAGCGAGGATGTCGCTCTCAGAGTCACCTTTGCTCTTAACTGGTGGCAGAACCTGAACTCCCGTGGTCCTTCCTTCCGTTTCGGTATGAATGATTGCTCCTTTCATCTCGCACAATGCTCATCGATTCTCACAGGCCAGGGCCACATCTTCAACAACTAGTGAGTAGTTCTTCTGAGATTCGAGATGTAAACTCATCATTTTTAGCTATGTTGACCTGAATGACGGCATCAACACCCGAGATGAGGCACAACTCCTTATCGAGAACAACGTTTTCACCGGTAACTATCCAGTTTCCCAGTATTAGTAGTACTCGCGCTTAGTATGCAACAGGCACTGAAGATGCTATCTACTCCACTGATAGCGGCTACGCAGTTGCTTCTGGAAACGGTAGGCTAATCCTTCATTTCTCACGACACTTGTCTAAACAGTCGTATCACACAGACCTTGGCGACGACGGCACGAATACCGCTCCAACAGGAACCATCTCTGCTTCAAGCCTCGGGTATTCTTACACGCTCCTTGCCACCAACAAGGTTGCGTCGTACGTCCAGTCGAATGCCGGCCAGACTCTTTCGTTCTAAAAGTCACGTCGTGGTAGAAATAGTTGTTAGACTTGTCAATCACTGGGAAATAAATAAAAGAATCTTATCAAGTCAAAAAGAAAAGAAGCAGTAAATACACATCGATCTCAGCGTGATCTGATCGTGATTTGTCAAAATCCTCCTTGCCTTCTTTCTTCCAACAATCATGGGTAAGGGAACAAGTCCAGTGATGACCAGCGAAAGGTTAACCATAGTACTCTAGTTAATGTTACAGGGGAGATCGAAATCCTCAAAGGTGAGATATTCCCTTACAATTATGTCGATAACCCTGAAGTATTGGGCGCCGGTTATGTTCAGAGGCCATAAAGGAGCATGGCACTCTCAATACCAATGGAAAGAGCAGTGTCTCCTACGGCGTACTCTTCGATAAGACCGCCAACACTCGTACGTCTGATTTTTCGGAGTCGAATAGACTATCTGCATGTTTTGCTTTCAAAGTGGAAGCATTGAACGGAACGTTGCGCGCGGCAAAGCGCCAGAAGAAGGTAGTTTTAATTTCTGAGCCTTTCCTCAAACTCTTACTCTGGCGGTGCTGGGTCACGTATAGATTGCCTTCGACGGCGAGTTGCTGATGATGCCTAGAGATAAAGATGTACAAGTTGTTCTGCTGGAGGCGTAGTCGATAGTTTCTTGTTCACTTACAATTCCAGGAAGCAGGATCTTATATAGCGTGTTTTGTAGTAAGACTCGACAGCGCCGGAGAATAAGCGAAGACACAGCAATTTACTGTACTCGCAACAACGGAGCCTGTAGCAATAATAACGTGTATGAAGTTCGCTTCATATATCATCGAGCCGTTGTATCATGAATAATTGTCCAGATAGTGTCAAAAAGGTATATGTATACAGGTATAATGATGCTCGATGTCCGTACAAATCAACGCAATGAGTATATACACCATTACCAGCCAGAAAAGCCTACAAGCTTACCGTCCCAACTCCACCATATCATCTCATCTTCCTCATTCTTCACGTCTGTTCCCAGATCCGTGCTCGGCTTTTGACACGCGACCCACAAACCCTCGATCTTCGTCTTTTTCTTGCTGGTCCTCGGTCCATGCCCTGCGGCCCCGAGAAACTGTTCCAGAAAGTTATCCATAGAGGCCGTGACATTCTGTCGAGGTATCCACGAGGGATGAACAAATCGTCTTGGGGCGCGAATCAATATATGTGTCTGCGTAGGACCTACAGTGGTCTTCGTAAATGAAAACAGATAGAACGTAGGGAATGACTTACTTATCTCAGATGCCAATCCGTCTCCATCGCAGTCTGCCGATACGAGCGCTCGCGAGAGTAGTCTGTCGGCAGTCCGAAGGATACGTTGCTCTTCGGCGAAGGCGGATGGTGGTGGTGGCGAAGATGCCCGGTCGTTCTCGTCGTCGTCTGACTCTGCTTCATCTGAGTCGTCCGCGTCACTCTCGTCCGAGTCGGACGGGTCCCTCTGCATCGTCGTCACTGTTCTGGCTTTCTTGATCGTCATCATTATCGCATTCATCGTACCATCGCTCTCACTGGTTCCACCTTCAGTCCTCCGAATACGTAAATCATCTCTCTGTCCCCCACACCTTTGCCTCCAAACCATCCACTACCAACATGACCTTTGACTTTGCAGGTCCCGATGCTAGGTCCTATCAGATTCGCCATGTAAGCTCTACTTGTATGTATAGCTTTCAGATCGTTGCTCCTGAGGGAAACATCGAGCAAAAGCAGTAGATAAGGCGGTGAACGTCGTCCCTAAATGCGACAGCAACGTGTCGAAAGAATCCAGTAACTCTGACCGCAATTTCGTGGTGCGGGCGTTGGCCTAGCATTCCGTAAGTTCAAGACATATTCATAAAGAAGCTGCGTACATTTCCTGTGATCGCTATCCGAGCCAGCTGCGGAACAGGCCTTATAACATCCTTCAGTCACCGATCGATTCTACAAGCACCCTCAACTTACAAAGGAACCTGGTTCTTCAGGAAAAGGACATGGCCTAGTAGACTGCAGGCCATACTTGCAGCAATAGTATCCGTTATTGAGTCCATGTCGAGTTGTACCGATGGGATTTTGCTTTCTTCAACGACAGTGTCTTTGCCACTCTCTTCGACTGTTTTCACCGCGGGCATTTGTTATCGGTCGCGGAGTAGACGCAGGTACAGATACAGGTACAGATAAATCGGGATTCGAAGGAGAAAATGATGGCGCAAGCAGAGGCATGATGAGGAAATGGGAGGCTCGTTGGTAAGTGGTGGTAGATGGTGAAGAACCCAAAAAAGAAACAGGGCGTTGTCAATTGAAGCTCCGCCACGCGTCCTCTCACGTGGTTTGCCGGTGCGGCATCAATCTTTTGATTCCCGATTCTTTCCGAAGTACTTACGGTGTATCACTTCATCGTCCCAATATCTTCCTATTGGTTCTAGACTGAATTTCCGTGCATTTCTACTTCAGTCTTTGAATACGTCTTTGTCAAATGTCCCCCAGACCTACTTGAGCTATTTATTTTTATCGGTAAGCCTGTGCATCTTGAACCACGAAATGTGTAGTTTTTGATCTTCATCCTTTTGCACTAGCACTTTAACGTGTCTCGTTTCATTGGACTCTAATGTAGTGCTGATGGGCGCGTTGTTCCAAAGCCGACAAGCTTGCGAACCAGCTGCCGGTTCTTCGTACAAAGGGAAAGAATCGGGGACCTGGCAACTGCCGCTACTGAATTCTCGAACCCTTCAAGTTCGAACTTGAAACCTCACTGGTAAAACTTCCAAGGTTTGCATACATACTGTTTTATTGACAAGCCTTTCAGAATAGATAATAAAAAAACTTTTTAAAGTCTTATTGAATCCACCATGGGTTAAAACGCGCTTCTTCTGCTGTCTACGTTCGAAATATCAATGGTTAGCTGCACGTCTGTTGCAGATGCACTTACAGCAACGTGACCACGTTCCTCTTCTCGACATAAATGTGCTATCTCGTGAGTCTCCATTTACTTCTCCTCGGCTGTTGTTAATCCCAGCCATGAAGGCAATGATCTACATTTTTTTTTACTAACCCAATGAGTTTGTGGACAACGAGAATGAACTTCTTATCATACCTTAAAAATGAACCGGCACTATTCTATGCTATACATCAATTGACACCCAAGAGGAGAAAGGTATGCTGTGATGATAACGTTTAGCCTAAATGATTTATCCTCAGAACGGAAGATTACAGCGCTCACCTGGCGGCGTGCCTATCTGGATCAAGAACGACGCAAATACCGGTATGATCTTATCGATTTCATTCGGATGAAATCCGGAATAGACCCGTCGCTCAAGGTTTTGTCAGTGCTCTCACCGATATATTCTGGGATGACGGGTCCTGTCTTGACCTATTGAGTCTCGAGGCTACCGCTACTTGGCCGCTTACCACAGGACACCGTTCATCCTCTAGATGCAATAGTACCTGGATACTGACGCCGCCTTTATAATGTCAAGCGCCCACGTTTTCTCGGTTCTACTCTCAAGGCGACGGCGTGACTGAAGGCCCACAAATATTTTGCTTATAGGCTAATCTGTCTATTCTTTTACCCTCTCCTGGCGAGGATATCACCGGCGGTGCTTATTACTATCAATGTTGTTATCGACCCCGAGGTCATCAGCGCGGAGTGGAAGACTTCAAAAAATTACCACTTAAAAGGTGCTTCCGAGGCCCTCGGGTCATTTATACTCCGATAAAAAGGATGGTTAGAATCACGGGGCCGTTCTCAAACGAAGTGAGTGGCAAGAATGGGTTCCATCTGTGACAAACGCGACATGATGGCTGACTACGAAATATACAGCTTCAAGTTTATATACAATACCCGCGGGAATAAGCAAACACGTAAGTAGATCCATACGAGAACCCAACGGCGACTGCCATGAGAACCTCGAGGTCTTAAAAAGGACCCCAAATTGTGTTCTCTGCTGTATCCTCATTACCACGATGAAGACTGCAGCGCCAGAAACGCGCACAGTCGAGCTTGGCGTATGGAAAGTTGTCCTGTTGAACAATGCGCGCTGGGATTATCGAAGCAGATGGAACAACCTATTGCTGGCGTTTCCCCTCTTTCGAAGACTCGCTATCGACGTTTATACCTTAGAGCCGACGTTATCGATTCTCTTTATCTTGGAAAAAATATGGTCGGGCGTAGAATCTGCTGTTTTGCTCTACCTTTCCATTCGTCTTTTGCGGATCGTACGTATCATTCCATACTCTATATTCTGCGTGGCTCATCCCAATTATCAGATCGAGGTGGGACTCGTTTCTGGGACTTTGGATTCTTTTGCAATCCTGGGTGCCGTGGCAATGCGTCTATGTTGCGTCGTCCTGGCCGCAATCCTGTCATGGGCAAAGTATGCTTCCGGATGTTTCTTCTTGGTATGATGGCGTACTGAATAATGTCCAGTGACGGTATTCGTCCACTTTTGAGAACTCGTGTTACGACACATTTTGAGCTGCACCTCATGCAAGGCAGGTCCTGCCTAGAAAGTGTCTACATCATCTCACAGATGTCTTTATTTTAGCTCGCTTGCGCATCGACGTTCCAACCTCCCAAGGTATTTTTGTGATCGCCAATAATACGATAACAACTATCTTACTCCGCCGTAGAAACTAAAAGTAAATCCAATGCCTCTGCACAACACGCATGGAGAGCATTCGAAGACGTGGTGTGTTTCCTTCAGCAAATAGTCACCACGGGGAGCGAGCTGGCTCTCATCGTGCAGTCTTGTCGCGCAACCGAATCCCCGCTATTCGCGGTTTTGTGCATAGCAAAACCTCTGTATCACGGTTTTGGTACGAGAACACTGTTCAACCAAGGTATGCTTTTGAGTTGATGACTTCATCTGATTACTTACAATTTTCAGCCCACATCGGTTACACGGATAACAAGTTCTTCCAGAGGATGAAAAGTTTAGTTCAGATGGCTTCCGATGCATATAGGTCGGAAGTCTTGGGAAGCGACCTTGTCAGTTATATTATCACAGGTACATCTGGCCTACGTATTTTCGCCTGTCTGGCATGATATTAACACTTGCTTTCGCATAGAGTATCAGAAGGCGACGTCATCGTTAGGACTCACATCTGATGACTGGACTGAACTCCAATACTCTCGACGCACTGACCCTTTGATGAGAATATTTGAAGCCGTCCTGGGGGATGTTCCTATGGTATGATGTCGCATCCTTTTCAGAAATGGGTTAGACCATACTGACCTCATACCCTCTAGATTTACTACTCAGTGGCAGTTATCATGAAACCATCGAAATTCTCTATATCCTCCATCGCCATCCTGATTCAGTCGTCTGAAACCTTGGAACAGTCATTGCAGGGAATCCTGCGCGACGTAGCCCATTTTCGGAAGCAATGCGATCAGCTGAGGATGATTTACGAAGCAGATAAGATCAGTAATAAACTCGTAGATGGAAGCTTGTCCTACCCCTCGGAGAAGTCACAAGGAATGTCCTTCGAGCTTCGGTAAGCCCCTTTTTTCAGTTAGAGCGGCGCCGTACCTAAATACTCTCCGAACTCAGTGATCTGTCCTTCTCCTACCCCGGGTCGCAATCCACCAAACCCGCCCTGTCGAATATCAACCTCTCCATCAAAGCCGGACAGCTTGTTGTAATTGTCGGTGCTAACGGCAGCGGTAAATCCACAATTATCAAGCTTCTCGCGCGCCTTTATGATCCATCGTCGGGTCCCGACTCGCTCATTGTAGATGGCATACCAATATCCCAGTACCGAATGTCTGAACTTCGAGAGGCGACAGCCATGCTGACGCAAGACCACTCGCTCTTCCCTGTTTCACTTGGTGAGAACATTGGTGTAGGGTACGTTCAGCATGTGAGAGACATGGAGATGATTGACCGTGCTGCTGAGCTCGGTGGAGCAGCGCACTGTTTGGCCAAATTGACAGAGGGGAAAGACACGATGCTAGCGGCGATGAATGAAGCATATGAGTTCGACGTTCCAGAGAACGAGGCGCATCCGCTACAGGTTGAGCTGAAAAGGTTCACTAAGAACATCCAGCTCTCGGGTGGTGAGAAACAGAGAATCGTGGCGTAGGTCTTATTCGCATTTTTCCTTGTTGCCCTGATATATACTTTGTCTGTAGATCCCGAACATTCATGCGTTTTGCGTCTGGAAAGGTGAAGTTTGTTGCTGTGGATGAGCCGAGTTCAGCTTTGGATCCTGAGGGAGAAGCATCACTTTTCGACAACCTCATCGATGCGCGAGACGGAAAGACAATGATATTCGTTACCCATCGGTTTGGGTACATAGCAAAACGCGCCGATCTTATCGTGTATGTTTGTTTCTTGTTTGCGAAACTGGCTGATCGATGAGCTGTTATTTAGATGTATGAAGGACGGAAGTATCGTCGAGACGGGAAATCACAAGGAGTTGGTAGAAATGAATGGAGAATATGCCAAGCTGTACAACATACAAGCTAACGCATTTGTGTGACACGATTGGTGTCATAAATACTAAAATATAAGTAGTGGTTGCCTGATTGTAATCATCGATTATTTCAGAAAATGGATAGCCTCTTCAATTGCAATAGAGTGGCAAGGCCTTGTTAGTGAGCAGAAAAAAATCGCGCATTGGAAATTTGTGGACACACAAAAGTATATATTTCCAAATGGGACTACCCCGCCTTCAACGACAGCGAAAGAGAAGTTTGAACGTATGCAGGAACACATGCAATTCACTCGTATTTGCGTTAACAGGGTTCTCGAACAGGACTACAAGTAAACAAAATAATTAAAGCTTTATGAAATGCGGAAAGCTGCGAAAGCGTCCATGTTCCATGGGTATACATAGTGATAGCATTCACGCAGAACGTCGTATCTCAAATCAAGAACAAACCGTCGAACGAATCATAGTTGTATTGGGATACAGATATCACCATTGCCGGAGTTCCAACAGGTCAACGAAGTGGCACAATCCTGTTAGAGTCACGCATCGGTAGATCAAGGACTTTATCTTTGTGTATTTGTAACCCGGCGCGTTCTATGGCTGCTACATCCAAGTTCCTGAATTCATTTTCCTATTGGCGAATCAATCTCTGTTATCTCCACTACTGAACTGATTGGATCCTAAACACAGATAGAAAATTTCGTGAAGTGCTCTGATATATCAAACATCGTATAGATGAACGCTGGCCTTGGGTCGCGGAACAATCTGGCATTTGAAGGGGGAAGGATGACTGACATTTGCCAACATTAGAAAGACGAAGATCACATGGACAATACGCACCTTGTTACGCCAACGGTGTAAGTAATTTCTGGGACATATTCTTTGCCTGTTTTAGTATCCAGAGGTTTGAGAATATCGAAGCAAGCAAGAATGTTGGCCATGTTGAGGAACAATGATGCTTCGGCAAGCACAGCACCTTCAAATGCACGTGTAAGCTCAAGGTGTATTACATGTTAGAAGGATAACTGCACTAACCAGGACATACACGTCTGCCAAACCCGAATGCAAGCTTACGAGGATCCATCTCATGCCTAGAGAGGAAACGATCCGGGTTGAAGGTATCTGGGTCATGATACACCGAAGGGTCGCGGCATATTGCCCTGTTAATTCATCAAATAAGAGGATTATCCCACGTCAACGTATGCCTTGGTGCTTACCAGATATTAGCTATCACTGTACTATCTTTGGGAATCCTATACCCGTCATAGGTGTCTTCTTCAATGACACGATGAGGAAGACCTTGTCTGCAATGAGAGGCAGGTGGTCAATCCATATTAGACGCTTACCAAGTCGGGCCGCAGGTGAATATCGTAATACCTCCTTGAAGAGGGCTGAGACATAAGGGAGGGAGGACTGGTCACCGAGATTAGGAAGACGCTGGTTACCCAGCACAGTGTCGATTTCATTTTGAGCGGCCTTCTGTACGTCAGGATATTGCATCATTAGAGCGACGAAAGAAAGCATGATCGAAACTGTCTGTGGAAATGATAGCTTAAGTGTGAACATAGCGGAATTATTAGAATTAAAAGAGGCGTACAGTATCCGCTCCTCCAGCGTATAAAGCAGACGAGCACCAGCTGATCATTCGTTCCTCTTCCCCGTCGACATGGTGCCCATCTTGCGGCTGAAGGAGTTGGGACGTGAACGATTCCTTGGCAGTTCCAGTAGCCTGAAAGGTACGTTGAACCCAAGTCACTTATTCAGCTCCCCGAAAACCCTTACCATATGCTCTTTTGCCCATTTATGTGGCTCTTGATCAATTTCCTTCATACGATCCCGAAGTGAGAATGCGAACCTCTTGAAATGCGCACCTGGCATCCAAGGAGGAACGAATCGCACTGAGCCAAAGGTGGAAAAATAGGATGAATATGGAGTGATGAGATAGAGAATTTATGCGTACGGAAGGGGAATACTTCGACTAGCCACCGACCAGGTTGAACCAACTGTCTATGAAGAACAAACGCCTCCTCCATCAGTGATACAAAGTAGTCATCCTCACTGGTAACGGGCCATCCATATGCGATGTCTAATACTATAGCCCCAGAGTTCCTATAGAGGCGTGAGATTTCCTGAGCTTAGAAACGAAGTTGTTCTCACCGTCGAAAGTGCTTCGAGAAGTTATTGGGTGTACTCACAAGCCCGTCTAGCAGTATTCGTAGTTCCCTCTCCAAAATGCCTGTATAGACTTGGACGGCTCTCGCGTTGAGGCCAGATTGAAGTAGCCGTCGATAGTTCTTGTGATTGGGATGTTGTGAAGAAATAGTGAAGACGGCCATTCCACGCCCTGCTAGCTCATTGAGCATCCACACCGTGGGCCGATCCGAGTAGATATTGGAACGATGTTCGAGAAGCGCTAAGACAGCCTCGACAGTGTTCAATACGATGAAATGTCGACGGAAGAATCTGTAATGAATTATTGCGCTCCCTACTGTGGTCTTAGGATGTGCGAGGGTCTGTGAATATAGTAAAATCATACCATATCGTCTGGACCATTCAGCGAACGTTGCCCAAGGGGCAGTCCTCGGCATTTGGTGGATATTTCCGGACAGTAGTTTCGGTGGAGGTCCAGGAGGAAGTGGCAAACCTGGATTGCGCAGGAAAAGTGCGCTCAAGAGTGCCAAGACGACGGTGAAGGCTGCAACTTCAGACCAGACGGTGAGCTGATCAAACATGGTGGACAAGATTCAAGAGATGAGGCTCGCTCGTGTGACGGTCATACACAGCTGTGAGTATAAGTATACGACGAACAGTGATTCTAGATTTATTTTAAGTCAATGACTCGGGTACTTTGAGATGTTTGGTTGTTTGGTTCAAGTTGTTGGCATGGTTTAGCGTTTGCGGTGACTTCGACAAAATTACGACCAAACTTTGTCTGCAATTGACTCGAACCGCCCATTTGTAGCCTAGTAGCCTAGTACGTCACTTCATGAATAAGAGCACAGCCGGAATTTGACATCGTGATTCAAATTTCTCCCATACAGCGTATTGGTGCTGCGAGCTGTTGAATACCTCATGAAGCGCTACAAGGTGCATTACATTCAACATTGATGCTAGCACTCAAGCTATAGACCTAAAATAGACGGAGTAACACAGCCTGGAGAAAGTATTTGACCTCTGTAAAGCAGAGTTCCAGATAAAGTTGCGACAGCTGACTCGGACCTGATAGGGGAATCCAAACAAGTAGTCATCTTTGCACCTGATTTAGACGCAGCCAGGACGTCAATAATGAGATTTGAGAGACGAAGAAGCCGCAGCGCGAGTGCCTTATGCCATTAAAAATCTTTGGGAAAAATAATCATAACGCGCACTGATACAGACAGACAAGTACTTGTCGGGGACAGGCGGCACCTCCCCAAATGCATGTGTCGAAAGAGGGGATCAATAGAGACGATAGAAATAAATGTCAGAACAAAAGAAGAGATGGAGATGTCGTCAAAGCATCTGAGTAATGCTAGCTTGAACTGAGAGTCTCAGCAAATGACGATGCTTGAAATTGGTGGACAAGGGCGGGAATCAGGAAACAGCCTGGTTCTAGAAATAGCACTGGTCTTCTCCATCTCCGAACTCTGTTGGCGCCAGGCACACCGAGTATATCAATGGCTTCTGTCACCCTACCTCGGAGCGTCAGGTGGGTGCGTGTAGTCCCTTTGATGTTTCCAAAGGTCGCAAAATAGCCTCTATATCTAGGATCCTTTCGCGAGACATCTCGTAAGAACGACAAGTTCATGAGTATTTCAGCGGGTATTGCAAGAAGATCCTGATACATTGTCAGTACAGATACTGATCATTATCAATCCGCACAATCACGACGGCCTCCATCGGTTATGAAGTTAAACATAGAAGTGATAAGGTAGTGCCGACGATGCTGTGTCCATTCACAGTGTTCGGCTTGATGTTATGAAAGACAAATGCTACCGATTCTTCCGTAGTTCGGAAGCTAGAGGAAACCCTAACAAAAAGTTCCAGTCAGTTCAACACGTAGTAATAGTGAAAATAACAGCTGTTATTCTTAGAAGAGACGTTCGTTCAAACAAGGGAGGACTCTACCGAAACCTTGGATTGCCGTACATCTGAGCTGAAATTCAGTATCGCACATGGTGGAGGCGTCAGCATGGATTGTGACACACTATATCGACGCTGCTTGATGGTCATTCAACTTAAAGTTGTCGCGATGGGGGACCAGGTGGTTGAGCGGTTGTCCGTCTGGTTCTGGCCTCGGGGTAAAACCGGAGGTTTAGTGGGTATTACATAAATGTCGAGTCCCACATGTCGGTAGCGGCGCAAGCGCCAGGTCCCCGATTCTTTCTGACTCCAATAATATAAACAATGTTAGCAGGAAATGTGTTTCTGAAGTCAAAAGACTACAGTTATGCAAGCGAGAGTGGACGCCGACGACAGTGAAAAGCTGAAACTGAGCATGCTGACAAACATCAGTCCCAGAAAGTATGCGGCTCGGACTCACCGTGAGAGAGTTGGTGAGAGAGCCCCACATTATATCTTATCAGTGGAGTATTTTCGTTCATGAGCCCACCTATGACCAGACTCCTTCCCATTCTCCTTCGTGGGGGGTAAAAGCTGCCTCGCAGCTGGAGGATAATTGAATGCTTACATATTATCTTATCTTATCTCTCACGTGATGTTTTGATCTTTCTGAACCTTATTTTTTTTTACCCCCCACTACGGAGACTGGCAACAAACCGGGTGGCGCATTGGTCGTGTTTGGCTGCTCCCTCCAGCTTGCCCCCCTGCTGAATGCTCAACACCCATCGAAGGCTGCCTTTATGAGCCGCATATGTCACATCATGCCTGAAAAGGCTGAAGAAGTCCAGGCGAAGCGCTATGCAGGCAAAGGCGAAGATAAATGAACTCAGAAGACCATGGAGGATGGAGTAGGGTGCAAGTGTAGGTGGGAGTAGCAGATAAAATATTATAGCGTTGGTAATACAGATATCTCATTTACACATACAGCGAGGAGCAACACATGCCACGAACAAGGTGAAATTGAGGAACAAACTGAGGCTTTCAGACTTGTGGAAGGGGGCAAGCTGGAGGGAGCAGCCAAACACGACCAATGCGCCACCCGGTTTGTTGCCAGTCTCCGTAGTGGGGGGTAAAAAAAAATAAGGTTCAGAAAGATCAAAACATCACGTGAGAGATAAGATAAGATAATATGTAAGCGTTCAATTATCCTCCAGCTGCGAGGCAGCTTTTACCCCCCACGAAGGAGAATGGGAAGGAGTCTGACCTATGACGCGCATTTTGCGTAAAAATCATGACAAATTTAGCCCCTAATTTGACGAGTTGGCAGGAGGATGGTCGTTATCCCCTCTTGGTACTATCGCGCAGAGTTTCCCTACGGGGTTATCATCCCCCGACTCTTCATGTTGCTATGTTGAACTACCTCTGGAAAGGTAGATGGGCTACCACTGGAGGGTGTGTATAACAGGAGATACGTGCCGCAAAGAAAAAAAAAAGTTTAAGTTGTCGCGCGATGCAGAATGTCACGTGTTAAAGATTGACCACGACAAGTGACGTCACAAGTGGCACGACCGTCGTCGTCATCTTTGTCCTTCTTGGCCAAGTAGTCTCCCTCGATCGACTCAAAATTGGCATGTAATGCAATGTCATTAAGTATTTTCCATCAAGGATTGACTGAGAGACAGGCCTTGACGAAGTGATACCTGATAGGTGCATTTATCTAAAATACTTGCTCACTTTCATTACAATTCCTCTTCGTAGAGGACGGAACCTCTGGAGCAACGCGCCTGATAATCGTGGCAGGTGCAAATATCATTGGATTTGTCTTTCATCGCCAGTCCGAACGCCACGTGTCATCGCGTCCTCCTACTGATGTCACCACCGACCCTATACCTATATTATTCGACAATACCGAGAGCCCATGCCTTCAGAAAGCTTAGGGGGACATTCCGGGCTCGCTTGGAAGGGATGATCCTAATGGGGAAGTTGGATTGGGCGGCACCGTCCAATGCGATGGGGAATGGCCGGAGAGACACGGAAGAAACTGTGATGGATGAAGGTGCATACATTCTCGACTCCTTCCTGTATCTTCGGCGTTGGTTGACTACTCATTACTTAGCGAAATTCTAACACGTTCAAATCGTGCCTGCATCCAACGTAATGGAATTCCTATCATTTACTCATGTTGCTATCTACGTCGGTTTCTCTATAGTTGCCTATCTGGGGATCTGGAAGAGTATGTTCTATTTCTCTGCGTTCAGGGATATGTCCTGGCTGGCGCGAAGTTACCTGAAGAACATCAGCCACCACGCTATATACTGGAATATGAAGTACCAAGTCCTTACCTATGAATCTAAGAGTAAATTTCGCCCGAATTCTTTCGTGCTGACTTGTTACCGAAATTTTTATCCCTGCTCTGAAGTGACAAAGGAACGTTGCAGAAGATAACGAGCAGTAAGACACCTAGTAGCGGTAGTTACCGGGTCCCCGATTCTTTCAACACTTTGCAATGTAGAATAGCAGTAACTCAAACAACGAAGACGCGATGTTCCATTACGCATGGTGTACAGTACAGTCTATAAGAATACCTAAAACATTTTAGCCTTCAATCTTCTTCATCGTCATCATCCCAATCTAACGGCTCGTATGTATGCTTTTGACGGTCCCTCCAGCACGCATACACGCTCAAGCCTAACGCCAAGAAGCAGCCAGCAATAGTCAAATAAATCGTGTCCACATAACACGCTTTCCCTTCCAAACATTGCCGCTCTCCCCTCAACGCCGTAGGCTCCGACTGTGTGTCTTTGGGCGCATGCGCGTCCAAATTATTACCGAACGCCAGCGAAAAGAGGTTACCACCCGCCATAGGCGCTAATGATATGTAACCCCAGTTCTCTGAGAAATGAGCTATCATGCGATCTTAGCCGGTGGCAGTCATGGAAATCAGGAAAACCACATACGCATGCCAAACCACTCTATACAGAGAGTAGGGTAAATCCCGAAAATAGATCCATACGCAAGGCCGAGTAACGTGCTGACTTGCCACAAGTGGCGTACGTCGTCGATTTGAGACGCTAGGATCTGCGAAAGTAGAACAAGGAAGGACACCAACACCAGGTTGTAACACCTGGACATCTCATAGTGGTGTTTCGCAAAATCGGAAATGAATCCTACGCGTGCTGGTCAGTTGTTATTCGAGAGGACCACACGGCACCAACCTATAATGACGCGGCCGAGACAGTTCATGACGCTGATAGCGGAAACCTGGGCGGCTTGCCATGGAATAGCGTCATTTTCGTCATATGTAGGGTTATCGTGAGCGAAAAGCGCTTGAGACATCGAACCGACATTGTTGATGTCTAGAAAGGCAAGCCGCTCAGTTTCATTTCACTTCTAAAGCAGAATAATTACATACACATAATTCCGGTTCCGCTCACTGCGTAAAAGTATTGAATGGATGTTGTTGAAGTGAAAGAGGTGCTTACAGAGTGAGAGGATTGAACACATGAGCCAAAACTCCGGAGTGCACCACAGTTTCCGGCCATGGATGTTGGGGGGCTTTTCGTGCAGGAGACTACGTCCGGCAAGGCTGAAACTTCTCCCACTGCTCCTCGAGCGATGTCTGGGAGTATTGATCTGAGACGGAGACATGCTCCTGGAAGGGCTAAGTTCCAAAGCATCGGCTGCTCCAGGAATATAATCTTCTGCAGGTGTAGTCGGGCTTGCATGATGTAAAATGACAGAGATCTCATCTTCTATGCCCAATAAGTGCGTTCGGCTGCTGTTCTCGTGGTAAGGGGCAGCCTCCGCGTCCCCCTCGGGAACATGTCGCTGTTCTGATGCGGGCAATGGAATAGGCCGAACGAAAAAGTAACCCACCACCTCAGGCAGAGCAGTTCCCAGGGATAAAACCAACAGGAAAGAAGATGTATCGCCTGGGAAAGCAAAGTGGGCTATAGAGGAAAATAGGAAGGCAGACAATCCGAAACCCGATAAGACTATTCCCGTCGTAGATGCGCGCTACAGATATAAAGAAAAGTGAGTGTGTAACATCAAAGTATCCCAGTTGACACGTACAAGTCTCTCTGGGAAGGTTTTTGCTGTTGAATTGACGGCCCCAGATAAGGCCGAGTTCCCACCCGCGCCCGTCATGAAGCCGAATAGCGCGAGCATGCAAAGTGCCAACGTGGTGATGGTGGACTGGTCAGCTTTTAATCCGGCGTCATAGACGTGTCGAATGCCAGAATATCCCAGTAGGAGCAGTGTGAAGGACGCAGCCATCAGTATACGTGGACCCCGACTGTCGACTATCTTTCCCCACACCGGTCCGGTACTGTATACACCGACTGAGGGTCGAATAAGCCTGGAAACGCAGGGGGGAAAGAAAAAATACCATTTCCTCCAAGCGCAATAAGGTTGAGTTCTGTATGACTGAGATTTAGTCTGTGTCCCAGCTGTGGGGCGTAGGCTACAAATCCGAGACATAAGGACATTTCATCAGCTATTCGAAGAAATTTACCTGAGTAAACCTGGTATTAGTAGATGCTGTCAGCCTGGTATACGACGAGTATCAAAAGACACGTACATAATTCGTTCCCGCTCCCAGGGCAACGAGTAATGAGGCCAACAATGTTGTAATGCGGGGCAGGCCGAAAGGACCTGGGATTGAAGCGGGATTTTGTGTGGTGGACATTGTAGCTTTGATACTTGGAAGAGATGCACGCTAAATGAAGAGAAACGCAGCGATAGATTAGGGTGCCATGGGAGCGACACAGCAAGGAGAGATTTTTGTTCCCCGCCGGCCCGGATATTCATACGGCAAATATCCGGCTGGCGTTTCACGTTCCGAAGGTCGCGTTCCTTCCAATTTGAAAATGATTGCGAGATAAGTGTTTCGTTTTGGATTCAGCGTTTGATTGCCGACAAGTACAATATCTACTAAAAAGCGACCATGATGGAAGTACCAGTCCTGACTCCTCAAGCTCACGAGTCCTTCCCAAGCAAGGGTGGCATGCTGCATCTGCCATCAGCAACTTGAAGCTGGGGGGGACAGAATGCAGTGACATACAGCAAAAAGTATGTATACATGTAATATATACTGCACAGCCAAAGAGGAGGGGGAGGCATTATTTGAAACTTACCACAACCAAGTCTACTGTCTCTTCTCTGACTACTCGTCGGTCTCCGAACACCGAGAACGCGAACTCCCCCTCTGTAAGCGATGATGGCTACCCTCCCCAAAGCAGGAATATCTCGACAACCTGTTCTGGTCGTTAACCGCTTCAAAGCTGCATCCTATGGCGCATACATGCAGGGCATCGATGTACTCTGCACCTACTTGTTTCCGTCCTTCTCTCATCATGGCTCCCGTCCAAGTCAAGAAAATCTGCTGCATCGGTGCTGGATACGTTGGTACGGACACGTTTGTCCGCTTTCCAGATGCTTCTTTGCCTCCGCCGTCGCGCGTCCGGATTCCGCTCCTTGCTTCTTAGGCCATAACTCTTCCCTCATTCCTACTTTGCGAAACATCCCACCTGTGCACCGGTGCTCCGTTGTTACGTCCGCAGATGGAGTCCTTTACGAAGGATCTCACCTGTGCAGGTGGTTACGTCCACAGGAGGAGTCCTTTGCGAAGGATCTCGCCTGTGCAGTGGTTACGTCCTGCAGATGGGGTCCTTTCCGAAGGATCTCACCTGTGCAGTGGTACTCGGTTGTTGTCCGCTGGTGGTGTCCTTCGCGAAGGATCTCACCAGTCTGGTGGTACTCGGTGTTTCGTTCGCAAAGGCAGTCTCTTTTTCGAAGGAGCTTGCCTGTTTCGTCGTTCTTGGTTCCCGTTTCATCGTTTTCATGGGCTAAGGCTCGAGCATCGCTGCAGGCACGCTGTTCTGCGAAATAGCGGACCTTGTTTGTTGTGCTCACCTGATGCTTGCGTTTCGTTCCTACAGTTTGTGGCTCTTTGTTCCTTGGTGGATGAATCGTACGCTCCCATTGTGCTCGATATCTTCTCATTGCTGCTGACCTGTAACTTTCCATACACCCCATGGTCCGTGCACCATGTCTCACTCTCCCGTTACGTATTTCACATTTGTTCACATGTTCTTTCACCGTCATTACTGATGCGCATGTCTCATGAGCTGGTTCTACGTGCTCGATTGTGCTTTATCTATGTTCTGTCTCATCCCCATCACTTTTCATTCCAATCAGTGTACCCTGCGAAGAGTCTCTACTCCGCGAGACGCACTCAATAGTGTGATTACAACGGTATGAGCCTTCGCAGCCACAGCGCATGGTTCGCCATGTCAGGGCTGTGGACCCGGCCGTTCCTTATTGGGACCTGGCGCCGGTAACACCACCACAGGTGAAACGGACTAAATGCGACCATGTCACTGTAGGAGGCATAGACACTGTTGCTAGATAAAGTAAACACGACTAGTGGTTCAATTTGTCGGGTCAGTCAGTGCTGAATCGCTTACATCCCATATGGATTGCTGATTCCTGGCCAGAGTTGGAGGGACTGGCAAGCCGCATCATACTGATACTGGAGGAGTCGATAGGCGTCATCTACTACTCGCTCACAGGATAAGTGATTTGATATGATGATGATGTCTGAGAGATAGTCAGAGTCACAACTGAATGTCTGTATCAGTTTTGCTTTGCTGCCAGAACACCACCGTAACTGCAAATCTTCTTGTTTTTCAAGATGAAATTCAAATCAATAACAAGAACCCCGAAGCCTAAATCGAATTCCCATCGTTTGAATGAAGGGATGAATGTTCCGGAGTAGGCGAAAGGTTCTGCGAAGCTTTCAGGATAATGTCGAAGGAATAATAGGAGAAGTCCATGGCTTAGTTTCACAATCCCAAAAAATGTATTTTATAAGCAGCTCGAACATGCAGCAAAATACGTGATGATAATAACCCAGACTACCGTAGCAGAAATAAGGTGGCTTGGGCTGGCAATACCTACGATGAAAGATAGATAGTGATGATCAAGGCCAGCCCGCCAGCCTCGGTAGACCATCACTGGTAAACCTATGCTTAGAAGGACAATGTCTGGCCAGCTTCGGACTGGACAGACGACGCAACACTGTCAGTGTCAACCAAGTCGTAGTCGTAGCCAAGGTCTGAAGCGGTGATGGTGCCAGTCTCAGCAGTGTTCTCAGAGTCGCCGAAGTCCTGAAGGGGATGGAATCAGTGTCAAGTCATCATAAAGCCTTCAGGAGATACACACGTTTCCGGAAGCGACAGCGTAGCCTTCATCGGTGGAATAGAGGGCCTTGTCAGAGTCTGTGAAAACGAAAGATAAGAAGTTGATGTATGGTTTCAAACAAAATTACTTACCAACGAAGACATTGTTCTCCACCAAGAGCTGCGCGCCATCACGAGTGTTGATGCCGTCGTTCATGCTGCTGTAGTAGTTGTTGAAGATGTGGCCCTCACCTGTTTGAAAGGATCAGGAAACACGAAAAGAAAATTCAAGATGAAAGTTTACCGAAACGGAATGAGGGACCGCGGGAGTTTAGGTTCTCGAAGAAGTTACCGTAGTAGGTCACTCGGAGGGCAGCATCTTCGTCTCCATTGTTGTCAGAGTGACCGACGAGGGAGGCTTTCCAGTGGTCGTGGAGGTAGTTGTTGCTGACCGTAACGCCATAGCATCCGTGAGTGATGTCCAAGAGACCATCGTAGCTTTGCACCAGTTAGCTAAATGGCAGATGGGGACGAAAGGACTGCTCACTAGTCCTTGTCGTGGTCCTGGTCGCTAGAGAGATCGTTGTGATCGATCCATACCTGGGAAGCAGCCTGGACACCAATAGCATCACCAGCATCAGCCAAAACCTTCTCGATTTTGAGGTTACGGATGATAACGTTCGAAACATCCTTGACGCGAAGACCAACACCGCTAAGGGCTATAGAGCAAAATGTAACGTTGTGCATCATTGTAATGATAATGGAAGAACATACTGGCACCATCAGCTCCGAGGATGGACGTGTTCGAACCGACATCGACGGCCTCACTGCCTGTAATGGTACCTGCGGCGCATCTTTCAGCCCGTGCACATGTCATGTACATTGATGAACGCACCATCGATGATGACAACCTTGGAATCGTCACCGTCCACAGCAGAAATAAGATCGTCGAGGGTAGACACTGTGACAGCAGTGGCGCTTCCACCACCGCTAGTGCTAAAAAGGATGCGTCAGAATGACACGGTACAATGAAGACGACGAGAGCACACACCCGCCGTTCAAGGTACAGTATCCAACAGAGCAAGCCTCAGAGGTGCTGGTGCGCTTTTTGAGCTTGGGGGCAGCCTGGAGAGCAGCGAGACGTCAAGTTTTGAACCTCTGAAATGTGATAACCACGTACAAGAGCGACCTGAACAGAGAAGAGAGCAACAGCAGAGTATAACCACTTCATGATGAATGATCTCAAGAACGACTGGCGCAAGGAAGTGACTGGAAGGGAAAGAGAATGTGCAAAAGAAAGCTAGGTGAGTGAGGAAAGGGTGTTGGAGTCATAAAGCGAGTGGACCTGCTCTTTTATACCGTGAGCGGAGGTATACAGTACGCATCAGCGTTGCTAAGTGGAGGCCCTGCGAGTCTAGTCGCTGAGTACTAGGTCAGGGACCAAGGGAGAATTCAACGTGAACGCTTCGAAGAGAAATATGTTCGGTGATGGGAACTGGATTTTCCAGTTAATTTATCCGGAGGGCCCTTACCGGAGAAATCACCCAATGACATAGATCTAAAAGCTTATTTCGTGGTTATGACAGATTCGGGACCGCCGTTACATGGGAGAGCGTACCGGATACTAGATTTTAGACCGTGGTCTATGTTGTTGTAGATGAAAAAGCACCAAGATGTATAATATCAGCTTCATTGAGTCAGAATTAAAGAGCGAAATGCTAGATATTGACGACCGGCGCTGCTGAAACTGCTACTGCCGCGCGTTGTCATCATCAAGCTGGGCGCCGAGCATGTTAACCATCCTTCCCACAGTATCAGGTCTTGGCAATTGCTTGGCAGATATTGAAGGAGTACATGCGTCGACCATACACGACTCCTCGCAGCACGTTTCTCCGAGAAATTCCGTTCGGTAGCAGAAAACGACTGTCCAAGAAAGGAAATGAACGCTTCCGCCGATCGAATAGACAAACAAGTAACAACTGAAATTTTCTGCTTTCGGACTTCATCTCAAAATGAACGCGACAAAGGCCCCCCCTCTGACGTCTGTCTTGTTTGCTCGCGGGGTAATCGCGCGCCTTGTGGTATGGCCAATATTACGTCTGGCCGTCCAGGAAAATTGGGGTGGACCCAATGGTCCCGAAAAACGGACTTGGCTGGCGTCTGTCATCGTTGATGCCTTCGAGGAACAATCCCCACCTCCCGACGACCAATACATAGAGGAAATTCTACTTCAGGTTATGGCAGATGAATTCGAAACACAAATAGAAGACGGAAGCGCCGAGCCGGTTGCTGTAGATGTCGTGCAGTTGTGGGAGCAATGTCACGCCGGCCAGGATGTATTAGTGCGGAAGTTTGAGGATGCCGCGGAGAAATTAAAGGGGAAGAAAATGGATGTTCCACAGACTTCTGGGGATGATGAGGAGTGGGAGGATGATGATGGTAGTGACGAATCAGGCGAAGAAGAGGAAATAGATGATGAACCCGTGCCACAATTGCTTAACCATCGGCAAAAGGAGGAACCTGAAATTGACGAAGATGGATTCACACTTGTGAAGGGGAAAGGACGAAGATAGCCATAATCTTGGCATAATTGGCAAGTATTTTTTTCTCCTCTCTGGTGATCAGATGGATTAACATTACCCTAGGCCGTAATATGTCCGGGTATCCAGGGGAATATGGATGTGAAAATTTTCGAAGCTGTATCGCAGTTTTGCTTGGCGAAGACTTTTAGAAGGCGGAAATGGTTCGCGTGCTTTATTCGTGCCGCCTTTTGTTTGCTACTGCGTAACTTGGGGATTTACCTACATATCAAACAGGTGCTCGTCCCTGGTTTATTACAGACCCAACTACACCTGACAGCGTACTCTCTTTGTGAATGAAAGATGGTTTTGGTGATATGTGAATTGGTCTCATCTCGCCACATTTGCGAGCAAAGGATATAAGTAGAGCATACCGACGTCCTTCCTCGGCTCGCTCACCTCTGTAATGGTTGATGCGTCCTTCCGACTTCCTTGGCCAGGTTGGCCAAGAATCTTTCTGTCGGCGGAACGGAGAATTGACTTGCCAAGACGTAGCTGCGCTCCTGCGATAACTGGGCTAACGGTCTCTCGGGTTTATGGAGATATTCTGGGGGATTCATCTGCTATGCGCTTGGTAATTATTCGGTTCGGGTATCCACAAAAGCGCACGCCTGGATATTGTACAACTTTGCGTATTCTCCATCTAATTCCATCAGGTTTGTGTGAGTGCCAGCCTCAGCGATGGTTCCGTCTTTCATACATCTATAAATGCCAGCTTCGTCAGACGTTCAATCACTACCCAACAAGTTTAGTGCTCACACAATGAGATCCGCGTGCTTAGTTAAATGCCCGAACCGGTGTGTAACAAAGATCATCGTCTTTCCCTCTCGAGCTTGTAAAAGATTCCTGAAAAGCAGTGCTTCACCCTCAGGATCCAATGCAGAGCTAGGTTCGTCGACCGCGACAAATTTCAAAGTTTCTGACTCGAATCGCATGAAAGTCCGAGATCTATTTGAATAAGGAAAAAAAGTTTGCAAATCAACAGAACAACCGTCGGAAGAAAAACCAAGAGCGTACGCAACAATTCGTTGTTTTTCACCTCCAGAAATTTCGATGGGTTTCTGCAGCTGTTTCAGAAGAATGTGTAAAGGATGATCCTCCTCGTCAGGAAGATGACGGCCATACGCCTCGTGTCTAGAGGCTAACACCGTGTCTTTTCCCTTTTCCAGTTTCTCGAGAAGATCCTTCGCGCCACCCAATTCCGCCGCACAGTCAATCATTGAGCCATTTGATACATGCTGGACACATCCCAGCCCAATATTTTCTCCGAGGGACAGTGGGAAGATGGTGTGGTCCTGTGTCAGCGTCGCCATGGCCTGGCGAAGGTCGGACATGCGGTAATGCGACAAAGGCAATCCATCGACAATAATGGATTCTGGAGGAGATGTGGGGTCGTACAAGCGTGTGAGGAGTTTAAGAATGGTAGACTTTCCGCTGCCATTGCCCCCGACGATGACGACGAACTGGCCTGGTTTGATGGATAGAGAGAGGTTCGAGATTGCTGGTTTGATACTTTGGCTGCCTGGGTATGAAAAGGACAAGTTTCTGCGTATACTTAATTTTGTGGGGAGAAAACATTAATGAAACGTTACCTGATTTCGAAGGACATGCCTTTAGCCTTTTCTTCGTTTGGCTGAGGGTAACTCACAGAGCCATCACAAAGTAGGTTTTTGACCTCGCCAGCCTCATATATACTCCGCAAATTCTGGCACTGCTCATGGAAATTGGTGATGTTATGGATGATACTATCAATGGACCATTCCAAATCTTGCGACGTCTGTTGCATTATGGCGATGGACGATATCGAGAATCTTGTGGGATTCAAGATTGCTGCTATTGAGAAGAATACCTATGTGTCAGTAATTTGAGTGTGATGTCTACTTCAAATTCTTGGGAAGAACGCACGAGAGGAAAGTCACCCAAAAGTTGGTAGAAGATGTCATACTTCGGAGATGCAGACAATCGTCTATAATACTGCATTGAGGCCTCTTCATCAGAAGCATATTCGATACAGGACATAGCCTTCTTATATTCTACGGATGCATGACATTTCATATATATGTGGAGGATGAACAGGCTCTCACCGCTAATGATGTGGTTCACTAGATTTCCACTGATAATTTCGGATCGGTATTTTGACGATGACATGCTATGCAACGATTGCATACGTTGACGATGTTCATTGTCCGTATACACAACACGCGCTGAAATAATTAATTTTTGGTCGGCACTTTGAGAGAAGAGGCGTACGTGTCATGTAGAAGGGCGTTGAGGAAAAGCTAAGGATCAAAGGCTTCGCAATGCACATAGCAGCAAAAAACGGCGAGCCAGAATACCGAGACGATTCGACGATGACAACTAATTTACCCGCCACACTTGTCACTTGTGAGGCAAAATCCACGATCCCAGAAAAGCTTCGCCAGACTGAATGTGCTGAAACATTCAGCCCTGGCTCTAGTAATGAGATCATGAGAAAATGACTCTTATAGTGGGAGAGAGAAACTTACCTTGTGAGGTGGGCACATCAGTACGGAGTCGTGCTAAATCATTGCATGAGATGCAATCCAACACGCCACACAACTCAGTTCCTTGCCTTGCATCAAGTACAACTTGAAATAATTCTCGATCTTGGATTTCAGGCGCGGCACAATTTGTTCACTGGAAGGCCAAGAACGCATCAGTGAGACAGCATTAATCCAAGTGGACTGAGTTCCAGGCTTACATTGCCCATCTCACCGTGGAAGCTGCAATGAGAGCGACCACCCGAGCCAGCAACGCATTTAGTATAGCGCTGGTGTTCGGCTTCTCGTCGCGTAAACTAGCCTCAATCTGATTTTGATGTAAGAATTGATTAATATGCACGTGGGTGCAAGACCTACCGATTTCAAGAGGTGACTTGACAGGTACAGAGACACAGCCGATTCTACACCCCACCAAAGCGTGGTCAGGACGTATAAGACCGACAACCATGGGTCGAGAGTATATATGTCAACAGCAAAGCGTTTAAGAAAAGGAAATGACGAGGCGACTCTATCCCACCACCCCGGGATATCCAGGAGGTTCACAGATTTTTTTGCCAGAAGCACCTTCCAGACTCCCAATTGTATCGACTCCACTTGAACTGAACCCGGCTGGGATTTCTTTCTTCTGATTATCGATGAAAGATGCGAAGAAGCAAATGACTCCACCCAGTCTTTGAACGCCCAGGGGTGAAAGCGTAGATTGGGGAATACTCCCAAGAAATCCCAAAATATTGGCATGTCCAAGGGGTGTTGAGATACTGGGAAACAAAGGATAGAAGTGAGTAGGAATCGTCAGAGCTACCAATTGTCAGACAGATCTGGAAGAAGGAGGGATAGTAGGTACACGTCAAATTGACGCCTTAATGGTACGAGAACTGATAACCATCAGTTCCCGTATCTAAGCGGAAATCCATCAAGCTTGGATGCTGTATGGCTGAAAACATTAGGCAACAAAGACAGTGCCATCTTCAGGAGCCTCCGTAATCGTATTCACACCAGGCGCCTAACAGTAGAAAATAGAAATTCCGTGACCCGTCTCACGGATGAGGAGATACTCAAAGAAAACGTAAGGCGGCATGCTAGTTGTGCTCCCGTCGATCAGTGAAGTGCCACCACAGGATGGATAAAATAGCCAGCAAACCCAGAATACACATACCCTGGCCCCGCTTCTCGACAAACCATGGTTGGTATTGCATGCATACCATGTGGTACACATCCACGAGATGAATATTGATGATGGGCGCTGGCCTTTATAAGGGTACCATATATGCAGATACAGAGAAACAAGGCTATACCTGCCGACATGAGTCAAATAAGATAAAGGTTCTATTAGCTGACAGCGCACCCATACTACAGGCGTAATTTCTACGTACCAACTCAAGCAAGCACATCCCGGAGATGAAGTAGAAAAGGATTTTCTGCTAGAAACCCGAACGTGCCCAGCGCTGCCACCAACAGTCACCTCAGGCATCGCAACCTCCGGCAATCAGACGGTGGGAAAACCGAGTATAAAGAAGAGCGGCCTGTATTTGAGAGACCAGTGCCATCAACAGAGGAACGTATGAGCGAGCCTTGTTTGCCTTCCGCCCAACGCTGGAGTTGTGAGAAGAACACTCCATACCCGTCTGCCGCTGACACCGATCCCCGGTAGTGCGGGGCTTGGCCTCCCCACGTTATCTGTGCCGCTCTCCATGAGCTGAGCACGTCGAAATTCTACGGCTCGTTGATCACCTGGAAGGCTCCTTGAGAAGACTCAAGGAAATTGAGAGGAAACTACTGCCTTCATAAAATCATCGTGGGGAGAGCATCCTGCTCATGGCGAAAGCCAGGGTCTAGAACACAGGCAGAACAACATCACTCGTAGATAATATCAACTAAGCGCGCCACTAGTACCTTGTATTTGGTCAGTTGACGATGCTGTATAGCTCATCGATGGCCGGTGGCAGGGACGATTGCAAATGAATTATGCGATGCGAAAAAAAGCTATAGCAGCATGGGCGGTGTTGACTCAAATAAGGGATCTTGCAATGCCCATAGCCAGACAATGCAATAATGAGGCTTCTGATGACACTGCATATATGCTAACATTTAACCAGGAGTATTCATTGGAATGACGCACAAGGCTTCAACGTGTGGCTAAGACACTAAAAAATAAATTGTACGCCAATACCATGGTCGTCGACCGCCAAAGCTTTGCTGGATTCAGTGATCGTTGAGCAGAGGATGTGACCAGATGACATGGCAAGTACTTTACCTCCAACGTCCGCGAGGTGTGCCTCCGGAAGATAGCATTCCCAGTAGTCTGCAGGACCCGAAAGGTGACAGTCAAAAGCGTGTTAGTGAATTCAGACGAAAAGTATGCTGACCGCAAGTACTTTCTTTTAAGAGCTGGTAAGCAGCCTCTCTTTTCACCTATGTTCGAGTGCGATGAGAAAAATGGCGTTCCTGCTACCGTGACGTCTTGCAGACGGTCCTGCGCCCTTCAAGAGAGATAGTAGTAGCGAGGGTTACCTGGGTGCCGCATATATGCACTCTGAGAGACAGGCATATGCGCTCACTATCCTCGCGGAACAATGTAGATGATGAACGGTGCTTATACTGGAAGATTACTGAAGATTGAACCAGTTGGACGCCAGTATCGCGGCCGTTGAGCACACATGTTCCACTGACACGGTGACACTCTCGGATTGAAATTTGAACCAACACCTACAGTAATGCTACAGGCATGTTACCGGCGAGCATACAGTATTGCGCTTGTCGCCGTCCTAGTAAGAAAAATTCCGACAAGATCCTCGTAACGGTAAGGGGTGACGCACCTGTAGCCTCTTGGATGCCGTCTCCAGTGTTCACCAGTGAGCACTGTCCGTATCGTCTCCAGATACTCTATTATCGCTGTTGTGGGCAACCGCAAACATCCTCATTGTCGGCTGCCACAAGCCGGCTACTAATCCAGTGCCAAGGATATTTGCGAGATGTCGGAAATGATCGCCTTTGTATCGCCCAGGAATCTTCGGCCGGAAGCCTCGAGGCAACCTCGACGATACAAGAGCGAAATTTGTTACAGAACGAGGAAATGGAAAATATCGAGGCGACGTTGATGGTCGTTCGAATTCAAGAGACCGAGACCGCAAATCAGGCCATTTCTTTCTTGACCATCAACTACCACGTCGTTACGGCATTTTCTCCTTTTATTCCTAAATCCTCATCCACAACGGCGCCGAGATACCTGAGGTCAACATCGACGCTGTTCACCGCTGTGGCGACAGTCGAAGGATGCAGAATGGCGAAATAGAAACGATACCTCAGCCGGCGGTGAAGAACTTGCGCTCCAAATTCGAGCAGCTCGCCGTCGAGACGTTGCCGACCGCGCAGAATAGCATTAAGCGGTCACCAAGTAGGAATGGGAACGGTTCGCTGTTGGAACCAGTCGGCCCAAGGCAGAGGACGACGTCCGGTTCGTATTCCCATGATGGTCCGGACGAGGCACGACAATTACGAGCCTCTTCGTCGTCGTCAGACCTTAGGAAACGACCGCCTCCACCACCACCTTTTAGAGGACCTAAAGCGTTGTCACCAAGTCCATCGCCACTGCTACGCCCTGTGCCTATACCTTCTTCACCTGCACCGACAATTAGCGTAGCGAACGCGGGGCACCCCCGCATCCCATCTATATCTTTGGTCGACGCTGGGAAATCTGCGGAGGGTAATAATGATAAGACACCGGCGGCTACGAGCATTTCATCGTTGCGTTCCAAGTTTTCGTGCGTCCTTACCGTTTACTCATGGATCGTTGTCTTATTGTGTCCATCCTGCGTAGGAATAACGATTCCAAAGGCCACTTTTCAAGAGCTTCAGAATCACATATTGCACCTCATCCAAAGTCTTATGTTCCTTATAAAATACGTTCACAACCAGATCCACCCTCAACCGGCAATGAAGATCCTCTCATCGAGCTGAGTCCTTGCTCCAGCTCGTCTAGCCTTTCCTCGCCTGACAGCGAACTAAGTCAGCATTCTGCCCCTCTTCCCAAAGCCAGCCGCCGTCACCCGCCACCCCCTCGACCACCACCAAGGCACAGAGCCTCTGCGCTGCCTTATACTCCAACAATGGAAACGCCGCCCCCTTTACCTTCACGGCACAACACAGCCATTCACTCCGGGCCAGTCGATGACAATCCTCCGACACTTCCGCCACGCCTTCCTAATCGTGCTCATGTCACCGTCCCAGCCGCCCCCACCATACATTCAGAGTTCACGCCATGTCCTTCACCCACGGAACGACGAGTATTGGGTGCTAGCAAGCTTCTACCCCCTCCTACACGAACCATCGCTTTAGGCGATAAACTGCCACCTGCTCGCCGTGCTGCTCCTTCGGACTCTTCCGACGATGATTCTGAGGATGAGGATCTGAAAGGCACCGGGGTGGACATGCTTCCTGACAGCAGTCGGTCCTCTAGGCGGCCTCCCTTCATACATGAGGTTCACGAGGGGTATAACATCTATAACAAAATCACTGTCGAGCTATATACCGGCCATGTACGCATGTCTGGGACGCACGTTGTTATTGGACATAGCCACAAGATAAGGCTATACGACCTTGCTGTTCAAGATACGCCTCTATGGGTGCTTGATTCGAAGGAAGTTGGTGTTAAAGGCGTTACGATCACGAGCGTCGAGTTTCGACCTGCGGAAGAGCGACATGACAAAGGACGATATGCGTGGGTGGGAACGAAAGAAGGGCACATATTGGAGGTCGACATCAAAAGCGGTCAATTTACTGGCGCGAAGCTCTCCGCCCACCTCTACGGCGTCATTCATCTCTTCCGGTATGGACGTTCAATGGTATCTATCGATGAAGCTGGCAAAGTCTTGGTATTTACACCGGACTCTGAAGGCGAAGACATCCGGTTATCGCATACTCAACCGCGGGTGGTGAGAATAACGGAAAAGGTAGATTTTGCAAAGTTGCTGGGAGGAATGCTTTGGACGGCATCGAGGTCGGACAAGGCAGGAGCGAAAACTCCTGCAAAGACGCCTATAATACGGGTTTATGATATCTTTACGCCTGGGTGCGTGGGACGGACGGTATTACCGACTGAACATGTCGGGCCTGTAACATCTGCTGCTGTTCTGCCATCGGATCCGGAACGTGCGTATGTTGGACACGAGGAGGGATACATTACCATTTGGGCTCTGAATACGGAGGATCGATATCCCAAGTGCGTGGAGGTTATGAAGGTATCGATGTCAGATATTCTGTGCCTTGAAGGCGTGAATAATAGGCTGTGGGCGGGGAGCAGGAGTGGGACGATTTCGGCGTACGATGTGGTTCCGAGGCCCTGGGTGGTGACAAACTGCTGGAATCCGCACCCGGGAATGCCTGTGATGAAGCTGCAGGTCGATCCACTTGGACTAGAGTGTACGGGGAGGCTCTGTGTGCTGAGTGTGAGTAGAGACGAGGCATTGAGGCTGTGGGATGGCTTGCTTTCTTATGATTGGATAGGTCTGTTCTTCCGCCTTCTTTGATTTTGATTCCTATTGATCTTCGTCAACCCTGTAGATCAAGAATTGATGAAATATGAACAATCGTACAGCCAGTTCCGTGATCTCACCGTTCTTCTCGTGTCATGGAACTGTGACGCTGCCAAGCCAGACTCTCTCACTGGCGACCCTGCGAACATCAACTTCTTGCACGATGTCTTGATGAGTGTTGATAGTCCGGACATCATCTCGTTCGGCTTCCAGGAGGTGATAGATTTGGAGAGTAGGAAAATGGCGGCGAAGAACGTCCTGCTGACGGCAGCGACTGGCGGAAAAAAACATGAGGAGGGTGTACTACCTGGGCTTTCTGAGAAGGTGACTGGGGCGTATAGGAGGTGGTTTGATAAGCTTTTGTTGGCAGTGAGGCTGGCCATGCCACCAGAGTGTCCGTATACGGTTGTGCATACGGAGAGCTTGGTAGGGTTGTTTACGTGCATTTTTGTGAAGAACACGGAGAGGGTGACCTTGAGGGATATGGCTATCTCTACGATCAAAAGAGGTATGGGAGGCCGATATGGGAATAAGGTATGCCGTCTGTTTTGTTCTTTTGATGTCATAGATGTTTATCTTTTGTCCTACAGGGCGGTATCGTTGCCCGCTTCATCATCGAAGATTCTTCGATGTGCTTCATTAACTGCCACCTGGGTGCTGGTCAGAATAAAGTGCGAACGCGCAATGCAGATATTGCTGGTATCCTTGAAGAGAAAACCATGTTTCCAATGTCTTCAGAATCGGTACCTTTCGTTGGAGGCGGTGACGGATCAGCCGTTACAGATCATGAGATGGTTTTTGTAAGTTCAAGCTAGGCCTGAACCTTGTCCTGTCAATTGATACGCCCCTTGTAGATCAATGGTGATATGAATTATCGTATCGACCAACGGCGG
Source organism: Desarmillaria tabescens (assembly GCF_030435595.1). Taxonomy (NCBI): domain Eukaryota; kingdom Fungi; phylum Basidiomycota; class Agaricomycetes; order Agaricales; family Physalacriaceae; genus Desarmillaria; species Desarmillaria tabescens. Next base: position 295,381 of record NW_026848323.1, read on the forward strand.
GATGCCATCGTCGCATCTGTTCGTGCCAATGAATGGGAATCCATGCTTCCTCATGATCAACTGTTGAAGGAGATCAAGTACAATCGTGGTTGTCGTCTCCGTGGGTTCTCGGAGGGACCACTTTCGTTCCCTCCAACATACAAGTATGATCGCCGGTCAGACGAATACGACTCTTCTGAGAAACGTCGGTCACCGGCATGGTGCGACCGGGTTCTATGGCGCGCCAGGGTCCCGTCAAGAGTAGAACAGATACATTATCGGAGGTATGAGGCGAACGTTTCGGACCACCGACCCGTTTCGTCTGCTTTCAAGATGACCATCAAGAGTGTGCGTCATGAGATACGGCAAAAGTACAAATCAGAGGTTCAGGTGAGGTGGGCCGACGAGGAGCAGAAGCGCCTTGCGGTGTTGAGGGCATTTTATGTGAGTAAGCAGTTGGTATGAGTGTTTTTTATTGCAGGTTACATTATTATCTTCCTCCCCTCGGTTTCCTCCCATGTGTACAACCTACCTTCAATATGGACATTCTTCTAGGACCATTATACCATACGTCGTGTATCACTCGTTTTGTAAATCGCATCCATCATAGATAGTAGGTAATGCATCAGCGCAGATTAGCGCAGATAGTAATGAAAAGGATTTTTTGGGCGATCCTGTAATTTCCTCTGGGTACATCGCACTTATTTCGATGGATGGTACATAAAATATCTGGATGACGCCCCACATGTAGAAATAGGGATTGTGGCGCTTCTTCTAGGACTTCCCCATGAAGCTCCTGCCAATTGTCATGATCCTGTTCCATCAAAAGTTACCATGCTATAACGAAGGGGGCTGTCGAAAAGCTTTCGCGCTATGACATTCTCCATCCCGTTCCGTTCAAAAGTCACCGTGCTACAACGATGGAGGGAAGGATTCAAGAGATTGTCGTGCTATGACTCCCCCTCGTTTTGTTGTTGACCCGAGCATTCGCACTATCCGCAACTGGAGTGCTTCTGCATGCCGACATCTCAAAAACATTTTGATAGTAAGCTAGCGTATTTGGACTGTTAACTTTTCAAGAGCTGTCATATTGACCCTAGCATGTTTCTGTTGAGGATAGCCATCGGATAATAAACTTCCTTCCGATGCGAAAAGACATTTACTACCAGACTCTGTGCTACTCGAGCTATTCCTTATTGTTTGCTTCGCTTGTCACGGCGGGCCTCAGCTTGCTCCAAGGCGGCAGCTGGTTTTAAAAAAGTGTTTAACCTCCCGAGCGTCTCCTGGAGAGGAGCTGCCGGTTTGTTGTCGATAGCTGCCGGTTTGCCTCCTGCACCGCACTTTAGCCAGGAATATGTCTAAGAAGACCCCAAATGGATCATATTGATGCAAAACTATTGAAATATACTTCAATCAGAAATCCCGCGGCTCAATAAGGCAAGTCAGTGTCGCGTTTAAGGCTTCCCCCATCCCCCCTCCTTTATGTGCCGGATATTAGTGGTGCCTCCCCCTTGGTTTGCTCTTCATCTAGACCTACCATTTGCTTTCCTCCCCGTTTTGAAGGTATGCTCAGCAACTCTCCCGAGAATGGATAGGCAATAATGAATAGGATGAAAACCCATTGTGATGGTGACGAAAATTCAGTAGGCTGTTCCTTATTGGGACCTTGTGCCGGTACCAATACCAATACCTTTTCCTATCTACTACCATTGAAAGTTCTGGGGACAGGCCATTTGCAAGGAACCACTCGCATCGCATCGTATGTTCTCTGCCCCTTGATACAAGAGAAGAAAAAAGTGCTATCCAGTAGTCCAGTGTTTGGACCGGAGTTGCCGTGGTTGACCCTGCAGCCATGGTATGTCTTCTTCTCTTCCGCATTTGTCGACGAAAACAATGGATATAGCCGCCGGTCAATCACTCCACGACACATGTCCTTATTATGGCCCATAATTACGGCCTGTGGTTGACTGTTCAGTCGGAGTCCACAATTTAGCGCCCAAGCAATTCGTTCTCCGAGGTCCTAACTTCTCCCAACTCTGACCTTGATCTTGCCTTGATCTAGGTATTTTCTCATTGCGCCTTCGAATTTTTCGCTTCATTATTGCTTTATTTTTCAGTCCAACAATCCGATTTCCTGAAGATGCCTGTGGATTGGAACTCTGTGGCTCCTCTTCACGCTTTAGTTAGCATTCTCGGAATGAAGAAAAGTACAGAAAAGCCCCCACAGGTAGAGAGGTTCGAGCGAGGAATCTGGAAGATTTGTATGGTCAGGAACCCCACCGGCCGGCAGAGTGTCCTGCAAAACTGGAAGGACGTAATAGCAGCCATGCCATTGTTGAAGCGACTCATTCTCGAAGTATACGCTTTGGATCCGTTGCTAACCATCGTATACGTGTTGGGAAGAGTGCTTTCTGCTATCGAGACCGCAATTCCACTTTATTTATCGAGCCGTCTTTTGAAGATTGTATATCTGTTATCCCTATGTTATTCTTGACGAGTGGCTGACGCGTAAAACAGATCGAGGATGGCTTGCGCAAAGGAAGGCCTAACACTTTTGCCATTTTGAAAGCACTCTCAGTTCGCTTGATCTTTCATATCGCCTCTACAATCTCGACGCGAGCTATGTGCGTTGTTCATTGTCTTCTCCCTATGTAGCGATTAACCGAAATTAGCGACCGGGCTTTCCCAAGGCTCCAGGCCCAGGTACAGAATCATTTCCAGTTATACCTGATGCAAGGCAAGAATTTATCTATCCTGGGTCTTTTGTTACTTGAATAATTCAAAATTTGCCTTTAGCTCAATTATACACTGATGTTGCTACTTCTCAAGGTATGAAGGTTTTCTCGACTCGTATATTGCATGGTTGTTGACATTATTTGTTAGAAACGCATTCGTATGTTGCCGCAGAGGATGGCTGGAACACTTTTGTTGGCGCTATCCAATTTGGTTCATTAATAGTAAGAGCGTGGAGCCAGTTCGCCGTTGTTGCCTCTTCCTCTGGTGCTAAGACTTCACGCGTCTTCGCTCTGCTGTGCTTCGTCAAACCAGTCATCAAGACCTTAGCCGCGGAACCGATGTGGCACAGAGAACGTAGGCCTTTTGTTCATTCGCCCTAAAGATTCGGTGATAAATATACCTCTTTAGCACACATCGCTTACACAGAGAATGAATCCTATAAGAGACTCTTTGCGTTGCGCACCATGTCCTCAGAAGCTTATCGATCTGAGATCGTTGGAGGAGATTTAGCGAACTACATAATTGCTCGTAAGACGCTTACACGAGCTCTATGATGCTTTACTAATAGATTCTTCAATAGAGTATAAAAAATCCCTTGATGTGCTTGGGGATTTGGCTTCGGAGACGTCTCTGTCCGCTCATTATCACAGACGGGTGACCTTGACTTCACCTCGCGACATCATTAATCAACTGTTAGGTTTCTTTCCAACCGTACGTGACGCCCATTGCAAGACACGCCATCCTAACAGGCAGTCTACAGATATATTCCACATTCTGTGCGATCCTAGACCCCCAATTTTCGATGTCTTCGATAGCAATCATGCAGCAGACATCAGAATCATTTGAACGATCAATGGACTACCTCATACTCAACGTTCGTTACTTTTCAGACGAATGCCAGACATTAAAGGAGTTATACGAGGCGGGGAAGATAAAAAATCAACTCAAAGAAGGTACTGTCAACTATCCTCGTTCAGAAGAGGAAAAGGCGAAGGGAATGTCCTTCGAAATTCGGTAAGAGGCATTCCCTCAAACCTGACAGCGCTTTCTGATCCACAGGACAGTGACTTATCTTTTTCATATCCGGGTAGCCAGAGCGTCAAACCTGCGATCTGCAATCTATCCCTGACTATCAAATCTGGTCAATTGGTTGTTATCGTAGGTGCTAACGGTAGCGGGAAATCCACGATCCTCAAAAGTCCTCGCCCGTATATATGACCCGACGTCACCCTGAAGAGTCGATCCTTGTCGACGGTTTACCTATATCCCATTATCGCATGGCCGACCTTCGACAGGCGATGGCCATGCTTACGCAGGATCATACAATTTTTCCTATATCACTTGGAGAGAACATTGGTCTCGGCTGTGTCGAGCATGTATCCGACGACACCAAGATTTTAAAGGCGGCCGAGTTAGGTGGAGCCACACCATGTCTGGAGAAGCTGGAAAGAGGGAAGGACACAGTCTTGACGCTGTTGCAAAGCCACCATGCGTCCCACGTTCCCCCCGAAGCCGATCACCCGTTGAGAATTGAGCTAGATAAGCTCGATAAAAGTATAGAGCTCTCTGGTGGTGAGCGGCAGCGAATCGTCGCGTAAGTTTGTGATGTCCGATGCGCCTGCAACCTTTACTGAGGAATCACATCTAGATCCCGCACATTCATGCGCTTTGAATCCGAAGCATTGAAGTTCGTTGCAGTGGACGAGCCTAGTTCTGCAATGGATCCTGAGGCTGAAGCCGCCTTATTCGAAAATCTGCAAAACCATCGGAGTGGCAAGACCATGGTCTTTGTTACGCATCGGTTCGGGCATCTAACGAAGCATGCTGATCTTATTGTGTGGGCTGTATTAATTTCGCAGATCGAGCACGGTATTGATTTTCCTTCGCAGGTGTATGAAAGATGGGTCTGTTGCTGAGGCTGGTACCCATGGAGAGTTGATAGCAAAAAACGGAGAGTATGCGAAGCTGTATAACATCCAGGCTAGTGCCTTTGCCAATGCTTCTTCTGTGGCTTCTTAAAATACCCGCTGGTTTTGTCACGAAATATCAATCCTAAAATACAGTAGTCCAAGTCGTTTGCATTAGAAATGCGAAATGCAAGAGGATCAAATAATTCAATACGATGTTGGTCTTGCCGCCAAGACCGACTGTCTTCGCTCGAGTCCAACTCGAGTCATGCCTGTCCGAAGGACTTCTAGATGTGCTATGTGAAAATCGTCCACGACCTTATGGTAATCTACTTGAGAAGTTCTAAGGTTTTACTTGAATATGCAAGTGAGATAAACAGACGGAATATTTCGGCTAAATAATACCCCCATTCAGCTTGAAGTGCCCTTGAGGATGGTATTCCCTGCGTGGCCAGTGACGCAACCGGATGAAGAAGGCCTGTGTGAGTTGGATCACTGAGTTCGGGCAGAAAGGTCGATGAATGGGAAAAAGAACGACCCCAAGGTCCATATGCTTCAGCCGGAGTCCTCGCAACGGCGTTGTCACTTTCGGGGACCATTCTGTGGTTCGTTGCTTTGACTCGAGTTGGCTGTACTGTGATAGTCGAAAGCGAGGATGAGTAAGCTGTCGCTTGGTTACTGGGGGACTTACGGCCCGATCTCCTGATCTCCATGCAACAAAATGATCTCCAGTTCATCTACCTTCACAAAAAGAGGAAATTTCAAGGGTGAGAGCACGTTGATCCGATCTGTGAAGAGAGAAAGGGTAGGAACTGCCCGTTAGATGAAAAGACAAGTTGAACAGCACTGATTCAATCTCACGCTGTCCTTGCAAATGTCATCAAGAATGTACGGGTGGCAACAAGTCACCACCGCCACTTCGATGCAGCTGGTTTCGACGAAATACTTGTACTCGAGTTTCGAATCCGAGTCCATTCAACACAGCTTAATGGTGCATATCGTCATCAAAGCAACAGTGGATAATCAATACCACAGAGCCTGTAGGGCATGACTTGATTAGGACAAGAACCGCATTCATCAGGATCAAACCCTATAATTCTGTTCGCACAGAAGTTTCAAGCTTGGGCGGTGTATCTTCGACAATATCCATGCGGTCGTGATCATGCCCGGGCATCAATAAACCGTGTGTACGAAAGAGTCCAAGGCATCTTGGACTGGCCCATCACGATATGCATAACGCTCCTTGTTCCATCGTGAGGCCATGCTGGAACAGTTATGACTTATCGGCGACATGGAACAATAGAGTAAGACTGGCTTCAAACTCCGCTGATCATTATTCACTAGCGAAGAACTTAGAATTAGAACATACCAGACTGAGGGTGGTTTGCCAGCCACTGACCAAGGAGGAGCGGAAGATCTGTCACATCAAGGCACTAGATCAGAGCACCGGCACCGGGTCATAGCATTTCTATTGACTTCATGGGACTTCATACCACAGGATACACATTCTGACAGGGCCAAGCCATATATGCCAACTATCAGTGACAGGTTAAATGAAGAACTAATAATTGAACGTTGAGCGCTAGTAGGCAATTTAATTGTCAGCAGGGCTTACTACATATATTGAATTCTGATGTTTCCCATCGAGCGAACGCTGCAAGTGACTGTAACAGAAGGCTAAGCCATTTGAGTGGTGACCGCCGTGAATCGGGAGGATCTCGGATCGCCTCGACGGATGTAAGCCGGTAAATACTGACTAAACGCCTGCCGATGCACAGTTAAGTGCATCGCGCGTTACGCCCACGTCTTCGTACTTTTCTCATCGTGCATAAGTAATTATGACGAGAGACGGTGCAGTGGGAGTCCGAGGTATGTCCGTATTAAAAGATAGCGGCACTGGTAACGAGAGCTCTGGAACGGCAAAGATGGCCGTACAGTCCGCGAGGACGGGCTATGAGGGCCGCCGTCGGTGGGATGAGTTTGCAAAGTCTCGCCAGGTACGCGGTGTCAGCTTGGTGACAGCGCTGCGCATCGTAGGGGCCTTAATCATCAACTTGAAGTGGAATTATTGGTTCGAACTAATTGTGGATTGATAGTATACAATATTGAACAACTGCCTTAAGAATAAAAAGTTTTTAATTCGATCTGTAGGGTGCAATGAGTCTCCATGAGAGAACGATAACGAGTCGGTCTCACCATTGCACCTTATCCCCTGATCTTCTCCATCCATAACCGAATTCCTTTACTCCGCGCCACGGTATCGGACAGAGTCTGCTTATGGTCAGGCGTCCATCTCTCTGGGAGCCTCTCATTGCCCAGCCAATCCAGAAGCCATGGAAGAGGAACGCCTGTCTTGGCCTCACCCTTCTGCTCCCATATTCCAAGTATAAGTGCCATCTCTCCCCTGGCCACTTCGGCATGTAGCGCGTCCATGACGGGTGAAGTTTTCTCCCGCCTAACACGCATCCTTGCTACATCCTCCGCATCGACCCGTGACACCTTCCCGGCATTCTAGAGCACAGGGTTGTATATCACCGACAACTTCTTCCACCCAGTCTTCGTGTATCTTGGTAGGAGCGTATATTTCTCCTTCGGGAGTATCTGCATGGACAAGCGACGCGTTGTGTTCGACCCGTCCGTGCCGACCGATGTCAAAGAGGTCGATAGAGAATAACTTGCTAATCCAAAGGAAACCGCCGATGGTGAGGAAAGCAGCGAGTCCCGTAGAGAGTCCGTAGCATGCTTTAAGGCCGGATACGATTGTTGGAATAGTAAGATTTTTTCCGTCACGCGGTCTGTACAGAGGTGGTGAGCAAACTAATCAATGGACACAAAACATAGGAGACCGACATGTATCCATGGTTCGCCATGGTATTGAGTGCAGGACACACTGAACGAGAATCACCAGGCTGGGGTGGACGATACTCGTGGCCAGTGACTGGGCACTTCTCGAGGGGATAGGATTTGGTATCAGACATAATTAGGTGGGGCGATGAGGGGAGAGGGATATTGGAAAAATACTAGCGAATGCACCCGTCTTTATACAAAAGCGATACGCGCGCGATATTCAATCGCCGGGCCTAAAATACCAGCGATCTATGTCATGATTGGCGCTGAATAAAGTAGAGAAGGTTCCGGCTTTCATTGGACCGGTTAATACTATCTCGGATCGTTCTCATCCCGTCGTTCAGTAGCAAAATGGACAGAGAATCGCTGGAAAATGGCGAAAGAATAGAGATCGTCGAGATTTCCAGGTGAGAAAAGGAGGTTCAGGGCCGTATGTTCCTGTATGGAGATTTACCCATCTGTCAGAAACAACGCAGGCGGTGTCAGATTCCGCTTGACCCGCCAGATATAGGCAGACTAAAGGTACATACCGAATGACCAATCACCGTACATTAATCACCAAGACGGGGCACTAACCTTTTCTGTCCGTTTTCGACCCAGCCTGGAAGCTTGAGGATAAGGAACACGTTGTTCGGAAAATGCCGTCACTTGTTGAAAGGTTTCCTGACCGGGTAAGTTGTTACCGGTACTGGTCAGCAATGAAAAAAAAAATCTAGCGCGCAATAGCAGGTCTGTTTAAACCTTGAACGCGCAGTTTTGCTTGCTCGCGAGATGGGTCACGGCTGCGATATTGACTTGAACCTGTGCTGTGAGAGCACTCAAGAGCGGGGCAAAGTGTTTCACCCTAGTTTCAGGTATATCAGGACACGGGACCCGTCTTCCTTCAGACTTGATTTCAACATCGGAACTTGCTCTCGGTGTCCGAGATTCGGAAGAAGTCAATTAAGCTAGAAATCTCAACATCGCCATGAACTTACTCTGAAGATGGGAGTTGGATGAGCATCGCTTCTAGATGTAATGAGGCGCATTAGAAGAGATGCTCTCTGTCTGTCCGTCGTTGGGCTTCCGTCTTCGTCCCGACACTTGATAGTGTCACGTTTGCATTCGGTACCTATTGCTTTGGCCTTCTGATTATAATAGTCCCAGCGCTCCGCTATTTCGTTTGAATAGGCCATCCAGAATGCATTAGGCATGAAAGCCGTAGGGGGATAATGACCATAGCCATCGGGGTTCAGGTCGATATCGGGAGTTTGTGGATATAAACAAGCATCGGATCGACGCTGTTGAAATAGAACGGCTATTGCATGATGCATGGGTCATCACCCATGCAAAAATAAGTCAAACCCGCGGAGTTCTCTATAGCCTTTTCGGTAAACGCTCAGTCTGTCCAAGTGTTGGCGATGCGATGAAACACTTGACCTATAGATTGAAACGTCACGGACGAGAATGGGAGAAGAGAATTCAACGTTGCCTCTGAACTTCCCGCTCGTCTTCTTCAAGAAGCTATGCTTAGTATATTGCAGGCATGACGAAACTTGAATTTGGGGCTCAGTGTAAGGTCTTTGTCGTTCACGAGTGCATCCGGCTCCACCGGCGATGGATGTAGGTCTTTATGCTTCGTCCGTCCCTTGTAGCGAAAGAGATACAGACCGAAACCACCGTTCGGGTATTGACGGTAATGGCTGATACAGAGCAACCCTAAAATGCCGTTTCCCGACCCAAATCGGCCTTGGATGCATTTTGTATGAGCTTCTACAATTGAGAAGATCAAAGTTGTGCCGCGATGCAAGAATCGTATTATTCAGCTGCTCACAATCCAGTATCCACTTTGTAACCTCGTCGGTGTTCTTTAAGCCCTGAGTGCGGCTTACATCTAGAAACTGGTTGATAGAATTGATTATTGAAGAAAGCGTGCTATTCAATCGGACTTACTTCGTGGGTAAGGAATTAATGTGAAAAATTATAATATGCTCATGGCCCAGGCCATTATCTGGCGAAGTGACCTGTTGTTCACCGATAAGCTCTAGGACTTTTAATCAATAGGACAGCTGTCAGTAGGTGGATCCGTTTCAGAGAAAAACGGCGGCTTACCTAGGATTCGCTACATCTCGTCGTCGATGTATACCGCTGCGCATTGGCCATCTACCATTGAACTATGACTTCATCTACCATCGATGAACGTTTGTGAACTTCGCTTAATGATGGTCGCAAATGGGCGTCGATGAGGTGCATCATCTTCGGTGCCTTCTGCAGTCTATTCCTCGGCATTATAAGGTATTTGATAACAGCTGAATGAGCGCAGATCACTGGCAGCTTTGAGGACGCATATAATCAGCATTGAAGATCCCGTTCACGCATAGAAGTAGTTGGCAGGCACAGCAACCGTTTACATTGTAAGTATTGCTCCTGCAAAGGCACTTCTCCCTGTGATACGTCATTTAGTCTGTGCGAGAATAATCAACTCTAGGAAATGAAATCATACTACATCAGGAAAAATGACCCTCGCTATATAGGACTATATAGGCGACAGAGTCAAAATACTCAGATTGGGAGGGTCCGACTATCTAGAAGTATATAGTGAGCTTAGAATAGCATAGATATGAGCTATACGCACTATATCACTATGTCACTATGTCATCAGGGTCCTACGCAGCCGCTTTTCCATCTATTATATCTGTAGCTTTCGCGGGTACCGACTTTATGACGGACTGTGTCACCGCCTGGTTGGCATTGATTTATCAAGTTGAGTGTAGAGGATGAGATTCGAAGTGCCCAGGCTTCTAGTTTGCTGTGGGGTGGGTGTCGAAAGGAGATCCGAGAAACGCGTCGCGTCGCGCGCATGACACAAGTAGTCACGTGACTACCGATCGACGGGCGTATAGAGGGACCCTGACACCAGTGACCACCACCACCACCGTAGCGATGAAAGGTTTCCTTCCAGCGACGATTTTGTCATTGATATGGACCGCATCCAGCTCAAATATTGACCTCGTCAACCCTCTTATCGGAAATACTGGTCCGGAACCAAATTATGCTGGAGGAATGATACCTTCGGTCGCACCACCATTTGGTATGACGCGCTGGGTGGCCCAGACGCACCAGAATTACGTCTCAAGGCTACCGTATAACTACAGCGATTCAGATGTCATCCATGGTTTCATTGGAACACATCAGCCTGCCATTTGGATGGGAGAGAGCGGGATGATTGGTATCGTACCAGGACTGAGTTCTAGTGCAGATGGGAAGGTGAAGGCACGTTTCGAGGAGCGAGGATTGCCGAGAAGATTGGACAGTGAGAGGATTGGTGTCAGTCTGTATGAAGTTGAATTGGAGACCGACGACGACAATGGCAGCATTGGCGTTGCGATGACGGCGAGTAAGTTATTTTCCTGTTTTCTCAGTCTCGACTAATGTTTTGGTAGCATCTAGGGTGGGTCATCTACGTTTCACGTTCAAAACGGGCTCTGCGTGGCATCCGTATATCTTTCTACAGTCTTCGCGTCCCTCTGAGCTCTTTCATTCTACTCCGACGGCATCTCATTTCAATATCTCGTATCCGGAAGGCTGGGCGCGTATATTCCCTGAAGAAAATAGGATTTGCGGATACAACTCAGAGATGCAGGACTGGGTTATTGCTCCGATATCCAGTATGCAAAATGTCCAAAACAAGCAGAGAGAGGGGAAAGGACACGGTGGATTCAAGGGTTGGTTCTGCGCCGCCTTCGATCGAGCATTTGACGGCTACGGGGTAACGCAGGGCTCGGAGCAGAGAGAGAAAGCGCTTGAAGGGCTTGGAGAGGAAGTTGGTGCCTACGCTCGATTTGAGTATCCGAGTGACCAGGAGGAGCTGGTTGTTGACGTACGGATAGCGGTTTCGTTCATCTCGATGGAACAAGCCCTTGCCAATCTTGAAAAAGAAGTCCCCCAGGGAACACCTTTGGAGGTGACAGAACGGAAAACGAGAGCAGCGTGGGAGGAGAAATTGGACCTCGTAGAGGTGGAAGGTGGCAAGTTCGAGGACAGACGGGTCTTGATGACGAGTGTCTTCCATGCCCTTCAAGTGTGTCTATTTGCATCTCTTGCCGCTCGTGCTCAAGGTGATACAGTACCCATACGAACAACATGAGTACGGCAAGTATTATTCTGCATACGATGATGAGGTCCATGACGGGGAATCATACAGCGGCTACTCCATCTGGGTACGCAATAGATTCTGCATTTGGCGTTTGGCATTATCTCATCGAAAGTATAACAGGACACGTATCGAGCCGAATGGGGCTTCTTGCTCCTCTTTGCACCTGAGCGTATACCTGGAATGATACAGAGCATGCTGCAAGATTACAAAGAGGGTGGTTGGCTACCTATGTGGAAGAACATCCTTGGTACAACAGGGTCTCGATGGCATCAATCATCTCGTACTGACGATTACTTATAGAAACCAATATCATGATTGCGACTCACGCAGATTCTCTGATCACAGAAGCTATTCTGAAAGGTTTTGAATCTGGGTTTGACATCGATCTGGTCTGGGAGGCTGTGTGGAAGGACGCTACCGTTCCTCCGGAGAAGGATTGGGAGGTCAAATACGAAGACAGAGAAGAAGTGAGATTAGTCAACTGTTTGAGGGAATGGCACTCATCACTTCTTTTCACGTTAGGGTGTTGACTACGAGGTCAGGGCTGGTCTTTCTTCGTCGTATGCGGACCCAAAGAAAGGGTGGGTTGATGACGACATCCACTCGGAAAGCGTTAGCAGGACGTTGGACTATGCATGTATGCCAATTATTTCCATGAGTATGATTGGTATCTGACTCAGTTCGTGTCAGATGATGATCATGCTCTGTCGCTGTTATCCGCACATCTCAACAAATCTCCATCCATCACCTCGCTCTTACACGAGCGGTCAATGAATGCGCCTTGGCTTGTTTGGAATAGCGATGCCACCTCTGTTGATGACTATACGAATGAGGAAGATAAAATTAGGTTCAACGGGATGACCAAAGGATTCGTCCAGGGCAGAAATGTTGACGGCAGCTGGGCAGGTTTGTTTCTCATCTCACCTGGTGGTGCTATGGACTGACCTGTTATTAAGATCCAACGTCTGGCTTTACGGAGGGTGACAAATGGGCGTACTCGTTCGACATCGTCCATGACATACCTGGTCTGATAGAGAAGCGGGGCGGAAACAAGGCGTTTGTCCAGAGTCTGAACGAATACTATGATGGTGGCTGGGACTGGTTTGGTAATGAGGTGAGGTTGACCCGGTTGACATAGGATCAAGCTCATATCCGTGGAAGCCATCTCATCATATTCCATACCTATACGCTCTGGCCGGGCGCCCCGATTTGACACAGCATCGGGTCCGGGAGATTGCGCGCGCCAATTATAATGATACACCGGAAGGACTGAGTGGGGTACGTGATGCTTTGTCTTGATGATCTTTTGAGATAGATATTGAAGTTGAGGCAGAATGAAGATTGCGGGCAGATGAGCGCCTGGTATATTTTTGGGGCCTTGGGGTTCTATCCTGTCAATCCGGTCTCGAAGGAATTTGTCATCGGCTCGTATGTTTCTTTCCCCTCCTGCTATGTCTCTACCTGATTATTCAGACCATTCTTTGATAAACTCACGCTTCATCTACCTTCTTCGGAGCCTGATGCGTCACCATTCTATGATGCACAAAAACAAACATATACGCTGACGGTGGAAAAGCATGGTGACCCTGACGCAATATATGTGAAGTCGGTTGCTGTGAACGGGGAGGAGGTGGACCTGTATGGTGGGAAGTCCTATTATTCGATGGGAAGACATCCACCATGGGGGAAATGTCGTCTTTGAAGTGTCGATGACTCCAGGTATTCGCTGTTAATGAGGATACCACGGGGATCGTACACGAGGAGCTTGTAACCACAGGTACGCTGGCTGTTTGGCTGCTTGTGTGCACGATGGATCTTATTGCGGTTTCGATTCCTTAGGGCCTTATGTCATGAAGGGTTCCATACTGTTGCACAATCCGCACAATCTACACTTGCTAAATCCAAACTATTCACAATCCGTCAAGTAGTAAAAGCGTTAGACGGAACGTTATGGTGCTGAGCTGAGCTTAATCTCTTTTCTTTTCGTCAACACCGCAAGTCCTAGAAACGCCTTGATCTGCCTCACGGTAAGTAGCAGCGACGATTTAACCTAGCAGCAACTTAAAGAGTGAGAACTTTTGATTCATGGCACGTGACTAAGATGAGATTGTTGATAAGATTGCGTACCCACGTGCGTCTTGCGAATGATTTTCTCATCTTTCCGCAAAATGAAAAGACGTCTTGCTCACCGTCATATCCCATCCCCTTTATTTTCTCTCTGGCTTCCAGGGCGCGACTGGTCAAGCTTCTGAGGACACATACTAGTAAAATGACAGAAAATGGCACGTCTCTGTCGTTTCTACCCTGGAAGAATATCAATAATTCCTGAGCAGTACTAATCGGAATCATCGGAGGGAGCGGGCTCTACCATTTGGATAATCTGACCTTTGTGTGCGCTATATCGTTCTTTCTTTGACATCAGATTCTCACTAGATGTGCAGAAAACATGCGAATCCCGAAACTGTACGTTCGAGATTAGTAAATTGCACCTTTCCTAAAATGCGTTTTTTTAGCCTTGGGGCTTTCCTTCATCACCCATCTCGATCTGTTCACTTCCCTCTGGAATCCAAGTTGCTTTCCTTGCACGACACGGAACAGGACATACCATTTCTCCATCTGCAGTTCCTGCACGAGCCAACATTGCTGCTCTAAAATCTCTGGGAGTTCGCGCCATCGTCGCCTTCTCTGCCGTTGGATCCCTTCGGGAGGATATATCTCCCGGATCTTTCGCTTTGCCTACTCAAATCATTGACCGAACCAAGGGTGTACGCCCGGCATCCTTTTTCGAAGGTACCTCTATCGTCGCCCATGCCAGCTTCGGTGACCCATTCAGCGGAAAGCTGGTATCTTGGCTGGAGGAAAGAGTACGCAAAGCCTTAGATCAGGAGGGGCGAGGCGTGAAACTGTTCACCGACAAATGTATCGTCTGCATGGAAGGACCACAATTCTCCACTCGTGCAGAGAGTATCATGTACCGTCAATGGGGTGGAGACTTGATCAATATGAGCGTGCTTCCTGAAGCCAAGTTAGCTCGCGAGGCAGAGCTTAGGTTCGTGTTCTGTCACCGTGTGAGATTTTTCGCTTATGCCAAGGCTTTGCAGCTACGCATTGATTGCTACAGCTACCGACTACGATGCATGGCGTCCTCACTCAGGATGCGGTGACTGCAGCTGAGGTGTTCAAGACACTCAAAGCCAATGCAGAGACGTCGCGGCTCGTGGCTGCAACCGTGTTGGATGAACTACATGCTGCTATTAGCGCTAGTGGGGAAAATTTCCTCTTGGAACAAGTCGGATCCATGAGCTTCTCAATTATGCCGCGGTCGGAGAAACAGAATCCCGAGCATCGCAAGAAGCTGGCTTACGTCCTCCCTGAGTACTTTAGCGGCGAACAAGTGAACTGAGATGGTAAGATTGATGTACCTTGGTTCCTAAATTGTGCTGATACCACTGCTATAGAGAAGGAATAGACACCGCAGATTTACTATGTTTTGAATATAGATGCTTTAGATTTTACGATCGTCTGATACCTGGATACACCTTGGCTTACTCAGAATTTCTCGCTCACTACAAATTTCTTTAAGACTTCAAGCAGAATACATATTTCGGCTGATGCCGCGACCTTATGATCCACTGTGTCAGTGTAATGAAGCGGGCAACGGGTAAGTGCACGCATACGCATCCTTGTTAGTCATTTATTCATGTAAGCTTCGAAGATGGGCAAGGTTACACAAGCCTTAATGAATCATGATGGCTTTCAAATCCACACTGCTCCATTGAAACGGAATCAAGTTCCTAAGGATGACAGCACACCTCCGTGTGGCGTGATGCAGAGAACGATGGTGCGATGCCAATGAGTGGTGATACAGAGCCACATGTCTGCAGGGTCCATCAGTGATCGTTTACTTATGATTGGGATTTGCGTCGCCGATCTTCATTCTTTCGGGTACATTCGCCGTGTCTTCTATCATGACTATTTGCTGATTCTAAGGACCACTGGGCAGGACGTTGGGATCCATTTGCTGCTGAAGGAATCACCGGGCAACCGCAAGAGCCAGAAGAAGCCTTAATTCAGGTAAATCAAGGTCTCTTCCGGAACTTTCTTGAACTGATCCAGCTGTTACCTAACGCTAGCCTTGTACCGAGGGGAACCATAAGGTCCACACGTACATTCCAATGTGGAAAATGGCACTTTCAGGGTAGTGTGTGTCATCTCCGTGTTCATCTTCGTAAACTTGAAATATGACACAAGCCTGGAAGAATTTTATCTCCAGTCTTTTATACCCAGAGGTCAGAATTTTCTTTCTGGTCCGTGTTCGTAATTTCAAAACTGGGCACTAGCGAGAAAAAAGTTTGCTTTTCAAGTCCTGCACGCTTGGGTAAAGATGGTGCGCTACATAGCTGTTGTAGATCAAATGAAAGAAGCCCACACGCGGATTAATTTTCCAGAATGATGAAAAACGTACCTAGCCGCGGAGTTGCTGTGTGTTTACGAAAGTTCATAATCTAGACATTCGAGGACGTTCCCGAACTCGAAGAGCGTGCAGCTGCCAGCATTGCCAAAATCTGGGGAGACGTCGTATGCTTAAAGGTCACGGGTCTTTCTCAAAATATGGCACAATGCCCGAATCCTGATTAGAATTTAGGAGTTAGTGTCATCATCACGAGACAGTCGAAGTGTGGACGATCCGCACACAGTGACAAGCGCCTTCAGTCTTGCGGCCATGCGAGTATCCACCCCTTATTTTGTCAACTTGAAATTGACTTTGTCTTGTTGTAGATGGGATGTGAAATATCTTCTATGATAAAGAGATCGATATCGATAAACGATTGGTACTGCGAAGTAAGTTACTGCCCTGCGCTCCGGTGCACCTTGTCGTGTGCATGCAATGCTCAGATCTCATTTTTATCTTCCTTTCAGTGATATAATTTTCTATCATTCAATTACTTTCCATAGTCAAGATGGAATTGTTCCGCTGAGCGGACCTTCCCTGATCGCAGTCTGTTTTCTCAAGGTAGTTATGCCGACCTGAACGAACTATTGGCTTAGTGGTCGTGCTAGTCATCAGAGGATCATTTACTTCGACTGGTGCTTGCGGAGTTCTCCGTTGGTGAGATTTTTTTCCCGCTATCTTGCTGTCTCTCAGCGAAGGCAGACAGAGGAAAGCAATAGACATTGCCCCAAAGCCGAGGGCGGATGAATCATTAAATGCCGACCTTGTCCCAAAATGGTGCTCACCTTCTGGCTTTCTCCGTTTTTGAAATCGACACGTCCTCTCACAGTCGCCCATTCAAAGAGCGCATGACTTCGGATTCAATGTATTATCCTCAACTCTATTCCAAGATGGCAAACATGTCGCCAGATGTCTCATGTGAACCGAAGTATGATCGTCACTTAAGTAAGTGCTTGCGTCTTAGCGAGTTCGCCGTCACTTGGGCACCAAATTTAACACTGTTCTAATTTCAGCCAACAGCTTGATCTCAGCCATGCGTTAAGCCGCAGTAATGGCGATAAACAATCCTCGGTGGCCGAGACCAATTCGATGAACGCCCTAAAGTCTTCAAAATGCCGTTTGGCAAGATGAATGTATAGTGACGTTGACTGTCTGGCGGTGCTACTGATATCTTACCCAATTCCATATGGATGATACCAGCAATCACTGAAGCCCTCTGTATCTCGAGAAAACGTTTTCATTTCCAACAGTCGATCGCGTGTCTTTGTAAGTTATATTTCATCTATTATGGTCCGACCACTCATTTCTCTGTCAAGTGCTTACCCCAGAACCTTTGGGAGTCGATTTTCGCACAGGGTGGATCACTTGAAATTAGATCGTAATAATGTATATCTTATCGGCTATTGAGAACGTACACTGACAAATGATGGCGGTGAACGGTCGGAGGCTTTCACCCAGCCTGTTCACATGGAGCCGAGTCTCATGCTACTGTATGTACGTCCTTATCGCCATTTTTCAGACGACGGTCGGAGACATGAAAGGCGCCATCTTATGAATGTCTTTTCAGGTATCGCACGATGTTTCGCCCAGGATACCTGTGCCCATATCATGCGTTACGATGGTTGGCGTGATTAGTATGAGAATCACATCGTCAAGGTAGGGCCCTTTTTCTTATCGTCTATATTAATGCTCACTAGTAAATTTTTGGCCAAGGCTCGATTAAGTTCCCGAAGATATCAAAGTGAGCTTGCGATCAGTCCAAAGCATGTGGGTCAACTCCCCCTGCCGCGACCTTTCACTCGCAGTTTTCGTCTCACGCGGTCTTTCTTCAGGGCTATGTGGCGCCCACCGTCAATTGTGTTATCACCTTTCCCAAGCGTATCATTCGCCGGTAGTCTCAATTGGTACAAGGGTCAACTTGAACTTACGGCTTTTCTAGGCTCTGGATCCTAATTCCTAAGTGCACTTTTCCCCTTGTGACTTCTAATATCCTCTGCGGCGAAGAAGATCTGCAGCGAGCCAAAATTGAGTGGTTGGTTCCTAACGAAGGGTCGCCGTATTCTATTTCGTCTTCTGACACGATACTGGACGTGTATGTTGTCGCTGTGGATGTGTCTCCATCGACGGATTTTTTTGGTCTCGATGATGTTCCTGCTAGACTATCCATGCGCCTATCTTTCTGGATGCCATTTACAGCCAGGAATAATGGGCGTAGCGAGGACAGCGATGTCAATACGCATCACATTGGCACCTGATGTCTTTCTCGTCCACTCTCACGAGTCATGCTCAGCCGGCTTTCTCGGTGGACTTGGCAACGAGCATGCGCACAGAGAAGGCATGGACGGGAGTCGCCTGGAGGGATATTACGGCGTGGATATCAAAGGCCTAAAAGGAACAATTCCGGGATTCAGATAGTACCCACATGCTTCACCCCGATCTACTATCTCAGAGACTTGGCGTGCCTTATCTCTTTGCATCAATGGCCATTCTACTGTAGGTATTGCACCAATGCGACCGCACTCGTGGTGCCATTCGACCTTGATTCGACTGGGATCCAGTCACTCGCCATGTGTATACTTCCGTTTAAGGTGTTTCTATGTAGATAAGTGGTCCGTATATTAGGAGCGGTGCTTCGCCTGCTTGTTCTTAGGGATCCGTCTCTTCGTCGATTGCCCTCTATGTCTGCTGATGAGAAGAGGAAAGACTACGCTGACGCCGTCGAGAAGGAGTCCGATGGCTCCTTCAACGAGAAGGCCATCGTTCCGGACATCGTATGTCCAGTTCCGCTGGTTTCGAAGTACTCAATACTAACGCGACACCGACAGGATGTCGTCGGTTTAGATATCCAAGCTCTCAGTAGTGACGTGGAGGAAGCTGCCGCTGCCGCTGACAATATGTCGACCGAGGAAGTTGAGGAATGCTTGAGGCACATAATTGATGTGGTAAGTACCTGAGGGATTTAGGTGCAGTTAACGTCAATTAATACCCGCCTATAGCATGGCAAGGATCCCGTAAGTCCCGTTTCCTCTGTAGTTGTATCCATCTGACTGATTGACTGTAGAACTTTCCAACTCGGGCGCTGGAGCTCAGCCGGTAAGCATAAGTACGGGCGAGGAAGTCAGACGTTGCCTTATATTCAGAATGTTCCGGGCAATATCTCTTCGACGAGGACATTAGGGACGATCCCGTTGCTTTTCAGAAGCTTTACGATGAGGTCAAGATTGAAGCCGCTATGGTCATAGTTGTGCGTTGTATCGGGCTCTTACTATGTGCAAGTCACCAAAAGAAACATAGAATTCTCCTTACGCCGAAGTCCGCGCGGTTGTTGATAACCACGATGATCCTAATTTGCCGGCCTTGACCTTCCGAGCTGGTGTCATTGGGCTAGTCTATGTCGTTATCGGTGCATTCCTCAACCAGTTCTTCTCAATCCGTCAGCCGGGAATTACAATCTCTTCAAATGTTGCACAGTTATTGTAAGTGCTTCCTTCAACTGAACGAAATTTAACTCCATTGGCACTTCTTATTAGGGCGTTCCCTGCAGGAAAATTCTTCGAGCAGGTGCTACCTACCACGAAATACAGTACATTTGGTTATGAGTGGTCATTTAATCCGTCAGTTCAGTTGCAATCTTGGAGCGAAGACTCTAACACAGTTCTAGTGGTCCTTTCAACATGAAAGAACACATGGTTGCCACCATCATGGCTAACGTTGGTTTTAACACACCGTGAGTATTTCTAGTGTCTCTTCAATATCCCGTCCTCCGACGTATTCATTGTCAGATACACAGCATACGTGATATGGGTACAGTTTGCTGAACGGTTCTTCAACGAGGTTTGCCTTTTAATGATGATATGTATCGTGTCAGATTGACTCACCCACAATTGGCAGTCTTGGGCCACAAACTTCGGATACCAGATCCTTAGTACGTTCTTTCGCTAATGCCGAACAATGATTATCTCGCTGACGTCCTCTTAGTCTCCTTGTCTACGAACTTTATCGGTGAGCCTAAAATAGTCCTAGAGTGACAATATGTTCTAACCTGAAATCGAAGGTTATGGTCTGGCTGGAATGACACGACGCTTCCTTGTCTACCCATCGTATGCAATATGGCCCACCAATCTAGCCACTATCGCTTTGAATGTACGCGGGATTCTAGTCCGTCTACTCATGTTCTAAATTTACGGTATCATTAGCGTGCTTTCCACTCGGAAACAAATCAGACCGCTAATGGCTGGAAAGTCTCTCGAGTAAGTATGAATACAGGTACAACAAGAAATATCATTCACAGGACACTTTCAGATGAGATTCTTTCTGTACGCTTTCGGGGGGATGTTCGTGTATTTCTGTACGTTTTTTAATCTTCCAGTATCGAGTAGGTAGCTGACTAGCGCATGACCATTCCAGGGTTCCCAAAGTATGTATTCACCCCTTTTGCTGATGAATTCATGACATTGAATGTGATATCTATCAGTTACATCTTTCAAGCTCTGTCGTATTTCAATTGGATGTCCTGGATTGCTCCAGATAACGTCCTACTCGGCGCAGTCACGGGTTGGTCGGCTTCAAGCAAACCTAATGTGATGTGCTGACAAACCCACTTAGGTAGTATCGGAGGCCTTGGTTTAAATCCGATCCCGACGTTCGATTATAATGTTCTCTCCGTCGGTGGTGACCCTCTCATTAACCCGTTCTTCACGATTGCCAACTACTTCCTTGGTGCCATCGTCACACTCCCGATTGTGTGTTTTAAAAACTCCTGATGTTCCTACCATCTCTTCTGACTAATGTACTCCGTTGGCAGATAATCGCACTTTGGGTGAACAACGTTTGGTACACTGGATGTATGCCTGTCCTCAGCTTTTCGCTTTTCTCTCGCTGACAAGCCGCATAGACCTGCCGATCAATTCCAATGGTGTATTCGATAACACAGGCGCTCGGTATAACGTCTCGATGGCTGTGGACGAGCATTCTCTCTTCGACGAGGCATCGTATAAAGCGTACTCCCCTGCTTACCTTGCTGCCGGTAATATCTTGTTGTACGGTTTCTTCTGTATGTTGTTCTGCGCACCTCCTTCCAAGTCGTCGCAACTTATAATCTCTGGGCAGTTGCGACATATGCAGCAACTATCTCCCACACATTCCTTTACCACCGGAGGGAAATCGCTATGGGATTCCGAAGTCTTTGGAAGAGAAAGCCCTTGAAAGACGACAAATTCGATATACACAGCAAGCTAATGGGGGCCTACGCTGAAGTTCCCGAGTGGCAGTATCTATGGTTCGTATCTTTTTCATGTCAGTTGAACATTCCTATTTACTTTTTACTATCTTCAGTGTTTTAGTAGTTTCTATCGGCCTCGGTGCTGCCGGCGTAGCTGCGTACCCGACCTCAACGACACCGGCTGTTGTTCTCTACGGCATCCTCCTCGCGGTGTGTGTAATTGTGCCTAGCATATGGATCGTCTAACCGAGTAAATGGCAGGTCATATTTTGCATTCCCATTGGTATCATCGCTTCGATCACGAATGCCCAGGTGACGCTCAACGTCCTGGCTGAATTCTTCGGTGGTCTATGGTTCCCCGGGAATGCGAACGCCATGAACTTCTTCAAGTCTTACGGATACGTCACTACCGCACACACCTTGGCATTTGCTCAGGATCTGAAGCTTGCACATTACACCCACATTCCGCCCAAGGTCACTTTCTGGGTGCAAATGATAGCAACCTTGGCGTCGACCTTCGTCTGTGTTGGAATCTTAAACTTCCAGATGACCCAAATTCCCGATGTCTGTTCGTCTACACAGAAAGACAGGTTCACTTGTCCAGGCGCCAATACGTTCTTCACTGCGTCGGTTCTCTGGGGAACTCTTGGACCTTCCAGGATGTTCGGATCAGGGGCTATCTATAACCCTCTGATTTGGTGCTTCTTGATCGGCTTTGTCTTGCCCATCATCGTGTACTTCTTGACGCCCAGGATACCAATTTTCAAGTACTTCCACCTCCCGGTCTTTTTGATCGGAACGCTCATCTGGTAAGCTGTATTCAATGTTAGGAAGGATCTGATGCTCACGGGTCGTTCTAGGGCACCTTACAACTTGTCGAATACCTGGCCGGCGGTTCCCATTGCCTATCTCTTCAACGTTTTCATCAAGAAACGGTTCCTCTCGTGGTGGTCGAAATATAATTAGTATGTCTACATCTTTATGTTGTTGGTATATATCTGACATCAAGTTTGCTTGTAGTATCTTGGCATCAGCATTTACATGGTGAATAATGTGCATTGGCGAACACTTTCAATATATTGAAACTTCGTCACAGCGCGATTGCCCTTTCGGCTGTTATCCAGTTCTTTGCCGTACAGTATGTTGGTGCAGAGATTAATTGGGTGAGGCTTCCTACAACGGCTTTTCATTTTGGTTCTTAAATTTCGTGTAGGGTCCAAACACGATCCCTTATGCTGGCTGTGATTCTGACGGATGTACGTATTACACCCTTGCGGAGGGGGAGCACTTTGGGCCTGTGAGTGACTCAGCGTTATGAAAGATCTACTAATACTAATCATGGTCTTCAGGGTGTCGGTGAATTCTAGGGTTATTTCTCACGAATCATGCATTGTTGTATGTATGTACCAGGCCGTCTAGCTTTAGCCAGGGAGGCCTTGCAATTTCATGTATTAACTTGAGGTCTAATATGAATCATCTGCGACGTTTAACGAATAAAATAAATACGATCCAGTCTAAATCACCAGTCTTAAGACGGGACCAGGGATGAAATCCACTGAAGCTCTCCAAATGCCATCTCGGATTGACATTCTGCAGCCGAAGAATCGTCTGTGACCGCCCAATACGTCCGACCTCACGTATCCTCCATATGGCTGCATACCCGCGGTGTAGTGTAGCCTGGAACGCCGCGCTTCACCAAGTCGGCTTCGATTGATAGGCGTCGAAAGGATCGTAGCAATATCCTTTTGGCTAAGCGGCTGTCGAAGATAATCATGTATCTTTTCTAGTATCCTGTGAACAGTGGGCAGGTTGGGGTCGTCTATTATGATGGGACCCCAGCGGTCAGGCGACATCCAGAAACCAAGGCATTCATGAGTTGACGTGAAGTGGATCCGACGTACGGTTGGGGGTGCACATGCAGCTTCCATATACTGAGGATGCTGTATAATGCAATATCCCGGTAAGTATCGTGTCCTGGAGGGTGGATAGATGATGTCCCACTGCAGAGAGGGTGTGTGGATGAATCCGCTGGTATCCGTAGGATTAGGGTGGTAATACTGCTGCAGATTTGGGTGAAATGCATGGACTACTTCGTCTCGAAAGGGAGTATTATGTTCTGGCGTTCGATAGGCACTCGCTGGAATAGTATGTCCATGATATATAGGGTGACGTCCGCCTTGAAGTAAAAACGAGCCTGGATGTTGGAGCCCGACATGTGGAATCACAGGTGATGCGATGGAAGACGCCGAAGAATCGGGGATCACCGGAGTTCCGGTGTCTGATGAGGGTGTATAGGGTAGTAGTTCTGGGAGACTAAGTCCTTGACTATCACGACGATGAACATGCCAGTGATGATGACTATCCCGACAATACGGAGCAGCTAGAGAAGAAGAGGCCGAGCCATAGCCAATGTCGCTCCAGTCGCTACTAGAGTCACTACTATGACTTGACCGAGAGCTTGACCTAGAAGATTGTGATGAGGTATCGGATATGGCCCCATGTGGTGGCATCTCATATATACGGGTACGTCTACGTTCTCTGTGACGGCACATGCCCGAATGCCCTCCGAAGTTGGCGTGTTGAGCCATCGTTGATGAAGATATCTGTCTGGTGTCGGACGGTATTTAATTCGCCACAGAACGAGAGTAGATCCTAGGCACTGCGGCGATGGCTACATAGACGCCCTGGGGCTACCCGGAGTTTTTCTGGAGCATATCTTGAAGCTTAACGCTGATTGGTCAATCATGATATGCTCAAGGTATACGCCAGGAGACCGCACTAGTCTTATGTTCTCATCACCGCAGTGAGGGATGAGACGTAGATAATTTGGGTCCATTAGAAGCAGTGTCTAGTTTTATTGCGTCCCAGCGCTTAGGTAGTACAATAGCTGGAGGCCGATGCTGAAACAAAAGAACGAATAACAAGAATCCATGAGTGGCTTGCTATGCAACGTGGTGGGGCGAAGACCCACGATAAAGGAAGAGGCCATAGAGAAGAACAAGGGCACCTCCTTGAGATCTAGACGTGTCGCATCGAAGGAAAGGGGATGGTGGTCATCACACTGCTGGGGTCGGTTGCTTTTTTGGACCTAAAAAAGTATCCTAAAAAAGCCGTGGTCGTTAATCATCTTCTTGCACTCGCAAAGCATGATCTAGAAAACATAACAAAAAAGCCTTGTTTGTGTGATGTTTTTACGCACCAAAAAGAGCGAGTTTTGAACAAAGAAAAAGCGAACAATGGAAACCCCTTTTTTGATCTGTTTTCCGTGAAGCGCCCTTTTTCATCTTGTTTTAGGACGTTCCTTTTCAAATTTCCTGTCGAAAGATTGCACGGAAAGTCGCAACATTTTTAGGACCGCTTTTTCGAACCTAAAAATATACCGGCCGTCTTCGTTGTTTCTTGGAGACCACAGCCTCGTCCGGGCCGGCGCTAGAGACAGGTGCAAGTGAGAAGCCAGTCGTCCCCACGTGATCAATGCCACGCTCCTTGTGACGCGTTTGGTGAGTGCAAGAGCTAGGGCTCCAACCGTTTAGTTTTCGTTTATGCTCAGGTCCAAACTAAACGGAAATGGTTGCGAAACCATTTATAAACAGTGTATAAATGATTGTACAGGGTAGATCACATGACACTTTAGAATAGCGGCAAATGTGCATTAATTCTCTTATTAATACGTGTATCTACAGCATTCTAGATTGAATGTCGAGAACGCATCCTCTCTATAGACATTGGTCATGACATGGTAGATGGGATCATCGGATAAAGCCTCTTTCACTGCGGCTGGAGGGAGGTTACTGCAAAGGCATGCAAACTGCTGCACAAGGGCAGACCGAAGAGACTGAGGGTGTCATGGTTCTTGGAAGCCTGAGGGTGCAGTTGGACATGGTGAAGACGGCCTTTATATTGAAGAAATACTTGTGAAAATACACAATGACACACTAGTCGAGAGGCAGACATTGTCCTTGAATAATTGGGGAATGAGATAATATTGGTCAGTGGTGGTTGTAGCATTGCACAAAGTCAACGAAGTGGATAATTGATGCACTGCCTAATTGGATGATTAGGTAACCATTTACCGTTTAGTTTACTGTTTGTTTACTGTATGCCTCTCGACCTAAACTTAAACGGTAAACTAAACGGTTTAAACAGTGTATAAACTGTTTCATACGGAAACGGTTGGAGCCCTAGCAAGAGCCCGAGATAAGGTAGGGCTCAGGTGGAAACGACCACATCACATGAGATTCACGTGATATCTGTGACAAACTCCGTATATCTCTATCAGAGACAGGATACACCTACTTTTGGGAAATCTGGCTCCGAGCAAAGCTCGAAAAGTAAATTTTGAAGCTTCCCTCGGAGCTGTTTGAATTTTTTTTGGACCTTGTACTGGGTTGATAGATTTTCTTTCTGACGTATCCAAATTAAGACAAGTTTCAATATGTTATCTGAAGTATCTAAAATCGTTTGTAAGGATGATGTACCCTATATAATCTGCGTTTATGATGAAAGGGATCCCCAAGGCCTCCAGAAACACGTAGAGCATGCAGCCGGACACGTCATAAATGAGGTTGTCACTCAATGTCACAATTCACGTGATGTAGTCGCTTCCACCTGAGCCCTACCTTAAAAAGCAGCATATGTCGCAACGACATCAGTTCCTACAGCGACTATGCTGGGATGATAAATACATATGAGAGTTAGCCCTATGGTTCTTGCCAAATACATCTGATGCTGCATGCACATGCGGGCGCACTTCGAATAAGTAGTGACGGCGATGTCGTGGAGAACTGTCAGTATACATAAAGCACACCCATGATAATTAATAGAGGTACTCCGAGTCAATCACGTTCTGTTTCATTCTTGGTAAAGACATCGAGACAATTATTGTACAAACAATGCTGGTTCATCCGAGGGGCATGTGTCAGGATAAATGGTATCAGCAGCAACACACACAACCTATTCAAATTCAGGACTTTCAACACCAAAATAATTCAATAGCTTATAACTCACATTGTCAATATCAAGATTATCGCAGTTGGCGTCAATGTTCGGGTTGTTGCACATAAAAACATCAAGTCCAATGCCCGCGTCGCCGGTAATGCTAATGCAAGTCTCTCCACCAGTGACAGTATGGGTTTCAGTACAGTCTTGGCCAATGATCCCCAAACAGATGACCTTTATGGAACCAACCGTCAGTCAAGAAGCCTAAGCGTGCTCTATAAACACTGTTACCTGACCCGGGACCAAATTGTCACAGTTTGCATCGATCTGGGGATTCACACGTCCGAGCTGGTAGCTACAGATCGACGTGAGACTCATGGAAACAACGAAAGAGAGGAACGACGCCGTACTTGGAAACACCCTGCGATTGGCAAATTCTATCACAGGTGTCTCCGGCGACAATGGTGTAGTTGCGACTGCAGTCCTCCTGGGCTGCGCTGAGGTTGATTATGGCGGTGAGAAGGAGAGCGAAAGTGGAAGTGAAGAGCATGTCTTTGGAACTGATGAAAGACCACAATACGGCTGTCCTTATATACGAGAAGACAAGTCCAGGCAGCTAAAAATGAACCCGGAAGCAGCTCATGGAGCCATGGAATGACCGAATTACAGGACGCCAGCATATGCAGATGGTCAGTTGCACCCAAGACAGGACCACGGTACCCGCAAGGTGAGGCAAGACGATTTTGGACTCAATAATTGCATTCAATGTACAACTTCTCCGCGAGTCATAAAAGCCGGAGAAGCGGGAATATAACAACCACGAGACTCGGAGATGTCGATGGAGTTGTTATTCCAGGTCACTTCGTTCTTCCAAAGCACATCAGCTGAGGCAGCGAAGATACAAACACGGATTCAAGTTGCTAAACAAGAGGCTCCATCCAGTCACCGATGTATTGAAGACAAGGTCACTTGTCAGGTTCCAATATACCCGGAAATAATTCGAAGCCCTTGGCGTGTTAACAGTCTAGCAGTATACGAGTTCATGTCGGATGCATCGCTGTTGAAAGTGAAATTGTTACGTAATTTGACTTCGCAACACGTGACTACCTATGCCGCTTTTCGTGCCGTTTCGGCAGACAGGTTGTCGCATTCCCCCCAGCAAGTCAAAGTGATCTTACCAGCATGAATCAAAGCATTCTTCCTGGAATTTTGGCCCGATAATATCAGCGTCGCTTTCAAGTTGGTGCAGGAGTGCCCGCAGAGAGACATAGCCAGAGGGCCGAGTTACTCTACCAAGCCTCGTAGCTTGCTTGTGTCGTCCTTGCTGCGGACGCCGGGATTGCTGCTACTTTGTGGGATGTAGTGGTCAACGTCAGTAACGGATTGATCAATTGCCGACTTGGTGGACATCCGAGCTAGTTCAATGTAGTTCTCTGTGGAATTCCAACCAAGGGTTATGCAATTTTAGGAGTTCAGGTATACTTAAAGTGTTCCCGGATATCCCCTAGCTACATTATAGCTTACTTTAGGCTAACCACCACAATCGTAAACGGTTCTCGGGCTACTTGGACCGTACCAGAGAGAACTACGTGGAATTATGTATACGATGTCCACCGTTATAACTTAAACTGCTTACAGCGGCGATCATTTCTCTCTCCTCTCCGTAGTCTCAAGCTGTATGCTTCTCGGCCGAAGACTGCCGAGAACTGTAAAAATATGAGGACAGTTGTGTAACTTCATTTGTCGACATAGAAATATAGCGCTACGGAGTTCTTGTCAGTCCTAGAGGAACGAAAGAAGACATGTATTATCTACGCCCGACGTTCCCCGTTGGACCGCGCCGTGTAATACCTACCTAACCACGTGAAAATCGTCTTTTACCTAGCTTAGCTTCGCTTGTTTTCCACGTTCAACATAGTAACGACAGCAGTATTCATTCAAGGTTGGTATATAACTAAGAAAAAATTACGGTCCTCTCTAGACAGCTCGGAATTATTCTTTCGAATCTCCGAGTCGCTGATCTTACACATACACCTCTTCGGACGCAACGCACAGGACCTAGACAAGGTTAGCTCAATATGAATATCCCACAATAACTTAAGCTCACCTCTCCTAGATAGATATTAGCACAAGTCGCATCCACGTTGGGGTTGTTAGCCAAAAGAATGTCGTAGGTGGTGCCCTCGGCAGCGGCAATAGCAACGCAGTTATCCCCTGAAACAATCACGTAGGTGTCCATGCAATCTTGGCCGGTAATGCCTAGGCAGAGGATCTTTGATAACGGAAAACTCAGTTCAGGATCGCGAAAGTATTACAGGAAACGTACTTCGCCCAAAGCCAAGTTAGTACATCCAGCGTTGATGTTAGTGTTCACCGAGGCGAGCTGATAGCTGCAACGAAGGAGTCATGGTAATCAGTGGGTAAGAATAATTGATGAGAAATACTTACATAGAAGAGTTCTGTGCAGCCGAAATCGCATCGCAGGTGTCACCAAGATGGACAGTGTAATTGCGAGCACAATTATCCACTTGGGCAGCACCAAAGTGGAATCCTGCGGTGAAGAGGAGAGCGAGACCAGTGAGGAAGAACATGTTGATGAAGAAAGGTAGTAGGAACTGGAGGAGAACCTGGTGAAAGATGGCGACGCGTCCCTCCTTTTATACCCCAAAGGTCTGACTCGCTATTCGGTGGGAAAAACACACTCAGCGGGATAGTGTGACCGCTTTACGGAATTCGTTGGCGGGAGATGCGTGGGAGTCTTAGGCTGACAATGAAGGATGGCACAAGGAGGGAAGGAGAGAGAATTCTGGATGTGTTATATTTACTTTTAGATCCTTCGTGACGCGTAGATGATACATACGAGAGTTATCCCTATGGTTCTTGCCAAAAGAATCTATTGCACATGCGGGCGCACTTCGAATAGTGACGGCGATGTCGCGAAGAACTGTCAGTATACCTAAAGCACAAGTACTTGCATCCCAGGACAATTGATAGAGGTACTCCGAGTCGATCATGTTATGTTTCATTCTTGGTAAAGTCATCGAGACAATTATTGTACAAACAATGCTGGTTCATTCGAGGGGCATGGGCCTGGATAACCCATAAGCCCAGCAGAAACACACACAACCTGTTTAAATTCAGTACTTTCAGCACTGAAACGATTCAAAAGCTTATAACTTACATAGCCAATATCGAGATTACTGCAGTTTTCGTTGATATTCTTGTTGTTGCACATAAAAACAGCATCGTCAATGCCCGCCGCAGCGACAACGCTGTTGCAGCTATCTCCAGCAACAACAGTATGGGTCTCGGTACAGTCGTGACCAAAGAACCCCAGACAAATCACCTTTATAAAACGGACCGTCAGTCAAGAAGCCTAAGCGTGCTCTATAAACACTGTTACCTGACCCGGGATCAAATTGTCACAGTTTGCATCGATCAAGGGATTCACAAGCCCGAGCTGGTAGCTATAGATCGATGTGAGACTCATGGAAATAGCGAAAAAGAGGAACGACGCACTTGGAAACACCCTGCGCTTGGCAAATACTATTGCAGGTGTCTCCGGTGGCAATGACGTAAGAGCGGCTGCAGTCCTCTTGAGCTGCGCTGAGGTTGAGTATGGTGAGAAGGAGAGCGAAAGTGGAAGTGAAGAGCATGTCTTTGGAACTGATGAAAGACCCTGATATGGTTGTCCTTTTATACGAGAAAAGACTAGTCCAGGCAGCTAATAATGAACCCGGAAGCAGCTCATGGAGCCATGGAATGACCGCCTTGCGGGACGCCAGCATATACAGCGGGTCAGTTGCACCCAAGACAGGACCACGGTACCCGGGAGGCGCGGCAAGACGATTTTGAACTCAATAATTGCATTCAATGTACAACTTCTCCGCGAGCATGAAAGCCGAAGAAGTGGGCACACTACCCGCACTAGACTCGGAGATGTAGATGGAGTTGTTATTCCACAGCCAGGATACGGTTAAAAGAGGTCACTTCGTTCTTCCAAAGCACATCAGCTGAGGCAGCGAAGATACAAATAGCCTTACGGATTCAAGTTGTTAAACAAGGGGCTCCATCCAGTCACTGATGTATTGAAGACAATGTCATCGGTCAGGTTCCAATACGTTTGAAATTGATGTGAAGCTCTTGACGTGTTAGCGCTAAAGCGCTAATTAACAGTCTAGCAGCGTACGAGCTCAATGATGCATCGCTGTTGAAGGTGAATTGTTGCGTAAGACATCAACCTGGCCACCTTCACATCAGACGTCGAATCACCAGGAGAAAGCAGAGGAATGAGCGGAAGGACTTGAACAAGAGGGAAAGAGAGTGACTGAGGGGGCCTTTACCTCCGCCGCGTCTTAGTAGTTAGTGTACTTAATGAAATGCAGAGTCAAAAAGAAACAAGCTGACTTCATGACTTGGGCACGTGATTACACATGCCGCTGTTCGGCGTTCGCGCCGGTTCAGCAGACATCTCCTTTGCGTTCTCCCTAATGTCTCGCAAGTCAAAGCAATCTTGTTGGGCATAAATCAAAGCATCCTTCCTGGAATTTTGGCTAGATAAGATCAGCGTCGCTTTCAAGTTGGTGCCAGAGCACCCGCATAGAGGAATAGCAATAGGCCCGAGATGATGTTCACCTCCTCGTTCACCCGAACATCCGAATCGTCTTCGTCTTCTTCGATAGTCACCGCTCTATTCAGGCACAGACTGCCTATCCGTAACGACGCGAACATCTGGCCTGCCGTGGGCCCGATCAACATGAAGAGAATATTTGCGTCGATGACCTTGTAGACGGAAGGTGGTTGGACAACAAGAAATATTTACTAATAGCAAGGATGTTCCTTCTTGTCAGGCTGCCATGGAAGTTCCGTTTCAGTATCCAATGGTGTGCCAGCCACACTTGAAGGAGCAGGCAGTATCGTGGGTGAACCTTGGGAAGACGATGATACTAACGGACTTTGACTCCCAGCAAGCTGCATCGAGATGACGGCGTAAGGCACCCTGATGCCCGTATTCTCGTCAAGCCAGAATCCAAACGCTTCTGCATTGATATCATTCCTACCATAGATATTATGCTTGTCCTCGACAGATATCATGATATCCGAGCGTTGGAACTCATCAAGTGGTAGTCGGTCGACATAGAAATCGCCTGCGCTTTGGGAACGATGAGAAGAGGAATATCGACGAGGGAATGCGCAAGCGAGCATTGATAAGCCATGCCACGGATAAACGTGGCGAACCCAGAGCCAGAATCAATAGCGCTAGAAGGAGCGGCACGTCCGAAACGGGTAGGTGCATGTATGCGCGCTCGAACGCTTCAGCAAAAGTCACTCCTCCGACGCGATTATCAAGAGTGTTCTGTAAAAGCTTGGACAGATACTCTTCCGGGAGAAGGGCAGTCAAGAGCTCGATTAGGAAGATAGGTCTTGAATAAACGGCCTGTCAGAGTTGTGCATCGTGGGACGTTTCATGTCTATGTATTGCCGCATCCCAAGCTTGTCTTCAAGAAGGCGATGAACGACCTCCACCATGTCGAGTCGTTCCTCATGAATCGAAATGGCAGCTGCTTCCGCCAGGATTGCCTCCGAAGGATATCCGGAGGTCGTATACTCCCCATGGGCTGGAGCAGAGACCATCACCCGCATGTGTGCTCTCATCATCTCCTCTCGTAGCTTGCTCGCGGCATTCTTGCTGTGGTGTTTCTGATACTTTGTGGTATATAGAGCGATCAACGCTAGTGGCCAATCAATTGCCAACTTGGTGGGCATTGCCAGTTCAACGCAGTTTTCTGTGGAATTCCAACCGAGGGTTGTTATGAAATTTAGGAGTTCAGATGTAAAGTGTTCATGGATATCTCCCAGCTACGTTAGAGCTTAGGTTCACCACCACAGTCGTAAAGGCTTCTCATACCTGGGCTACCTGGACCGTGCCGGAGAGAACCATGTGGAATTATATATACGATGTCCACCGTTAATATTACAACTTACGCTGCTTACAGAGGCGGTCCTTCTCCGTGGTCTCAAGCTGTGCGCTTCTCGGCCGAAGACTGCCGAGAAATGTAATAAAAATATGAGGATAAGTGTGTAACTTCATTTGTTGACACGGAAATATAACGCTACAGAGTTCGTCAGTCCTAGAGGAACTGAAGAAGACATGAAAATCGTCTGTTACTTAGCTTAGCTTCGCTTGCTTTCCACGCTCAAAATAGTAACGACAGCAGTATTCATTCAAGTTTGGTATAGAGGTAAGAAAAAATTACGGCCCTCTCAAGACAGCTCGGAATTATTCTTTCGAATCTCCGAGTCGCTCTTACGCGTACACCTCTTCAGGCGCGACGCACAGGACCTACACAAGGTTAGCTCTGCAACAATATCTTGCCATGACCTAGACTCACCTCTCCTGGATAGATATTAGCACAAGTCGCATCCACGTTGGGGTTGTTAGCCAAAAGAATGTCGTAGGTGGTGCCCTCGGCAGCGGCAATAGCAACGCAGTTATCCCCTGAAACAATCACGTAGGTGTCCGTGCAATCTTGGCCGGTAATGCCTAGGCAGAGGACCTTTAATAACGCAAAACTCAGTTCACGGCCGCGATGATATTACGGGAAACGTACTTCGCCCAAAGCCAAGTTGGTACATCCGACGTTAATGTTGGTGTTCACCGAGGCGAGCTGATAGCTGCAGCGAAGGAGTCATGATAATCTGTGGGTAAGAATAATTGATGAGAGATACTTACGTAGAAGAGTTCTGTGCAGCCGATATCGCATCGCAGGTGTCACCAAGATGGACAGTGTAATTGCGAGCACAATTATCCACTTGGGCAGCACCAAAATGGAATCCTGCGGTGAAGAGGAGAGCGAGACCAGTGAGGAAGAACATGCTGATGAAGAAAGGTAGTAGGAACTGGAGGAGAACCTGGTGAAAGATGGCGACGCGTCCCTTCTTTTATACCCCAAAGGTCTGACTCGCTATGTGGTGGGAAAACACTCAGCGGGATAGTGTGACCGCTTTACGGAATTCGTTGGCGGGAGACGCGTGTGCATCAGACGGTGCCGAGTTCAATGACGAAAAAACATAACGTTCTCCCAATGAACGGATCGCGCTTTGCACCTGGATGACTCGTTAATCAGAGAAACTGGGCCTTACCATCTGCCCCGGTGATCTACCGAGTCGCCAAACCAACTTTATCGAGTCACAAAATCGAAAAATTCTCATGGCGAGGTACAAGGAGTAACCGCCGTTCCCGAACGACGCAAAAATTTACGCGTTAGAATTTCTGATCAGAAACGGGAGGGACTCGTGATAGTTAGGATAACGAACGCCCTGCTGCCAGCGATTCTGCGGGGTCACCGTCAAACGCGAATGCAGGTTCCAGGCTGCCGAGAGATGATTGTCAGTCAATGGCCCTGACAAAAGCATATTGTGTCTATTTTAGGGCATTGATCCCGCATTTAATTTGGTGCGAAGGATTTTGCGACCCACACGAGTCAAGACGAGTCTTTCCAGGAACAAGCGCCAAAATGTCCTGGAAGCATTGCCAGCGACATCCAACATGTTTCAGATGCTCCGTGTTCATAAGCATGAAGACTGGAGAAGGTATGCTGCATGCGAGTACGGTTTCATGCCATATATTCATTGACACATAGAAAACTGATGAGCTACAGATGAATTTTCCAGCAGTTTCACCATCCGAGCACAGTCGTTGACGGGACCGAAACTGCCTCAGTCAATCAAAGGAAGATGGCGGACAGAGACTGACTCACATACCTAGGAGCACGCGAAAGAACTGGCTTGTTCGTTGAATCCCGTCCCTACAAGGGTAGCGTATTCTTTAGTAACCTGGAAGGTCGTCCCGGTGCAATTGAAGCCACTTAGAATGAGCTTAGTCTCAAGCTCTTACTGGTACGGGTCGTGGACGTACGTGTAGAATGTGCACACGGTCGCGGCATCTGGGAGGACAGCGGAAATGACCTTGTTCCAGGAGTCTCCGGCTGCGAAGGAGATGCAGGTGCCTGCATCGGCAGAGACGTAGGCGCACGATCCTTTAAAACTAGGTTCGACGCAGAAGTATACGCCAGCAGGCTGGAATTTGGGATGAGGGGAGATCATCTAGACGGGGCAGTCACTTACTGCTGCATAGACGAGGGTGAGGCTGGAGAGGATGAAGGCAACAGCGGATTTGGAACTGAAGTACATGTTGACCGATGTGGGGTATTGTTCGTTCGTAGCAGAAGCCTCTTTATAACAGGATGTTAAGGCATGGAAGAATTAGGTGTGTTCGGGCTGTCTGTCAGTGGACGATATCTTGATGTATCCCAGGCGGAATCGAGCCTACAAGAGCTATACCGGATTTTTGGATATCATCCGAGAATCAATGCGAAAGGTGTAATCAGCCTGTCAGAATACTTGTCACAGAATGTATACAGCGCCAAAGACGAAGTTTTCTGATACTAGAAGCACGAACGAGGGCGCTTAAGCTTCAAACAAAGGAAGGCTGAAAGCAAGTATGCACCAGAAGATCTGAGAGAGATTTCTGAACTAGTTATATGTGCTTGAAAAACGCAGGTCATATCTGTAGCGTCACGTCTCCAGCATTTATATCCAGCCTGGTTCTAAACCAAGTCATAGCTGCAGTGTCGAGAGAGCTACCCATGGTCCCGATGATAACGGGGAGGCGTTGCTGAATCAGAAAAGAATACTGATCAATGTTCTTGACTTGTGGCTCGGTTCTGGGTAAGTTTAGTTTGACACTGAGAGAATACGACGGGACAGAAACGCACCTTCGTTTTCGCCGTTCTGTCGGTCACTCCGATTGTCCATAAAGTCAGATTCGAGGCTCGTGTCTTGGCACGGTGCTACATCTCGGAAGGAAGAGCTGGGTCATATGTTGTGGAGGCATCCTGTCATTAGCGTCCCTCTTCTTCTGTTTCAGACTCCACATTCGCATATATCGTGAAAACGTCCGTATTCTAATATCATTCCGACACCCCAGTTTATGGTCTTTCTTCTTGCAATATCCCATGAGTATTAAACGTGCGCCTCAGTTCCTCTAGAACTAAAGAATAAAAGTTTCTCAGTACTGTTCTGCGATTATCACTGAATCACGCCACATACCACTCTTCATCTTTTTCCAATTTTTTGGCGAGTTCTTTAGTTGAGGGATGTATTGCATAGGAACCACGGAGATAAAGTCCATCCAAGCCACAGATATCGGGACGATGATAGCCTGTCGGAGAGAGAAGGCGAATTTATCATGACCCTCCATCTTATCGTTCACATGTAGCCACGAATCCGCTATCGCATTCGATGTCAGCAATGTAGGAAATATTGGTTTAGGGTCATTGACGTACTCCAAAGAAACAATTCTACGATTGTTCTAGAGAGAAATGTCTCTTGGACGGTCCACGAGGCGCGATTACGAGAAGGCTTTACGAGTGGGGCATCTTCAGAGCCAGAGCTGTCTTGTGTACAAGGGGAAGAATAATTTCTGCTAGACATTATAAGCTAGAGAAGTTAGCAGTCGGTTTCAACAAGTTGTGGAGCAGTGGAGAGAAATATCAGGACGACATCAAGAGGCGCCTGGATGCTGTACCAAACCTCGTGTCGGATTCGTGTTACTTTGTTCCTGCTGCGAGATTGTTGTTATTATCGTGGGAGATAACACAGCAATTCATGTTAGGAGGCCCCTCGAATAACTTTAAGTCGGTCGGTTGTCAATTTCGCAGCGCATTGGCAGTCGGCGAGTGGCGTTCGTAATTTTCCTAACATTTACGTAACGCATGTAAACCCATTTCGGCCAAATTTGGTGCCAATCTCCGTCACCGACTCTGATGACTTTTCCATCTCACAGCACGACCAATTGGATAAATCGTAACTACGTTCAATTACTACAGGAACATCCACAGATTCAAATTCGTCTCTGGTCTGCCCTCTTCTTAGAATCAGACCGGCCGCCTTTTGTTTCATTTCGTGGGCACTGGGTGACTAATGCTACACGGAGTTACTTGTTCCTGGCATGGGTATTCGCGCAGCCTCAGCTGCTGTACTTCGAAGGAAAGATGCTCAGTGCATCTGTGGATATGCTCCGACTCTTGCTCTCATGAACCGGTCTAAAACAATGCATCCATCAACACATCCAGAACTCGTGCTGCGGGCCCTGAGCTTTCATGACTGGGATACTTCAGAATGCTCACACAGGAAGGGAGTGCAGAATAGGTAGAAGAACCGAGCGGCGAACATGTGCGAAAAATGAATCTATGTTAATGGGCGTGTCTGTTGAGCTCAGAATAGCTATCTTCGTACTGGACAGCTGGAGCTCTTCTCGAAATCGTGACCTTGAAAAGTTGCAATGTGCGCGCAATGACATCCCGTAATACAGTCACCCGACGGGCTCATGAGCCTGCCTCCGGCACATTGTCTGACCACGTTGGCTCACTTTCTACGTATAAAAGGGCGGACGCTTCTGCATTGTCTTTCGTCAGTTCCAAAGCAATGTTGTTCGCCCTCATCTTTGCTCTCTTCATCACTACCATTCTCAATCTTGGCGCTGCCCAGGACAACTGTGCTCGTGAATACACAGTCGTCACTGGAGACACTTGTAATGGCATTTCTACCGCGCAGAATGTTTCTACGTATGGTTTTATTTCTCCCATTACCTGTTTTAATCGGGCTTACAGTCGCCCGTAGCTTCCAGCTCGCTCATGTGAATACAGTCATTGACGCTGCGTGCGACAATCTGCAAGTTGGTCAGGTACGTGCATATCTCCGGTTTCCTTTACGTCCGTGCCTAGTCATTGATTCTAACAAGGTGCTTTGCCTGGGGATCATTGGTCAAGATTGTAACGAGACCGTTGTCGTGATGTCTGGCGATACTTGTAGTAGTATCGCCCAAGCGAATGACATCGACCTCTCAATTCTTCTGGTCAACAACAGGAACGTCAATGCGGCCTGTACGAACCTTTTGGTTGATACTGTGAGAATGGAGTCGTTGAACGGTTTAATATCGACTGAACTTGAAATAGGTTTTGTGTGTAGCTTCCGGAATAATTCCTTATACGTAAGGGTCAAGAAAATGACTCTCCTCAGGACTTTTGACTGTAAAAGCAGACAAATTTGTACATTTACATAGCTTGAAAAGAATACTGAACGTGAGCGTATTGGGTGCATATCTCGAACGGCTACGGCTGGACAAGGCAACGGGCGAACAACACTTCGACCTAGCGCCGAAAAACGCCTTTCACAATTACATGATCACAGACGCTATCGGACAACAATTTGTGGCAAATGAGTAGTCGCAAGTATTAGCTATATCTCGAAACCGATGATCTTATTTTATCTTTACATATATAAATTAATGTCTACATGGTCATCTGGTGAGATGGCCGAGCGGTTAAGGCGCCAGACTAAGGACCCAATCACATGGTGATTATGCAATATCTGGTCCGAAAGGGCGTGGGTTCGAATCCCACTCTCATCACTTCTTTTTGACCATTTTTCAATAGTAGTTCTGTTGATGTTATCTCCAGATTTTCTCCGGATCCCTCAGTCAAATTGACGTTATACAGTATGACAAGGAAAGGTATTAGAGTCTGAACTTTTTTGATTTTGAAATCATATGTACTTAGGCCATCAAGTTGGATATTTCAGCAACCGAGAGACATTTTATGGCCCCTTCCCTGGCGTCTTGCCTTTACCAGCTTCGTGTCTTTTAACTACTGGTTTTTCCAGTCGGATCACTGCTATGGGCTCAATCAAGTACCTCCAAACGAAATACTTGAGCGAATTCCCAATTTGGACGCATGGGCCACGATGCCGGGTTCCGGCCATAAGTACCTCTCATCCCCCTTCGATCAAATCCCAGACTAACGCTCACCATCAATATCTCAGTCCGAGAATACTCTGCCATTACAAGACACCATTCATCAGAAATCCACCCTGTTTACTCGTTCAGACTGTATGTGTTCTTTCCGTCTGTTATTCAGTTCCTTACATTCTAGACGACGGTACCACCAGCCAAGGGGTTGGAACCTCGGCCTGCGCAGGAATATGGCAAGGCCTCTCGCAGAGGCATACGCCTCGACCCTGTAGAGGTATTACAAGAGGAAAAAAAGCATATGCCACCACGGGGGCGTTTCGGTAACGCTATCCACCGTATTTTTCGAAGTGAGACATCAAAAAGAGACAATGTCGAAGGCTCGCATAAACCTTGTTCCCTTCGCGAATCGCTTTCCATGAACCGAGGCGTAAGCATATATAATATTTACAGGGATCTGTACTCATATCAGCTGCTATAGGCTCGGCACCGCATCGACGCGTCTCGATTTTGGGCTGTTCTCATCGGCATCAATGCGTATGAGCGCACTCCTCTGCGCGGTTGCGTATCGGATGCATTATTAGTAAAAAGTTTCCTAATCAACACCCTTGGCGTACCAGAAGAACGTATCCAGTGTCTCCTCGGCTGCCAAAATTCGATTCCTAGTGATCCCTTCACGCCGTACCGCGCCAATATTGTGGAAGTACTCTACAGTCTCATTAACAGGCGTGAAATTGACCCGGGAGACAATATTTTCATCTACTATGCTGGATATGGCTCTTGCTACTGCCGCGATGACCATTTTTATAAATCTACATGTGATAGCATTGGCAATTTCTGTCTCACCAAAGCACTGTGTCCCCTCGATCGCGATACCCAGGACCACGACGGAAAATGGGTTCCCGATATCAGCGACCGAGAGTTGGACGCTATTTTCGCAGAAATATCTCGTGTCAAGGGGCACAAGATCACGTTTATCGCAGACTGCTATTACGCCCGCAATTTTTGCCGCTGCATCGAGTATGACGGTTCTTTAAAGCGCAGCGTATGGCCCACTTATCATTCCGATGTCAATGATATGTTACGTGCAGGACATGAAAGGCTGGACCATCTACCTCGCTATCGATCTATATTATCGGATGATTGGCGGCCAGATATGAGTTCTCATGTAACACTGACAGCGTGTCAAGAGGGTCAGGTTGCGAAGGAGATGCCGGGAAAGAAGGTATACGGCGGGGTGTTTACGAAGACACTTGTCCGTGTTCTGAAATCAGGTGCATGGAAGAAGAAGATAACGTATGTCGAGCTCAACGAGCTTCTGGATCAGTCGTATTTCCAGACTCCAGTCGTTACTGGGGGCCATAAAAATGAGCGCGTTTGGTATCAGGTGTAAAAGGTTGGGCTTTAGACATTTATATTCAGTGCTCAGTCGTACAAACCTATGCTTATGTAGTATTTGTCATTACTCTAACATGATACATGAAAGATAATTCGAGGAACTTGAGTTTGAACATCAATATCAAAGTTCAAATCTTGTCTTGACGTCGCCCGAGACAGCCAAATTTCCACCGTTATCATTCACAAGAGTAAGTAGGGTAACGTTAACCGTGTTCTCGGTTCCGTCCGTTTAGGCTCCCGTAAAATTCTTTTGGCTGTGGTTGCAGGCCGAATCAAGGAATGCAGCTAAACATTGATTACTAGAGAGGACGTCAACGTGGTATTGCGACACATGCATGGGGCAGAAATGATGTAGTATCTAAAGTAGCACCATCTGATGGTTGTTGGTAAATTGTCGATGCGCATTTATGGTGAAAATCTCATCCATCACCTAAAGCTCGGCGTAAAGCTCGTATTTGTGGCGGTGAGTGCCAAAAAGGGATTCACTCGGAACAGCACAGCCACACTCATATATCTTGACTCCTTACTTCGATCTGCGATATCCGGAATGCCTCCAAGACTAAGCAAGCGACAGCAACGGGAATTGGAAGAGCTCGAAGCGCTGGGAGGATCCTCAAAAACTGACAACTTTGAATATAGCGAAGAGGAAGAGACAGCGAAGCCTACTGTCGCTGGCTTTGCAGCAGTGCGTCGATATTTTCCGCCCCTTTGCAGCTCACTGAACTGATACACAGTTATTTGACCCTGCAGACGATGAAGATGATGGTGATGACTTGGTAGCGCCTTCAACAAAATCGAAGAAGGTTTGTTTTCGAGTCAGTACGCTGTACGTCGCTGACAATATTCGTAGTCCAAGAAGAAGAAAAAGGCTCCAGCAGCAGCTGCCGCCACCATTGATGCTCCGCCTAAAGTATCTCGTTCCAGCACACCGACGGTGAGGAATGAGAAAAAGGCGGCAAAAAAGGCCAAAGCAAAGGCTCGGAAAGCGGACAAGGATGAACTTGACGAGGTGCTTGCAGAACTCTCATTAAAGTGCGTATCCACCTGTCCGTAATTCGCGTTATCTCACAGCGAGTCAGGTACTCCAATGCACCTTCATCTTCCGGCACTGCCACTCAAGCTTCTGTGGACGCACTGGCCTCTTTGTTATCCGTGTCATTATCCCACCTCGACAGTGAAGCCGAGATGCGCAAGTTCTTTGGCTCCAAGGTCGTCCAAGCGAGTAAAGCAGATACCCCAGGAGCGACATCATCTTCTCGGAGGCAGCCTACCGCACTGCGCTCCCATCTGACCCGTCCGCAGCCAGCCTGGGCCCAAGCACGGACGCGTGAAGGCTTATCAATTCGGCCTCTTACTGATGGCGAGTTGAAGCACCAAGCAGTCGATTTCGTTCCAGGCGAGAAATGGTGGACTGTCGGATATAGTAAAAAATACAAAAGTATGACGAAGGTGTTCATACAGACCGTACAAGCTGGTGGTACGTCTACATATTCATGTGATGGGCTCTCCTCATTCTCTTCTCAGATCCTCAGGGTCTATTCGATATGTGCAGGAGTATGCCTTGGCATGCCGATACCTTATTACAGATGGCCCAAGTATTCAGACATCGTGAGGAACATTCTCAAGCCGTCGACTTTATCGACAGAGCATTGTTTGCCTACGAGCGTTCCTTCATTGGAGCGTTCACGTTCACAAGTGGTCTGAATC
Organism: Desarmillaria tabescens; assembly: GCF_030435595.1. Classification (NCBI taxonomy): domain Eukaryota; kingdom Fungi; phylum Basidiomycota; class Agaricomycetes; order Agaricales; family Physalacriaceae; genus Desarmillaria; species Desarmillaria tabescens. Next base: position 336,511 of record NW_026848323.1, read on the forward strand.
GCCTCGCGTTCGACTTTGTCGAGAATCGTCCCTTCTTTTTGGCTCTACATCGCCAAGCAGCGTGAGCATTGTCATGATTGCGTTTTTCTTCCTCTTTCTGACGTAGCATGATCAGGGACCTTCAGCGTCGAGGATGTCTACGCACGGCCTTTGAGTTTGCGCGACTAATGTACTCGCTTGACCCGTGGAACGATCCCCATGGGGCTCTTTATCATCTTGATTATCTTGCTTTCAAGGGTAATATGACTGGATGGCTATTGGAAATGTTCGATCTCTTCAAACAGAAGCGTCAGGAGAAGGGGGTTCGTATCAATCCAAGTATACTACCTGGATGGATGTATGCGCGAGCTTTAGCACTGAGAGTAAGCCGTGACGCCAAGGTACCCTGCTCGCTTGATATTTGTGCGTCTGTCTCTGACTATTCCTCTTTAGCAACGGGAATTGAGCGCAGAGGCATTGATTGAGGCTGTCAAATCTTTTCCCTCCGTTGTTCCTGTTCTAGCGGACAAACTCGAAGTCTCGTTGTCCGCATCTATACGTGGCCATCGTGACTTCAGAATCGAAACCGATGGAAGGTGCGTACATCAACTTTTGTTGCAGGCCAGTCTTTAATCTCAGTTCTTTTAGCTCGTTGAAAGAACCGGTTGCAATTCTTCACCTGTTGTCTCACCTGTATGTTCAGCGGTCATTGCCAGTATGGAAAGATCATGCCGAGTGGTTCAACGAGACCGTAACCACGTATTTTTCCAAGACGCCCCTCCCATCTTCTCTTCCCATTACAAACGAGCGCAAGATATTCTCAGAACTGTTCAGCCACACGAACCTGCAGTATACAGCTTATAGGCATGTTATGGTGCTAGAATACCGCAACCTGTTCAGGTACATTCCCAGGGAGATCCTCGCCCGGAAGTCTTTGGACTGTGATCCCCTGCCTCCCCCAACAGCTGTAACAAACTACGACGAGGCATTCTTTGAAGGCGTTGACATCAATATGCACGAACCTCTGACTAGACGCCGACGTCAAGCACAGGAGAGAAGACTAGCACAAATCGTTCCCGACGCGAATACTAGAGCACAAATAGAGGTACGTATTACATTCCTGTCCATATTCTACAAAATATTCATGCCATGGACTACTCCAGGCTCTAATGGCTGCACCTCAAGTCGCCGCGATGTTTCCCGGTGGTGTCGTGCAGTTCCTGCAGGCATTCCAGGATCTCCCTCAGGATCTACTAGATAACCTTCAGGACATCATGGTCCAGAATGAAGCAGGTATGGGGATGCCTGGGGGAATGCCCGGGGAGATTGAAGTCGAATGGGCAGATCAGGAACCTGAACCCGAACCTGAACCGGCAGTAGCTGAAAGTGACAACGATGAGGATGAAGATGAAGATAGCGAGGAAGATATTGCTCCGATGACTGGGGTGAGCAATAATGTGTTCCATCTCTGTTCTATCCTGATTGTATTGTCCGTCCTATGCAGCCCTTCCGGATGTTCAGCAATTGGGTAGGAAGTTTCTGGGGTAGAAATAACGCGGCGGAAGCGTCAGAGTCGGACTCCGACGAGGAGCAGCGAAGGCAAGCCGAAGCAGACATAGATTAACATGAGATGTTCCCCTCTAAATATAAATGTATCCCTCTTTTCGTGATGGTCATCAATGAGCGTTACCGTGATGTTACACCATTGGCGTGTGAGTAGTCTGCCAATGTATCTGCATAGCTACCGTCGACGAAAGAGTCCTCTTGCTCTTCCTCGATGGCGTCTCCCCGGACACTATCGAGCATGCCGTTGAGTCCGACCTCGACTACAGCAAGACAGCGACTGAGATCTTCAATGGTCCTGGCTAACTCTGCACGCGTCTGGTCCGCTCCAACCAAGGCGGAATAATCAAGAGGCCGTAGAGACGGCAAGATGGGCGAAGACAGAGATGTCGGGAGATTGACTAAATGCGACTCCGACCGAGAGTGTCTCGAAGTAGGGGGTTCTGGCCGCATATCCAAAGGCGGCGGAGAACTGGTTCGAGGGAGACCCAGTATGAACGACGACGAAGTGGCGGCATCTTTGAAGGTTGAGTTCTGGGCTGAGAATGGGTAGGGGGTGTACGTGGTCGAAGGGTTGAGATGGCTAGGCGTCGGTGAGAAATTTCGCGTAGATGTACCTGCTGCTGATGGTGAAGGGGGAAGCAGGTCGGACAGACCAAGTTGGTGTTCGGAAGTGAGAGAAGGGATCTACCGGGTAAATCATAAGCGTAGTTTTGTGCACAGGAAGAGTGAATAACAAACCTTCAAGACATCCTTCAGCCCTGGTGTGCCCAAACCGTTTGTTCTATAGGACCCACTTGAATCGCTGCCGCTGCGATCGCGACGCCCCGCAAAAGGTTTGACGGGAGGCATTAGAGGCGGAGATGGGCTTTGTGGAGGAGGAGGCGTTGCCTTATACACGGCTGTCTCTGGAAGTGCGGTCGCAGACCGAGTTCGGGTTATCGGTGGAGAAGATCGAGGGCTAGAAGAGGATGGTGCATGCCGTACGTTCCCTGATATGTCTAGAGAATAAGTCGACTGATGGGATGACTGAGAGGGACTCAGATTCCTCCTCAGGGGCGTATCTTTGCGTGCCCTCTGTGGTTGTAAGGGTAACGTGGATTGTATAACAGATAATGCAGAATTTGATGAGGAAGGGGGGAATTGGAACGCAGTGGGGGATGCCAGGTCAACCTGGCGTCGGCCCCTTTGAGGCTCGCTGTCTGTCAGCATGGGAGAGCGTTTTAGAGGTGTATGGGTTCTTGTTGTAAGTGTCGAACTCGGGGCATCGGATGTTGGGGCAGCATTGGGTGTCGTTGAGAGTTCAATAGGCTTGGTATCTTGGGAAAGAGGGGGTATCTCAATATCAGCAAGTCCCCGCGTAGACCGAATGTCGCGATATGATTGGGCAGACCGGGCAGACGACGCAGAGTTCTGCGCTGCTTCTACGGCTCTGTCGATGTCGATGGTTAAAGGCGTATTCAGCTCTTGGGAAGGTATAATCTCCCCTCGTGACGGGAATGGAACTGGCGGCTGCGACCGTTCATCATCAGAACCCGATATGCTGGATAACCCAGACCTTGAACGAGCTGACTTGGGGAATACGAAATTTCGTGCGGTCTCAGCGACGTCGTGAGTGAGACCTTGGATGAAGCCCCCAAGGGGCGAGATAGGCGCCTTTATGGTGCGGTCATGACTAGGTGTTGATTTCGGTGCAGGTGGGCTGGGAGTATCTCGTTGGGGTAGAGATAATTGGTGACTAAAGGAATCTGGGGCCGATTCATCTTCGAATAGACCGCGAAGGGAAGAAGGAAGTGTAGGGCGCACGGCAGGTGGTGGAGGAGGCGGCATTTCTTCATCAACAGCATCAAGTGAAATAAAGTCGTCTTCAATTGTGGCGAATGGGCGCCCGCGAACGGTATCGAATTCCCAAGGTCGCTCGTCGTCACTGTTCTCGTCAAGTCTACATAGAATGTTAGTGGTGATGCCTATGTGAATACTTGACGCAACGTACTCGTCGATTTCCCAAGCTAGAGGTCCTGCGAGACTCGCCCTTGGTCCAGCTTGGTGTAGACGACGAACCGCTTCTTGTAGAATGGAATTGGGAACCTTCGCATTGGATTTCATCCACTTCGCTTTGTACAGTTCGTCCGCCGATGAACGCTGCTCGGTTCGTAAGATCAGAACTGAACAGAAAGAAACATGGGTTACACACCTCGCTGGGCAGCTCTCGGAGACACATTGCCATGAAGTCCCTCATGTCCTTTCCAGCTTCACTATCCTGCAGTCGAGGGGGTTTCATCTTCGAAATAGTATCGACAATTGCTTCTGCACTTGCAAGGTTGGAGTGGGGAGGGGAACCCTTCGCCATCTCGTATATCATAATACCCAGGCTCCATATGTCGATTTTTGCGTCGTATGCCGGGTTCGTATGCAGTACCTCTGGCGCCATGAAGTGAAGCGTCCCCGTCATCGTGTTCCGTTTGCTCGACGTTGTTGCCAGCAGCGCCGACACACCGAAATCGCATATCATGACCTTGCACGTCGCGCTGACGAGAACGTTGGCGGCCTTGAGGTCCCTGTGAATGACAGGAACCTTGTGGAGGTAGCTCAACCCAATGAGCACCTCGCGGACGATGACCGCCATGAATTTTTCTTCCAAACAGCCACCCCGCGATGCTTTCATCAGGGAAAGCACGCTGCCTCCGTCGGCGTACTCCATTGCGATCCACACCCTAGGTCCGTCCATGTAGCAGCCGAAATACTTGGTAATGTTAGGAGCATCTCGCAGCTGCGAGAGCAATGCCACCTCGCGTTGGATGTCACCGACGTCATCGTCGGCAGTGTCGAGGTCGATGATTTTGAGAGCGACGACGTTCCCGGTAGGTATATGAATGCCCTTAGAGACAGAACCGTAGGCTCCTCTGCCGATGGTCTCGAGACGCTTGTAGAGGGTGAGGACAGACGGCTGCGACATCCGCGCACATGGACGTTCGAAGCAAAGTCGCGCTCGCCCTGTGACTCGACTTTGAGCCTTGCTTCTGCACCACCACCATGGACCTCGACGTCTCAATATCGCCGCTCGTCACTCGCGAATTTACTGCCGTCGTCCTCGCTGGCTTTGGTGCCGAGTACGTACAACATTCTGATAGTATTTTTCCAGTATTTAGTCCGTTGCAGGCTAATACCTCTGACGAGCGACTACGGCGATGAACCATGTCCAAAGGCTCTTCTACCGGTCGTGAATAGTCCCATGATAGACTATGTTTTTGCTTGGCTGGAGCTCTCAGGCATCAAGGGTGCGTCGCTTGCACCGTTGACCGCCTTCAGGGCTGATTTTCCATTATGGTAGACGTTGTGCTCATTTGCCCGACGGTCCATCGGCATGCAATCTCCAACCATATTCACTCGGAAACCAACGTGTCGTTACGCATTGACTTGCAGACGTACGATGAGATCATGGACGCCAGTGTCGGGACCTGCTCTTTGTTGCGGCACTTTGCCCACCGCATACAGTCAGATTTTGTCGTCTTGCCTTGCGATTTCCTACCTCCACCCTCTCTTTCCCTTACCACCATCTTGAACAAATTTAGATCTGACCGAATATCTGACGGCGCCATCGCAACCACATGTTGGTTTGCATCGAATGAGACGGAGAAAGCAAGTGAGCCGGATGACTGGAGTCCTGCTTTTCCTCCAGTTGCCATAGTGTGGGATGATAAAAGCGGCACTTTGCTTCATGTCGACACTGCAGATGACAGGGAGTTGAACGGTGAAGAACTGGAGCTTAGGATGTCTCTTCTTACCTTGTAAGTACTACGCGTTCTCGTTGCTGCTACTTGACAACTCTTTACTCAGATATCCACGAACCAAGGTGTCAACAAAATACCGTGACTCACACATTTATGTCTGCCGGCGCACTGTCCTAGACCTGCTACAAGAAAAACCACACATTGACTCATTTCGAGAAGAATTTATTCCTTGGCTATGCAAAGTACCATACAAACGATCACGAAGGGAAAAGTACAGTCATGTACTCAATCCCATCACCAATGCCCCCACCCAGAGCACAGCGCTCCTTCATTCCACTCTGTACGACGAGCCACCAATTCCATCCTCAAATTCCAAGGACTCTGCCAGCGACGAGGGTAGCGGATCGCCTACTACATCCAGTTTACGTGTGGGCATCATCTTTCATCGCGACAAAGAGCCTGCTGCTCGGCTTAACACTCTTCATGCCTACTTTGAGATGAACCGCCGCCTCATCACTCCCAGTGTTCCCACAGACAGGTCGCTCATTGACCAGAAAGCACAGATATCCGCGGACAGTATGGTCGGACCATCGACAAAGATAGGCGAGCGAACATCGGTGAAAAAGTCTGTGATTGGGAGTCATTGTGTCATCGGCAAGATGGCCAAAATTGTTGGATGTGTGCTCTTGGACCACTGTGTTATTGCAGATGGGGCCAGGTTAGACGGATGTATCCTCGGAAAGAATACAAAAGTTGGCGCCAAGGCTGAGCTTTCACGGTGTGTTACGCAAGCCGGGTATGAGGTCAACGCTGGAGGTAGGTTCCTCGTCATCCTTGTGCTGATCTTTGTTGACACTTTGCTTCTTCGCTTCCAGAATCGGTGAAGAACGAGAGACTTGAAATATTGGACTGGACAGGAGCCCTTGACGAACAAGAGGATTCGGAAGAGACGGAATCTGAGAGTGAAGACGAGTAATCTTAAATCTTCAAGGTATCTGCTGTTTGTGGTAATTGATATACTTACACCGGAATAGTTACCAGAGTCATCAACTGATTAACGGTGTGAAATTTACCCGAAAGTTGAGATAAATGTTCCCTATTACTAATATTGTAGAGAAGTAAATCAACCGACAACTCTCCTGACCTTCGTCATCGTTGTGGTGGTTGTCATAATGACAATATTTCCTTCAGTGCCTTCACCAAAGTCCACCACCGTATTCGCTGTCGGTTGAGCCGGTGATGATAATGGAACTCCTTCACGTTCACGGAGGTACCACAGCTGCGAGGAATCAGCGTTTTAACGCTGTTTTGAAAGGAAGACCTGCTGAAATGCTGAGTGCAAAGCTTGGCTGCTCGTTAAGGTGACGTACGGGAGGGAGACCGCCGGCGTTGATGTCCATGCTAAACACAAATTCGCTATTAGGCCATCTGATTCTATCGATCGCAGGAATCAAGATTTGTTGTACGACAGAGGAATGGATCCAAACCTGTATAGTCCATTGTCTGCATCATATAGCTTTACGTCCCAGCTGACGGGAAACGACGAAGCCACAATGTGTGGTCGACGCTCATTCAGAGCTTTGAAATCGATGGACAAGTATGTTCCGTTATAGACACTCCGAATGGAGTACCCCGCACCCAACGTCGCAAATTCCCACTAACAATTAGATGGTAAACTCGTAAGGGATGGCTCTGTCATACCCGTTGATTATCGCCATCGTGACCAGAGAATCCTGTGGGCTGCGGTGAGATAATCGCACAAGCAAGATGAATGCATGCTGGTACCAATGATAGTTCTCAAGTCCTGTCCTGAGAGATCGACATGGGTATTGCCTTTTTCCAGGTTAGGATCTGCGAGTTGAATCCCATATATACCAGGCTTCAGATCGTCCATGATTGCTGTAACGAAGGAGGCGTAGCTGTCTGAGCGTGTTAGAGGTAGGACGGAAGACATAAGGTTCACGATCTTGATGTGTGATAGTGGGAACATAAAGACATAATTCGAGCATCCATCGATATCGGGGATAAGAATGAGTTGCTACGTGATATCACAGTATCCATCAGCTCAAATATAAGTGGCTAATCGAGCATCTTTCACATATGAGGGCATTTGACATGTTTGGCGGGAGTGAAGTTGCTAAGGAATATAGTCGCTGAACTAGACTCTTCGCCTCCCCCCCCTTCACTGAGCTCCAAGGAACATCCTCGTATCGCATATTGGAGGTGAGACCTAAATATATATCTCGCTTCTCGCTTCTTGGGTTCAGATAATTATCCATTCAGCCTGGTGGTGGACATCAGGTAAAGTGAGCAATATGAAAAGGGAAAGAGTTGCGCTCTCCACTACATAAGATAAGTCGAGGATAACTCTGAAGAAATAACCGCATGGATATTCGAGACCTCGATTGAATACGTTAGCAAAAGGTTTTGGGGAGGCCACAAGAGGCGATCGGCAGTACGGCCCGATTCTAACGTTCATGTCTTTATTTGGAAATTACCTTTTTTTTTGTTTTCCCTCTCTCATCTCACGAGCGTAAAGATGCTGAGCGCTGTCGCCGCTCGTAAAGCAGCGCAAGCTGCAAAGAAAAAGCCAGAGCCAACTCCTCCCGTGGTTCTGGAAGAATCAGCACCGGTCCTAGTAGAACCACCCCGTCCACAGTCTGTCTCGAAACGGAAACCATCGTCGCAGAATGCCCCTACCTCCCGAAAGAAGAAGAAGAAAAATCATGACAGGCGACCAGAGCCTTCACGGTACTTTGAGGAGCCTGACCCGTTCCAGATGCAAGAGAACATCATTTCCATTGATTCAGATATGTCCAATGAAGGGGATATCGAACAGCCTGAGCGTGTCTTGCGGGGATGGTCTCCTAGTGCACCACTAAACGATTCTTCTGAGGAAGAGGATGAAGGGCCGCCGCCGGTGCCAATTTCTCAGCCGCAGCCACCACCACCGCCTGTTACTCCGGAGGAAAACGATACGCTGTCGACATTCCACCCCATACGCGACCAAAACCACCTTTACTTTGACCCCCGACGAGCTGTGCTCCTTTGGACTGGGTGAAGCCGCGGCTGTTCTCATTGCTCTTAGCAAGTCCGACACAATTTGTTTCTTGGGGGCATACAAATTATATGTTCTCCACGGGTCAATCACGATTTGTGGTACAACTCTTCATTCATCAGTTCGCGCGCACCATGTGTTCGCCCCACGTTCTTCCCCTCTACCTGTTATCGCAGTAGAACATGAGAGTGTAGGGGGACCATCAAAAACGGCGTCTCTCGCCGCACGTTTCCAACTTTTACTGGGGACTGCTGATGCTTTAATCATCATTCAAGAGCTGCAGACAAACGTTTCTGGCCTTGAAGTTGTATGCAAAACGTTTGATGGAGTGTTCGGTCCTTACCGGCGAAGGGATGAGGATGTATTTGATTTCCGTATACCAGGTGTCCATTTGGTGAGTATTAACATCTTTCTTCAGTAACGTACAACTCATGTAACTGGCTAGGTCAGTCGGAGAACTAAGCACTATGAACCGTTTTACCTGCCACCGTCGTGGTCTTCTGCCCTATCCTCGGCTTCTTCAGTAGAGGCGGATGCTTCCGAAATGTACGTTGTGGAAGGACCAAAGAAGACGGGCAAAAGTACTTTTGCTAGGACCTTAGTGAACCAGCTTTTGACTAGGTGATTAGATAAGTTACTTCATCATTCACAACGCTGACGGAAATACCTCAGATACCAACGGGTCGCGTATTTAGAATGTGACATAGGTCAATCCGAATTTACTCCTGGAGGTATGGTTGCCCTAAACATAATAGAGTCCCCGATTTTTGGTAAGACAACGAACCACTGCATTCACGTATTTATACTCATTGCAAAGTTGTAGGCCCGCCGTTCACTCATCCAACACTTCCTATTCACGCCCATTATATTGGCGCAACAACACCCAAGTCGTACCCGTCCCATTATTTATCGGCCATTCAGTCTCTAGTCCAGATCTATCGTCTCGATATCCAAATACCTACTGACATGGGTATTGAAGGCGACGATGACCGCGCCTGCGATCGTATCCCGCTCGTTGTCAATACAATGGGTTGGACGAAAGGTCTAGGTGCAGATCTCCTCCAAAAGATTCATGCCATGGTCGAGCCCACGCAGATATTCGAGTTTGAGGCCCCGATAACTGATAATGCCTGGTCTACTCGAACTCGAACTCCAGCACATCGTCTGATCAAACCCATACCCTCATCGAACCTGTACTCCGCCGTAGACACGCGGACGCTATCGATAATGTCCTACTTTCACGCCGTGTTTCCCTCAGCTATAAACCCCGATTCCTTCCGTCAGATCACCGCCACGACGTGGAACACCTCCCTCCCCCTGTGTGCTAAGCGGCCGTACGAGGTGGATATCTCTGCTGCTGTGGATCAAGTCATTCTCACTGGGGCGGGTGCGGAGGACGTTCGGTCTTCGGAGATACAGTGCGTACTTAACGGTGCATTGGTGGGGCTCGTGAGTTGTGAGCCGGGGAGCGTGGAGGTACTTCCTGGTGGTATACCGTATACCCAGGGCGCCCTCCCTCCTGCTCCGCAATCATCATCGTGCTACGGGGTCGCTCTTATTCGATCATTATCGCCTACTGTACTGCATGTGCTGACACCTACCCCTCCACCTTCCCTACATAAGACTCGGGTACTTGTAAAAGGCGAGATGGAGCTTCCGATTTGGGGTTTCTTGGACTTTCGGACTGATAATGATGAGGTTGCGGGTGTGGAGAAGAGTAAGGTGCCAGTTCTTGCAGTGGGGGAAGAGAGAGGGGCTCGGTGCTGAGAAGAGGAGAGTTAGAAGGAACTTGATGAGGAAAGGACAGATGTGAGGTACGAAGTTCGTTTATTACGATGATACGATCGCTAACTATCAATGTAATGTAGATATAGAACTATCTTTTATGGAGTACATATCTGTTCATTGGCTTTTGTTTACAAAGACGATGGCCAAGTCAGTGCCCTTCCTCTCGATCCACAACTTCCACATTGTCCTGTATTCCGAGCTCCAACGTTTGTAGGTGCCAAACACTTCTTCATCAGATAACAACCGCGAAATTCGATGCATCTCTCGACGATCAAGGCTACTGAAGTATTTCTTGAGCGTTCTGGCTTGACTAAGCGTAGGGTGATTCTAAGTTATCGAGTCAGAGATAACCAGGAGTGCAGACTCGATGCGACGTACTGGACTTTCGGGAAAAACCATTCGATGCCACTTGCAGAATGCTTTTGACGGAAGATAGTATTCCGTTGCTTCGGTTTCCTTTTCATGAGATGCCATTACTGGGGGGGGCGGGTGCATACGATGTTATGACAGGGAATGACCAGTTTTTCATGGCACCAGATGTCTGCAGGTACAAATGCGATCGTATTGCTGATTCCCAGTACTGCCTGCTCCTCCCCCTCATTCGCATACGTTCTATGTGATCTTTTGCGCAGAATAGATCCTAGTGTGGCTCTCCATATATTCCACAATATAGCCCAAATTTTGGATATGAAATTCCTGATAGCAAGGTCTAGGAAGTTCCCAGGACCAAATTGAAAGCAAGTGGCGAGAGAATGAAAGATAAAGAGACGCATTCTTGGTGCTCTGGAAGCGAGAAAGAGGAAAGGGCATTCTTATGCTAATATAAGTACTTGAAAAACGCGGGTGGCAACCTCGCGGTCTTTGTTCTGCAGGGACAGCACAGCCACCGGAAACGTCCGGTGTTGATATTAGGGTTAAGGTTACGGTCAACCGATCTTGCCTTTTGCCCTCATCATCTGCTTTTTTTTCTTTGCAGTGCACAGCTGAAGTTTCTTCTGTATGTCTCAAGATGAATATGCTGGTGACAAGACCCAACCGAGCGAAGAGATTATCGCGGCTCTGAACAGTCCAGTCAAGACCGAGCCGTCGTCACAGAGCCTGCCACCGTTGTCCGAATTCGATTCCTTGCGTGCCCAATTAGCGGAGAAACCACACAGTCCTGCTCTCTGGAAGAGACTTGTTGAGATTGCTGAGCAAAGTGGAGAAACGGAGAAGATAAAAATCGCTTTCGATTCGTTGCTAAAGCAATATCCAAACACAGTGCGTGAATTACCATTGTCGAGTTTGCACACCTTTTTCTTATTTTTCGCAGTCTGCGGCCCAAATTTCGTACATTAGCCACTACCTTGACAATCCCAAGACTTTTGGCGAAGCTGAGGCGCTGTTCACGACTTTCTTGAAGCATTCTCCTTCCGTGGACCTATTTCGATTTTATCTAACCTATGTCAGGCGAGTCATTTCATCGTGGCATCACCTATGTACTGTCTAACATTGCCGACAGACGCGTACATTCTGATCCCACCAAACGAGATCCCGCCAAACGAGAAGTCGTCAGGAAGGCGTACGAATTTGCATTGAATCCGCCCCATGGCGTCGGCCAGGACAAGGACGCAGGTGATATCTGGCACGATTATATCCAGTTTTTGAGTGAGAGCGAGGTAGGTTCTTATCGCCGTCATCTGTGGCAACGGCTGAAACCTGGCAGGCTACGGCGACAACTACCTGGGATCAACAGCAAAACATGGATGCGCTACGCAAGGTCTATCACCGTGCTGTTCAAATACCACTCGACAACGTAGAGAAGCTTTGGCAAGACTTGGAAGCATTCGAAATGAAACTGAACAAGATCACTGCAAAGAAGTTCATGGCCGACCTTTCACCGGCACATATGCAAGCGCGAACAGTGTATCGGCAGTTGAATAACTATGTATCGACCTTGTACCCTCCTTCAACTGGCCGGCCAGAACTCTTTTTGCCCTCATTGCCCTCGTTCGATCCCGCAGAACGCTCTACAGTCGGCAAGTGGAAAGCGTACTTGAAATGGGAAGAAAGCAATCCTCTTGAAATCGAAGACAAGGACAAGGCTCTATTGATCCTACGCGTACAGACTGTGTATCGGAAGGCAGTCATTAGAATGCGATACTTTCCTGAAATTTGGTTTGTGACGATCGAGCTGTGTACGTGCGTCGGCGTTTGACTTGGGATTTGGGTAGGTACATGGCATATACGTGGACCAAGAGCATCGGCAAGAATGAAGAAGCAATATCCATTCTCAAGAACGGGCGCGAAGCGAATCCACTGAGGTTATCTATCTCGTCGTCCGCTCTCATCAAACACGTGCTCACCGTTGCTATAGCTTTCTCCTCACGTTTGCCTACGCAGAAGCACTCGAAGCCAACAAAAAATATGATGAAGTCAAGGCTACCTTTGATACCTTCCTCGCGAACTTGAGAACGGATCTTGAAGCAGTTGAGCAGCAAGTCAAATCCGCCAATTCATCCTTCAGTAGCGCCAACGGAGATATTCCTGGTGTACAGCCTCCGGCCAACGAAACAGGAAGTCAATCAAATAATTATTCCTTCAATAGCCAGTCGTCTGATGAGACGCCTCCAAAATCGAGTGAACTTGCCGAGAAGCGGGCAGAGTACGGCTTAGTGTATATTTGTTACATGCGGTTTTCGCGACGTTCGGAAGGTGTGCATAAGTCTCGGCTTGTGTTTTCGGCGGCGAGGAAGGATCGCTGGATACCTTGGGAAGTATACGAAGCAGCAGGTGAGACTACTGTTGTAATTGCTTTCTCATTACTAAGGCCGTTCTGTAGCGCTTATGGAGTATCATTGCACCAATGACAAGAGTATCGCGAGTCGGATCTTTGAAAAAGGTCTCAGCACCTTTGGCACCGAGATTGAGTTCGTCATACGTTATCTGGCGTTTCTTATCTCGATAAATGATGAGAACAGTAAGTGGCCGTCCTTCTACGGTATGTCATATTAACTCGTGATAGACGCACGAGCATTGTTTGAGCGCGTCATTGGTACTTTCCCTCCTGAAAAGGCCCGACCGCTCTGGGAACGCTGGGCTCGATATGAGTACCAGTACGCTGACCTCGAAGCTGCACTTAAACTTGAGAAAAGGATGGCTGACGTTTATCCCAACGGTACGTCGTCCGTTGATAATGTCATACCTTTCTGACTCTCTGTAGATCCTCCACTGAAGAGGTTTGCCCAACGGCACGTCTACCTGGGCGTCGATGCTATCGCTGCCCGAGACCTAGGAGTGGCTATAGCTAAAAAGAGCACGTCGGCTCTGGGCCGAACCGATACGATTCAGAGTCTGCTCGCTCCGCCTCCCACTCCAGTGACAAGTGGCACCAAGAGACCACCATCGCCCGAGCACCGAAAATCTCGCGATGATAGAGGCAGCGACTATGGTCCTTCGCACAAGCGCGCTCGTCCGAATTCACCGCCATTACGGTCAGAAAGAGATCGATGGGAAAGTTCTCGAGATGGTCCTTCGTCCTCAAGAGGACGACGATATAGCCCGGCGCCGCCTTCGAGCAAAGATCGCGATCGTCCGCCTCTGCCACCACCACGAAGGCAAGACAAAGAAAAGGACAAAGAGGAAGATAAACCAGTCACTCTTCCCCCAGTAATATCGTACTTCCTAGGCTCACTTCCCTCTGCTTCCGAGTTTGATGGACCAGTTTTCCGTACTGAGGACTTGATGAATCTTTTCCGTAACGCTGTTATTCCAAGCTCGAGTTCGTCTAGGGCAAGATCTCCGCCTCCGCCGCCTGTCCCTCCTCGAGGAGGTAAACTTAGTTCATGATGCCAACTATGTATGAAATGCTGACGAAGATTTCTAGGAGGTCGTCCGCCACCAGATTATAGCCCATACCAAGGACCGGGTGGAGGATCGAGAGGAGGAAGAAGGTACTAATAATGATCGTAATCAATCACCACTTTGATATGCTTGCGAGTAAAAAAATTTATACCTGTTACATGATATACATACATAAAATACAAGATATCGCTTCTGATAGATACTCCCAGAAAAGTCTAAGGATACCCTTCTACCTCAGGCCCCTCAAACCGATGTCTCTCTCTTAATAAACTCTGCCCTCTCCTGCTCAGGTGTAGGCAAGAGGGCATGCCCTGTCCTCAGTTTGACGTCTAGAAGCCAGTTGTCTGATAGCTGACTCTGAGCGGGGAGAGGTCGAGGAGTGAATATCATCTTTCGGGGGATGGTTCGATCGCCAATAAGTCCGTTGGCGGCGCTGATGACGGCACGGTATTTGGAGGTCGTCACATCGCCAGAAATCCCAACCCCCCATGCACCTTCGCCGTCTGGTCCACGCAGCTCGAGGAATGTCGCTGCTTTGGAGTCGTTGTCGGTGTCGATCGTCTGTGCAGCGTACTCACCCGTAGTGAGTTCCAAGTCGAGGTACGCGTGCATGGCGTTCAGGACTGCCTGGACGGTATTGCTGCCGTCGCCCTGAATAGTACGCAAAGTACCGTCGATGACGATGTGGCCTTCGAACCTAAAGTGGGACTCGTCGTCTGCAGCGGAAGATAAGGTGAAGAGGTTATCGGAATAGTCTGATACAGGCGAGGACGGCTCCTTGGACGATGGCGATAATGGCAAGAGACGGTAGGACTGAAGGTGAAGTCGATTAATAGGTCGATGATGGATAGAGTATGTTCGTTTGAAGGCGTCTGTAATCAGGGTAGCCGTCATTTCTTTCCCAGTGCGTTCACTTTCCTTCTGGACGACACCGTAAAACGATACTTGCATCCGACGAGGTAGGTCGAGCTGCAACTTCTGTTTGATAACGTAGGCAGTTCCGGCTTTTCCACTCTGGCTGCTGACCCTGATAAGGTTCTCGTAGCCATACCCGATGTCCTTAGGATCTAGGGGGATATACGGCATAGCCCAGAACTTGATACCCGTCCCAGTACGATCGACCTCTGTCCATCGCTTCGCTTGAAAGTCAAGACCTTTTTTAATGGCGTCTTGGTGCGTCCCAGCGAAAGCGGAGAATACGAGGTTCCCGGCGTAGGGGTAACGAACGGGGACAGCCATCTCGTTGCAACGACAGACAGTCTCGACGATTTTTGGGAGGTTAGAGAAGTCGAGGCGAGGAGCGATGCCTTGAGAGTAGAGGTTCAAAGCGAGGGAGATTAAGTCTACGTTTCCGGTACGCTCGCCATTCCCAAGAAGGCAGCCTTCAACGCGGGTGCCCCCGGCGAGAAGACCTAGTTCTGTTGCAGCAACAGCGGTTCCTGGATTGAAGAAGGTTAGGAATTTTAGCTGGACCGGTCTAATAGCCTACCTCTATCATTATGAGGATGGATGCTGAGAATAACGCTGTCTCGTTGATTGATGTGGTTGGAAAAGTACTCGACCTGGTAAAACGGATCAGCGAGTCGTCAGAGAAGACCAAAATATAGCGCCTCTTACCATATCGGCGTAATGATTGCTTGGTGCGCACTCGACTGTAGCGGCCAAGTTAAAAATAACCTTATCTTCCGGGCTAGCTTTCCCCCATTCCTCCAGAACTCTATTGCCGAGTTCAATGGTAAATTCGGGTTCGGTCTGGGAAAACGTCTCGAAACAATAATTCAGCGTGAACCGTGTGCCTAATCAATGAGAATGTTAGATGGCTAGTCAACACTTTATATCATATATATCTACGTACCAGAACGAGCGGTCTCCTCTTCAGTCAACCGTCTGACCAAACGAACAGCGTTTAAGGTTAACTCGATTGTCTGTTCTTTGGTGTTCCTGAATACGACTTCGCGGAAGACGGGAGACACTGCATTGTAGAGGTGAATGATCGCATGCTTTGCGCCAGATAAGGATGAGATAGACTTCATTATCAGATCCGAGCGAGCGGGAGTGATGATCTGCAAGGAACCGGGAGTTACGGTGAGGCCATATCCAGAGAAACAAAACCTACTTGAATAGCAACGTCGTTCGGGATTTCGGCATTTTCGATAAGAGATCTGACGAATTGATACTCTAGGTCTGCAGCAGATGGGTATGCGACTTCGATCTCTTTGAAGCCTATATCGACCAGCAATCTAGCGAACAGAAGTCAAGCAAGTTGATACTACGGGAAAGAGAAAAACTGACCGGAAGAGTTCGAGTTTCGTCTTATTGGTCATAGGATTGACCAATGCTTGGTTCCCGTCACGTAAATCTGTTGAGAGCCATGTTGGAGAGATGGTGGTTCTTCTGGTTGGCCATTGGCGAGCATAATCGGGGGGAAATTTGACCGCAAGATACGGTAAGTATTTCTCGGCAGGATTGGGCCTGGCCAAAGAAGTCAGTGGGAAGCATGGAGTACTAGTTACTATGTGAACGTACAACATAGGCATTGGAAACGGGCTTTACAATGAGGAGTAGAAAAACGGAAAGCAAGCTGAGGATACGCGTCCCCTCTGAATACGAGGATTAAATAGTTTAACAGCAATCGATAGTACGAAAATGGTTTTGTCTTGGCTTGGGAGTACGTATCTGCTGGTATTGGCCAATGCAGTTTCTGAGCTCCATCTTCATGCGAAAAAGTCAACTCTCTGTTGTCAATAAGGCTATGCAGTGCAAACAATTCCCGTCTGCAATGGACTATTGCAGATGGTACCCCTTGGCGCATTGAGTTCGGATGTTATGCAGATGTGCTCCATGCCTGAAACTCGTGGGATCTGAGCTGGGATTGAATGGACATTTCTCAGCGAAGGGCGTTCTCACCTTCGTTTTGGACAAATCTGGGTACGTTATCAGAGCTGATGCCAAGACCGAAGTCGCCGATGAGCAGCAGATCTCAGAGTTATTTCTAAACCCAGGAGAATACACATTTATGGTCATTCTTGGCTTTGACAAAAGAAACCGAGGCGCCTGTATTTTTGTCTGTGATTCTAATTGAAGGACCGGCTATAAATATTCCTGTTAGCGTAATTACGTCGGGACGCAGTTCGCATTAAACTGCCGGAAAATTCACTTTGAAAAAGATCGAGCTGGAACGACAACACACCTTCAATTGTAGTAACACAGAAAAGTAAAAGTTAAGCGTCATTAGAAGGGCAGAATTGACGTCAACCACTTCTTTTCGCAGTCTCGGACGCAATGACTGTTTAATGTATTAAGCTGAGACCGTACTTCCTAAATCGATGAAGGGTGCTAGGGATGGTGGGATATTCACTGACGATGACGATAAGAAGTGGAACGAATTACATGTGGAATGCGACGGTGTCGGAATAACGCAGGAATAGGCTGCAAAGACGATGCTGGATTGGGTGACGATAAAGTATCGATTGAATTCATTGGAAGCATTCCGATAAGAAGGGTTCTCTCGGGTCGCTGGTTCAGGTCTAATCGAACCATGAAAAAAGTTCTGTTAAAGGTAAGCAAGAAAATACGAGGGAAAGTACCCAGTTAGTAGTAGCTGGGGGGAATTTCCATATGTACATATCAAATCCAAGATGCAGCCAGACATTGCGGTTTATCTGCAGCTTGCGGTGTTAGTCTTGTTAGAGTGTCAGGACAAGGCATCTAAAAAGGTGGCCACTGCCGTAAAAGGTTTGCAATATTTCCCACGCTGCCAGAACGACGCGATCATGTTGACTTCGCCCATTGCGTCGGAAAGGTTGTGGGAAAGACGTTTCTTCTTATGTCCTGCTCACTAGGAAATTTTTTTAGCCGAGGAATAACCGGTGAGGAATCCGGAAAGTACAACGCTAAATTTCACATGGATATTGATGCTTTTGGGAGCCGTCAGCTGAATTTAACTTCTTTCCACAGAGATGCTAGCTAAACTGAAGTTTATTTCTCATAACCGGTGCTCTGGGTCATCCAAGGATGACATTGGGCAATGGCTTGGCTCCCTCTACAAGGAAAATTGGGGCAAAGTGTACTATGCAGGCTACTTAATAGTCTCCTTTGCTTCGGCTATTGCTCACGCTTAAAGCCTCTGGAATTATCAGCGTTTCTACGTGCACCTTGTTTCATACGAAGTCACCCATCTGCACTTTACTGTGGATACACATGTCGCTGTCTGAAGTCCGCGGTACTTTGCTTCTCCTTAAATCTATCGGATTGTCCTTGTATAACGAATCCTTTGACCTCGTACTAGAATCCGATTCTCACTCAAGTTTGACGGCATCGCCGTCGGTTGTTGCTACTTGTCAGTATCCGGAAAATACAAGTACCAAGGAACTGGAATGGGATGGACCCAATGATCCAGGCAATCCTCGTAACTGGAGCAACCGAAGACGTTGGACCGTTACATTGGTTGTCAGTCTTTTTACGTTCATAAGGCATGTATTCCCACGTCCAACGCGGCGGTAACGCTAACGCTAACGAACTCTGTCGTATAAAAGCCCAGTGGCTTCATCTATATCATCCCCTGCATTGCCTATTATCTCTGATGCGCTCGATATCCCTCACGACTCGATTTTGCAAAATATGTCACTCTCCATTTTTGTCCTAGCATATGCACTTGGAGTAAGACCCACTCCCTTTTGATACTATTACACAGCATTAAAGCTTGGCAAGCCTTTAATATGGGGACCGATGTCCGAATTATGTGGTCGTCTCATAGTTCTACAGGTATCTAATATCTGGTTCCTAGGTGTTTTTCCCTTTAATTGCATTTTGTTGCCTTGGCTGACGAGTTGATTCGCTACCTGCAGTGTTCAATACCATGTGCTCTATCGCCAAGACACCTACACAAATGTTAATTTTCAGATTCCTCGCCGGTTTCGGTGGTGCTGCTCCCCAGTCCGTCGGTGGTGGTGTTGTGGGTGATCTTTGGTCCCCAGAGGAGAGGGGAATGGCGATGAGTCTTTACTCCCTTGCTCCATTAGTCGGACCTTCCACCGGCCCTTTAGTTGGTGGATGGATAGCCTCACGGGTCCGGTGGGAGTGGGTCTTTTGGAGCGTCAGCATCGCTGACGCTATTCTACAAATCGCGGGCTTCGTGAGTAGTTTTCTTTTCATGAATGTTAACTCACTCACCATCTTCATAATAAGATCTTCCTAGAAGAGACCTATGTTCCAGAGCTGCAGAAGCGCAGGGCTCGCGCTCTCAGGAAGTCGACCGGCAATGTCATGATTCGTTCGCGGTTCGAGCAGCCTAACCGACATTGGACGAGTGTTATGACCCAAGGAATGATTAAGCCGCTCAAGTTTCTGGCCACGGAACCTATTGTACAGGTCTTTGCCCTGTATATGGCTGTCCTATATGGCGTGTTGTATCTCAGTCTCTCGTGTCGGTGCTCCTCTTGTCTTTTTTGAATATTACCTTTTGACCATTCAAACAGCTTTCGTCAAGGTATACACTGATCAATATTACGAAAACACAGGAATTGCGGGGTTGCACTACCTCGCAATCGCCTTGGGATCCACGGGTGAGATCATTCAGTTCTTTTATAGACTCCGGATTGATCTGATGTCACCAGTCGGAGGACAAGTTGGTGCACGCGTCTTGAATAAGATTTACGCGCGACTGAAAGTCAAAAATGGCGGGATTGGCACCCCTGAAATGAGGTAGCGTCCCGGTCTCATGACGAATCTCGTGAAAAGTTTGAGGTTGATCCATCATTCAGATTACCACTTTTGATGGTTTCTGCGACGACACTTCCGATTGGATTGTTGATATACGGGTGGACCGCCAACGCACGTATCTTTTGGATTCTTCCTGGTATGGTTTTCCCTTGCAGTACTTAGAGTTCAACTGAGGCTCGCTGATAGACATAGGCGTATTTATATATTCTATCGGGATCGGTGCGCTTCTTGCAATGTATCAGCGAGCCACTAAGTCAACACAATGCATTAGGCGGCAACTGGACGTGCATACAGACCTATCTTGTGAGTAGTGAAAATACTTTGAGGGACAAAAACTTACATTGCTTTCGCAGGTGGATAACTATGCACTCCACGCTGCCAGTGCGATCTCAGGAGTCTCGTCGTTCAGAGCCTTCGCTGGGTTTGGATTTCCTCTCTTCGCTGACAAAATGTACGAGAAACTTGGTGACGGTATGTAACTTTCCCGGCCGAACCAATGAACGTCAGTCTCATATTCTCTAGGCTGGGGTAACTCCATCCTGGCTTTGATTTGCTTGGTCATTGGCTGCCCGGCGCCTTTTATATTCTATAGATATGGTTCCCAGTTACGAGCGCAGAGCAAGGCAACTTCCGTCGAACAATGATATCCTTTACTCACCAACCTGTATTATGTTTTCCCCTAATTTACCACGGCGGGCTTCCGTTCCGCCTTTCTCTCACAGTCTTCTCTCACACCGGCTACACTGAGTACTCCGGAAAAACTAGAGAGATACGGTTTTTTTTCGAGCCAGCTGGGGTGAGAAAGCGAGCTAACATATCTTATCCCCACCACACTGAGAACCGTGAACGACAGCTACACGATGAAATCCCTGGGTTCTTCCTTAGTGTAATGTTAGAATGTGAATTTTTTGTGTCAGAAATTCAGGGCTCAACATGATCTAAATTGTTTCTTTTGTAACGCATGATGATAAAGTAACTTTTACATTGATTACACCTAAATTCTTGAATATAAAGAGAGGATGCGAAGGATAAACGATCAAGGTGTACACTAGCGTTGTCATCTAACCAAAAAAAAAAAAAAAGCGGGCCCAAGGGGCGTGCTCGTAAAGCCGGGTCTATGGCAGGCGGTTTTCAGATGGTTGACAAGTTGCTATAGGGTCGTCGGGGGAGTACAGTCGCGACCAGGGGAAAGAAAACATGACTACAATATACTGGCCATCAGAGAATGTGAACGATGAAATTTATATTACAAAGATATCAGCTGGTAAAATGTAATTTCGTTAAGTAGAGTGTGCGTCCGGAGAAGCGCTTGGTGTACCATGATGGCTGTCATCTGTCTCAAGGTCAGGAACTTGAAACTTGACCTGCAACTTCTGGATACAATCAGCGGCCCTGTCATACCAAGTATCGGGAGGGAAAGGCAGGGATGACGACCAACGCAGCAACCCTTTGACGCAGACTTTCCACTCTGAATCATAACGTTTGAAAACAAAGCTCGGATAGAGGTAGAACAAGATCGTCCTGATCAGATTTTTGGCAGGAGAATACTGTCATACAAACGGGAAGAAGATTCTCTGGGGTATGAATATACCTCAGTTGTTCTTCTCGCTCCTCGTCATCCAGAAATTCTTTTAACGTTATAATGGTAGAAAGATATCGAGTGAGGGCGTTGTACCACATAGAACCATCATACTGTTCGCAGCAGAGCTGATGGATTTTTGAGAGGACATCCTCCTGCCTGAACGCTTGATAGAAATGGACTGAGCGATATAGTGGGGACAGCCAAGTGGACAATATCAGATTGCTTCCATGAAGAGACGTTGTAGCATGATCATTAGGAGGTGGTTGTCGTGAGATGAAGAGCAGCCCCCGGATGGCATTCCTGGCAAACGTGATGCTGGGGATGAAAGAATGTTCCCATTCAATGCCGCTAGCATCCTCGGTAGAGGCGGCGTGTCCCGAAATGGCATTACTAGGTGCCCCGAAGGATGCGTTGAGCCTGGCGAACACGTTGAACAAGTCCACACACAAATCATATCCCAGTTGTAAAGACTCTATCTCGGAGAACAAAGCCGACTCCGTGAACGCGATCAGTGTATCTCGTACTATCTCGTACCATTTTCATCTCTCTGACGTTTTCCCGAGAATTCAGCTGGCATACTGGGATCTTGGAATATCGCGCGGCATATTGGGAGAGGCATCTCATGTACGCACTGCGAAAGTCAGACGTGCTGTTCCAAACTTTCAGAGTGAGTTCACGGGGTCGATTTGGCGGAATAGTTTCTAATTTATAGTAAACATGATCAAAGATGAAGAGGCGTAGGAGGAGACAAAGCGGTAGGGAAAACCTCCACAGGGCTTCTTCCCCTTTAGATATCAAGTGCGCACTGAAGGATACCCATAACCAGTCGAACATTGCCGACGCCATTTCAGCATCAACAATGGATATTTCGGTGGTATAAAGAAACTTTGGAAGGACCGTGTCATGACTGAAACATTGATTATTGAGCAATATGGTTAGAATGTTCTCGGCTGGCGTAAGGGGCGTCATTGTCTCCCAGAAATGAGAGTGGCATGCCTTGCGTAAGAGGCCAGTCCAGATCGAAGGCGGAAGCTCCAAGGATGAACCTAACAAGCATCTATTTAGAAACGTTGACGCCTCCTCAATGTCTCTTGATACACAGAGGGAGGTAGCGGCAAGCTGCAGGTAGGAGGTCTGAAGTGAGCTGAGTTGGTTGAATGTGGCTATGGGAGGACCGTACTGCCCATCATCAAGGGGTATTGGAAGCGGGGAATACTCATTCAAGAATCTGAAAAGATCCTGATTGATGTTCTTCAACTGCAATGCCGAGCGCAGAAGTATTTCAAGCTTGCGCTCCCGACCAGGTGCAACCTTCTTACTACCTGACCGTGGATGCAGGGTATTGATTTCCGTTTCCAGGTCTTTGGAGATCTTGTCCAAGTCAAAGCGCCCTTCGGAACTTGGTCGAGGATAGCCTGCTCTGTAACCACCGATGGATTGGATGGCAATTTGTTTCATTGCAGGGTTGGAAGAGATTGTATATAGCCAATTTATACAATCGGCGTCAAGATCGTCTGCTGCATCCATCACAGCCTCGCGTTCTGCATCCTTCAAGGAAAAATAAGGTCGCTTCGTCTCTGAATTGTCATCCGCGGACCCCCATCCCTTGAGCCATGGAACGACTAGCCACATCCTCACGCGCCACCACCAGACGTGAAGGGGAGAAAAGATACCATAACTGCACCTGAACCAACAATAAGATAACCGGTGCTTCACGCCAGACCAATAAGGTCGCGTTAGATGGTATATGAAGTGGCTGTAGGTGCTGAACGGTGTTTGTACGGACACTGAGGGAACACTACCGGAAGCCAATTGGCACACAGATACACGACATACACTACAGCGGCGAAAGTCCCCAATGCGTACGTGATGGCAAGTTTCAGTGAATGCAGAAACAGGATGATGCCAACGACGAAGATGGCCAGTGATAGATGAAGCATTACGGGAAGCAAACCGATGATGGTTGGGACTTGCCACTGTTGGAGGCCGATATAACGAAACTGCCTCACGCGCGCGCGCTCCTTGGCGGTTCCGGAAGTCACAGAAGTGTAATGGTGCAACCATTGCTTTGCCAACACAGCTATGAGAGCGGTGGTGAGACTGAGTAGCAAGCTAATGTACCATAAGGTGTTGATCCAGACATCGAGATTGTCTGGGACGAATGTATTGGTAACAGAGGATGGTACGCTATCTGGGGACGACCCGTTGGCTGACGCGCGCTGGACGGCAATGAGTTCCGCGAGGAGGGTGGTGGTGAGCTGGGTGTAATCAGGCTGGAGGTTCTCGGATGTCTGAACAACAAAGGTTGTAACGACAGCAGAAAAGAGACCGGCCTATCAAGGATTAGGCAAGGATGTGGTACAGAATTGAGCGAAGACTCACAAAAACAAGGAGAACATCAATCGCATCCCGATATTCTTCTACACTTTTGACGTCAGAAGCAAGTGCTTCGCTGTTATATGCCCTGTAGAATCGAGCATTGGGTCCAAGTTCTTCTCCTATCTTATCGAGAGGGTATCTTGTGGTTTCATCCAGAGGATCTTCAAATACGTCTGCGCCTTCGTTAAAATGGACCTGAACCAACAGAACGTTCCGCTGCCACGTACCTTGCCCGGGTTGGTTGCGAACTTTCTTAAAGCCAAATATCCTCCTAAACTGTGGTTTGGACCTGTCAATGTACACCGGAACAAACTTTGGTACAGAGGCGTCTCCAACGTCCACTTCCTGCAGTGATCCCGCTTCAGCAGTTTCAACTTCGGTTCGATGGAGTACTTCAGGTGGTAAAACGGCAATAGTAGGAGCGACCATGATGAGGATGGCGAAAGAAGTGGACGGACTGTCTATAACTGCAATGAGCACCTCGCCATGCGGTAAACAGGTGAAAGCCGTACTGTAAAAATGCGCCAGGATACGGGGCATTTAGGCTTGCTCCACTCAGTCTCCGCGCCTCTGTTTTCTCTCCACTTGTACTACTGTATCCCAGGAGAAATACATATTCCTGTACAATTCGGAGATTCCTGAGAACTTTGCTGTATCAGACCTTCCGAGCATAGTGTGATCAGATTTTTAGAGCCTGCATAGGAGTAGCCTGGCAAGCCGCTTTATCATATACACATGCACTCGTATCTATATATAAAGCCTGGTACCCAGGGCGTGGGAGTGCTAGCCAATGCTTTTGTTCACCATCGGTTTGCTCAGAATTGTGAGATTCTGGTTAACTGTCTCGAGGATGTGCTGTCTGTAAAATTCGATCGGAGCTTGAAAATGGCCAATATTGGGTGGGCAGTTGTACCCGTCTCAGGCTGGCGTGGTTCGAGTAAGTCGAGTCGTCGTACTTATATTAACAGCCTGGTAAAGGCTATAGCATGGTAGAAGAGGGAAGGAGTGGTCGCTCGTCGGTGGAACCTGCGTGAATCTGCCTGGCGGACATGATCAATATTTCCTGAGACGGCACGTAAGAAACCGTACCGTTTGACCATAAAAGACCAACCCTAAGCCAGTACGGTGAAGGAGGTTCTCAATCGCCTTCGGCAGGCATAGTCCTGAGTCAGAGAGATGATAGTAGCACGTCTTCAGTTTTACAAGTATGCGTATATGTGGTGAGTTAATATTACTATTCTCGTAGATGGGTTGTTGCAAAGATAGGGAGTTGCAGCCAGGTACCGACTACTAAAAATACAAGCCACAACGCTGTATCATACACAGCGGTCAGTAAGATAGCTACAACGCGATGATAGGAGACCCACCTCATCCTCCCAAGGGATTAAGCGGGGCCAAAAGGCCCACAAGCAAGCGACCGATAATTGCGAGCACAGGCAAATCACTTCCTGCGAAGACGTCTAGGTCCACATTCGTAGTTTTTCGTGGGGACCTTCGGGAACATGAGAGTTTCTGCGTCCGATATCTCCTGCTCAATAGTCTCATCCGCATCCCCCGCTCGTCTCCCCTTTGCGGTATAAAGAGCCTGGAACAATGCTTCCTCAAGGGGGATCAAGTCGAGCCGTGCGCTCAATGGAACTTCCCTCTCCCCGTTGATCATGTCAAGCGTTGGAACGACATAGCGTCCAAGGCCGCCAGGGCGCTTATCCCTCTTCATCGAGGCAAGAAGAAGGGTCAACAACCGGGGATCCATCAACTTCATATTTTTATCCAGCTCCGATTCGCCTAGAAACGCCGACATCCAATGTTTTTTATCGTGGTGAATCTGCCGAGCGAGATGCTCGACGACGTGCTTAAACGTCTTGGCATTTACGGGAATTCCAAACTTTGTGAAACCACGAAGGCAGACGAGGGCGCCGACGTAATCGCTGAGGGTGAGAAACATGAGAAGCATCGAGTTGAGCAGTTTTTGGTCTCTGTAGAGTTCACCCATGTCAACGGATGAGGTTTTGGACTCTTCGGTATTGAAATGAATGGCAACCATGTCACGATAGAGATGACGGGGGGTAAACTGGTCCTTTCCCTGTACCCAGTGCTTGCGTCTAGGCTTGTAATAATGTCCCATAGCGGAGCAGAGATGCTGGAAGGTGTACGCATCGGGACCGATACCTGTGGCAGCGTGCAAGTTTCGAAGGACTTCATAGTATGATAGAACGCGTGGGTAGATCCAGAATGAACCGAGTTTGATTTCCCGAGAAATGAGGACGTTAAAGACAGAGGTATCGGCACCGATGTCGTGTTCCTTCATGAGATTCATGACCCGCTTGAGAGAGGTCTTGTCTTTTATACCAGTGTCGGACATCCGCGCAATGACGGATACGAACGGCCGAAGAATCTCCTCTTCATTACCGGGTCTCAGCTTCCGCAAAGATTCGAATGCTCCATCCAAGTCACCTGCCTGTGTCTGCAAGCTGACGAGCTTGTTAACAACTGCGATAGATGGGACATAACGCTTTCCCCTAGATCCTTTGCTCTTGATAAACATCCCAATGAGTTCTGCCCCCGCGGTAGCATCCGACGACCAGTCAAATGCATTCATGAGAGTCAATAGCTGCCTTTCTTTGAAAGAGGGCGTCGCAAATAACCGACGAAGACCAACCCTCGACCACCCTTTCTGTTCTGGCGGCGACCTCAGCCACTGTGCCACCTTGAAGCAAGCTTTGAGACGGTCAGGAATCCGCAGTCCCTCCGCCTCCATCCTTTCATACACAGATATCCCCACATCCCAAGACCGGTGCCGAACGAGCAACGTCAGGATCTTTTGGAAGACAATATCCCGAGATGAGGTATATGCGTCGCGATGGTTGAGTTTCTTCTGCACAAAGGCTCGAACATTACCGCCGCGGCGCACAGGAGACGTGAGTAGCGCAGAAAGTTGGTTCAGGGAATTGAGGAGCCTCTGGTGGTTCCCTGAGTCTCTTTCGCGTTGCCATTGTGCGATGGTCGAGGTAAAGGTGCGAGAAGGGAATAATTGCCGCGCCCATCGTCCCGCATATAGGCCTCCTCTAATCATGAAAAGCGGTCATGCAGAACGGTAAATTCCCAGCCTGGACGCGACGAGGAAGTGGTGGTGGCTGAAGGAAATTTTGTGCACAGCCACAGCAGTGTGCAAACAACGCGTCTCGGCAACTCTCGGCAATCGCCAAATAACGTGTTGATGACAAATGCTCTTGAAGCCTAACAGCGACGTTCCTCCACTGTCACAACGGTCAAGCATAGTGACAGCACAGAGGTAAGAAAACCATAAAATGCCTCGGCGACGTACGTGTTTTCCTTAGCTTATATACCTTCAGGACTTTGAGGGAATCAATTACTCCTGTGCACTACGTTTTGGCAGATACTAGTGAGAGAGTTGCCTAGAATTTGAATGTTTATCTGATTGACAAGGTTCAGTAGAAATATCTCTTCACATTGTCCACCGATACCCCCCTCAGAAAACCTACCACATAGTGAAGTCGAATTTTGCAGACAAGATTTCGATGATGGTGGGATTCGAACCCATGCCATATGGCGGTATCTCCAACCATGACTCTGTATCTTTTTGACCCACTTCTGTTCCGAGTGCGCGTCTCGTCCTCGAGTGCACGTGTTTTAGTCGGTGAAAGTTATGGGCATGCCAGGATTTCTCTTCTCCTTACACTTCTACCAGCTTCCTCAAGTTTGGCATCACCCACGTTGCGATGACTTCGGTGCTCGGTCGCTGGCTGCTCTAAGAACTGGGGTCGACACTCCCGAGCTCGGTGTTATGTCTTTCTAATCATGATAATGACTCAAATGCATAATCTTTGTCTTTGCTTACTACGTTGTCTCTTGGTGACAGACTCGAGTATTGTTTGACTCACACGGAAACTGCCGAAAATCATGACAAATGTTATCTAGCTGAAAGGGGGATTACCGACCTTTTGCTCACTAACCATCCTCGAAGATGATGAATAATCTGTTTTCCGCGGTTAAATTATTGTCAGGGCCTGAAATTTTTTTCGCATGTATAAAGGCGGCCGACGATGATGAGAAGGCATCAACCTCCCCCAAGCTCTCCTTTCCCTCACCCCCTAGAATTGTATCGCCATGGTCCAAGACATTTTCCGCGACTCGACCATTGGCCAGGCCATCAACTACATCTCAAATGGCCGTATCTTTCCCTACGCTGATCAGCGACCAGACTTCAAAGTCTCTTCGCATTTCCTCCTTCCATCATCTCAAAGACCGTCGACAATTGTGTCCCCAGAATCCGACGCGACAACGCTGTGCGGTGACCTAGAAAAATCTAGAGGTCCATCAACACCAGGAGTACAACTCACGAGGGAGTCCACTCTGTCTGTAGATCTTGATTCAGAGAAGCAAAAGCAGATCGATGTTGCTCTCAGCTCAGATCCATACATAGTAGGGTGGTACGGCGACGACGATCAGGATAATCCAAGGTTTGCTTCATCTCTTCCCTGGATCGATATATTTTCTCAATTCTATTCATAGAAACTGGTCTCCTGCGAAACGCGCCTTTGTCGCGTTCAGCATCAGTTTTTTGACCTTCAGCGTGTATATCGGCTCAGCCATCTACACACCGTCGATTCCCGGCTTGATGGAAGACTTTAATGTCACTCAGACCACCGCCACTCTCGGTCTCACGCTGTATGTTCTTGGTAAGCTCTTCCATGTTTAACTCAACTCCGTCACCCTGACACACTTAATCAGCGTACGGTATCGGACCCATGTTTTTGGCGCCTCTTCAAGAACTTCCGGGGATAGGCCGTAACCCGGTGTACATGGCTACACTGTTCCTATTCGTCATCTTCCAGATACCCGTCGCTGTCGCCAGAAACATGAGCACGGTTCTGGCGTTCCGATTCCTCACCGGGTTTGTCGGCAGCCCTGCCCTCGCTACGGGAGGTGCATCCATGGCGGACATCTATCCTATGCATCAATTCCCATACGTTCTGGGCATCTGGGCGCTCGGAGCTGTTGCTGGTCCCATTACCGGTCCAGTTATCGGAGGATTCGCAGCCCAGGCTAACGGATGGAGGTGGCCTCAGTACGAACTCATCTGGATCGCCGGATTTGCGCTTATCTTCCTTCTGCTGCTTCTGCCTGAGACCTACGAGCCAACCATCCTGTTGAAGCGCGCACAGCGACTTAGGAAGCTCACAGGAAATCAGGAGTTGAGGTCACAAAGCGAGAAGGACAAAGAGGGCGAGTCTTTCGGAGAGGTGATGCAGGAGGCACTGATCCGTCCCTTCATTCTTGCCAAGGAGCCAGTTTTGATGTTCGCAAACGTCTATCTTGGATTTGTCTGTGAGTACCCCCACGCTGTTTGGGTAGAATTCCTAATTGACGGTATTTCTTTCAGACGCTATCTTTTACCTGTGGTTCGAAGCTTTCCCGCTTGTTTTTACCGACATCTACAATTTCAACTTGGGCGTCAGTGGCCTGCCTTTCCTTGGATTTGTTGTATCCGGCGCCATCACTGTAGGTACTTTTATTTTCGTCAAATCCCGGTACTAACCCTTTTGTTCTCTAGTACACTGCATACGTTTTCTATCAGAAATATCACATTGCACCTAGGTTCGCCAAAGCTGCAGCTGCAGGCGTCGACATTGCACCAGAGATTCGCTTAGAGATCGGTTTAATTGCAAGCATCTTCATCCCGACTAGCGTTCTCATATTTGGATTCACCTCGAAGGAGAGCATTCACTGGATTGTTCCCATCATCGGCTCCGCGCTCTACCTCCCGGGCATCTACCTCACCTTCCAAAGCATCCTGACATATATAACTTCAGCATACCCTACTTACGCCGCATCGGTCCTCGCTGGTAACGACCTCTTCCGCTCCGCCATCGCCAGCGTCTTTCCACTCTTTGGACGTGCGTTCTTTGTCAACCTCGGTCTGGGCCCGGGATCTGCCCTCCTCGCTGGTATCTCCTTCCTGCTTATGCCGGTGTTTTGGGTACGTCGCATTCAAGTCCATACTATTTTTACAAGCTGACCCTTTTGTTACAGTCACTGTGGAAATGGGGACATGTCTTGAGGAAGCGCTCGGCCTATGCGGCGAGCCCATAAAAAACGCTCAGCACCTCCCACTACTTTTAATCAGCTTTCGCTGCTGTCTTTGCGCTACGAAAAGGGAACGGCGTGCCAAATGGCAAGAACTTGGAACGATTTGGAATATACCAAATGGAACGTGCCTGCACGATAGAGTCATATAGAGCTATATCACTAGTAACTTGCATCGTTTGTATTTCTAGGCATTGAGACAACGAATACCAATCTATATTAATTCAAGAAAACTATTTGATCGAGTGTATCTGATGGTTACATGGTATGGCCTATAATTCCGTTACGGTTTGGTTAGAGAATCGAGACCATAGTGACATGCCTAAGCAAGGGCCACAACATGTTGCTCAGTCGGTCAGTGTTGAAAGATCAAACTTTGTGGGATGCTTCGAGTGCTCCGTGATTTCAGGAGCTATTTATTCAAGTCAAACAACGCGCTCAAAACACGTGAGTGTGCTCCTATATTATATAAATTATGACCAATTCTTTGTGCCTTCAAATACGTCTAAGTAGTATACTTTTCCCGTGTATTCCCTGCTATTATACCAGGAAAAAAGAAGATCCTAAGGTGCAGAATTGAACAAGGATTCAAGCTTCGAAAGTTGGACAATGGAATTGGAATATAATCTATAAATTTACGAATTTCAAGGCTTCAAAAGTAAAAGACTTGATGAGAGTGGGATTCGAACCCACGCCCTTTCGGACCAGATATTGCGTAATCACCATATGATTGGGTCCTTAGTCTGGCGCCTTAACCGCTCGGCCATCTCACCATGCATATGATATAATGTTATTCTTTACACAACCTAATTTCTCGCGTTCTTCCTACTCATAAGGTATACCATACTCAGCCCACTGGTTATCCTCCAGTAGATAGTGTTGGAAAACGGGGTATCGGTTCGTTCCCAGTATCACATGCGCGGTAGCAAGCCAATAGTATTGCGCTTGGCTGAGCTCTGCAAACGCATGAGGATCTACGCTACAGTACCTACTTTTATACTAAATGTACTTTTACTAGAACTTTCCACGCTTTTCCTCAGACTTCTTCCTTAATAAGCAACTTCGGCATGATGCCGGATTGCCAAATCCCAACAGATAGCAACCCGTTATTCTGCACAGTAGATACCACAAATTTAGCTTATTCCAAGCAGCATTACGTAGTCACAAAATTTGTACACATAGGCCCTGAAGGGCTCAAAATGAGACCATGTATACAGCTCAATGGAGGGAAAATGATACCACAACACGTAGCTGTTGTTCAATTAGTTTACTGGAGCAGAATGGGGTACAGTCACATTGCGCACGATCAAGGGTGCATTATCAATGGCGAATGAGAAGCCTGTGGGTAAGGTAGGAAAGTGATGCTTTAAGTCGTCGCATTTTTCCCGCACTGTTTCAGCTTTTGCAGCTTTACGATTCCCTCAACCAGCGGTCCGTGGTATCTTTCCATAACAAACAGCCTTAGGAGTGTGTGGATATGACATACCTTTACATCTACAGCTCCGGAGTCATTCAGAATGCGAGCCGAGCCGAGTCGAGCCGTGGCTACACTATCGCCGGACCGGGAAAAATTGTGCGCGAGCGCTGCATTTGACTGAGTACCTTCAATTTCAACCTTTTTCGACAATCGGTAGTCCATGATACCGATGGGTACTGAACGGAAGTGTAAATTATGACACCTCAGTTTAAGTGAAAATTTCTGCTTTTGTGTAAGCCTACAGATACACGATGAGTATCGGTAAGTTAACAGTCATATACGAGCAAAACATACAAGTCGAAGAGATTGTAGACATTGGACATGGCTCTACGGCGAGACCATGTAACAACTTGGAAGCGCGTGTCGGTGCCAATGAAGCTACAGTGACGGTGATACTCACATCTTCAATACAGGAGCGTTTGTAAGAAGACACTGACATCCCCTCCACTCGGTTACGTTCCATTCATTATTCAACCCTGAGCAGCTCGAACGGGACCGGAGAACATATGTACTTAGCGTTACCCACGTCAATACTAAAGAGCGAAAAATTCCATCGGATTATCGTAAGTGGCGCCAAGGTATATATGTGGCGAAACTTGATGCTGACAGTTGAGATCGGCAATGGCGGGAGCGAAAACTCGACGATGTCGTCGGAAATGGTCAAAATGTATCATCATAAATTTAACCTATAAAAATTCAAGTCCAATCCCAACCTGGATACCTCTCCTGAGGCCATCACTTTTATTTGCCACCAGAGGTAGTCCAAAATTGACCTCCACCCTTACGGGATCAAACCGATAAATGAGTCCAGCCCCCGCTGAGACAGATGGTCGCGTTATCACGTCTTTCACGTTCTCAATCACCGAGCGAGCTGTAGCTCAATGAGTATGGTGAAACAGTTGAAACAGCTTGTAGTCTTACATCTATCCATGTTGTCTAATCGCCCAGCATTTATCCATGCGTGCGTTTTGAGTGGCCAATCTGGCTTCAAAGGTAAATTTGATACAACGCTGACTCCGGCAGACCAATACATGTCGCCTCCCAACGAATCTTCTGCGAATGGGTGTCATTTAAAGAGCATACAAAGAGCCAGGGGGTTTTACTTACGACCATCTCTCGGACCAAGACCATTGGGCTTAAAGGCGCGAACAGACATCGGTCCCCCAAGTTGGAACCGGTCAGAGAACAAAGTTGGCCGCGAAATACCAAACATCAACCCCGAGCGGAGGGCCAAAGAGGCGGACTTGGCTGCAGGATTAGAAAAAACAAGCACCGAAATAAATCACACCCACCACTCCTGACAGAAGCGAGCGAGAAACTTGTGTCTCTGCTTCCGCCTTGTAGAATGACGCGTCGCCACCCAAGCCTGCCACTTCCTGGTAAAGCTTCGCGTATAGACCTCGTGAAGCACTAATCCTATCGTCTCGGGTATCCAGCGTGTACGCGTAAGACACAGACGACTTGGATGTTGCACCTGCAGCTTGCCGGATACTACGTATCGTCAACAGAGATACAACAGTGACAATGATGGAATTTACCTCATGGACGCGGTCGGCGTCAGCCCTCCGATATTCCTTAACACTCCTTCATATGCTAATTCATGTATCCCCGTAGTTGGAGTCCCATTCTAAGCAGAACCGACGATGAAAACCATAGGCGTAAACACAAAACAGGCGGCTGACCTAGCTCACCCTGAGAATAGCTTTGAGGCCCTGAAGAGACTCCCAGCAACTAGCGAAACTTGTATTATCACGCTGCATCGCAAATACAGCAAGCTCTGCTCGTGTATCCAAATCTGGCGTTATTGGCGCTGACAATGTTCCATGGTAAGACTGCCTCGTTGTCGTTCCAGTAGAAACATTCGCTTCAAACATTTCCGCGCCTCCAAAAACATTCCGAACACGCGCAGTGATGCTCTAGCAGGATATGAGAACAAATCAGAGGAAGAGAAAAGCAACACACCGCGCTGCCTTCGTTGTTCCCAAACACCGTAGCGGACTTTACGAAAAAACGGCCTTTTTCCTTCGCTTTGATGACTACGTCGACGTCCCTTGGACTCGCTAATACGTCTCTCGCACGCTCAAGTCGTGTATCTACTGACTCAAAGATATCTGCCCGCTGCAGGACATCCGAAATTCGGCGCGTTGCGTGGAGAACCTCTTCGACATTGCTACCCTCCGCCGTCGGTACCAAGGGCTTCACCAAAAATCCTATGAACGAATTTCTAGTGTTTTCAGCCCCTTCAACGCGTACTGAATGTATGCGCAACGGCGTTAAGAGGTTGTTGTTTATCTGGTCCACTTCAGCTTTCGCCCAGGAAAATTGAGGGCAAACGCACCAGCTCTGATAGATGCAGCACAGCTGATTCGTACTCTCCTCTAAGCTTCCGTGCCCTGCGAGCTTCCGCCCATTTCAACAGATTCTCGATATCATCCGGTTCTTGGTCTCGCAGAGACGATGAATTTTGCAAGGGGGGGCTCAAGGGAGGAGTACTGCCTGAATCCATGCAAGGACGCCTAGAAATTATTTGAGTCGCCCTTTATATGCATAGAATACGGCCATACCAGCTACCGAAGCCAAGAAAATTGTCGCTGCCGGTTCGGAAAATAATGTGGCGATGGTAAAGACTCAAGAGGTGATTTCTATTTTCGGCTTTGATGCGGATGTACTTACTGTGAAGATGGTTTCATCAAGAAAAAGAAAAAGAGCGTCGTATAAGGTCAGAAATCCGTTATGTATTACACCCAGTTACTACTAATACCCTGAATTGATTAAATATTTATTTAGAGTTTAGTGGTATGTACTGTGGGCATGCATGTAGGGGGGAAAAATTAAACAAGCTGGAAAGCAGATCCACCTGCTGCGGCATCGAGTTCTATAATCTCGTTCAAACCTTGAGAAAGCAGGAAATTAGAGCCACGCGTTAGCATTAATATAAGCTAGGACTTACCCATGACCTCGAAGAATTTCTTAGGATCCATCCCCTGGGCAGAGATAAAGTCTGTGCCCGTCTTCTTCAAAGACTTCATCGCAGCGCGACAGGCATGTACCATAGCAACACAGGACACCAAAGAAAAGACTATGTAATAATTAAACTTTGTTCACCCGGCCGAAGGAGGCGGAAGAAACTCACTGATGATCTTAGCTCCCATTTGCTCAGCTTCAAAGTATGTGAAGGACGGAGTCAAACCGCCGGAGATGACGTTCACGAGGACCTAGTAATATGTGAGAACAAGAAGGCCAAATGAAAGCCGAAGACATACAGGAGTAGGAGCCAAAGCAGCGACGGTGGATTCGAGCAAGTCCTTAGTCTTCACACCCTCAATGAAGCAGACATCAGCGCCAGCTGCTGCTGCCAGCTTGAGGCGAGCGATAGCTTCATCCATGCCCAACACTTGAGCGGAGTCCGTTCGCCCAATGATAACCTGTCCGAACCGTCAATATCGCACTCTGGAAAGTTGTTGGTAAAGCAAGACTTACAAAGTCCGAACCCCCCGGAATACTATCACGAGCGATAACTGCAGCGCGGATGCGAGTAATGAATTCCTCTCGTGAAACGACCTGCTTGCCCATAAGGTGACCACACCGCTTGGTCTGCACCTGATCCTCAATATGGCAGGCAGCTATTCCTGCTCTGGCATATTGACGGACAGTGCGCGCGACCATGGCAGGTCCGCCGAAACTGAAAGAAAGTCATTAGGTTGGCAGAAAAAGATAGAGTTAGTACACTTACCCTGTGTCTGCGTCGGCGATGACTGGCACCGATGGGTTCAAACTTGAAACCATTTGTCCAGCCTTGAGAATGATGTTAATAAATTTCACGAGAATTAACAAAGGAAAGAATCACTTACACCGACAAAGTCGTTGAGAGTAGCAATGGCCAAGTCGGGTTGACCCATACGCGAAGCGGTAGTGGCGGCGCCACTGAAAAAATCCATTGATGAGTCTATGGTTCACGAACGCGTATAGAAATGAAAACCACCTTTGATAAAGGCAATCGAAACCAGCCTCTAAAGCACACCGTGCGCTAATTCCGTCACAGATGCCAGGAGCGACCTTTCATTATTTCTTTAGCACATTCTCATTCGTTGAATGGTAATCACCCGACTTACGACAATACCTGGGCGAGCAAGCATTTGACGAAGGCGAGTAGCAGGGTTCTCAGACAGCGGTCCCTCCAAGTAGTTCTTGGGGTCAAGACGAGCATTATAGTAGACGCCTGACTCTCGTGACGGTTCTTCAACGGCAACGAGAGCAGGAGCCGCAGGCTCGGAGGCGGGGGTCTCGAGGGCAACGGAGTAGCTGGGAGCGGGCATGTCGATGGATACAAGGGGCTTGTGAGTATCTCTGGAACCGATAGAAGATTGGAATCGCTGGGGATGGGAAACCGAGAATATTTTTCTGGTCTTTTTATACAGGTCTACGAAATGTTCGTGCTGCCATTACGGGGCTAGATAGCCGGGCCGATAAAGCAGGATCCTGATGAGCCAGGTCGTCGGATCTCCCCTTGGACATACGAGGATCATGTACAGACACGCGAGTTTGTGTCTATAGAATATCTTGGCGATCGGTATTAGATCGGGAATAGTAAAGTCGTTGCAAAAGTAACAATTCTGAGTGTCGACTCGTGTCTTGGCATGCCATCGGACTTTGATAGGACTTTGTTCGAGCGTAGTCCTAGCGGGGCGCAGTGTGGTTCGCTCCACCTACCCGCTGCTCGAAAGGCACACACCTGAGAATGTTCTATTAGCCAAGGACGATAGATGAACAATCAGACAAACGGAAAAAAAGATGTACTACCGATGTGACAGTATCAAGGAACAAACCACCACGACCCGGTCGAAGAGAAGTCACAGGTGCACGACATGGACTTGGCGGTGAATCTCAGACAGTAGTCACGAAGCATCGAAGGTAACTGTTAGGATCATCCTGAAGGACCAAGAAACTCTTGATAGTCATGTATTAGTCGTATTCAGAGCTTAAGCGTCCCATGGAAGCGCTGGCGACCCTGGAGCAGGGGAATCGGACTCGACGTGGGCTTGAAGATTGTCCGACATCACTTCGAACTTGGCATTTTCAGCGGGCCGCAGTTAATCTATCAAGCATACATGCAGTGAGTGCCCCGAAAGTCCTCTATCAAGGCTCCGAGTGCAGAAAGTCGTTGTTTGCGGAATGCCGGCAAAGCAAAATCGCCTAAGATCGTGGAAGATGTGAGCCGGTGGGCGGAGTTTTGAGAGTGAAGAATATTTGCCAGAGAAATCCGTCAGAAGGTAAGTTCCTCCTGTGATGAGGAAACGCCACTGTACAGTAGAGTCTTGGCCTTCTTAGAAGTGCAGTGACTTTTAAGGCCTTCTACTGTGACCTAGCTTTGCATAGAGCGCACTTGATATTTCCGACTAGGCACTCTAGAACAAACAAGAACCTCGGCTTGGCAGGGAAGCCTTCTGTTGCCGTATTGAAGTTGTAGATCTGCGCCGGTTATTAGTAACTCTGGTTCTTATCAGCCTGAGAGATATACTTACAGTTGATCCACCATTTCCATCTTACCAGATAGTTTTAGCGTAGCTGGAGGAGAAAATAGCCACCAAACGGATTCGAAGTTCAAAGAACAAGTTGAAACAGTCCAAAACGGGAATGCATGTCACGGTCATGTGATCTGACGTGGCGTGACAGACGCGCCGAGTCATTGCTCTAATTTAGGGTTCGCTTCCGACTCTCACTACTTCTGACTAAGTAGCTCATTCATCTTCGTTCTTCCTACTATCATCTACAGATGCCAGCTATAAGAACTTCTGTGAATCCTATTCCTTCATCTACAATCCTCGAACCCGGCCCATCACTCGGTTCGGAGCTTCGAGGCAAAGTGGCGAAAAGTCGGGAGCTACCATGTAAGTTGCGGTCTGTCTGGAGAAACCGTCAGCGGGACTGAATTCATGGTGACCTAGGCGATACTTTCTACCCCATTCAACCATCCGAAAGAGCTTCATATCGCACCA
Source organism: Desarmillaria tabescens (assembly GCF_030435595.1). NCBI lineage: Eukaryota > Fungi > Basidiomycota > Agaricomycetes > Agaricales > Physalacriaceae > Desarmillaria > Desarmillaria tabescens. Next base: position 373,736 of record NW_026848323.1, read on the forward strand.
AGGACGGTAAGGTACGAATCAGCTGGCCACCTCTAATGACAGAATCATCTGAGAATCTACCCATTTGACTCCAGAAAGTCACACCGTACCAATGGGAAGTCTATGATTTTACGCGAAAAATCCCCTGCGGTAATGTAACTACGTACAAGGCTGTCAGTTCAGCCATCGGAGGATCACCGCGTTCAGGTGCGTTTCGCGATCGTTATCCCTCCGGGTTGAAACATCTAGAGCTTAATTTTCTGGACAGTCGGGGGAGCCCTGAGAAGCAACCCATTTGCCCCATACGTTCCCTGTCATCGAGTGATTGCCAATAACCTCTTTGTCGGGGGCTTTTTTGGTGAATGGGGACCAGAGGCTAAGACAGGCACACAGGTCAATCGTAAATTGGCCTTGCTCAAAGAAGAAGGTCTGCTGTTCACACAAGATGGTTACCTTGAAAATATAGACGGAAAGGCTATCTGGCAGCCGGATGCCCAGTAGTACTGGGACCAGTCAGCTGGACCGGTTTGCATCAGCTGGTCGAGACATGTACCCTATTCAAAGAAATTCATTCTATGCCTAGTTTGACTGACTACATCACAACGCGGGGAACACTACTAGGCAAAAAGAGGGCACCAAAGTACAGCGAGTCCAAGTCCTTTAACCGAAAGTTCTTCCTTACCCAACGACCCCTGTTTTAGTTACAGTTAGCAACGACGTCGCTGCCGGCAGAGATAGTATCATTGAGCTTGGATTGGGCCTCTGCAGTCGTCGCGTCTCCCCTGTTGGCCGAAAGTCACAACGGCTGGTAAGAACATGTGCAAGGTTCGAAGAGAAATAACTTGCGTAGTAATTCCATTCAGTGCCGTCTGAGCAGAAAGCAACCCGTTCTTGACTTGGTCGCGAGCATCAGCAGGAGCAGTCTTCCCTGTCAAGAGGGCTGCAGCAATGGTCTTGATACCGGCGCTCGCGGAGTCTAATCCCGTCTGCGCGTCAGTGACTGCAGTTCCTGTAGCAGTGGAATTGCTAAGGCATCAATCAATATGCGTTCCATGCATTTATCGAGTCTAAAAGCGTGTTACCTGGTATCAATGTTACTGACCGCCTTTTTCGTGGCTGCAAGACTGGCAACTGTCTTGAGACGCGCGGCGTTGCATTGGACATCACCGATCTGGCGGCTATGAAGAGGAACTAAAAGTATCATCAGTAAAACATCTATCAAATTTTCGAAACACTCCATCTACCAGCTTCAACTTGGAAGAAGAAAGCCATCAAGGCTACAGACAAAAGGGCGATAAGGAAACGAGCCATTGTTGAAGGATAAGTGAAGAAGACGAAGAAGTGTTGAAAGCGTAGGGAAAGCTGAAAGGGCGACACCAGGTCTAGGGGAAAGTGGAATGGCGGGTTTCAAGATGGTCCAAGCTACTTATAGTTGGCATCACAGTTCGTGCCAGCCACTTCCGTGTCGAAAACAGCTTCATTGACGTTCGAAATGTATGCCATGCGGAACCAGCGTATAGCCTCGAGTTGACATAGCGATTTAAATCAGACCGGCCAGGATGAGAAGAACGAGAAGACCGACTGAGATTCCAAAGGACGTTGCTTAATTTCGCATCCCGATGTAGAGGCTCTGGAATAGGGGGCTCTGGAATATAATTTGGCTCAAATAAATCATCCAGGTAGATCACACCAATGTACCCGTTGCATTCTGAAGTCCAGCACGGCAGCGATTGGAAGCCTGTCAAAGCCCACAGATATGGCGCCGTATCTGAACAGCTGCCGGCAATACACTTCAGCTCAAATGAATTGTTTTCCAGATCAGAGCAGCTCACTCGCCTTGCAATCGAAGTCCAGCACGGAAGCGGTTGGAAGTTGTCCGCATCACCGAACATGACGACACACTAGGTGAAGTAGCTGCCGGTGCCATTACTTATGAATTTCAATGGTCCGTTAATCGGGGTTCAGGGACAAAATTGGTGAAGAACAAATAAGCACCAGACGATCTGCGGAGAATGACACGGCACCGTAAGGTTGGCTTTCACACGCTTTTCCGGGTGCAAAAGACTTCTATTGGTGGCGGTAGACGGTTGCTGTATATCCCCCAAAACGCATAAATACATAACAATTGGCACATATGAAAACGAACGGTAAAGTATTTTTAGAAGCTCAAAGGGCTCGGAGAGCGTTGGCACCTGGTCAACCCCAGTCCGTACGGTTCCATTCATGCAGTGTCTTCAACACCTTGCATATCGGCTTGTGCCTCGGCCAATTAGCTTTCTGACACTCCTGAGTAGAAAGTACAAGTGAGATTTTGAATCCAGGCAGCAGATACAACACCAACCTTCGAGCAATATCTTGTTTTGCACTTTCCACATCCCTTTCTTACCCGGGAGTTGCAAACTACGCATGATGAAAGCAGCCCGTCATCCGAGCGCTTATGAAGTTCTGCGTTCAGCTGTCGGAGCTTTGCAAGACCGCACGGGAGAATCTGCAAACAGTTATTTCATTAGTAGCAGTATCAACCAGATCAGCTCCCACACTCAGGTTTGACGAACCACGATGTTGGAGGGATCTTCAATCCTATACCCATGTTGTCCGTCCGCAAACTGCTTGGGCATACCATTCTTAATACAAATCATGTGTCCCACCTCGCAATCTTTGGCATCTGCGACTGGATTGTCCGTGTAGAAAGCAACTACCCAATAATTTCCCGAAAGCTTATCCTCTACTCGAAATACAGGCCGGAAGACGGATTCGTTTGATACAATCTGGGTGCATGTCCGACATCAACAGTACGTCGATAGACAGGTACAGGTAGCAGCTAACCTCGGTAAGAATGTACCAGCTCTCTTTCTCTTGAGGGGGGAGCACAGGTACGTGAGCGATATCGGGAAATGCAATAACATCATCAAGATCTAGAGCATAGCGTGTCGGAGATCCCGGCATCTGGGTATTCTGCATACTTGGCGCGGGGTAGAGCTCAGTGATTGGTCAACGTTGCAGTCAAGGTCAATCCGGAGTTCCGGTCCGGAGACCGCTTATTGTTACATAACTTTCAGGGTCAGCTTTCAGTTACGGTGCCAGTGAAAGACGATTTGGAATATATGTAAAATGACCGCAAAATATGCAGCAACAATTTATCCTACCCAATATTCAGGTCCAGGTGTACTCTTTGCCCCATCCTTTTTGCAGCAATAGTATCATGGAGTGTCCCGGAAGCCCATCAGATATTGCATGCTCTGGAATGCGGCCTAAGTACAAGATAAAATGATCAGTTTCTGGAACTATCTGCTCTTCTGCCATATCACGTACCACAGGAGAGTATTGCGGGATCCTGCAAAGTAGCAGCGATCAGTTGAGAGACTGTCTTCCGTATCAAAGAACTTACATATGTCCACTGAGCGCTACCTCTATGAAAGTCAATCCTCGCTCAGTGTGCGATGTACCGAGAACCCCGACACCATCAACGATGAGGCTGTCATCTTCAATGGGTGTTTGGAAACCTTGTAATCCATTCCCTGATGGATCATCAAACATTCAGTCAGTCCATTTGGCCATCATCGAACACGAACAGCGATATTCACGTACATGTCATACTGAAAAAGCAGATATTGTATACACTCAGTCAGTGCTACCGCGAAATTTTTATGCTCACTTTTGGATCACAATTCTCGCCCTGAATGAATAACTGTTAACAGGAGCGAAGTAAATTGATGATGCTAAAATACATACCCTTCAGCAATCAGAATGAAGTCAGCGAGGCCATGCGCGACGACCGTGCGATTACTCTTCTCAATAACATTCGGCAAGACGGTAAACGAAGAGGGAAGGCTAGAATCCCCCTGAGGGAATACATTAATATTAGAGCACTCGGTCCAGTCCACGTCAACAGGAGCATGAATAGCTTCCTTAACATCTTGACGATCAAAGTATAGCGGAGACAACTGAATGTCTTCGAAAGATCCTCTAGAATCAAATCAGTGATAGGTTGCCCTTGGGAACTCTGACGCTTACGGGAACCCAAGGACATCCCAGAGAACCGGGAAAGTATCGAAGATACGGTAGATGTTGAATGCGGGGTTAATGGCAAAAGCCGCATTGAATATGGTGTCCCATAGATCGCATCCCCTGTCGGCTTCAGTTGACCGTCCGGGAAGCGGAAGGAGTCCTTTGGGAGGATACGTCGCAAAGGTCTTTGTATATCCGGAGTAGTTGCAGGCGGCAGCTTTGTCGTCAAGTTCGGAGAGGAACTCTTTCCTAATCCCCACGTTCAACAAAAGTATTTGTATGCATGGCGTTAATACTAACGTGAAAGCAAAGACTCCTTCGTATTTATGGACAAAGTCGACAGCAGGAATTTGTTCTTGGACGACATCCCATCCGAGGACGGCTATGTAAATGATGGGCGTGTGAAATAGAAAGAATCATGGTCGAGGTACGTACGATCAGCGATCCATATGCCTTTCAGCTCCAAATCCAGGTCACCAGGATGTTCGTAGATGTAATTGGCGATGTCTAGCATATCAACATCGGATAAACTGACGGCCGCCGATTGTACTCACAAGGAACATACATTCCTGCGTACTGGACTCATTCATCAGCAATCACCAAACTGACATGATAGAGGAATTCCACCTACACTTTCACCCGTGACATACAGCTTCTTCCCCTTCAGTTCCGAGAAGACCTCCAAGAATTGTTGGAAGAAACCGACGAGTTGTTCCGCTAAATCATCTTCATTCTATTGGATGACAATCATTGGCCTATGTAGCGACATAAAAGGTGGAACATACCCGTATCGTTGGGGTTCCTTGAGAGAAGCCGGTTCCAACTGGTTGCTCAACCCATAGGACACTCGAAAGGTTGGTCCAGCTCATATCATTGACGATGGGCTTGGCCGTTCCGACTCCCCATTGAAATGGCTATGGAATGGTGAGCAACAACGATAAAGACTCGAAGATATAACCTACCCCATTCTCTTGCAAAAAGCCTTCCAGGGAAGAACATCCAGGACCACCATTCGTCCTGAGAGAGCGTAAATCACGACTAGTGCAAATATCAATCAACATGACCCTTACCAGAAAATGAGGTCATCCATGCTGCCTTGCGGGCCGGGAGGGAAGAACCAGAAGAACAGCTGAACATGAAACGCGTGTTGATTACACTGATTAATATTACGCCGGGCGGACTGACCTTTCGCGTCTCATTGGGATTCGAAGAGATAGGCATCAATCCCGACCAACTGGGTCCTACGTCAAAGTCGACCTCAGGAATGTTTGCTCCATCGACAAAGAACTCTATCGACGCTGCCGGTGAGCCAAATGCCGCAATCAGATGGGTAATAATAGCGCACCAGATGCCTTGGGATTAGAGAACGTGATGTTCTGTACTCCCGCACGCCGCTCAAGGTCGAAAGCGACGTTGGGTTGTGGTATGGAGCGCCATCGTTTTGCTGCCTCGAGCTGTCGAGCCTGAATTTCGCTCTTGTGAATTTGACGCGCGCCGTGTGCGGGGGCGACTAGGCCGAGGAGAATCGTCACCAAGCGTAGGAACATGACCGTAGGTGAGGAATTGAATTTGCGTGGAGAGCACCGCACTATATACCGTCACCGGGTAACCGGGGCGTAGCGCGAGAAGCATTGCTGACTCTTATTATGTCCAACCGTGGGTGGCTTACCATGCAGATAAGTACTGGTTGACGCTATATTTAGGCCCTCAGGCGTGAGGGGTCGTCCCTGAAGCACATGCAGTGAAGGGCTGTATGATTATTACTGATAAGCTATCCCGCATGCTCTAAATCTAAAGAGTCTAAGCTGTAGTAATGTAACACATCGACGAGCACCCACTCAAATGGTGCCTAACACGCAATGCCTGACAAAGTAGTCATGGAAACGGTCGTCGGGGGTCAGTTCAGGATGGAAGGTTGTGAGCAAATGGCGGCCTTGTCGAAGGGCCACGATGGTCTTCGGATCTGAGTCGTCCAGACCTGAAAGAGCTGGGGGTAAAAGTTCTGCGGGTAATCGAGCGAGGACTTGTATTGGCTTGTCTTCAGGAGAACATGAAAGTTCGAGGACGACCTGTACAAAACAAATGAATACAATGCCGAGAAACAATAGAGGAGGGGGGAATTCCGAAGAATTCTGAAGTCAATTTCGGAGGAGACGATCACACAACGAGAAGCGTTGCAGACTACAGTTCTGGTGATGGATATCTTCGTGTGATGCACACCAGCAACACTCTAGTCCTGCAGAATGTGCGAAGACAGACTGCCTCGAAATCGGCTCCTCTGACTTGAATCGACATCATACCACGTACCGGAGCTCGTATAAAAACACCAATAAACGGAGTTTCTGAATTTTTCATTCCCTCGACACTTAACGGCACTTCGAAGGACTCCACCTATAATATTCGGCGTCAATAATTATACAAGAGCAGACGAATCCTCGTACTTGCGACCCCCAGCCATTTCGAGCAATCGATATCGATATTCCTTGCAGCAGCTCCTGTCCCCCCTTTTTCGCGCCAACGACTGATTGTGCGAGGAGAATGGCGCCAGCACAGGTCCCCCAGACAGGTTTGGTTTTCACGAATTCCCTCAACGGATCTAGAAGACCTGATAGGCGTGCTAGAAGTGCAATAGTAGTAGATTCTAACAGATACTTTCAGCAATGAAGTCGGCTTTTTTTGTACGAAGGAAGGCTGACCTCCGCCGGGGATAATGAGACCATCGCAGACGGCCAATTCTTCGGGGGTCCGGACTAGCACGACTACTGGGCGAACGGGCAGAGATAGTCTGTGTACGACCGCCTGATGCTCCGCGAAGGCTCCCTGCAAAGCTGCAGTAAAGATTTTAACATTAATGGGTCGCTATGGTTGAATTATTGGACTCCCTCACCAAGAATGCCAATCGTTACTTGGACAGCCATGGCGATGAGTCAGAGAGCGGGTCGACGGCGCTCCGGGGCTTGTCTTTTGCCCTTTTGTCGATGTCGCGATCGGATTCCACCAATACTATAGAAATACTTTTCCTGTTCTGCCGGAAGAACAGCAAAACACAGTTGTGCTCAGAATGCATCCTGAAAGATTGAAAATAAAAAGTTAATAGAATTCCCAGCGCCAACGGCCGGACCGCTGAGGCCGTCGTGACTCTGTGACATCGTGACATGAAACAAATTTTCCGAATTTTCCAATTTACACAATTTACATAATCGGTGACTCGGGTAAGCGTTACGTGACAAATGTCGGAACATTTTGTGACCGTCTGTCGGCGCCGCCACTTTTCTTTCTCTTTTACCACCACCATGTCCGACCTCGACGCTGACCTCTACGGCGGTTCGTTAGCCTTCGTATTCCTTCAAAGAGATATTTATTAACGTACTTTTTAGATCTTTACGATACCGATTTTGCTGATCAGCCGTCGGACGAAAAAACGACGGCAGCCCCGGAACAAGCGCAACCAGAGCCAACACCGACGCCGGCCTCGAAACCGCAAGAAAGTGCCCCAGCGAAACCTTCACCACCTTCAATTGATGTTAGAACACCCTCTTACTCGACACCGGCAGTCCAAACGCCAATAGCGCCTACGATATTGCCGCCAACACAGCAAATTCCGACGTACGAGCAGCCGCAGGATGACTATGGAGACTCCTCGCGGGCTGATGGAGGTTACCAGAATATCTCAGTCGCTGAGCGGACCATACGGCCCTCAGAAATGAAGGACGAGGGGTAAGATATCCATTATCATTTGTTTCAGGGTGCTGTGGCATCGCGTCTACTGTAATCCAGCATCTTTAGATGACTGTCGCGTAGTCGGTCCGTCTGTCATCTACACCAGCACCTAGCGTATCTGCGTTGTCTACGACTAGGCTAGGCTATGCACAAACAGTAGCGTCTCTATTTTATCATCCTCGTTGTGACAATTCTGTCCTAGCCTACTGATACTAATAGCAATTTCTCTGTTTTTTTTCTGCATGTCTTCCCCGTATCTTCGTCAATGTCGCTTCTATCTTTGCTCGCACACTTCGACTCTATAGCAAGATGTTCATCGGTGGTCTCAATTGGGATACAACAGATGGTAGATATACAAAGCATCACGTTAATGCGTAGTACTTACTGTTTTGCCGTAGAATCTCTCCGTAATTACTTTTCGCAGTTCGGAAAAGTCGACGCTTGCACAATTATGCGCGATGCGGGCGGAAGGTCGAGATGTTTTGCCTTCCTTACCTTTGAAGATCCTGCGAGTGTGAACGCCGTTATGGTCAAGGAGCATTTCCTTGACGGCAAAGCAGTACGTCGATTTACTTATCAAAAATGAATATCGAGTTAACTTGGACCACAGATTGACCCTAAGCGAGCTATCCCTCGGCAAGAGCACCAGCGTGCCACGAAGCTCTTCATAGGTGGTCTTGCAGGCAGTGTGACCTCTGAGTCCATGCGCGAATTTTTTTCACAGTTTGGAAAAGTCATTGATTCGACGGTCATGTTGGACCGGGAGACAGGCAGAAGCAAAGGGTTTGGCTTCATCTCCTTTGAAGATACCAACGTCCAGCCATTCCTGGGTTTCGGTAACCTCGAGATTGATGGTAAATTGGTAAGTATCTTCTAGCTATCGTCGTAAGTCTAAATTGACTTGCTGCAGATCGACGTAAAGCTCGCTCAACCGAGGTACCAGCGAGATAACTACAGCGAAGATAACCAAGCCGGTGGAGACTATACCGCGGCTGCCGTTGGTCGAGGCGCTGGTGCCGTCGCCACACAGGGTAACTTCAGTAACCCTATGGCTGCCACCGGAGCTGGAAATACGCCTTTCGACCCCCAAGCTTTAGCTCAGCTATACACACGCATGTTCCAGATGACTGGAGGTGGCGCAATGAATCCGATGATGGCTGGTATGAACCCGATGATGGCTGGTATGGCCAACACGGGCTTTGGAGGACCTGGAAACATGAGGGGGATGGGTAATATGGGCGCTATGGGCATGGGTATGGGTACTGGAGGAATGGGTATGGGCAGGGGAGGTATGATGCAGGGCACCGGTGCGACCAACATGAACCCGAATATTCCAAGGGGTCCCCGTGGAGGTCCTGGTGGTCCTGGAGTTGGTCCCCAGAGAGCGGCGCAACGGGGCCAGCACAATTATCACCCCTATGCACGGTGAACGGGCTCACTTTCAAAATATTTTTGAACTGTCCCGTCGGTGGTCTTTTCGGACGATGTGTATAGTTCTTACTTTTTTTCTTTACTTATCTTTTTCGTCTACTGTACTTTGTACAACTAAAATGAACCTTCCTCATTGCTTTCATTGCCTCCATCAGTAGATATAATACGGATGTAGTTAACAGAGTACTACTGGATCCTATATTTTACACGAAACAAAAACAAAATTCCGGTCTACGTCCCCTCATCTACAGGACTATCCACAAAGACGCATCTTTCCCAAGGTAAAACCTCACCATGCTCGGTCACGCCCTGAACATAGAACCTTGTTTTTGTCTTGTTTGGATTCTCCACAAAGAACGTCTTAGAATATCCCGAGTACCCGGATGTGCCAATCCACGTCGCATCTTCCGGACCCCTAGCATACGTCGTCGACGAGAAGGGACTAGCGTATATATTGTAGTACACGAAGGACGGGACTCTATATGGCTGTATGTCCCACAATGGCACAGGGTCCTCGGGGGAAGTAAGCGGATGTAGGGTGATAGCTGGAAGAGACGTGGCGACTTCCCAGGTAAGCTTCCCATCCTTGGGGGAATAGTCTGCCCAGAGTAACATTGGAGAGAATGACGACGAAGGTGAGGGCGTTCGGTACACATTTAGTTGGCCTAAGAGGAGGGAAGCAGCGAGAGGCTCTGATGGATCTTCCGTAACGATGGCTATAACTAAGCCGATGGATGCAGAGGATGAAGAAGATGGAACGGAAATTTGTATGGAGACCTTTACCCATCCATGTGCAAGTGCGGTGTCATTTTCAGTTTGGGGCATGATAGTAACGCTGCCTTCTGTACTAGGAGACTTGACGGAGAGACTGACATCTAGGTCAGCAGCCGCGTCAAGCTTGTAGATGGCGATAGCTTCGTAGGTAGTCTGCGCGGAGAGCGAAAGTGATTGTACTGGTAGCCATACGCAGCGGTACACTGAGCGCTCTCCCTGATCAGTGAGCGATACCCGAAGGGAGCTTCCACCGTTCCAAGCGTCGTCCATGCAAATAGACGGCTCCGCCTCTATTTTCCCATCGAACATTTCCTCGTCTTCACCTTCCCACGAAATCGCGGGCCGGGGCCAGACGAGGTCCCCAACGCTCGTCTGTTTGTCCACGTCTGTCCACCCTTTCTCGCTCTCGAAGACTTTGACGCCGTTGACCCACCAAGCGTGGCCTACGCCGGGAGAGAACGTCGTATGGAGAGGGAGGTGCTTAGGATCCGGGGGCGCACGATGGGTGAAGAACGATGCGATCGGGAGGAAAGGACCATGGGTGCAGTCAGGCTCGCCCTTACGCTTAGAGACTTCGGGCACTGACACCTCATCGTTGTTGGTCGTTCCAACCCAGAGCGTACGCTCGTAATCCCACCACTGTTGCCAGGTCCAGCCAGGTTTGTCTTGTTCAGATTCCCAGGTCCAGGCTTGGCCGAAGAGGGCAACGCTCAGTCCAAGGGAGTCAGGGGATATGTGGGTAATGGCTTTGTAGGAACCGAAGCCCCCGCCGCCGTGGCTGCCTCGACCCCAGACGTCAACACCTACATAGATAAAAATGTTTAATGAGGGGTGTGGCGCACAACAAACAAATTTGATTACCCATATAGATATCCTGAAGGGACTTATTCGCGAAATGCATCTGACTCTCTGTGAGAGCAGGATCTAAGCTGAGAAAATACTGTGCTGTAAGATTCGGATAGTCATTCCGCCACTATAGAGGATGAGAAGAATCAATCAAGAGGTCACCTGAGGACGTACTGTGTAGTTGCTGAAGAAAGATTGCGAGGATAAAAAGAAAGGCAGGTTCAGGCTATTGAGTCTGTCTTGCCAAGCGAGCTGTCCCGATACGATGACACTGTCATACCTTCATAAAAGATGTAAGCGAAAGATACACATTCGAAATAGAAGGACTGCAAACCAGATAACTTCCGCATGAGGTCCTACTGTGTTGCACATTTCAGATTGCAACATCGTGATCCAGAGAGAAAGCGCTCTAGTTTGTTCAAAGCTGCCTTGCAAAGGACACTCAAAATTGAGCAAATATCCTTCAAAACCTCTTTCTGCGGCGAGCTCTGCAAGTACCCGTGCATAGTGGGGTGACACCTGGCATGGAAGAAGAACTTGCGACATGGTTTGCAGGACCTGTACTTGATTTTGGGAGCTGTCCTACGAGGAGCCGGAGACAGTCTGCTTCTGCGCCTCCTTCGAAGATGCTAATAAAAATTTGTCGGTTCGCAGCGAGTCAAATAAGGGGAAATGCCTACAGAGTGCCCAGCATTTTGACTCCTTGTCGGTGTGCAGCGGTTATCCAACCGTGTGGGGGGATGGTAACGCGATGGTGTGAGAAACTGATCGTTACTTGCGGGACGCGTTTTAGTGTTATTTAAAGATACTTACTAGATAAAGCTATTACAAGCCGACCAATAATTGAAGGTGTACGAAAGATCGAACGGGCTCTCAGTGTATCCTCCCTGTAAAAAAAATCAGTTCTGTTCGTGTATCCCAAAACAAGTAGTAGTCCGTACCTTGTAATCATGACATACCTTTACGGAAAAATAAGCTACGGTCCACGTAGACTGACTGAGGCTTCACCAGAAGGTTTCCCTTAAAACTTGACTCGGCGCTTAGCTTGCGTGGATAATATTTCAAGGGAGAAGTCAGTTTCTTTGTCGGTTTGTCCGTGTATGCATCGAGCTCTTCGAGAGATTTGAAATACTGGATCAAATACCCTGGAGAGTTCTCCAGGACCACAGATCCTCTAATCGGCATGGTCGTGGCAGTCTACGATTAGAACATCGATCGCGTAATTACAAGTCAAGTCCCGGGCCGATGTGCCGGCGAGTGGTAAGGAAGTTCTTCAAAACTTCTTCCACACTCCCGTCATGCCTAAGTTTCCATATACAGTTTCCATCAAGTCAGAAACTGGATTCTCCCCGCCAAAAACTGATTTCCAGCCGACGGAAATCTATCTGAGGAAATCTTTTCAGTTCGGCGAACCGTTTCTGTCTGATTTCCTCCGCGTGGAAACAATTGGGGGACAGTAGTGCCAGTCGTTGTCTAGTACTGTACCCAGAAGATAAATTCAGCAATATAATTTAGCTGGTAACCTTGCACAGCGTCAGCAAAAAGGTTACCGTCGAGATTTGCATCGCAATTTACGATAAAGATGCTACTGCAGTTCAGAGCGAGATATGCGTCGCAAGCAGTATACCACTTGGAACATAGGGCTAGTATTGTTACAAGAGTGATTCATGAGTAGTATGACAGCAATTAAAACCTTCGAAGACAATACATCTCTAACTGGAGCTAGCCACCCCAGTATGCCAGACTGCTTGGAGGTACCTGTCCTCTGGAATACACTTCTTTAGTGTGTCGTAGTCATACCAAACCACGACCTCCTTAGTAAGAGTCACTATCGCGCGTTGACCGAGGGAATAAGCTGAAGCCTCTAAATTCAAAGCCGACGGGTCCGGTCTTTGCCCATCAGTTGGTTGAACAGGTCGGTGAGCTATTAGGAGCTGAGTGTGTTGATGTTGAGCACGTCACAGAAGAAATGAAAAGGAAAGCTTACAGTGTCGGGGTAGGTAACAGGACGTCGATATCGCACATCAATGGATTTGAGAATGAGTGAGACGCCTTCCCCCCGAATCAGAGAGTCAGCGGCAGATGGTCCACCGAGTTGATGACCAAGATGCCTCATCCAATGGACACGACTCTGGTTTAATCCTTGAATTCCAGATATTGCAGAGAAATATAGAAATACGCACTGATTCAAAGAATCGGACTGATAGACATCGCTGGTATCAGTCAGAAACCAAGCTGACGGCGATCAGGCTCACCATAGCTGACATTGTTTACATGTCTACATGAAATATTCAGCCGAGACCAATAATAGGATTTCACATTGCTGTAGCTCACTGGAACGTATCATGGTCGCCCCATACAATTGGCTGTTCCCAAAAGTACTTAGGATTGTAGCCTGCTAGGGTGAGTGCCTTGTACGCGTCTGCCTTGGCTTCCTGGTATTGCTCTAATGGAGGTAAAAAAATAAATAAATCAGAAAAATCGTCGAAACTCTCCAAGGGCTAATACCGGGAGTGTCGCAGGGGCCTAGCTGGATTAATGTGTAATAAGTTTAAGTCGGAGGAAATTAGTATCGGTAGGAAAGAACGAACATTAGTAACTGTACGTCTTTGAGCCTGTCGAAATATTTGAAGGGAGTAAATAGACCTCTTGCTTTTCGCAGCAGCTGAACGGAGCGTGCTTTGCATCTTGTTGACATGCAAGTAGTGACATGTTGAGGATTCCACCGGTATCCTTCTTCCCCTCGGCCCGGTAATAGCCGAGGCCATTTCACATTTCTCTTTGCGGAATTGGTAATTCCATTTTCGGCATTCACCTCCACTTGGGTGGAAATTTTTATATCTTTCGAATGAATCGACCCTCGAAGCCCGCCAAAGTAGATAGCTCGGTACAAAAACTATCTTCAGGAGAAGAAATTAGGGCGTTACTACGGTCACAGGATGTCGATATTCTAACTCGAGGTACGATATTTATTTTTTCCCTGCATATTATACGACGTTTTCTGCAGGACTTACGTCCATTCGGAACCAATTTACGGTGAAACCGGATGAAAACATATCCCCACAGGACAGTCGTTTGATCCTTGCCCAACAATGGTTAAATGGATCGCCTGGTGCCGAGGATATCTTCACTCTCTGGGCGGGAGCGGAACAGGTGAGTATGTTCGCTGAAGATTCCTATGAACACGCCCAACTGTTTTTTGTAGCGACAAACAGCATCGATATCCTTACTGCTCTCTGTTCTTGCTGTGACCCTGTCGTTAGTATCAAGCCACTACACGTACCATTCGTTGGGGCATCCGATTGTCAAGCAGTTGCTCTCACCTCAATGGACGCGGAAACTCAATTCGTATATCAGCGGATCTAGCAACGACCTGATTCTATCTACATTAAAGTTGTATAACAGCCTTTCTGGCTTTGCTCGGGGTCGTGAACGGAAGGGCGTACTAGAGGCCTTTGCTTGGGAGACCAAGGTACGGACTCATTTTTCGTGGTTACATATCTCTAAAATCAATCCATCTTAGAGTCTTCCAAAATTAATGAATCTAAGACGAAAATCCAAGACTGACGAATCCCTCGACCCGTTGGCCAAGCCTGGTGAGTTTTGGCCGCACCTCGGACTTCTTTTTTAAATCAACATTATAAGATATCCGGACACTGTACATTCTTTTCCTGCTATCGTTTGTGGATACCAACACTCCTGTGCCAGTCAAAGTCGTGTTTTTGGAGCAGCATCGTGACGCCTTTGTTTCTATGTTCAAAGGCCTATCTCAGGACCATTATCCTGTCATTCGTAAAGTCTTGGAGGTTTCTTGGGCCGGGATATGGTCGGAACCTAAACTGAAGCGAACGCTTAAGATTGGAGTGTTCAATGAGACAACCATAGCGCAAGTAAGTTCATTTCTTCGACAAATGCTATCAGAAACTAATACTCATCAAAGCTAGCGAAAGTGTATGATCGTGTAGATTCCGAGGACGAAGATCCGGAGCATGTCCCTGCAAATATTGTCCACCACTTTCTCCTAGCAATATGTACGCGGCCCGGTACCGGGATTTGTTTCAAGGACAATGGATGGTATCCTCGTGACGTCGAAGACGCGCAAGACGACGAAGAGGTCCCTAAAAGCCGAGGAGGAAAGCTGTATAACAAGATGTTAGCAAACGTCTTGCGATCACTCAAAGTCAACGAAGATATGCGGCAGCAGGAACTCAGTTTGAAAATAATGTCTTCTTGTCCTGAGCTTGTAGCGGGGTAAGTAAAGCATATTGATTACTTTTTCATTGACTGATCGTTATTTAGGTATTGGTCTGCGGCAAGCCTAACGTTGGAACCCCGGCTATCATCTCGGTGGATCACAAACATAGCTCTGTTTGGGTCTATCATATCCCTCCCAATTCCAGTCTCTTGTTTCATTCTTTCAGAGAACACTGACGGGGTTCTCTATCAGCCGTCCCCCCCTCCCTTGTCTATCGTCCTCGAAAACGTCTTTCCTTTGGTTAATACCAAGGTCCATTTCACCAAGGGACTACAACAGGCTAGCCGCAGTTTGGTACAGCACTGTACCGCTCTCGCGCTGTCAAAATGCCTGATGAAGTATCGCGATGTTACGAAGCATTTCCGAATGATCGCGGATGCACTAGAGGAAGGGGAAGCCGATGGACAGTGGTCCAAGCGCTGTCGTGACTTAGAGAAAGAGGCTCGTAAGAGAGTGCCCGAATTTCAGGTCATTGTCGGGTACTCGCAACGGACGACTGGACAACTGGCTTCCCAGCTCACGGAATCTCAACGCCAAACCCAAGCCGCTCTACTAGCGGAGAGTGCCCAGCGGTTACTGTGGCTCTATCATGACTGTTTACCGGATTCAGTCTCGGAAGCCCGATTTGACATCGGAAAGATGTTAATCAACTTCTCGAGTACAGAAACTGTCGAGGGAGAGGGGAACAACGAGAACATGTCGCCAGCTGCACGCAAACTGCATCTTGTTCGGCAATTACACGTTCTGAGGCTTCTTCAGTCCAGCGATCAGTTTTCATGGGCTTCTAAACCTGGTCAGACTTTCATCAATTCGGACCCTTTCCATTTCTTTACTAAAGTACCCATCGGATAGGTTCATCAAAATCTTCCTACCTGCATATTCTTTTGCAGGCGCTTACGTCTTCCAATGTCCTTGCCATACATTCGACACTTGTCCATCTTCTGGAGCATTTATTGGGCAACAGTATCATGTTTCAACATAATCCGGACGAGGTACATTTGTGGCTAATTTCTTTGCCCATGGGACGCCGGCCACCATCTGGGGGCGAATCGCCGGATGGTGCCAAGCTCACGGATGAACCAGAAAGTGTTCTCACTTTCCTTGACGACTGCATACAGAGGTGTGCTAAGACGCCTTATCGTTACATCGAGGAGATACAGGCCTTGGAGTCCATCGAGGATCGTGCTGAATCTCAGCTGCCAAGCCCGCTATTAATTACGCTAAGCGAGCAGCTTTCGGCTAAACTTACTGCTAAGCTGCTATCCGCTTCAGACGTACTTGCGCTCGCGACGTTCATCAGGAGCCTCGTCTTTCAACTTCAGAATAGCTTCTCTCAAGGGAGGGCTCTGCTTTCCTTCACGGATAAGATTGATGGCATACTCGAGCCCCAAAAACTCTTTCCCGAATATCCGATCGTTACCACCGCCATTCGTAGAGAAGTGGAGATTCTCAAATACTGTCTGGGCCATCTTAGAATTCCTAAGCCCCCGACGCCTACTAGCATCGGCAAAGATGTCAAGAGCTTTCTTCGCGCCGTTGAAGGATTGCCGATACGTACGCTTATGTTCCTTTTTCCGCGCAACCTATGCCTGACTCTAAACTGTAGCTCCAATTGAGTCTGCACGAATTGTGGCAGCTTACGAGTTGGTCGACTGGCTTCGACTGCTGGAACAGCAGCTACGACCGGTGGACATGGAACGCCTAGTGACAATCGTTCATCGGTTCTTTCCGCCTGCCCTTGAGGCACTGTCACAAGCTGCTAACCCTGCACATCGTCTACTCTGGAACGGCGTCAAACTAGTGTCGAATGAACTATTGCCATAGTAAGTATACAAATTCCATTTTCCGCACACTCCATTAACGGTAACGCTAGCGCCAAGTTCGATTGGTTGTTTGTGTCTGCCGACGAGGAACAAATACAAGAGCAAGATGGGCGGGAAATCCTCGTGAACGCAGTCTTTGCGCACCTGCCGTCGCTTTCGGATTTGAAGAGGGTGATGTGCCAAATCAGCCATTGCATAACTGTCGCTGCTGAAAGAGCAAGCCTGCTGCGTGGATTGCTGCAGCTCTTGAACTCTTTGATTACCCGCTCGGCTTCTGTATTGCCCAAGGCCGATTGTGCCGAACTAAAAGGATTTGTATTCGCTTTGGAGTCTGTCCAGAAACTGTGTACGTCTTCGGCTCTGTCTGAACCTGTTCGAGAAGGTAAAGAAACTACATATGAAGTTGATGGCTGCACGTACTGATGCTCTTTCGCTGATGCTGTAGCTCTCAGTGCATTGGTGAAAGACACTTTGGATACCAGCTCGCCCACCGAAAAAGGCTTTGCTTCGGATATAGCCTTCCACTGGCTAAATGAGGTTCGGGTCGGCTTAGGCAGTAATGCAAGCATCTCAGTAAGTCTTGCTTATGCCACATTCATTCAATGTGCTGACAGACGGCAGCTTCCATTTAGCATCGATATGGGTGGTATATCTTCCCTTGGATAACTTGCTCGATCTGTTGGACTCATTGAGCCAAGGCCTGGCAAAAGACCGTGAACAAGCCCCCATTCTCGACCTGCTGGACACCGTTATCAGCGCAGTTCGAGACTTTGCGATGCGGGACGCTCAAGCAGAGTACCTACTACGTGCAAGGACGATACAGTTGATCAATCTTCGCTCACATCTCTCCAACTCTGCGGTCCTCGAAGAACTCCTTGCGATAGCACTACGCTCTTCCTTTGCCATTACACGTTGAAGGTCTACTCCATCCTATACAGAATACAGAAGATGCCGAGACCCGCTTTGACCGCTCAATAGCGCGATGGAGCCATCGACTAGAACCTCTACCTACGGAACTCCAGTTTGTTACACTTCTGCAACAGGAATATTGGACCTCGGCAACAGCAGAGATTCTCCGCTCTCTGATTTATAAACGCCCATGTCCTTATGGCGCTTTTTCATCATGGCTGGGAACCAACCAATGCCTAGAGAGAGATCCTCTTGAATTGGTTTCTGTCCTGTATTCTTATTTGGACGTTGCCAAGTGCCGTGGCATAGCCATTTCCGAGGCTGAAGCTGAGTCGTGGGTTCGGCATGGTCGGCGAATGTTCAAATGGTCCACCGATGAATCGTCGTCTCCAAGTCTCCGTCATACAGCTTCGGCATGTGTCACCTTGCTATTCCAGTTACTCCCTTTCCATCGTTCTCAGCTCGAGGATTTGATTCTGAATGACCTGAGTAAGCTGTCCGTCAAATCGCTTACACCGGGCATGCTACTTGTTGGCCTCAATATCGGAGGCAAGGCATCTGCGTTGACGAGCGCGTTAGCGGAGCATGGAGTGCAATGGGCTGTGCGTCATTTTACTGACGAAAATCCCATTGATGACATGTCTTCTCGATGTGTCAAATATTTAAGTGAGTAGCATTCGTACCAGCTGCCATCCGAGATATTGATATTCTGCAGCCGACGTGGTCAAGACGGTGTCTTTGAAGTCACATATTGTTGAGCCCCTTCTCACTGCTGTAACACAGTTCCAATTGTGGAATACAGCAGCAGTGGAATTATTGACCGCAGTTCTGAGCCATGTTCCCTTCAAGGTACGCGGCTATACAACAAGAGGATCTATCTCAATGCTCATATATTTCTTTAGCCTTTGATAGTGAATCGTGTTCTTCAAAACGTCATACAGCACCACCGCTTCGCTAAGATATGTTCAGTGACGGGCGCTTCTTCATCACCTTTGAGAGACGCTATTGTCAATCTTCTCCACGTCTTGTTCCATCTCCATCCTTCCAACACTTGCCAAATCACACATATTGTACCGCTAATGGCCGTGTATCATGGAACTGCATCAATATCTGACCGGAAGCTGCTTTCAATCTTCCGTCTTTTTGAGGCACAACGAAAGACCTCGATCGGGATTCTGTTCAATCAGTGGAATGCATCACATGAGACGATGTCGAACGGTGCCTTGGAGGCCATCCAGAGCCTGGATCCAACACTCCTTCTCCAAACTTGCCTCCACTATCCCAATTGGCGGCGTGTTGATGATCAGGTTGACCAAGTCAAGCATCCAGTGCCTACTTATGATCCTCTCTTCGTCATCCTTCTGTTCGCGCATACCTTAGCAGAAGATCCACCCCAGGGTACTTTCCCTTGGATCGAATTCTTTCGGACGAACGTCGTCGGCCTTGTTATCCGATCTCTTTCGGCAAAAGGTGGCCACATCCGCGAGCTCGCGATATACTGCATATCAGCTCTGTGGAAACAACTAGAAGTCAGTACGATCATCTGTATCATGTTTGCGCAGCAGCTAATGGTACGGTGTTTATAGACCGTCGAAATGCAAGAGAAGCCCTCCGTTCTTTACATACTCGGGCTACTCCGAGATACCATACCACAACCATCAGCCGGAGAATGCCCCAAACGTTTGCCGACGTACTCCACCTTAATATTACTACATGCGTTGAGAGGTGTTTTCTATCCCTCTCATTTCGCGTACCCGTTGACCGCGCGGTTCTTACTGCAACGTCCGGAGCTGGACATCAGCGATGTGCCGATGCTATTCGGGTTGCTATACAGTAGCTCCGACAACTGGAAACAAGAGAGGGCATGGATGATCAGACTTCTTTCTGACGGACTGGTCGGTACCGATGACTGGCGAGTTTTCAAGCGTCGGCATACGTGGGACCTTCTTGCAAGTATTTTCCAAGCGTCCAATGACGTTGCTTTGCGTAAAGGCATTCTGGAGGTTAGTCCAAACAATAATATCTGATTCCGTTCAACAATCATCCTTTCTTAGGTGTTGGCGAACTTGACTTGCATTCCCCAAGCAACAACGTCTCTTGTTTTGAAGTCGGGGCTTCATTGCTGGATTGAAATGCAATTGCTCAATCTCGTTGAAGACGAGAGCATTGCGTGGTTGAAGATCATCGAGAACATCATATGTTGTAGTGACGCAAAAAAATTAGAGACAGCTACAAGCGGCCAGTGGCGATGGATAATAGGCCGTTGCATGTCACTTCTCCTCAATGACTCGTCATCAGGTAGGTCAACCCGATTCCTGCATAATCGATTGATGCTAAAATCGTCCTCTAGTCAAGCTTTCTGTGTTATCATTGGTGGCCCGCGTGCTGCTGCGCCTCGCTTTGCTACCCGGTCCTTTGATTCCGAGCTCGACTTCATTACTCAATCGGACCGTGTACTGTCTTGAAGAGACAGAAAAGCAGATAGAGTGGAAACCGTTAGGTATGAGCAGGAGCGCACCCACGCCACTGTCTTCGCTTCACACCAAGCTCCATTTGTTCGACAACGTGTCGGATGACCCTGTAAGGGAATGGGGTCAGGCAGTCGAGTCGCTCTGGCGCGTATCAATGACGTTCTCAGATAAAGAACCGGCTTGGGATCTGTTGTCCAGCCGGTTATTGATATGGCGGGCACAGCTGGATGCAGTGAACAACACCGGTGTAGCTGAATGGGCTAGAGCGGAAGTCATTAGAAGTCTTACTTAGCATTCGCTATCCCTCCATTTGTATCATTATGTATTATTGTACATTCTTGTGTTCCGATGTGTAAATCACGGGTCAAAACTTACAACTTCGATCGTCCTGGTGGCGTTCCGTTTGAAACCAGCGCATTAAATATTATTTCTCCTAGTTTATCGGGTTGCTCTTGCGGTACCTTGCATCACTTTTAGACCGACGCAATTCTGTTCAGTCATATTAAACACTCACCAGATGGCCAGACTCTGGAATTGTAGTGATAGAAGCGAAGGGTCGTCCGGAACTAGGATCAACAATTGCCTCATGCACTCGTTTCGGTCTGTGTCGACAATCAAGGAGAAGGAAAACTGGTAGGTAGCGCCTAGACTTACAAGAAATCATGGATACCACCCAACACTAGATGCACTGGCCGACTCGCGCAAGCTCTATTCAAGTCGCCTATAGGCTTAGTAGCACCTTCTGGATCTCGATACATGGCCTAAGGTTTCATGAGACCGTGTTTCGACTTTTTCTCCTGGATATCAAGTGCGACGTACCGCTTCTTGATCCCTCGTACAAGCAAGTGAAAAGCCCGTGTAAGGGTTTTCAACATGATAAGAACCCGGATGCGGTCGGATGGCATGTTGCTAGCGGGATAGGCGTCAGCCGTATGTTAACTTAACGCCGTAGACGTCGAAAGGTTAACGTACAATAAACAGCTGTTGGATCCTCGGATCCCACTTCTTCGTCCGATCACGCCTCTTGAGGGAGACCATGGCCGTCGTGAGGTCTGGCCATACGTCCCGACGTTCGTATGCGCCCTTGATAAGAATGGAGCGTAACTTTTTTAGATGATCAGCACCCGCTGGACTCAAAAGCGGTTCGACAAGTATTATCGACAAGAAAGGGATCGTAGGTGACATATACTGCAGCATTGTCCTGTTCGAAAGATCCCGTCAATACCGGTTGAAATGCCAGTGGGTCAAAGCCACGTACATTGCCACCCCTCCAAGTGAATGCCCTACACCCACAAGGTTGCGCGTTCTAAAGTCGATGCCATGCGCAGATTTAGATAATAAGAAGCGATGCGCCGCCTGGGCGTATTTCTCGCAGCTGACTGGATCGAATTATTGTTAATGTTTATCGTCGTCGAATGTGACGAACGCACATTTCAGATAGAATTCTGGTGTCTGCAACACCCCCTCGTTCAGCACTGCTGATGCACCATGATTGGGACAATCCAGCGTCCACGCCTCCCGGATCCGCACTGAACCGCCAAAAGAAGCAAGATCGAAAATCTTTTCCAAAGTTGGCTCCCAGCTCTCTTTGTGAAAGCTCGTTCCATGGAGGCACAGCAGCGTCAATGCATCCGAACCTTGAGATGCAGGGGAGGATGACCAGTATCTTTTAGCAGTCAAGAACAGGGGGTAGCCATCGTGGGGAGGTACAATTATCGCTTCTGAGTGCATTATCAGCTCGAGTCCTTGAACGTAATAGCTAGCCCTTACTTTATATTATTTTGAGAAGCAAGCGCTGGATGCAGATGAAAACAACACAGCCGCTTTTGTCAACATGTTGGCTGTCACCTGAGGAAGATGCCGCTGATTCCGCTTGATACCGATGCGTCGGACTCTGTAGCAGCACTATTGTAAGGTATCATATATCACAGGGCGTCATGCCGCAGGAGTGCCGTTCTTAATAGAAGTTCGAGCAATAATAATGCGGTGAAGACATTGAGGTTCTCTAAGTCCTTGTGAATAATGGGGAAAGGGAAAGCATCGTTATATTTCAAAACAGTCTTCATTGAACCTAGCTTGGCACTCGACTCCTCAAACTTTTGGCAGCACGTCAATTTCCTATAATTTGAAATCCTAGTACATACTAAAGATGACTTCATTAGAAAGTCAAGGTTTGCCCAGCGCTTGCTGTAACGGAGGCCCTGACGTTGGCAGTTGGCAACAGTGTGTAAGAATAGGGCGCAGTGTTGAAGTTTCCAACGGGGGCGGCTGTAAGATCATGAGAAACTTGTAAACGATCGAGATCCAGGGGGGCTACGCACTGTCTGCCCCATCAGGCCCGAAGTCTGATATTAACTGTATGAGAAGGGAGTGGGTAGGAAGTGAAGGGAGCCTACATACCATTGCCTCGAGATACAGCAAAGCCTTCATCGGTGGCGTAAAGAGGCTTGTCAGTGCCTAGAACAATTTCAGTGTCAGTGTTGATAGAACAAAAGGAGAGTGGTCCTACCAGTCCAGACATTATTTTCGACGAGGAGTTGAGCACCTAGAAGTTGGCACTAAGACAACGTTTACTATATGAGTAATCGAAATACTCACCATCACGGGTGTTTATGCCATCGTTGTTGTCATCGAAGACCTAAAGATGGAAAAAGGTGAACGTACACATTGAATATATAGAGAGATTCATACGTTGTTGAAGATGTGGCCATGTCCGAATCTGTCGGATTGTCAGAAGGTCGCTCGAGAAAAAATTACGACCAGCATACCGGAATGACGGAGTACGCGAGTTCAGATCGAACCACCAGTTGTTAGCAAAGGTAACAGTGATAGCGACTGTCCTCGGCCCCATTGCTATCGGAATGGCCGACGAGAGAAGCCTTCCAGTGTGTATACAATTTGCTGTTTGTAACGGTCACACCGGTGCAGCCGTGAGTAATATCGAGAAGACCATCATAGCTAACGTTCGTTAGTCTTAACTCCACCGCTCAGTACATGAGGCACTTACAAGTCCTGGAGAAGAATAAGGGCTTGCAGGAAAATAGAAATAAACGGTAGGTACATACCTTGTCATGGTCTCTGTCGCTGGAAAGATCCAGGTGATCAAGCCAGACTTGGCTGGCGGACTGAACGCCGAGGGCATCTCCAGCTGACGCCAAAACCTTGGATATTTTGATGTTACGAATGATCACATTTGATTCCGACAACACACGAAGACCGATGCCATTGAGCGCTGAAAAAGGATAAGAAACGAACGTAACTCTTCATCATTTTTATTGCAACACTTACTTGCCCCGGGAGCACCAAGAACCGACGTGTTCGAACCAACTTTGACGACAGTATTGCCGGTCAAAGTGCCTGGCGCAAGAGTCGTATGTGAGTTCGTCCTTTCAGTACTTGGGAAGGTATGTTTACCTGAGATAATAACGATCTTGGGACTGTTACCAGTAACAGCGCTCGTCAAAGCGTCGAGCGTCGTGACCGTAGTCGTAGGTCCACCACGTCCACCAGTAGTGCTTGTGATGTTCATCAGTTCAGGCGTATATATTCCGGGGACAGACCTTACCCCCCGTTGAGAGTCGCATAACCGACGGTAGCAACATCGGAAACAGATGCGCGCTTGAAAATTTTATTCTCAAGCGGAGTGGCCTGGTCAGAATATCAGAATGTGACGCCGTTTCGAGTGGCGGCGTACATACAGAGACAGCGTTGACCGCGACGAAAATCAGGAGAGAGTAGATCCACTTCATGGTAGACAAGAACCAGTTCTGAAGAGACTCCTCGCAAAAACTAGAGCTTTTATACCAGGTTTACCATTTGTTCTTGCTCTAAAAACAGTGCTCTCATTTTTGCACCGCGGACCGACGGAACGAACGGGCCCTACGGGCAGTAGCAGAGAACGCTGGTTTGTGAATGCACGATGTCTTGAAACTTCACTTTAGCCGGATTTATGCCGAGTAATTCCGAGACGAGGGAGAGAGTCTCTGTTCCGATCACCAACGAAGCATTAATCTCGGCGGCCGTCTGTATAAGTAAATCCATTTTATTAGTAGACGAGCTCGATGAAATTGTCTTGACCTGCAGAATAGCAAGTAATAGCTCTAGTAGTCACTTCGGCGAATCCAGAGAACGTGTTATTGCAGGGCATTGACGCGATTCTCCATCAGCTCCTGACGAGTTCCTGGCGGTCAATCGATCGCCGCCACGCTATATAAAAATGTCATGTTCTGAGCAGAATCTCGTCGCGGGCCGCCCAGGGCAGTCTCAAGTACTGCTTCGCGCTGTCGCTCGTGGTCAAGGACCATACTGTTTTCGCTCCAGTGTAGTCCCACTGCTCGGATAATTTCAGAGCGTTGCCAGCTCAGAAAGCCCGTCAGCTGACGCAAAACTCATGCTTTTCGCGTAACGGTCAACTTGCCACACTAGAAGGCAAGTCAGGCGTCGGAATTACGGCTGTAGCGAAACCAATAAGCTGATGAACTTGTGCGAGATGAACCCATAAATTTAGTATCGACTGAGATGAGATGAGATCAGTGCGTAAGTCAGCCGACCTGTATGCTATAGAATCCACGAGAAAAGTGTCTCCCTTTCTGTGGCGTAGAAGCTACGAATGAGAAAGTTGAAATGGTGGTTGGAAACTGAGGATGCGGCCCGAGCCGGCATGATCCCCTTGGCGGTGCGGCATTGCGGCACGACGTAGTGAATACATACTATGTGCCGCCGGCATGGCAAACTAAGTTCAACGTGAAATTTCAAATATGCATTTCCTTTTCGTTTACTCTTTGACCAACACCTCGAATTCATAGAATTCTGGCTTTGAGGTCGGCATGGTACAAGAATCAATAGAGAAAGAACTCAAGAGGGAAGAAGTCGACGATTACTCTATACTAGAACTGAAGTCTCCGTTGTGAAAGTCGAGACAGATTCGGAACACCGCGCACTTGTCGATTTTCCTCCCCCTTTCATCCTACATGACTTACCTTTGGGCGAGGAATTCCAGCCAGAAGTACACCTTGAAGACCTAGCTCTCCAATCATCTACTCCCGATAGCCGACTATCTTCCAGTACTGACTCGAGATCCGGTTCCCTCTTCTCCCCTCGCAAAAGGCGTCGGGTGGTCAAGGTAGAGGTGGTTGTTCCCACCTTACGCTCCGTCCTAGACAAATTTCCGCCTGGAATTGGCGAGGACGATGACGACAACCAGGCAATACAAATACTTGTCAACGTAAGTGATATTTCACTGGTACAACCAGCGACTTTGCGATAATATGATTCTGCAGCCCGATATAAAGAAAAATAAAAACCTAGAACTAACCCTGGATACTGTTCAGAATCGTATCAGGGGCCTCCGTGTCTACAATGTGGATCTTGACCCCGAAATCCGGGATGTCACTGTAGATCGTCGCTTCATGTCGCAAGTTTTGGGGCGGGAACACCCAAGAAACCTTTCCGAATATCGGCTCAAAAATTCCTCGACATACACCACATGGATGACTTCATGTACCTCAATTTGAACATGAATCCTCACGCT
The DNA here is from genome assembly GCF_030435595.1 of Desarmillaria tabescens. Lineage (NCBI taxonomy): Eukaryota > Fungi > Basidiomycota > Agaricomycetes > Agaricales > Physalacriaceae > Desarmillaria > Desarmillaria tabescens. Next base: position 399,482 of record NW_026848323.1, read on the forward strand.
CCGCAAATACCAGGGGCACCAGGGTTGTTCTTCTCTTCTCGAAACAAAAGCGAGTGGCCAAAAACTCAAAGAGTTTTCTCCCGGATTGATAGTGGGAAATGGCAATATATGGGTCAGTATTCGATGGAGAGAGCTGCGCCTCTGACCGTAGAAGAATGGGAGAAGCAGGAGAACATTGTGAGCAATATGTATAGCCGTATTAGGTCGAGTCATGATTCCTAACACGCTCTGAAGGTTGTTTCGACTTGGGCACATAAGATATCCAAGGCAGGGTATGGTACTCGGTGCAGAGCTATCGTTCATCTGCGCCACCAACTTGGTCGCAAACCAGCAAAGGCAGAAATCGACCAGGCTCTCCAAGGTGGAAACCGGTACAAGAATGTCACGAAGGAACAGATGGCTCACGCATTGCGTCAGGGTTGGTTGATAAGGCGTCGACTGATCCTTTCACTTCTAAGTCCTCTTCTCACATGTTAATTCAGTTATTGACTGTATGGAAAATGAAGTGTGTGGGGTATGATGTTGGTTTCCAACGCGAGCTTGTTGAGAGGTCGGCGGACTGGGTTCTGCCTCCTCCTAAGCCGGCCAAGAATCAAGGAACGCCGGGCATGGGGTCAAAACGAAAGCACAACGAGTCCCTCAATATGATTGATTCGGACGACGAGTCTACTATTGAAGAGCTGATTTATCTTCCGAAGGGAACAAAGACCCGTCCTATTGTGGTATAATACACAAATACGTAGTGGTTACTTGCTACGACTCCAGTACATCCAAGCATTCCTGTTAGATGCATAGACATATACGAGGACAGGTATACTTTGGCCAAAGTCATGTCCTGAAGAGAACGTGTTCTTCTTGAAGGCTTCTGCGAGAAATTAACTGACCCTATGAACAAATTTTCTTCCAATGTAAAAATCTAGGAACTCGACCCTAGCAGCGGCTCAATTTTCCTTCGACTTTACGTTATCTTCGCTTCGCTACCAATTTCGTGGAACCAGACGTGAACGGGCATTTTGACGCGTCCTCACCAGTCCGTGTAGACATGACATGATAAACAAATCAAGTACATGTTCTCATTGCGTGTTGCTCTACTGTAATTATTCTAACCGAGTGCTCTACTCTGCATCTCGTCAATGTTGGTTACAGGGAATTTCCATTAACTGGGTCTGTGGTAATTGGAGGATACGCTGCGTTGATCTCATCCGTCCACTGCTGAGCAGCTTCCAGTTGATCATGCGGCGGGATGGCTGACAGAGTGACTTTATAGGCCGAATAGCTCTCTACGATGGCCCGTATCTTCTCGTCCTCCTTGCGTAGAGCGATCACGATCTGGGCAAAATCGGACCAACGAGGGAAAGCACCAGCAATAAAGGTTTGGGCCGCAGAGTACAGGTCATCGGCTCTCTGTTTCGACAAAAGACATTGCCTGGATGTATGCGTCTTAGAGGGTGAAAAGTGACTGCTATTGGTGTACGTACTGAGTTATGGTCGACGAACAAAGCTGCAATGCGTCCGATTCTTCGTCATTCACTTGAAAGGTGTTGCGCTGATCGTCGAGATATGCGCTGAGTTCGTTGAACTGCAGTCCGACATTCTGTACCAACCATGAGTAATTATTCATACTTGGCGTGATGGAAGCGTACTTTGAACATCTCGGACATTATCTTCTTGTGGTGCTCTTGCTCTGCTATTATAGTACGGCTGACGGGGTACACGGCACCAGCAATAGCTCCAAATGCGATGAATCCCTTATTCCGAGTCCAAAGCAATAAGATGATGATGAAAACGAAATAGCTGCGCCACGGATACTTTGGATTTCAACTGCGTTAGAAAATACAGATATACTACTTTCGCGACGACTTACAAGGGCGATTGGGTTCAGATATCTAGTGAACATTTTCTTTACGGTTGAGAGCATGAATGCGAAAAAAGTGAAGGCCAGAGTCGTCATTCGGAAGAGGAAAGAAGCAAAGTGTCACTGACGGGAGCTTCGATTTAAGCAATTGAAAGTGACGTCAGCACAGTTGGGCCTAAAATAATAATTTAAATCGAAAGACTATTTCCAGACGATCGTTGTAATGCGGGAGCTGGGAGTACGCGACTACTAGTTCTGAGAGCTTCGGTTTTCGGAGGGATTCGTCACATAATGCATTGCTGTCCAAGGCAGGACGACGACCAGAAACATAGTACAGATTCGAACATAACGATAGTCACTAGTGGCCAGTACCCTAAGGCAAAGAAAAAACGTCGATGCAGGTTAAACAGGTTTACTGGAGCAGTACTTCCGGGCCGGCCCTTCCCAGGCAACTCGGCCGGGCCGTAACATCGCTGGCGCAAAATCCCTATTTCTACAGATCGTACAGCGGCGAGGAAATTCTATATCTTTGGACTTGGAAATGTTGACAGGGTGGTAAGAGCGCGCTCGAGGCATGTAACGAAGTCGGGTTGTTATCAAGAAAAGTATGCTTGTCACGTATTGCTTCGGCTGGAAGAAAGTGAAACCGCGCCGTTTTGTGCAACTGTGAGAAAGAAATAAGTATGGTGCAACACAGAACATCGGGAGAGTTCAACTAACGTAAGATATGTCTTTAATGTGCTAGCGTCTCGGACGTGGTGATTGCTGTAGTGCTTGGTTCCCGTCGAATTCCCGCCTTCAGCCCACGAGCCCAGCCGAGAATAATGAAAATGAAGACAGACGATTGTGCGATCAAATTGAAGCTAGGGAGTCTATATCTTTGGACTTGGAAATGCTGACAGGTGGCAAGGGCGCGCCGTTTAAGCTAAAGGCGTATAATGAAGTCTGGTTGCCATCAAGAAAAGTATGCTTGTCATGTATTGCTTTGGTTGAAAGAAAGGAAAACCGTGACGCTTTGTGCAGCTGTGAGAAGGAAATGAGTACGATGCAACACAGAACATCGGGAGAGTTCAACAAACATAAGATATTTCTTTAATGTGCTGACGTCTCGGACGAATTGATCGCTGTAGCACTTGGTTCCCGTCGAACTCCCGCCTTCAGCCCACGAGCCCAGCCGAGAATAAGGAAAAAGCAGACAGACGATTGTGCGATCAAAATGAGACCAGGCGAAAACCTTCAGTATGACGGAAAGTATGGCGCAGAGGTTTCGAAAGTAACCTGGTCCTTCTCGATTATACACGGAGTCCATGCGAGCTACGGCGACGGCCATTATGATCGCGACAATCGACAACACAGTCGTCAGAACGTATTCGAAGGTTGGGAAAGGCAATGGACGGGAAATGTTGTTCTGTTTAGCACGATCTCGAGACCAGAGATATGTACGGACGGCGTAGGCCAATATTGACAGCATTTGAATAGTCACTGGAGGCGCACAGAGAGCGAATGGTAGCACTGCGATTATCTCCTCCAAGGTTCCCCATATGGAGCTTGAGCCGCTCGGACGAGACCATGCAGCTGAGGACAAAGCGAATGCAATCATCCAGTGAAGGCTGGCGGCCATCTCGCGCGCTGTCCAACGATCTGGTTGACGTCCATCACGATGTTTTGCGTCGTATCCTGCAGCGAATGCGAGGGATGACACCACGTACACGAAGAGCTTGGTCGATGCATATAACAGGAGCGAGATTGTGAAGATTCTGTGGCATAAAAGGAAGAGACTGTAGAATATCTTCATGAATGCATTTGCTTGCAGGATGCGTGAGGAAATGGGCTCATTGAAAAGGGCTAACAGGAGGATTGCCTGAGGTACAAGGGGGTTTGGAGAAAAAGACGGCTGCTGCTGCTGCTGGGAAGATGAACTTGAATCCATGTTTTCTAGAACCGTTATATTTCAGGTAAAATGGCGTGGAAATTTCATTAAAAAGCAAAACCTTTTGTACGAATCGCTTGCGACAGACGAAATTAAGAAATGCACGAAGAATATGTCGGACGTTCGAGTGGTTGAAGTTTGAGTGTCCACAAGGTGACTGTGATGTCAAAATAATCGAAAACTACATATTTAATAATTTAAAATTTCAGAGTGCAGATCACGATCACGTGAAAATGTGACGTCACGTCGAAATATAAGTTCGACCATTAATCATTCTTCAGTTCTATTTCTCGATGCTTTGTTCCTTACGATACCCAAACATGCCCGGAATATTCAAGAAGATGTTCATCAAATTTTTGTACCCAATCGCCCTTGTAAGTCATAGCAAATATAGTACTAAATATCCATCTGTTCTTCATGTTTCTGATACGCTTTGAAATCCAGATTATCGGAAAGTACCCATGGCATATTTATGTTGTTTTTGTGCTCTCGTTTTCGCTTTGGAGTCGAAATATAGAACAGATCGCTTTGGGATGCTTTGTTGGCGCCGTATTCCCAGGAAGCTGGACTATAATAACGATGCAAGAGGATCAAGACAACAAAAGGGCTGCTGCACTCAAAGTATACTTGCACAACGCTAAGCATAAATAATTACTCATGGTTTTTACAGAAGGTTGAACAGCAGTTCATTGAATTCAACACATATATAGACAATCAGCGCGCCTCCTGTCAAGTGGACACCAGGGAATCGGATGCATATCAGCTTTGCTCGTTGACAGTGACTCAGTACGTACACCAGTTACATTTAATTTGTCATCGTCTAAGAAGCGTCCATCAAGGCAATGCCTAGTGTCGAAACAAATAGCAGAAGCTCTGTACTCTGCCGAACGGGCCTTGGCTGCACGCGTCTCCCCTCGTTGGACTGATCTCGATAGAATCACAACTGGTCTGGGCACCCAGGAAAGAAGAGTACAAGCAATCGTAGAGAACTACTTAGCATTTAGGAGCACGCTGCCATTCACAGCACCGCATGATCAATTGGACGCCGCCCAGCAGTGGGTGGCTCAGGTCAACGCGGCGTATCCTCCAATTGCCGCAGACCCAGTTGATGAATCTTTCTTGTGATTGATTTGGGACGAGATGAACGGTAGAATAAGCAGTTAGAATACTAGCAGAACGACACGCAATAGAAATATGTAACACTTGCAATACTTTCGAATTTGAGTCGTATGTCAGCTACTGGTTCAGCGAAGGCAAGGGGTTGGTATTTACCAATCAGAGAAGAACCAAGTTAACATCGTTACCAAAATTGGGGGTCTCCAGGTACTGAAGAATCGTGGCGTGATAATAATTGCAACCTATTTCTTCGATGGAGCGGTGAAGAAGCGTTCGTTATGTTCAAAACGCAGGACGGAACAAAAAAAGGGGATATTGACAAGAGAAATCTGTTGTACAGAGAAATCCTGACAGAGGAAAAACGCGTACATAGCTTGTCGAGGTTATATAAAGGAGGATTGAATTTCTGAAAAAATTTTCAATACTACACACACGGCCCGGAAAGCCGACACCTTCGATCTCGCGAACTTGAAAGCCTGCCACATCCTTCTCTCTTACCACCATGACCAGTTTCGAGCTTCCTACGGAGCTCCTTGAGGTCGTTGTTTTAGAATTCTGGTACTCGGAGCATTCTTCGAAAGATCGTATCACCTTCATGAAAGCTTGCCCTCTCATCAACAATCTCTGGAAAGAGGTCTTTGCACGAATTTCTTCTCGCGACGTCTACATTCCAACGGTCGCATACCTCGTCTATCTCAGCACTATCATTCGCACCAACAGCTCCGCAATCTACTGCTCTGGCCTTCCTCATTCCGTCCGTTCTATTACCTGTCATGTCGACCTCACTGAAACTACCAAAGACGCCGCCATGGAACCCTACTCGGTACTGGCCAGCTTGCCAAATCACTCCGGCTTTCGCAGGTGCTTTAAAAATATTCAGCGAATCAACTTCGAAGTCAATTACCGCATCCGAGGTGGATGGCATGAGTCCATACTCTGTAACGAACAGCTCATCCGGACTCGAATATCCATAGCGCTCGACAAGGTGGCGACCAAGCTCAGTGTCTTACCCGTCGATTGGCACATCATCGCGGAGAAGCCAGAGGTCGACCACATTCGTGGTGTCGTTGATGATGTCCACTGGGACATCTTCTTGAGGGAGGCTACTCTGGCGATTGCCCCAGGAATGCTGTGTTGTATCAGGAAGGAACCGTTCAAGGAAACGGTTTTGAACTCTTCCTATGTAGACGGTCTCCTCCATTTCCGAGGTCGCGCCCTGCTTGTCGAAAAAATGGGTGATGCACGGCGCATCAATTATTACTTCCGCAAGGCAGCCCCAAAACCTCCAGGTGAGGCATTTTTCCGTTATTTATTTTTCTGATTTCTCACTTCTTTGAAGGTTTGTGGACCCTGATCGGTGAAATATTCGAGGACACAACGGGAGCCCTCATCCCTCCTGGGTCCGTCTATTCGTGCTGGAAGACTATCTTGGGTGAAGTGTCGGTACAACGCAAGCTCTGAGTTTCTTTCACGGTGTCGCTTCCTGCATCAGGTTAGTTGTGGACCCCTTATATGGCTACGTGACTAACAAGGTGTTTGTTTAGCTGTATTCCGCCCGTGAATCCCACGGTTAGCAAAGATTGCTCGCCTGTGAAAGGCATCCGGACGTCTGCCTCATTCAACTGTTAACAACCGTCTCTTTGTCTCCTCCTTATCCTCACTTTCTTGCTTGCAACGACTAGGGTGGCTAGACAGACGTTCACCAATCTACAAGTTATCGTAACCGTCCCTGCCTTTCTTGACGATCCCTAGTATATCCTCGGTCTTGTCGAGATAACCGTTGCGCCCCTCCTTCACTGTGCATTGTAGATAAAATACTGGCTTGAACACATTACACACGCACTGTATTGTTATCATTCTCATTCTTACCGACTGAAAGTTTTTTGAGACTGCTTACATCACAACTTGGACTTTCCACTTCTCACTCGATCCTCTTTTCTGTATCCGTCGAGTATACCAACATCAAGACATCAATACCCAATGACAGCATGATCTACCATACCTTGTAACTTCCAACTCTGTTTTCTGGCGCATCAATTATTACTTTCGCAAGGTTACCCAAAAACCTCCAGGTGAGGTATTCTTCTGTTATTTTTTTCTTGTGATTTCTCACTTCTTCGAAGGTTTGTGGGCCCTGATCGGTGAAATATTCGAGGATACAACGGGGGCACTCATCCCTCCTGGGTCCATCTATTCGTGCTGGAAGACTATCTTGGGCGAAGTGTCAGTACATCGCAAGCTCTGAATCTCTTTTGCAGTGTCGCTTCCTGTATCAGGTTCGTTGGGGACCCCTTGTATGACTACGTGACTAACAAGGTGTTTGTTTAGTTGTATTTCACCTTTGAATCCCATGTCTAGTAAAGATTGCTCACCTGCGGAGGGCATCTGGATAACAACTGCCTCTTTGTATCTTCCTTATCGTAGCCGTCTCTGCCTTTCTTGACGATCCCTAGTTTGTCCTCAGTCTTGTCGAAATAGCTGTCGTACCTCTCCTTCACAGTGCATTTGAGGTAAAATACTGGCTTGAGCACATTACACACGGCAATTATATCATTTAATTGGGGAAATAAAACCTATTGATTTCGCATCGATTTCGATGTCTGATGTCCAATAAATAAAATGAGATAAAAAAGCCGTCAGTGAAATCGGATTTCGCTGCGATTTTCATTATTGAGTTCGGCAAATGCACGGACAGGACGAGCAGGCCGGCACGACTTACAAATCAGTGCGAAATCAGCGTGAACTCGGGGGTTGTCAAAGCAAAATCGGATTTCACCCGGATTTCGCACTCAAAAAATCGCGAAATCAGAGTCAAACTCATGAACGTGAAATCAGCGTGAAATCGATGCGAATTCAGAAGGTTTGAATTCCCCTATATAACTTCCTTCCTTCCTATTCTTATTCTTACCGACTAAAGTTTTTGAGACTGCTTACATCCTAACTTGGACTTTCCATTCCTGACTCGACCCTCTTTTCTGTATCCGTCGAGTATACCAACGCCAACACACCCGATACACCATACTTTATAACTTCCAAGCCTGATTCTTCAGTGTAGCCAGCTGCGAAGAGGGCTCTTGATTGAGTGGTGTGCGATACGAAGGACGCGGATAAGCTGCCTGCCTGGTCTGTTCGATACCCAGTCGGAAATGAAGTGGGTTTGAGAACCCGATACGCAAATATACCCGTGGCTGCAATACCGGTTCTATGTACTATTTATTCTCCACCGCTGCCTCAGGTTGCCCTAGGTTGCCTCAGGTATTGGTGAGAACGCCATGATGATCGCAATAGAAAGTACTCCCGGCAATAGCCGGTCCGATCCACCACGTGCTCCGCATAAATTGGGGAAACTCGAATCCGATCGCTCCTAAGTACTGACCACCACCATCGGAATTCCGTTCACAATCTTCCTCTTTTTCCCGAAGCAATATCATGGGCATCCTCGACATCGTTCCGGTAAGTGTCGCAGCCAGCTGATGCTGGGAACCGATGATAACAGTGACGGTAGGCTGGCGTTTTGACTGGCGATAATGTCCGCAAAGTCTTCGAGTACGCAAAGGAGAACAAGGTACGCTGGATAGAGCTTGATTTGACGTATATATGTTGATTTTTCGTGTAGTTTGCTATTCCTGTGAGTTTTCTGCAGCTGCCGGGCGATATCTGTACTCATCACCGGTATTCACCGTATAGGCTATCGTGAGCGGACCTGTCATATCTGATTTCATAATACTCACATTCGCGTTCGGTAGAATGTAACCTCATCCTCGACTGCAAATGCTGTACTTGAGGCTGCCAGGTAAGCCTCGTCATGACCGTATCCAACGGCGATTTGCTCATCGCTACCGTAGGGACATCAAATCGCCCATCATCATCCAGGTCTCCCAAGGCGGCAGTGCCTACTTCGCTGGCAAGGGTCTGGCCAACGACAAGCAGCAGGCTTCTATTGCTGGCGCAACAGCTGCCGCGCACCACGTCCGAACTGTAAGCAAGGCTTACGGAGTGTAGGTTTATTCATTAAGACTTGGTATTCTCAATCTTAACACGCCATCTTAGCCCGGTCATTCTCCACAGTGACCACTGCGCCCATAAACTCTTGCCCTGGTTCGACGGTATGCTCGAGGCCGATGAAGCCTATTTCAAGGAACATCAGGAACCCCTTTTCTCTTCTCACATGCTCGACCTTTCCGAGGAACCAAAAGAGGAAAACATCGCGACTTGCGTCAAGTACTTCAAACGCATGGCGCCCCTCGGTTTGTGGCTTGAAATGGAAATCGGTATCACAGGCGGTGAGGAAGATGGTGTCGACAACACTGGCGTTGACAATGCCAGCCTCTACACGCAGCCAGAGGACATTTGGGATGTTTACAGCGCCCTCAGCCAGATCTCCCCTAACTTCAGTATCGCCGCTGCCTTTGGTAATGTCCACGGTGTCTACAAGCCTGGAAACGTCCGTCTCCAGCCTGGACTGCTCGGACAGCATCAAGCATTCGCGAGTAAGAAACTAGGCGGCGGGGCCGAGAAGCCGTTGTTCCTCGTTTTCCACGGCGGTTCTGGGTCCACCAAGGAGGAAATCAAAACTGCCGTGAGCAACGGTGTCGTCAAGATGAACGTCGACACAGATACCCAGTTCGCTTATCTTGCCGGTATCCGGGACTTTGTCCAGAACAAGAAGGGCTACCTCCAGACCCAAGTTGGTAATCCTGAGGGCTCTGACAAGCCCAACAAGAAGGTATGTGCCTTCATTGAAGTATTGTTCTCGCTGGAATGTTAAAATGAATGCGCAGTTCTACGATCCTCGTGTCTGGGTGCGTGAGGGTGAGAAGACGCTTGTTGTTCGTGTCAAGGAAGCCTGTGAAGACCTCGGCAACGTTGGTGCGTAACCGGTTCATGTCTCCCACGATGTTGGCTCATTGTTACCCAGGTCGTCTCTAAGTGGTCGCAAAATGAAGGGAAAATAGAAGAAAATGTATTCGAGATGTAATGTTAATTCCCCCCCGTCAAGTATGCTGTTTGATTTAATGGAAGAATAATGTTCCACGGATGATTGTTGACCGAGATACCCACCTACTTCATGTTCTGTTTCGTGATGTGCTGGTGCAAGGAAGGAAGGACTTTCCCTTCTTCTGCTTGGCGTGGATCGTAGAATCCGTGGTAAGAGCATTTTGAAAGCGTCTTGGGTTGGCGTTATCTCTGCGAACGCGCGGTGCGTGTTGTGGATCGACTGCTAACCATCTTCGTCCTTCCTGGATGATAGTAATTTATCTACTTAAATTAGTCAAAAACTCACCATCTTCCGCCATATGTTATGGTGTCCGAGGAGATGTTCGGTTCTCGATGGACCAGTTTATTTATTTATTTAATACCTTCCTTTGTGCTTGCTATAGATACTTACTCCATTGATTCTCATATAGCGGCCCACACTGATCGTGTTCGCACGGCTAAGTATAACAGTTTCCCACGCAGGCAATCAACGTTTCAACGGCCAATGACAAGCCCTAACGTTACCTCAAATATACGGCAAAAGGCTCACAAAGTCCATCATATGTGACGATACACCGATATTCGCAATGAGCAGCGTGCTGCGAAGCCTAAAAACACGTTTTCCAGACGCCGCTGGGCGTGTTTTTGCCTTCGATATGCAAGCGTAAGATATGACTTGAACGTCACAGATGACCGACATGTGTGTGTAGTGAACTGAAGGGTCCTTTGAGCGCAGCCTCCATGTGTATGCGGAAATGTGTTGTCTTGCAGGTTGCCAAAGGACATGGACAATGCACTTATCTGCGCGGGGCTAAGTTATCTGTCATAATAATAGTTATTAAGTGCATGATACAGGTATACGTTAATCAAGATCATCAATACCACCAAAAGACGCATGGCCGGGAGGTGCAGCAGGGCTCGGTGAAAAGTTAAATGCAAATCTGCCAGCACTGAGTTGGAAAGACTGTGTTGAAGAAGCTGGCTGTTGCTCCTGCTGCTGTTTTTGTCGTTTCTTATCAGCCCTCAGAGCCATCTTCTTTCGTTGAATCTTCGCAAAGGACGAGAGCGTACTCAGGGCATCGCTCACATGCCTCTTGCTCGGTCGATCCGAGATCCTACGAGGGCATGTCAATCAACGCTAACGATATCAGTATTAGTTGACTTATTCCCGACCTTGCCTGCATAGCCTCGGCCACATCATGCGCACGCAAGAAAGGGCATGAGTTCCGTCGCTTTCGCATATACCCTGGACAAGACGGACGCCCCACCCTTGATTGCGCCTGGTGATCTCGATCCAGACATCGAACCGCTCCCCTAGCGGCGGCCTCAGTTCCTGCCTGAGGTCCTCCAAATCAGGGTCGGATGGATCCAGGTCCAAGTGTCCCAAGAAATCCGGATCTTCACCCTCTTCGATCCCGGGCGCGGGGATACCTACAATCATAGCGGCGAACGCGACGGCGTGGAGGGGCGCGGAGGAGGGTGTGATGACATCGTCTACCCATTGTTCGAGTCGGTCGCTCCGCTGTGGCGAGGAAGAAGGTAGCTTGAGTATCCGCTGGAGCTCGTCCCTATGTACAGAAACTTCGATACGGCAGAAATTTGAACGGATGGCGGAATGGACTGCGCCTAGCAGGTCTATTATTTCTTTTTCAATCATTTGGAGAGCACGGGTTCGAAATGAGGGTGACTTGGAGAGCATGAGGAGGGCGAGTTGCAGGAATTGAGTGTCGCGTGGGCGGAGGAGCGACGAATGAGAATCAAGGAGATTGAGAACTGCAAGGGTCTCGTTCTCGGTCGCGTAGATTTCTAGGGCCGCGGCCAACGTGTCAGAGCTGTACCCGGCGACTTGGGACAGAATGTCAAATAAGTTTTTGCGTGTCTCGATTGGGTCGTCAACACCTAGAGCTTCGAGAGTGGTGAACAGATCCCGGGAAGGCCCAATCTCAAATATGCTTTGTAGTCGCTCTTGGACATATGCTCGCAAATATAGTCGCTGTCGGTCGATTTTCGCGGACCAGTGGTGGGCGTGAAGATGACAAGAACACTGGACGCCATCAGTGTCAGGGACGTAGTCCGATTTATCGTCTTCATCATTGTCACTATTGTAGTCTTCCCATTCTTCATTTTCCTCATCTTCATCTTCTAAGGTTGTAGAACGTAGAAATGAAATCCTTTGATAGCGTGGCTCAACTTACCTTTTCTGCCTCCATACAGCAGCCGCGCCAATGACTTCCACCCCATCTCTTCTTCGATATCCAACAACATCTCGGGTAGAAGTTGTGCTCTAGCTCGATGCCCACCGGAAGCAGAGAGGGTAACAAACAATTCTCTCCACATCCACAGCAGTACCAAACTGATTTTATGCGGTCCGTGGAACAGAAAATGTTTCACAGTTCTGCCGTTCGTCCGTTTGATGCATATATCGACCTCGTACGTGTTGATGGAGCACTGGCATCTATGCGGACGCGTCAAGTAGCTACCATACAGCACAAGACAACACGTACCCTCCAACCCTGGACCCATCGTCGAGCTTCTCCAGTACATGGGAGATAAACAGCAGACATTGGTGAGCTTCACGAAAGTGAACTTGATGCTCGTAGATGACGAGCCATATCGTAGAGAGCCACGCCGAAATGCTGTCGATGATTTCTGTGAGTAGTTCGTCGCGGTTCGACCTGTCTTTCACGAAGGAACACTTGGCATCGCGTGCGAGGTCGGCAAGCAGGCCATTGATCTCTTTCTTCTTTCCCCGCAGATCCAAAAGTGGAATCAAGGAGTGCCAGTTTCCGATACCTCGAGGCATAGCACACGACTGGATGTAATTGAGGCAATTTCAGCTCTCCAGAACGCCACGAGCGTACCTCGTCTGGCCTTCCTCTTAGGTGCAGAGTCGAGAATGTACTCGAGATTTGCTTTGACGAGTTTCCTTTGAGACTCTGGTGGCAACGAATCGTATATCTGGATGAATCTGGTAGGCGTAGGCAGTGAGCTACATAAAAAAGCGGGCAACGGCAGCAGCAGCAGTATACCTTGAGCTAGGTAGCGTGGCAGACATGTACAATGAGTGTAATAAAAATCAAGTCGAAGGGCAACCCTTTGGCGGTGACGGCATACCTTATGTCCAATTTAAGAAATAAATTATTATTTTTATCACGTGATCGTTACGCGGGGGAAGGAGCTTTTAATATGTTTCTTTCCTTTTCCAAGCCTTGTGTTCTGCATCTTGTTCTGTTTTTGTCCACTTCATTCCACCCCTTTCCCCTGGTAACCATATTCTCCAAGTTCCTTATGTTCTACAGAAACTCTGCTGCCATTATTGAAGCAAGGAACCTTGAGATATGCGGAAATCAACTACATATCAAAACACCGGATCAGGCGGTTGTTTTGTTCCCAGATATGGCCTAAGAACACCTCGAGGCTGACTGCCATTCGTGGTTGCCGACCTCGTTGCCTTCTGGAGGCGTCATCCTGTCTTAGACACGAGGGAAACGCGCGTAGCACAACTGCTCGCCTAAAGACCGGACCTTTGTTGTGTGGTCGATCCTAAATCCTTTGTTCCCATCTCATCCTGGCCCCACCTGGAGCATTGTTTTTTCTTTAATTTGTGTGCAATGTCCAACCAGTCACCTCAGCGTCCTCGTAAATCACAAATTCATCCAGCTTCTCAAGGTACGTCTCGTGCTACTCTTTCATTAACGTGAAAAATCGGTTTCAAATCGATCCATCTGCGCCCTACTGAGAAGAATGCTATGTAATAGTTGGGCGCCACGCCTTCCTTTCATTCAAATCTTTGTCTTTGTCGCTACTGTATTAATCGGATGCTAATTATCGTCATGCACAGGCCAAATGCCGCCCAGGGAGAAGTCACCGTCGCCTTCTTCATTTCGTACGCGGACGATCAAGGCGCAGTCTGTGCCATCGGCTTCACAGATATTCACCTCTGCCCACCAACCCGCCCAGCCAAGCCCGACAGCGCCCACTAATTCTAGGCGATCACCCCCAAATCCTCAGGTACAAAGGCTCTTACCTACGCCACCACATCCTAGTCCCCCCGAAACCGCAGAGCACCGCATGAGTCCTCAACCTTCCCAACCATCACATTCCCAGCCCAACGTCAATACCCACTACCCCCGCCCCATTAACCGCGTCCCCCCTCAACAATTTCTCACGAAATTCCAACATGACGAGAACTGGCAAATGACTGAGGAGCTCTTGGCCGATATCGAGCGCGCCGATCTGCAGCAGTCGCAGAATAGCGCTCAGCCTCCGAATTCATATCCCATGGGTTACATACAAGCAGATTCTCCCTCCAGAGATCCTGCCGTCGAACGCATTCGGGCAACGGAGAAATCTAGTCCCAAAGACGTTGATGGTCGCAGGCAACAGGCTCAGAGAGAAAGTCCAAAGGTTCGTGATCGCCAACCCTCATCTCCTTCAGCACAGATCCAAGCCCCAGAGCTTCGTCAGTCGCCCGCTTACCATACACCGATGGGAAGCCCCGGAGAACACCCACCTACCCTGCAGAACTACGCTTCATATCAATACGATGCGTCACCGATACCTAAACGAACTTCGGCTCCCAGCGGTGCTGACGGCCGACCTGCATTGTCCCTCTCCACGCAGACGCCTCCTCTGCAAGCAATACACACTCGCAGTCCTGATAGGTCCCTTCCAGTGCAGGAAGAGCCCGAGGAGGAGCTCACCCACTTACTATCGAACAATGGGGATATCAGAGATCGGGAGAAATGGGCGGGTGCTGATGTCGAGCACCATCAGACGTCTCCCGCACCGTCTTCCGACCTCCATCCAGAGGGAAATTCCTCTCGTTACGATCCCAATCGCTCCTTTGACGGGAGAAGTAGTCGTGCCGGTCATCGCGACGACGATGACGAAACTCTCATCGAGCCAGATCAGCGGGATGACGAAGATGGCCAGTATACTCCTCGTTCTCCCTCTTCAGGTCTGCCAGCAGACATCCCCCAGGATCGATATCAGCAGAACCAATTCGTCAAACCCGGTCGGGGGAGGGCGCGTAATGGGGTGACAGACCAGCTGGGACTGAGGGGATTCGACCAAGCGCTGTTTGAGCCGCATAGTGTCCCTCGCGACGTCCCACCCCAGTATGTCGAACCCAGGAAACGAGTGGAGCAGCAGTATTCCGATCCACGCACTCGTGCCTATACGCCACAGGTACATTCCGACGACTTTGCTAGTCTGTTGGATCATCCGACATCAGCTTATATTCAAGCCTATTTGGCACGCTCTCCACGTCCAGATGCACCTATTCCCCCTACCCCGCATAGCCAGACCTCGCCGCCTTCTCCCTCGCCGCTGATATCTGGTGGATACGATGCCAAGGATCTTCCCCCATTCAGCCCTGTCGCTCCAGCGGGATCTCCTTATCCATATCCGTTCTCTCATGTACGGAGATCCCAGGCGTATTCTGGACATTCCAATCGTTCCCAAATGCCAGTAAACTACGACCTAAATAACCCAGCTGTTATCCAGGAGCAGTTCGCTAAGCAGTGGTCTATGTTTGCTCAGAACAACAATCATGGTCAGATCACTGATTCTACTTTATCTCCGTCATCGACTCCTTTCCCTACATCATCTTTCAACCCTTGGGCGTACTGGCACACTCAGAGGGTCCTGGGAGGCCGATATCCAGATCCGATAAGCATTAGGTCAAGTCCTAGCCATGAACCTATTCCACTCCCACGCCCTGCAAACGTAGGCTTAAAGAAGAAACGCAACTCTACTGATTTACGTACACAAGCTACCGGGAGAAAGCCTCCCCCTCGTGTGGAAAGTACTCAACCGCGAGATACGAGTCCTGAACCGTCTACATCTGGCGAGGAAACCGCCGGAGAGGATACTCGTTTCGCCATCGTAGAGGAAGGAGCCTGGGTGAACAGAGGTCATGTCGACGATGACGATGATGACTGGGTGGACGAGGATGAAGATCAAGATGATGAAGATTTGTTAGAACTAGAATACCATCCTTCCTTTGTCAGCAGTGTCGAAAAACGACGTCGTCGATGGGAGACGCGCTGGGATGCGCTTGCTCAAGCAGTAAGTTTTCCTCTAGTCGACGAGATAGGCAATTCTGACCCTATCGTCTGGCAGTTCCAGGCAGTTGATCGCCAGACAGACGCTACGATGGTCCTGATGGCAGCTCCGTCCCACTCGACCAAGCTTCACATGATGACTTCGCGTTCAATTAGGAGGCAGTCATCGACTTTATCTCGGTCGCCCATGATGCAAAGTATGAGATCAGGATTCCGACAATTGGCGATCCAGCGCCGGCAGAGCCGTTCGCATAGGTCCTCTTTGGCAGATAGGTTCTTGACACCGTCGAGCATGTCTGGAAGTGGGTCTGATGGAAGCGAGTCGAGGGAGGAGGATTTGAAGCGGGCTTTGGGCGCTGCATTGCAGAGTCTGAATACGTTGGGAGGTATTTATGAGCAACGGGAGGCGAGATGGGTAGAGGAGATGCATCGTATCAGTGAGGACCGTGAACGAGTTGAGCTTTTGCTCCGGCAGGTCTTGGGAGAAAGGCAAGCATCGTCTTCAGACGCCGTTGGTCATGCGATTTAGAAAATCTTTCTGGAAAATCATGCTGAACTCTATGGTACAGATATGCATAGGAAAACATGTTTTAAAATTACATTTTGTACGTACTAGCACAGTCGTTACATGCATGTTACGCCAGTACAAAGTTTCAGGAATATAGATTTGATATAGTCGGGGCACAATTTCAATAACGAAATGAGGAGTTATGTTCGGACAGTCAAAAAGTGGCAAGAATGGGTGGATAATATACGACATTTCGACCCAGGCTTTCACCAAAGCAAAATGAGTCGGGATTTCCTTCAATGGTAAAGCCGACATATTTGCTGAGGTCTACAGAGTCAGTCGAATTTTCATTTATATTCCAATCGTGTCCGTCGCATTTTGACCGGTGCAAGTTAGTCACCTGCCAGGAGTGAGAGATGCTTAGTGGGACCTTGTCCAATTATTGATCTATAATTTTGTTTGATGCACGATTGCCATTAAATTCGCGCTTATCTCAAAATAGCCATAGATGCGCTTGAAGTTGTTGAAAGTTCAACCAATGCGAAAGTTGAAACTGGCTCCGTCTGACCGAACAAACTGAATACACAGCTATCATAGCAAAGATCACCAGCGAAAGTTTATATCAGCAACTGAATCGGCAGCTCGAAGACCACATAGAAAGGATGGCAGAAAATTCCTTGCCTCATAACAGTGTCAGACAAGGCGATAAACTCCAGGACACGCCGGACCGTCCTATCATCTATTTACCACTGAAAGCGCTTTACTGAGAAGAAAGATCTTATAGGATGACTTGTACTCTCAGTTCAACTTTCCACGCAGTGGCTAGTTGTATCTTACTCTTACACTAGTCCGGACTTTTGAGCGGACATACCTTCTCTCCTCGAATAGCGGCACTACCTAGTGTCTACTCTGCTTGTCATCTGCAGACGATTAATGCGCTTCGCCTCTGCAACTGAAACATAAGGAGCATGGACCTGTAATCCTGACGACTACATAGTATCTCGCCACCGCATCCGAGCCGTGGTCTAGTTTACTGTGAGTACCATATACACGACCATCGTTTGATGCCATTTCATGAAGCGCGATAAACGTAATAATTTAACGGAAGAATTCCCAGTTTATCAAGTACTCCGGTGACATTCATATCTATAACAACGATGCAATCTTCTACAATAACGGTTCGTACAGCGGTCCATAGCAAATCAGTACATAAGTAATCATACAGATATCATAATTCAGCCCGATGAATGAGCACGTCTAAGTGAATCCTTCTCCGCTCGCATCCCCTTCTCCAAATCAGAATTCCGGCTCACCCCGAACCCTAATAGAGTTCTAAGCCGCCCGTTCTCCTTCACCTCGGTTTCCGTAACCTCTTCGACTACCTTGTCCTTGCGAAGATCCGGGGTCTCCCTCGCTGTAGCCTCGGGTACATGGTCATACCGCTCACTCCGCCTCCTGCTCGCCTGGCTACTCGTGCCCCGCACCCTCTCCCTACCCCGTCGCTCCTCCTCCTGCTCTGGCACCTGTCCCCCAGATTTCAGCACCCAATGTGTACCGTAGCTCTTAAGGGTCTTTATAATGAGCACGAGATACACCATCCCAATCAGGAAAACTCCCGTAATCGCAATTCGTGGACCCAGAGCACCAGTGGGACTCAGTCCCTCGCGCTCGTCTGGGTCTACATACGATCCCGTACGCCATACGAAGGATAGGATGGAAATGACAAAGTATACCATAGACCTATATCAATGAGGTGGTCAATGCTATGAGTCGGTCCAATCAACGTCGAGACGTACCAGGACAGCCATACGGCTGGCATCGCGAGCATAACCCAGACGTTCCACCAAATTACGGTGTTGGTCTTACGAGCCTCCTACGACTAATTCAGTACATACTCCATCGATACAATTTCCCTTTCTTACCTCGGCCCATCGCGAAGCACGATACATAGTCCTCATGGTTCCAAATCTACAAGGGATTAGAAATTTGATAAACCAGAGGCGCATGTGATTCTTACCTGACGATGTACATACATCCATAAGACACGCTCATTAAAGCACATATTAATGACAACAACGCCGCCGTTCGGGTGATAGGGTCCGATGCAGCGTTCGGTATCTGGAACATGGTTAAAATAGCTCTGATATCATCAGCGATGAAGTCACAGAGGAAGCGGGCAAGGAAAACATACGTTAACAATAAAGCAGAAACGACATTGAGAGTTTTCCACTCTCTCATAAGGGTATCAATAAACGCCTCCCATGAATGCTTGAATCGTACAAGCGCTGGAGAGACGAACGGTGCTGCCCAGTCCTCTGGAAGAATATCCAGGTCAGCAACTAGCGCTGCAGCACCGACGTGTCCGGATACTCCAGCAGCCGACGTACGATACGCGTTCGAATTGACATTCACATGGGAGGACAGTGGTATAGTATAACCCGGGCGGGAGCACGCATCAATCATGCGCTGCACGTCCGGCCGGCTAACCTCGGCGTCCTCGAAAATCCGCGCGACCCTAGAGAAATAAAGAGCTGGCAAACGCAGAAGCGAGTATAAATAGAATACTCGTGGTAGCGTCTCGGTGACAAAAGCGGAGATGCTTTCAGCACGTTGCTTAATCTGGTCGCAATCATGATCCCTTCCCGCGTCTGGGTCATCGCTAGGTTCGCTGACGCAAAAGCAGGGTATGCCTGGGAAACGGAAGTGGGACTTTGCGCGGAAAGGATCGACGGGAATAAATGGTTCTTCTGTTGGGTGATTATGAGAACGATGAAGACCCTGAGACCATTGTTGTAATAGACGTAGAGGAGATGCTGCACGAGAGGGGGAACGGGAACGTGATCCGACTGTTTCTCCTCTCAGTTGTTCGGTACGCTGAGCTGGAAGAGTAGGATCGCTTCCCCTGTTTCTGCGGGAAAAGGCTGGGGCCAAGATAAGCTTGATATTAAGGAGATAACGAGTGATCATACCGTTTCTAACACTGTGAAATGCAGGTAAAGAGATGCGGTCGGAATCTAACGAGGCTCTATTCCTTGGCGTGTCAAGGCCCACGGAACCATCTGAGGCATTCGACCGAGTGACTAGATGGCTACTCTGTCGAGGGCTGTTCCACGCGGACTGTATGAGATCTATATCTCCTGTACTCCTCACCGAGGGAAGAGAACCAGACGCTTCAAAACTACGCCTAAAACCTCGGCTAGCACTGGGGTTTGGGGATCGAGTCCTGTTTAAGTTAGGACTACCGGGGGGCGGGAGGGCAGACAATTTATCAGACAAGGTCAGCTTAGAGTAAGATGTGGCGAAAGAGTCTGCATCATACATTAGATAAGTCGTTGGATTAAATTCAGTATCTACTTACCTGTCGTCGAGCTATTGGTCTCAGAAGGTTTGATGTTCGATTCTGAAAAGTTTTGGTGAGGAATATGAAAACCCAATGTTTGTAAGAGCTATACCTCCTTCGTTCGGTTCCACTAGGAGGTCGTTAAATGTAAAATCGAATTATCCAAGAGTAAAAGCTTACCAGCAGAATGAAAAGTCTCGTTGATGACGGACTCTAACAGGCTGTCTTCAGAAGGTGCAATAAGATTTAGAAACATGGAGTTACCATCGACATTGCGAGCTTAAAAAGGTGCCAATGACGCTGTGAGCTATGGGTGTACACAAAAAAAATAGTTGTGATGACATACGAGGTGTGACTTCTGAGGCTGCGCGTGATCTAGGGAAAGGAATCCGCTGTTGTTCCATTTATACGAATTCTACGGCAGTTCTGACCAGGAATTAGTGGGAAAATTAGCGGAATGACGCTAATACAACCTAGCGGTTAGAACGACAGTTCTGGTTCAGGGTTGCCGCAGTTATAAAGGAAGGGCATACAACCGAACAGCTATGCCATCCAAATGTGATATAACACGTCGAAGTGACCTGCACAGTGTGACGGAAGAAGGAAAGAGGAGAACAAACTGATTCCGTTCGCGCGTGACGCTACTGCGCCTCAGTCACGGTCATGTGATGAGTTACGATCGGTTTTGGTCTTCCTTCCTCTTTGTCCGCGGACTTGAGTCTGCATAAATTAATTAACTCTGCGGTGAGTTTGTGGACACTCGTTTTTATTAACTTGATACCAATGTATACCGTTCTACAACACAGATTTCTGCATCAGGAATTTCACGTTGTATCTACCACGTTTACTGGACAGAATCAAGCGGATTTTCATGACAGCGCCTACTGTATCACTCAAGTATCACTTTCAGGACCGAATACCGCTGCGCCACTACTAGTAGATGCGTATACTGGCTAAAACATCTTAGTCAAAATGACTCAGTGATAGCTGTAGATCCTCCCTCCTCTGGAATGCCGATCATAACTCGGAAATGAAGAAGCAGCTGGAAGAACTACAGCACACCATCACTTTGGTGTTCTGCTATAAAGTAAGTAATCACAGGAAATAGGTGTATTGCCATCCTCCAGCTCCGGCCACTGTGAACTCCCTGTGCACCTGAACACTTTCACTGGACGCTGATTGTGCCCCCGGCCTTCTATTCATAGGCCCACTTCGAGGCGATCCGTCTGCTGCACATGATTCTCACTTTCCCGCTGTTCTAGCTTTCATGGTTTCCAACTCTGGTGCACGAATTTAGACCTAGCCCCATTTTCGTCTTTGGATGCCTTCAGCCCTCAGTCTCGTAAATGGGAACACACCATGACCAGTGTCCGGGTCATTCGCACCCGTCAGATATTACTCCATCGTATTCGTCAAACTCTACTGGAGGTCTTCAGTAATGACGAATGCGTCTATCTAAACGAAGAGGCCACTACACAGTCGCAGTTCTCTGGATCAGAACTACCGTCTGTTGGCACAGCGGAGAGAGAGCAGATATAAGCTCCGCTGCGGAGCTTACATCTGCTCTCTCTGGGAAACGTCCTACCCTAGGTACCAGTACTACTATTCCAGTAGATACTTCCAAATCCACATTATGCCCAAACACCAATCCTTCAATACCGGCAACAAGATACCTCCAACAGCCCCGATCTACATCCACTCCAATCCAGTCACCCACAGCTATCCCTACCCTACCACACCACCCTACTCTAGCGTTAGTACTACGACTACACCGTCTCCCAAATTTCTGCTGGCTCCAGAGCCATGGACCCCCTCGCCTCTCTCGCCCAAAAGGCAGCACTTGTGCAAGTTATTGGGATCCGCTATGTGGAGCGTACAGTCTACGGGCATCGGGCCCTGTGGAAAGTTCAGGTAAGCAGGTGAAGGAAGAGTTTGAGGCGAGGAGAGATGAAGAGGCGGGGCTGTGAGGGGAGTTTGTAAGGACCGTGTAAGGGAAGGCAACCCAACCGAGCAGCGAAGGTCCATATGGTGCCTCCGCCCGTGTATCATGTAGGCGGCATTGGCGGGCATAATGGGAGCTTGATCATTGATGACGATCCTATTATAGACTCATTACAGGCAGAATAGCCTCAAATGTTATACACAAGTAAAAAGGCATCGAGTACTTCTAAATTACAGGCGGTATACGAGTAAAGTCTACGGATATCTACATGGAAAGAGAATATGGAACCCATCCGAGAAATAAGCTATCTAATCACAACAAGAGCTCATGGCGTCCTCTTCTTCTTCGAAGATCCTTCCGCCTCTATAGTCCTAGTTTTGCGTTTCAGTTGTTTGGCAGGACTTGCTGGGATATAGCCCCGCTCAACGGTAGTAAATTGATTCTCGCCATATTTGCTCCCACCGGGGGAACCATCGAGTGCAGCTAAGCTGCTGTTGCGAGACGATCTAGGAGTAGAAGGAGCCTCAGTGGCAGGTGGCGTGGGCACAGTGACAGCTGGTCTGCCAGTAATCTTGGAAAGGAGAGCGCGGTACCCAGCCTGTACATCGTAGTAGTACCTGCAAAATATTAAGTAAAACGCTCTTGCAATGAGAGCCAGTGACTTGCTCTGCTTTTTTCGTATATACGCGAAGAAGTACTTCTCCAAAGACTGACGGCACGAGGCTCGAATAGTCGCCCGGTTGAGCAATAGCACACACTAGATAATGGATCATTCAGATCAAATAAGAGTAGGTAGGAGGATGCACACCGTCAGGTCGAGCCTTGGAGTAGAACTTAACGTGGCTGCAACGGGTTCTCATCAAGCAAATCCGTAATGCATGGGTGCAAGGGACACGATGACATCATCCGGAGTAAGGCCAGAAGGCTCGGTCATATCATTGTGCGCTTCCCTCACAATCTTGGCTGGCGTTACCTCCGCCTTGAAGAACTTATGATCAGCCCAATCAACCGTTTTATAATCGACGCTCTTGTACAAGTCGCGGACCCGGATACGGTCAAAAATTGCGGCGGCAGGAGCCAAATCCTTGCAGATGAATGAGATATTATGCTCAAGTCAAAAGAACGGATACTCACTGCATTGCTTAATGCATCATACTCAATCTGGGTCATGATATCGTCGGTCAAGTAGGTGAATTTTTCGGGATCAAACACTCTTGAAGCTATTTTCAGATGCGGTTCTGCCAAGAGGAGAGCGTCAATGATCATGTGCTCGATGGCCTTGGCTGCGATGAAATAGTCAACCATTGGCTCTCAGAGGCGTTGAAGATAGACTCACCTGTCTTGTGGTTATAGATGTGCTTGTGCAAGCGGAATCGAGTGTTGTACACCTCGTAGATATTGTTGGCATCTTTGATGTCGTAACAAATTTGCCCGTCTATCACCCGGGCAGATTTGAGTAGGCTAATGCTGTATTTTAGTAATGTGGTAGAGCAGAACATGTCCTCTGCATACCGTGTAAGATTGATCTTGATAGGCTCGCCAATCATATGGGAGTCGCGGACGAAATAATCAAACCTATCGTAAGTGCCATCAGATATATGAACGAGGGGTAGAACGAGCACCTACTTGTCCACATCCAAGCCATTTCTCTTGTTGGCTACGATATCAAAGAGAAACCCCTTTTCGGACCTATCAGAATGACTAAGAGCATGCATGAATGGAGAAACAATGCACATACGGATCACATTTCGCCGGATCCCCTGCGATAAGGGCTTTGACGAATTTCGTGTCTGCCTCCTCAATTTCGATATTGTTGCAGGCTACAAGATAATCGAACATCATCTCAGAGCCTTGCTCGTGTTTCCATGGGGTTTTCAAGTCTGGTCTGATGAAGAAAATCACTACCGGTCAGAACGCACCGAAAGGAGAACGTACAGTGCCGTCGGAACAAACATTGAATCCCAAACATGACTCCATGGTCCGTGTCCGAGGTCATGGCATAAGCCAGAAAGTTCTACACATTCAATGTCCCTATCAGTGATCCCGAGATCTGGTTGCTTCGTCTGTAGGTTCGTCGCCAAAGTCCTGGCAAGATGGGCAACACCTTTCATCTCTATTGTCAAAGACCGCGAACTCGGAATCCGGATAGCGCACCTAGGCAATGCTCGTATCTATTATGTGATGCTCCGGGCCAGACAAAGTACGAAGTTCCCAGTTGTTTGATGTAGCGTAGGCGTTGGAATTGGCGTCTATTTTGTAGTTAGTATCAAGAGTCATTGCCTATCCGACCCATATGAATGCCACGCACGTATCCAGAAAGACGGAGAGTCGAGGGCTGACTTCGACTAAGGACGGTATCAGATCCTAGGACGCTGAATGAGAGGGTAATGGCGTACTGAGGTCATGGATAGGGTCCTTAATGATCCTTGGCACAAAACGGTGGGCTCCAGGCATGGTATCTTGCAGATAAATCTTTGCCGTATCAAGTTTCTTTCAGTTTCGCCGCGTGGACGCGAAAAGGCAGCCCCCTTGATGGGAGAATGTGGTAGAAATGCAAGAAGGAAGATCGGCGAAACGGCCGCGATCCTTTCACGTGTGCGCAGGGATCACGTGGTGAACGGTCCGATACCCGGTATCCAATCAGAATCTATACGTTTAAGTACATCTTCTACAGCGATTTACAAGTATCAAATGACAAAAGAAGCGCCGTAAAGGCTGAACATTAGCCCGCACCTATCTTATGTCCTCTAGAACTCTCCCCAATTCAGACTGTGCATTATAGGATTCCAAACTGGCCAATAAAAACTTGATAAAAACTGATGAAGATAGCTTCTGTACATCAGCACCAGTGTTACAAGCTTAAGGGTACAAGCACTGCTTTCTGGCATCGTACCAGGAACCTGGGCTTGTATCCGGTCCTACCGAAGTTAGGCGCAATCCTCCCCGCTCTGAACGATTTCAAGACCGCAACAGTACAGTACGGTACGCCGCTCAAGTCAATATTGTCACTTTCCATGCAGAGATAATAGCGTTTTCGCTTTGCTTTTAGCTCCGTCAGAACCAGGAATTGTTACACATTTGAGCGTAAAGACTGTGTTCTTCCCGCTCCATCAATGTCTTGTAGTCAAAGAGCATAGAAATCTACATATGCCACTGTACCTTAGAAAACAGGACAAATATTACTACGCATATTTCTTCAGTCCCGAATGCTTCATGTTCTGGTCAGGTCCGTTTATTGAATCAGGAGCGACACGCCAATAAATCAAAATCCGTTCCAAATTCATAAGTATAGGAGTGTTACATATTCTCATCGTGTATCGTTCTTCTGCTATTCTAACTGGGTACTGTAGTCGCTTCCTCGTCCAAGCACAAAAAATGTTCATTAACCGGGTCTGCGGCAACGGGCGGATACACTGTGTTAACTAAATCCACCCATTGCTGAGCGGCTTGCAGTTGATCTTGCGGTGCAGTAGCGGCTAGCGATACCCTAAACGCGAAATAGTTCTCTACGATGGCTTGTATCCTAAGTGCCTGTGCATCCAAGTCGAGTGAGATTGGGTGGAGATCCACAACAGAAGAGTCGATCCGCGTAACCAAGGTCCGTGCTGCAGAATACAATGCTTCTGCCTTCTGTTTCGATACAAGGCATTGCCTAAATACATGCCTCTTAGACTCTGATGTAATGAATGGTACTGATGTACGTACTGAGTGACGGTTGATGAGCAAAGCCGAAATGAGTCCGCCTCCACGGTGCTTGTTTGAATCGCGACACGCTGATCCTCTATATATGCATGCATTTTGACGTATTTCAGTATAATTTCTGCGAAAACCATCACCATCAGTAATTCTTTGCGCTTTACATGATGGAGGTGTACCTTAAGCGCGATATCTCTGGCGATAGCGTCATACTTCAATGTAGTCCAGAGGCCTGGGAACATAAAACCACCAAGGGATCCAAAAACTATGTCTTTCGTTTCTCGACTGAAACGCAGTAAAAGGAGGACTAGAACAAAATAGATCCACCATGGATAGTATTTTGTGATAATCTGTTGTGACAGGAAGTAAAACTGCATTTTAGATGTACTTGCGACGACTTACAAGGATGATTGGACGCAGATATTTGATAAAAGTTTCTTCAATAGTTTATACATGGCCGGATATAGCACGGAACACAGCGTCGAGAAATAGGGAGGATTCGAACATGAACAACTGTCATTCCGCATGATTACGATCTGAATAATATTGATAAATATTAATTAGATAAATAATTAAAATTAAAAGATTCCACTCGAACAGTCTGCTACAGTCTGGTATCGCTGGGATAAAAGAAAAATATGACATGAGCCTTTGCAGGGAAGAGTAAGAACATATCTTAACCCTTCCACTTACTGATTCATATGTTGGTCGCAACGAACCAACCCTGGTGAATGAGCCGCCGAAAAGTCCCAACTTAAATTTTCAATTGGGTCCCGGGTTTTGTCACTACAGGTGTCGTTACGGTGACTTGTAAAAGTTACCTTGAAAATGGGGGACTCTCTGAACCACGAGAACCCTCGAACATGTGAACCGCATTTCGCTTACATGTACGACCGATTGCATCTTGATATGCAGACTCCTGCGTAGGGAATTGGGATTTGGTTGAAACTGTAGATAAAAAACGCAGTCTTGGAGAACGATTAGTTATCTCGTCGAGGTTTGCGGTTCTCCTGATGTGGAAATACTTGCTAGCCTCAGACGGGAAGGGAAGTAATCGGGAAGTAGTATGTAATGCTATTCGATGAGAAACGGAATACCTTTTAAAAGCCCTGCCCTCAAGTTCACGTGATAATGGAAAAACCAGCCCGTTGATGACGTCACTTGGAACTTAGTTGAAGTTCCCGTCTCAACGTTCAAGTTCAACTCCTTGCCCGCTCTTTTCGAGGCTATCTTTCCTGAGATACCCCAGAAATGCCTAATATTGTAAATAAGGCGTTCATGAAATACATCTACCCAGCCGTCCTCGTAAGTCGCCAATGTCCGGACGGTCGTCTGTACTTTCTGATGCCATCGCAAACCAGATTATAGACAAAAACCCTATCACCACTTTTACTTTTCTCGTATTCAACGCGTCTCTGAGCTCTCAATGGCTCCCTTTTGGACTTGTTGCCTATATCATCGCTGTCTATGCTGTCCACCATTTCTCACAATGGTTGAAAGAGGACACCGCAAAGAAGGCAAAGCTCGAAGTACGTTTTATCCCTTCCAAATCATGGTGAATCTCATTGGTTTTCTTAGGAAATTCAATCGATTTCCCTCAGACTCGGCTTATACATAATCCACGAACGCTTCCACTTTGCAGTGTACATGGAGGACACGGAGGCACTCCAGTTCTGCTCGTCGGTCATCACACAGTACGTTCCTTATCAGTACCTGGTCCATCATCTCAAAGATTCATTCATAAAGGCGTTTTGACGTTACGGATCAAAAAGCGAAAGCGCTGGACTTTGCGGCACAGCAGGCCTTGGCTACCTCGGACGAGCTTGCCCAAATCTCGTTCGACTTGAGAATGCTGGATGCACACATACAGGGTGTCATACGGAGCTATTCGAGGCTTAAGACAAAGCTACAATCCTACGCGCCGGAGCGACAACTGGAAGCTGCCGAGTGTTGGGTGGCAGATACCAACGAAGACTTTCCTCCAGTTGCTGCGGGCCCTGCTAATGAAGATTCTTTCAGACCAAGTTGGGCGTGGTGGAAGAGAGAGTAATTAGAGCACCCAAATAGAACATCAGCGAATGATGCTAGTAATAAAGAGCATGTAACACTTTTCGAAATATCCGCAATGAACCAGAACGAAATTCACAAGATGGAAGATCCTCCATCTGCAATGAATGAATGTCCTGTTACAAAGCTTGCACGCTCGCTCAGCAAGAAGACGATCACATCTGCAATTTCCTCAGCCATACCAAACCGCTAAAGATGATCATCAATACGATGGAGGTTGTACAAGAACTCAACTTACCTTCATCGGAACAGCCATCTCCAGCAAGGTTGGGAAATCAAAATATTGGCTTACGTTCTCTACCATTGGCGTATCGATAAATCCAGGACACACCGCGTTGACGCGAATACCGTCAACGCTGTGACTGATAGCTATTGTCTGTGTTACACACCTGCAGAATCATGTTAAAACAAAACGAACCAGCAGCTTTCGTCAGACCTATAACTGCGTGCTTGGACGTAACGTAGCTTGTGAACCCGTTCGTGCCGAGACATCTGTACACGCTGCTCATGTTTATGATGGAACCATGCACACCTGGCCTACCAGGTATGTGAGCAACAGACTCCTGGTCTTGCATTACCTTCAGCTGCTCGCGCATACAGAGGAAAACTCCCCTAGCATTGATGTTGTTGACTTGGTCATAAGTAGCCACAGATGTATCTGCCGTCGGCGCAAGAATGTTTTCGGATATCTATCGTACATCTCATGAGTCAGAACTCTATCATAAGGATGTGCTTACCCCGGCGATGTTGGCAGCGTAGTCGATTCTCCCAAAGTTGTTAGCAGCATCCTGAACTGTTCGGATAACCTGGTCCTCCTTGCTCAGATCCACTTCAGACATATAAACTTTAAACTGGGGGTTTGTAGCTTCGGCTGTGACGTCCTTCATCGTTTCTTCCAGGCGTCCGCGGTTTAGGTCGGCTAGATGCAGACCCGATGCCCCTGCCCAGGCCAATGCAAGAGCAGTCGCTCTCCCAATACCGCTTCCTATGAAGAGGTGAGTAAAGGTTCAATATAGCCAAATGTTAGCCACTAACTCTTATCGACTTAGATCAACCAAGGATCGCCACTCGCACTTCGGTGGACAATACACTTAGAGGTCAAAGGCGATGAAGGGAGCCAGTCACGAACTTAGATAGTCACGAAGGACGGAGTTCGATGTTAGGTAGAATAAACCTTAGCCGAAGCTGGGTTTTAGCCCAGCTGAGGCTCTACTTAAATACACGTTGAGTAAACTAAAAATAGTACTGTGAGAATGTCCGATCAGGATCGCAGGTGAGCGTACGCGAGGATGAGTAAGAAAAGAAAAGAAAAGAAAAAAGAATGAATAAAGTGAATAAACCGTAACATTACCCCCCTCTTAAGACTCGTTCATCCCGAAGGAGTCATCGCTCTCCTCTCCACTCTGTGCGGACTGGCTGTAGTAGGATAGAATGTCGTCATCATCGTTGTCATCCTCTTTGGAGTCGAAGTCCCAGTCTTCGTAGACCCGTTGTAGGTTTTCGAGGTCGAGTTTTGAGTCGTCATCGTCTGGTGTCTCCACGATTGGGATTCCGTTTGCTTCTGCCTCGGTAACTTCTCGTATCGCGATCGACGATTGGGCATCGGAGTGTTGTGGATTTGTGCACTCGGAGGAAAAGACGGTTTCGACGTCTGTTACGCAAGGGGTGTCGGGCTCATGGTATGCAGTTATGGCATCCGGGGGGATTTGGTTGTCCACCCCAACTGTCTTTCCGTGCTTGTTGATTTCCCATTGGATTCGTCGGATGCGAGCTTCATACTCATTTACCAGAGCCTTGGCGTTAGCCATGTTGGAACGTTTTACCCATGAGTTCTCTTCTATGGGATAGCCTTTCCACTTTACGAGGTATTCGGTTATGGTTCGCCGATTGCGTCCACGCCCGACTGTTTTGTCCCTTTGTTCTACTATTTCCTCGATCTCATACTCCTCCTTGTCCTCGATTAGTTCTGGTGGTGGCCTTTCGGGACGTGGTTGGTTTGGAAATGAGGGGGCGACGTAAGGGGTCAGAAGAGACTCGTTGAAGCGGTTATGGATTTTCCAGCCCGTCGGCAGCTTCAATTCGTATGCAGAGGCTCCCTTTTTAGCTATAATAGCGAAGGGACCGACTCGTCGATCTCCCAGTTTCTTTGTCGGGCACGGGAGATGAAGATTGGTTGCATCGAGCCATACTTTGTCTCCAACCTGGTATTGAATTGTGACCGCCTTGTGTTTGTCATAGGCTTTCTTCATCGACTCCGCCGCTTTCTCCAATGACTTCTTTGCCTCGTCTTGGGCTTTTTCGATCTCTTCTACCATTCGTCCTGGTGCTGGCACCGCGGTCGTTTGTTGGGGCTTTTTGATGACCTCCCCGTCCCTTCCGAAGATGACCTTGTACGGAGAATATCCAGTTGACGAGTGTTGACGATTATTATGCATGAAAGCGGCCAGCGGGAGCCATTCGCTCCAGTCGTCCTGCCTTCCATTGATGAACATTTTGAGGTACTTTTCAATCTCTTGATTGACCCTCTCGGTTTGCCCGTCCATCTGAGGATGGTACGCGGTGGAGGGATTCCCTTTGACGTGAAGGAGTCGATAAAATTCCTTCATGAACTTGGAAACAAATACCGACCCCCGGTCGGAAATTACTTTCTCGGGCATAACGCCGTAGGGTACGTAGACGTAGTCCCTCAAGATTTTGGCAAAGCCGAGGGAGGTAAGTTCTTCCGTGCAGGCGATGGGGATGATGGCTTTCGAGAAGCGGTCTACTATGACGAGGATTGAATCGAACCCTTTGGAGTTCGGGAGTTTGGTGATCATGTCGACCGAGATATGGGTCCAGGGTCGTACCGGTACTTCATTTGGATGGAGCAGGGCCTTCCTAGGGTGGCGGTCCGCTTTGGTTCGTTGACAGACCTCGCAGCCTTTCACATAGGCCTCTACATCCTTCCGCATGCGCGGCCACCAGTAATCGCGAAGCACTAGCTCTTTAGTCTTCTCAATGCCAGGGTGTCCGGCCATGACGTGATCGTGCTTGAGGGCAATGATCTGTCCTTGGAGCTCGTTGTCTGCAGGTACATAAATGCATCCGTCGTACCAGAGCAGATCCTGCTCGCGAGAAATCCCCTTTTCATGGTTCAGGGAATCCGAAATGCCCCGATCCCAATGACGAGGGTCGTGCGTAGCTACCTTGATCTTTTCGTGTAGGTCCTCGGCGGTGGGCATAATTAGGGCCCTGAAGTTTTCCGCTTTGAGGACTACTACGTCACGATTGTCCTCCTTTCCCTGATCATGATCCGCCCTTCGAGACAACAAGTCCGCCTTGCGATTCTGTGCACCCAGTTTGTGGTGCAGGGTAAACTGGTATTCCGCTAGCTCCGTTACCCACCGGGCTTGTCGTCGGTTGAGTTTTTGAGGTTTGCGGAAGTACTGGAGATTTGAATGGTCTGTCCAGATCTCGAAATCGGCCCGTGCACCCATGAGATATTGGCGCCACTCCTCAAGTGCAATCATAATAGCAAGGAGTTCTTTGTCGTAAATTTCGTAGTTCCGCTCGGTAACGGATAAGGCCTTAGAAAGGAAGGCCACTGGTCGCCACTTCTCGTCTTGATACTGCGAAAGTACTGCTCCCACTGCTCCCTCACTGGAGTCCGCCTCTACTCGGAAGCGCCCTTCATCGAGTGGAATGGCCAACACTACATCTTCACGAAACAGTTTCTTGAGCTTTTCGAACGCCTCTTGCTGGGCTTCCCCCCACCTCCACTCCTGTTTCCCGGTAAGCAAAGTGAGTGGTTTGACGTGCTTGCTGTAGTCCCAGATGAATCGTCGATAAAAGTTACAGAATCCGAGGAAGGACTGCAGCTCTTGCTTCCTTCGGGGTACCGGCCAATCTAGGAGGCCCGCAATTTTAATGGGATCCATACGAATCTTTCCTTCGCTGATAATGACTCCCAAATACTCCATTTCTTCCACCTCGAACTCGCACTTCTCCGCCTTGAGAAACAGCTTGTTTTCTCGAAGGATTTGGAGTACTTTTCGTACGATCCTCTTGTGTTCGGTTTTGGTCTTGGAGGCGATGAGGATGTCATCCAGGTAAACCGATACTTCCCCGGCCGCTATCAGATCCTTGAAAATATCATTCATCATCCATTGGAAGGTGGCGGGTGAGTTGGTGAGCCCAAAGAACATTACTAGGGGCTCATAGAGTCCTTGGTTTGTTCGGAACGCTGCCTTCCATTCATCCCCCTGTTTGATCCGCACATTGTTGTAACCCCACCGCACGTCCAGTTTGGTGAAGTACTTGGCCTTCTTTAGTCGGTCCATTAACTCCCCGATCAACGGTAATGGATAACGGTTCTTGATCGTCATCTCATTCAGTTTACGGTAATCTTGTACCGGGCGTAGCTTCCTGTCCTTTTTCTTTACGAAGAAGAAGGGCAAAGCCATGGGAGACTTCGAGGCCTGGATGCGACCGGTAGACAAGTTTTCGTCGAGGAATTTGTCGAGCTCCTCCTGTTCGGCTGGGTTAAGTGGATAGACTTTACAGTCCAGATTAGCGTTGGCGTTGGGGATGAGTTCGATAGCATGGTCCCAGGGTTTCCACGGTGGTAGTTCATCAAAACTCTCCTTGTCGAAGATGTCTTTGAATTCCTGGTATTCTTCTGGAACGATCTCCTCGAAAGACTTGGCGGTTTTCTTCGCGTGAGCTCGGGCCGCCAGTTCATTGGCCTTAGTTCCCATAGCTCGTATGTGGAAGGCTTCTTCGAAGTCGACAACCAAGATGGTGTCCCCTTCCTCGTACTCCTCCCACCTCGCCTAAGGGTCAGTATCTGGCAAGGAAAACGG
Organism: Desarmillaria tabescens; assembly: GCF_030435595.1. NCBI lineage: Eukaryota > Fungi > Basidiomycota > Agaricomycetes > Agaricales > Physalacriaceae > Desarmillaria > Desarmillaria tabescens. The sequence goes on from NW_026848323.1 coordinate 431,822, forward strand.
GATTTTGCGACACGTGCATCGAGCTAGGGTGACCGCCCTGGTGTTCCAGTCAATTAAGGGATTGTGACGTTGTAGCCAATCATGCCCGAGGAAAAGCGGGGTAGAACCCAGATCGACTACGGCTAGTTCGATCCGCTCCACGTGGTCCCCGATACATAATCTTACCTCGGCATACTCCGTGATGTCCCCTCCTTTATTTTGAGTGCCGTTGGCATTGTAGACCGGTACGGGCCGAGCAGCCTTTTTCAAATTGAGGTCGTGTTCTCGGGCCCATTCGCGGTCGATGGAGCTACCAGTGGCCCCACTGTCCACCAAGGCGTTTACGGTGTGAACCTCCCACGTGTCCAGGGTTTCTAACTGCACTTTTATTGAGACATTCCGCCCCTTCCACCCGCATATATACATGGGTGGTTTCTGTAGATCTGCCATCCACTGCCATCTCTCTCTTGCCTGGGCGGCGGTTTCCGTCTGCTCCTCCAACTGGCGGCACAACTGATCGGTCACCTCTCCTCAGCGTCGGGGGTGCACCCAACTGTTGAGAACAGCCCGTGTGGCCGAATCTCCTCGTGCGATGCGTAGCGCTCTGCGGGTCCATAGAATGCCGTGGGGCTCGTAGTACATCTCGGCGATAAGCTTCTTGTCGTTGGAGGTCGCCGTGAGGGACAGAGTCGGGGAGGAAGCCTTCTTGCGGGTCACGACTGGAATGTCGGACCGTAGGTAGGCTTCCTCGTCTTCTACTTCTTCTAGCGAAACCGAAGAGGTCTTGCTTCGAGGCGGCATTTGGTCACCGGGCCGAAAAGGGCCCCTCAGCGGCACTTGGGTGCCTTCCGTCGAAGTGGTGGAGGAGGGTTCGCTACCCTGTGTTCGGCCCTGGCCACGGGCGCTTGTGCGCGGCGTTGTAACCTCCACGTTGGATCCATGCTTACGGCTCTCTTTCCCCCCGGCGGTACTTCGGGTAACCCTTCGCGGAGGCACACATATCGGCTCGCCTGTACGGTCTTCACGGTTTGTCGTTTGGGTGACTACTGGGTGAAGGTGGTCGTCCGGGTTCACGGCCTCAGCTGCTTTTCTGACGCTTCCCGCTAGAACAGACGACTCCACAAATGAAGCCGCAGGCCCAACAGGCTGAGTTGTCGACCTTTCTCCCACTCCGGGGTGACCTCCCCACGTCTGGGGTGCAGTCGGGACTCGACCTAGGGGGCTCTGCCCTCGAGGGGCTTTCCCTGTGCGGTGAGCCGGGGGTTCCCAAGCTAGGACGGCCCCTAGGGGTTCATTGCTAGACGCTGGCTGCGTGGAGCAGTGGGAATCCCCTCCTACGCCGTCCGTTGTTTGCGATTCGTTTTCCTTAGTTTCTTCCACTGGTAGCGCAGCGAAAAAATTGACATATTGTTCGTACGGAGTCCCTACATACGTAGTATAAGTCCGACTAGAAGTACATGAATGCGCACCACAAGAAACTAAGTCCTTTGCCGACGCTGTCGAATCGCTTATTTCGATGCCGGCTCGTCTTTTGACGACTTCTCTTCCTTGACCTCCTCAACCCTCGTGTCCTTGCCTAAGTCTTCTTTCTCTGCCTCTGCGAGTAGTTGGCGGAGACGTTGAGCGGGAATCTTCTTGCGTGGTGGGAGTTTGACGGGAAGCCACTTGGACTTGTCCGTTGGGCATTTATGGTCGCGGCTCCAACCGGTGTTCCCACACTTGAAGCACCGTTTGTCACTTCGGAGCTTGTCGATCTCCATCGGCTGCCCGGCACCCCCATAGGTTGTTCCCATGGCGTCCTTCTTGTCGCCACTAGAACCTTGACCGCTGCTCTTCAATTGATTTTGATTGCCTCAACCCGAACTGCCTTGGTTCGAGGAGGACTTGTTGCCCAATCCTTGGGCGACCCCGTATCAATAATTGGCGTCTATCCTCAGAACTCGCACCTTCCATTGTGCATAGGTTGTGGGGCGCTCATTGTCCCCATGCATAACCATGTTTCGCACTGTTGGCCTTATCGCCGCTTCGACTGCTTCGAACATCTGCTTCTCGTCATCGAATTCCTCGCACTTGTGGGCCAGCCGTTCGAACTTCGCGAAGAACTCGACAGCTGACTTGAAGTCGGATTGCTTGACCTTCTTCCACTCTGCCTTCCATATGGCTAGTTCCGCTACCTCCCGGAATTGGACGGTGAGGTCATGGGAGAATTCTGCCCACGTCGGAAATCTCCAATGACCTTGCGGATCCCGATAGCGGTAGTATTGGTCGACCCACCACTGCTGCGCTTCCCCACGAAGGTACCCCTGGGCGAACGTGATGCGATAGGGGTTCTGCCCCTCGTCGTTCATTGTGTAATACATCGGAAAGACCTGGAAGTACACCTCGCAGTGGTGTAGAAATCGAGTAATATCGGAGGATACCCCCGTAAAATACTCCGGCTGCGTGATAAGCTTGGGCTTTACGTCATTCCAGGGATTGTTGACAGCACCCGGCGCTAACTGCCAGGGGGGAATTGGGTCTGGGGGCAATGGGATGTGCGGGGGTACCGGCGGCTTGGGTGGTCGCAAGAGCGACCGGAGATTCCAATTTTCTCCTGGAGGTGGATATCCTCCAGGGTCTGGGTGACGCGGTGGTCCTGACGATGGCACTGGCGGGACAGTGGATTTTTTGCCTTTGTCAGGGGCTGAGGGTCCAGCGCCCGCGTCCGCGTATTTGTCGTCATCTCCCCCTGCTCCTCCGAAGAACCCTTCGGGGAAAAAGTCCGACGGGTCGAGAGGGTGAGGCATCGGCTGGAGGCACTTGTATGGTTCACACCCGGGTTGCGGTGCCTCGGGGTTCACCATATTCCAGACAGTGGCCGCTCGATGCCATGTCTCTACCTCCAGGATGTTTTTCATCAGGTACACGTCGCCCATCCTTTTTGCACCTTGATAATCCTCCCCAGCCTCGGTGAACAACCACTGCGGGTCCTTCTCCATATCCTCCATCATGATTTCGTACAACCCATGCCACGGGAGTAGGTTGAAGATATCAGGCCGCGGAGTGGGCCCGTTAAGCAGGACCGTCCTCACCGCCGCCATTACCGTCGGTTCTAGGGCCTGGTTTGGAGGGCGGCTTGGCATCCTCGGCCTCCTTCCTCTCTCTGGCGATGCGGTCGATCTCTCGGTTTCTTCTCCATCTCCCGATGTCTGAGTCCTCATCGCTGATCTCGTCCTGGTAGGAGTTCCAGGCTCTTCCTCTCGCTTCCAGGTCGCCTCCGGCTCGTCGGGCTGCTCCTGTGTACCTGACGGCTGCGGCTCGTATTCTATTCTCGACTTCGGCGTCGGTGGCATCGGGCTCGAGGGATAGGTCCCACCAGCCTCCGGGTCCTTGGAGAGCGTCTTCTTCTGCTCGACGAATGCGTGCGTCGTGCGCTCTTCCTCGGTCCATTCTGGCCTGGATTTCTGGGGACTCCCGGGCAGCTCGAGGGACTCCGAGGGACTCGACGTACGTGTGATAAAGGAGCGGCCATGGGCGCTGAGAGGCAGGGACGGGGTCGGCGAAGGCTTGCGACGCGACGGACGGTTCCCAGTCGGAGACTCCGGCGAGGCGCTCGGAAACGGTAACTGTTCCAAGTTCCTCGGAGTCGTACTCTGGGAACTCGCCCCAAAGCTCCCTATCCGTCGGCTCGTGCGAGGGGATGGCGGGAGCGAGCATTGAGGTCTCGGTCCTTTCAGGGACCGGGTCGGGCTCTGGTCTGGGCACGACTCGGGCCACAGGAGCTTCTTCCCCGTTGTCGGCATAGACCCAGCTGGTGTCGGGGTACCAGGCGACTGGGGGACCTCGGTCCGCATCCCAAGACACTGGAACTCGTCTTGGTCCATCTGTACGGGTGGTCGTGGCGGCGGAGGCCCCAAGGGTAAGCTCTCTGGAATCGTCCTTGAAGTCATCTCGAGCCTTTCCTTTTCCGTACCTCCTTCGCTCACTTCCCCAGTCCGCATCGGTCCACTTATTCTGGGAGCGTCCGCTCCAACTGTCTCCGGTATAGCTTGCATCCTCCTCCTCGTTCGGATAGAGCTCGCCGAGGAGGGTTTCGAGTCTGACCCTCTCGAGGTCGGTGAGCTCGTCGCCTTCGTACTCGGTGTCAGGGCTTTCTTCGCCCGTGACCAAAGGCCTGGTGCCTTGTCCTCGGGCTCCGTCGGTGCTTGACTCGCCTTCGACTGGAGAGACGTCGAAGAGACCTGGTAGGGGCGAGTCTCCTCGGTCGAGGAGTACCCCCCGGGTATCGGTGATATCGACGGAGTCGTCTGACTCGGCGGTAGCGCTTCTGTAGGAGTCGGTGCTCGACTCTGAGGATCCCGAGCTGGATCGCGACGATCCGTAAAGGGACTCTCCAGATCCTCTGGGTGTGATGGGTCAGCCATCGTGTAGGGTTTGCTGGGATGCTGCGGGGATGAAAATCACAGGGGGTGGATAAGCCGGGGTTGCCGGCACGTAATGGAATGGGAGTTGTGCCCGCACTCGTCGTTGTTGGCGGCAGCACCAGTGAAGCTGGAACAAGGAGATGGACAAGAAACAGAGAATAAAAACGGCAGAGATTATGGGAATGGCGTCGGATAAGGGCATCCGTCCGTTGGCTTATCTTTTGAGAGGGCCGGTGGTAAGGATGGACTATACAACGGTCAGGGCGAGAATGGTGAGGGCAGCGAGGGTCGCGATAATCAGATTGAGGTCAGTCTCGTAAACGGGACTGGTCATCAATGAGGTATCGTCGTCGAAGGATGGGTCAGTCAATGTCAGCAGGATCACTGCTAACAGGGAAGCTGACTTTAGAAATAGGTTGAAAGGTTTCATGTTGGCCTTAGACAAGGGGAAAGTATCCGCCGTACAAGGCTACTAGCAATCCGGCTAGGAGTGGTGCGGCGATACAGACTCGTATAAGGGCAAGGGTAAGAAATACAGTTACTAAGACTGCAAATATGGGGTCATGGATAATGAGAGGTAAAATCCAGGCGATTACTGCAGCTTGAAGCAGTAGGTCAAAGGGGGTAACCCAGAGGGCTACTGCGACGAGGAGGTGTATCGGATGAATTTTGGGATAGATCGTCTTGTAAAGAGTTGGGCAGTGCTCTTTCTCAGAAGTGACGCTGAGCAACGTAGAACGAGCTTCAGCTAAATGTTAGCCACTAACTCTTATCGACTTAGATCAACCAAGGATCGCCACTCGCACTTCGGTGGACGATACACTTAGAGGTCAAAGGCGATGAAGGGAGCCAGTCGCGAACTTAGATAGTCACGAAGGACGGAGTTCGATGTTAGGTAGAATAAACCTTAGCCGAAGCTGGGTTTTAGCCCAGCTGAGGCTCTACTTAAATACACGTTGAGTAAACTAAAAATAGTACTGTGAGAATGTCCGATCAGGATCGCAGGCGAGCGTAAGTGAGGATGAGTAAGAAAAGAAAAGAAAAGAAAAAAGAATGAATAAAGTGAATAAACCGTAACACCAAAAGGACGTAGATGGACCTGCTCCTGTGACAAGTGTGATTCCTCGAATGCTGAACATGGTGGATTGCTGACTAGTATTCGAGATCACAACACAAATAGAGATAATGTGAGAGAACATTTGGTATAATCTTCCCAGCCTTTAGGTCACATCAAGGACATTGATCATGGGACATGTTATTCACCCTGAAAATGAGACGCTCATTTGAGATATGGGAGAAAAGTATGTGTGCTACGTTACTCACTTTGATTCAACAATTAATCTCCCAAGAGAATATGTCTGTACGCACTAGGTACAAAGATTTATCCGTGTAGGATACTATTTATAGATCGGCAATGATCCAGGACCCGTCAACTTACAAGCCCATATGGAAAGCTTTAGAAAAGGAACAGGCCATCTCATGGATCTCGGTCCCTTCCTTCGAACGTAAAGATCAAGTGACCTTGGATTGCCTGCATGGACTACATAGTATTGAGATTAGCTATCTCGATTCGTGTACAATGAGTTTTTTTGTTCATACCTTATGTACTCTCCTATAGCGATCGTTCCTTCAACCCCATTTCGAGATTTTGGACGAAAAAGAAACAAAAATAACCGTTGAATTTACTGAGGGATGTATCGCGCAGACCATGCATGATGGCGAGTGTTTGATAACCCCTTATCAATGTATAGAGAGTTACACCCAAACCAGTCACCTGCTTTGGACCTGATGATGTTGGTGTTGGACTTTGGGTTCGAACTTTGTTGACGCAGGTAAGGCAGAATGGCCCGGGATATCCACTGAATCGTCTTATGTCACTCTGTTGCTGGCGGCGAAGCACGACCACGTGCCTTCCTGGCACCTCAGGTTCGATTTCCAACGACCCTGTCCTAACTTCTCCCTGCATCCCGCAAAACACGGTGGACATGGTCTCGCATTCAAACAAGATGAATAAGGAATATGTATACCAAATCGCCCTTGTAAGTCATCCCAAATGCCTACGGCATCAAATCTGAAGCGGCCAAAAACAAGGTAATATGGGCCAGGCCGCTCGCTAAGCTCATCCTTCTCTGGGTTGTAGGCCAGTGGCTTTCGAAAACTGATTCAACTGCTGCTGTGCTCCTTGTCCTCACCGCAAATCTCGGTAGCCTCCATTACATGGATGAAAACTGAAAGAAGATGGATATGAAAGCTGCTGAAATCGAAGTATGCTTCATTCACGCCATGTCTTGATAACTCTGATTGATTACTCTAGAAATTTGCGCATAGCATAATAAAATTTACCTTGAATATGGAGGGTCGGCACGTCTTATTTGAAGCAGATGCTTGGTTGAATGTGGAAGCGATCCAACTTTGCTCGTCGGTCATCATTATGTACGTACATTTCTCAACATTGGAGCTACTTTCTGAGATGATATATCAAGGCATTGTCTCGAGCTTAAGCAGCAAGCAGAAGTGCTGTACTCCGTTGCGCTGCAAGCCTCGATGTCCTTGCGCCAGCTCGATTTGATGAAACAGAAGTTGTGGCTGCAGGGAACAAAGATAGAAGGTCTCATGAGGTTCTATAGAGAGTATAAGATATCACTCATGGTCAACTCGGCGGGAGTCTAGCTCGAAGAGACTCCCCAGGAATGGGTGACTCGCATGAACAAGATGTTTGCCTCTGGTTGATGAAGGTTTTTGTGACCGACTTGGATGCAGTTGAATGAGAGGGTGAATAGGAAGCCCATATAGAATTATAGCATGCAACTATGATTGAAGACTTGTACCACATCTATAGAATATTTGTAGCCCATCAAAGATCACTGTAATTATTCGAAAGACTTCCGGGCGAGATGAAAAATTTTCAACATCAATTGCAGATGATAGAGATCCTTACACTACTTTACTACATTCTGCCGCAGACAGCTGTTGCATTTCCTTCCTGGCCTCTGAACATACTAAGTAGTGGTTTCTTGGAGAGATTGATGAGGTTCGTTGTCAATGAGAGAAAGAAAGCAACACAGAAGTTTCACGTCCTTGGTGCTCCTTGAATGGAAAAAGGCGAAGACACGAGTGATTATTTCAAAGCACAACTACAATGACAATGTGACAAATTTTTATAGGTTTTATGAGACCGAAGGATAGAAAAAGGCTCAACAATCACGGTAATTTATTTTGGGTTTTATGGAACGAAAGAGTAAAGAAAATGTCGACAATCGTTAGCGCGACGAAGTGAATTAAGTTCTCTATAAAGTCGGAGATGGTTACAGCAACTGATAATTGAGAGAAGAGGCTGACCTTAGGCGCTGAACCAGGTCCCTTGAACTTTCTGCATATTGGTGGCAGGAGTAACAGCTGATGCAAGCGACCTGTGAATCTTCCATCCACGCCTGCCCCTAGTCGCGCTAATGCTCAGGTTACTGTCGACCGTCGCAGAAAACGTATAGGAACCAGTCAAATCGCCGATATGCTCATAGGTCAACGTAACCATAGTGAAAGAGTAGAAGGGTGGGCCGTAGGCACTATCTCCTACAGTGGCAACGAAAACATACTGCTTTCTGTCGATGTCGAACACTGCGGTGAACGCATCACCGGTATTGGACACAACACTACCTCTGACGGTCTTGACTATAGGCACCATGGTAATGTTCATGCTCGACTGGGAAACATCAAGTCAGTACTCGGCGTTGAATTTGAAACAAAGTCCATCACCATATGCATGGCCAACTGCACCGTCGAAGGTGACAATGGAGCACGTTCGCATTCACACTCACGCAGGCGGCGGAGGGTCCACAGTTGCGAGGTGTCAGCGTTCGCACACTGTTTAGAAAGGAAGACCTGATGAAATGTTAAGTCAGAGCCTTGGGTACCAATATAGAAGTGGACGACATACATGAGTGAGGCCGTTAACTTGGATGTCAATGCTGGACCCATATTCGTTATCGGATAGGATCCTATTGGCGGCAAGGATCAGCATGGGTAGTAATGAAGAAGAAATAAGATCCGAACCTGTATACCCCATCATCCGCCTCGTTACCGTATAACTTAACATACCAAGTGGTAAGGAACAACGAAGGAACAATTTGTGGCCGAGACTCTTACAGACCCATCTTGAACTCGATGGACATTAGGATCCATTAGAAATGTTCTGGATAGAGTATCCGGCGCCCAAAGTCGCAAATTCCCACTGGAAAATATTAGAAGGTGAACGGTAAAGCCTGGATGGTGTTGTCATGCCTGTTGGTCCTATCCATCGTGGAAAGGGTAGCCTGTGGAGCGAAGATGAGGGGGTTAAAAAACAAGATGGACTTAGACTCGTACCGATGATAGTCTTCGAGTCCTGCCCCGAGAGTTCGACCATGTAGGCTTTGCGTCTCTCTGGGTTGTTGTCCACGAGCTGGATCGTATAAACACCGGGCTTCAAGTCATGCATGATGGCTGGTGAAAGAGTCGTAACTATTCGTGGGCATTAGATGTGTGCGGGAGAAAGGCCGTTTAGAAGACTCACTGAAGTAATGGGAATGGGAAATGGTAAGTGGGGAATGGAGTGAAGAAATTAGATGCTCGCATGTAGCTTATATAGTATTAGAACCTACAAACATGATCCACACATTAGTAGACTCCACGGATGCAATAAATGGGTCCACAAAGGTCTTATAAAAATGATACGGCGTTTAAATCGCTTCTCCATCATGTCCCTGGTGTCGCAAGTCTTCACGGAGTGTCAACTGAGAAGGGACGCGGGTACAGGCTGCAGCCGTCCGAGCTAAATTGATGTCCCTCATCGGATTCAAGCTTGTCAGAATATCGAGGTAGAAAGTCACAGCCAACACGTCGAATAGGGACACGAAGACTTGAACTTCCAACAGCAGGCTGTAAGAAAACGATTTTATGACTATTCGGACTTGCATGGCAAGAACCAGTACATCTGACAGCGGCTGGTACTGGCAGATATCTGTGTCCAACGCGTCGTCCTTAGCGGCGGTAAGATGTCAAGCCAGAAGCGGAGTAATATGAGTTCGTATGGTCACAGACATATCAGGCGTTCTTCTATCAAGTTTCGTGGCATTGAGTGCCAGTAGGGCCTCCCCCCCTCAGATCTGGCATGCCAACATAGACTGGTGGTATACTAGATGACCACTGGACCGAATTTTAATTTTTTTCTCTGATACCAGATTACATTTGGACTGATTTGTCGAGTGAGCCAGAAATTTGATTGTTGAATGTCCTGAATCGAAAGCGCAAAGTGAAGTACTGTTCAGGTGACATCACAGTCACAGTCACAAGGACATTTTCAAATCACGTGCGAGTTGAACTCGGCAAATCAGGCCGACGTTGAACTTCCGTCTTGAACTTTTCCTGCTACTCACCACCCAGCCCATGCTTAGCCATTCCATCAGCCTCTGGGGCCTGCGCACACTGCTGTCACAGGGTGAAATTATCTAGCCAATTGAATGGAACAGTGTAAATGTACACCAGCTCTTCGAATATTGAATGTCTGCGGTAACTTTTAATTCCTACTTAGTTGACTGATACAATGCCATAGGTGGTTTAGTTGCGCAGAACAACTTCTGTACGACGTACATGGAATTATGCGGGTACCTTGCCGCTTGCGAACCTGTAACGAACTCAGAGCACAGCCGCTTCTGGCATGACACCTCGCCGCTGCTAAGGGCGGCGGGTCGGGTGTAGATATCCACCAGCACCTGTCGCTGTTACAAGTACCTGCCCTGGTCATACAGTCATCAAGTCATTCTTTGAGTCTGCTGCTGCTGTAATGTCTTGTTCGATGTGTTGCCTATGACTGCTTTGCCCAGAGGTTCCGACGAAACTAAATACTATGGAGAACATCAACTTGGCTTAGACGGTGGCCGCCTGTACCCGTGTGCCTTCTCATTTGGAAGTCGTCTACTTTTATGACAGAGGACGTCGCGGCGAAGTGATTTGAATGCCGTGCTACGTTCATGGGACCTTCACGGACCCACTTACTTACATCCGCAAATGTGGATCATTTTTGTATAGGCGGTATATAATCTGCAGGTGAGTAGCTATGTTCTTCATTCCATCCTCCCAACTGCTCGTTCCAGTTACTTCGGTGAGTTCTTCATGAGCAGTCTTTTCCCGCCCACCTGAGACCTCTAACACGCTCGAATAGCTACGCCTCTTTCACCAGCCATCATGCACGACTTGCAGCCCGGTATCTATACTATCCAACTCGCGGATACGAACCTAGAGAGATGCAAAGCCTACACGGTCGAACTCTCGGGGCAGGACTCGAAAACTGTCATCGGTACGAATCTAAGTCCGTCTTGTTTTTCAGCCCCCTCATCCTAGCTTCACAGGATATCCTTGTCACGAAGGCAGGAATCAACAAGTATGGCATTGCCATCCCTTTCTAGTTTACTTTCTGATTACCAGTGTCAGTGGGAATTTGCGACTTTGGGTGCAGAATACTCTATCCGGAACGTCTCCAATGGATCCTACCTGTCCATCGACTTCAAAAACGGTCTGCAAGAGTTAAGACCACAAGTTGTAGCTTTGTCGTACCCTGTCATTTGGTATGTTAAGCTGTACGAAGCCGACGATGGAGTGTACAGGTTTGGTTCTATTCCTTCGCAGTTATAGCCCAAGCTGATTCTTGACACCCAATAGAATCCTCTCGAACAGTGAATATGGGTTCAGCATGGACATCCAAGCTGATGGCCTCGCTCCCGTACATTTCCTTCTTAATCAGCACCGAACTTTTGATCAAATTTCATGTCATCAGGTCTTCATTTCTAAACAGCAAGCCAGCGCTGACATCTCGCAGCTGTGGACTCTCCGCCGCCTGCGTGAGTGCGAGTGTGAGCATGCTCCGTTGTCACCTTCGACGGTCCAGTTGGCCACGCATATGGTATGGAACTTTATCTCTAAACTCATGAGTATTAACTTGATGTTTCCCAGTCAAGCATCAACGTCACCATGACGCCTACAGTCAAGACCGTCAGAGGCAGCATTGTGTTCAATACCGGTGATGCGTTCACTGCCGTGTTCAACATTGACGGAAAGCAATACATCTTTGTCACTACCATAGGAGATAGTGCCTACGGCCCACTCTTCTACTCTTTCACTATGGTCTCGTTGACTTATGAGCATATCGGTGACTTGACTGGTTACTACACATTTTCTGCGACTGTCGACAGCAACCTGAGCATTAGCGCAACTAGGGGCGGGCATGGATGGAAGATTCACGGGTCGCTTGCATCGGCTGTTGCTCCTGCCACTAATATGCAAAAAGTTCAAGGGACCTGGTTCAGTGCCTAAAGTTAGCTTCTCCTCTTGTTATTTCTCAGCGACCGTACTCATCTCCGACTTATAGAACGCTCCATTCACTTTGTCGTACTAACGACTGCTGATATTTTCCAAACCCTTTTGTTGCATAAAACCCGAAAAAACTATTTACCATGATTGTTGAACCGTTTCTATCCTTCGTTCTCATAAAATCTATGAAAAATTGTCACATTGTTATTGTAGTTGTGCTTTGAAATAACCACTCATGTGTTCGCCTTTTTCCATTCAAGTAGCTCCGCGAGCGTGAGATCACTACCAGAGACTGTATAACCAAATCTCTGTGCTGCTTTCTTCCTCTCATTGACATCGAAACTCGGCGATCTCTCCACGAAACTGCTGCTTAATACGTTCAGAGGCCGGGAAGGAAATATAACAGCTGTCTGCAGCAGGACATAGTAAGGTAGTGTAGGGATCTCTATCATCTGCAATTGATATCGAAATTTTTTACTTTTCCCAGAAGTCTTTCGAATAATTACGGCGAACTTTGATGGGCTACAAATATTCTATAGATGTGGTATAAGTCTTCAATCGTAGTTGCATGCTATAATTCTATACGGGCTTCCTATTCACCCTCTCGTTCAACTGCATCCAAGTCAGTCACAAAAAACCTTCATCAACCAGAGGCAAACATCTTGTTCGTACGAGCCACCCATTCCTGAGGGGTCTCTGCGAGCTGGACTCCTGACAAAATTTCTAGGAGTGATATCCTATACTCTCTATAGAAATCCATGAGATTTTCTATCTTCATTCCCTGCAGCTGCAACTTCTGTTTCATCATATCGAGCTGGTGCGAGGACGTCGAAGCTTGCAGCGCAACGGAGTGCAGCACTTCTGATTCCTGCTTAAGCTCGAGACAATGCCTTGATATATCATCTCAGAAATCAGCTTCAACTGTTGGGAAATGCACGAACATAATGACAGCCGCCGAGCAAAGTCGGATCACTTCAACATTCGAGAGAGCATCTGCTTCAAATAAGACACGCCGATCCTCCATATCCGAGGTGAAATTTACTAGTTTATGCGCAAATTTCTGAGGCAACCAATCAGAATTATCAATACATGGCATGAATGAGACATACTTCGATTTTTGCAGCCTTTTTATTGGCCTTCTTTCGGTTTTCATGCATAAAATGGACGCTGCTGAGATTTGTGACGAGGACAAGGACCTCTGCAGCAGTTGAATCCGCTCTCAAAATTAACTGGCCTACAATCCAGAGAAGCATGAGCTTAGCGAGTGGCTTGTTCCATATTATCTGGTTTTTGGCCACTTCAGATTTGAAAATTTGACACCGTAAGTATTTGAGATGACTCACAAAGGTGATTTGGTATACATAGTCCTTAGTCAACTTGTTTGAATACGAGGCCATCTCCGACGTGCTCTACGGAATGCAGATGGAAGTTAGAGCAGGGTTGTTGCAAATTTGAGAATGATGTATGCACGTGGTCGCGCTTTGCGGACGTTCCAGCGGATATCCTGGGCCGGTCTGCCTTACTGTTCAAGCCTGCAGTCCAGCAGGTCGACTGGTCTGGGTGTAACTCTCCATACAACGATAAGGGATCATTAAACACTCTATATTATGCACAACCCACGCGATGCATCCCTTTATAGTTCAACGGTTATTTCAATATTTCTTTTTCATCCAAATTCTCAAAATGAGGTTCATGGAACAGTCGCTACAGGAAAGTACATAAGGTATGGACAAAAAAGCTTGTTGTACATGAATTCTGTTTCATTGCGGATATTTCGAAAATGTTACATGCTTTTTATTATAAGCGCCATTCGCTGACGTTCTATCCGGGTACTCTAATTAATCTCTTCCACCATGCCCAACTTGAAAGAATCTTCTTCAGCAGGGCACACAGCAACTGGAGGAAAGTCTCCGTCGGTATCTGCCACCCAACGCTCAGCAGCTTCTAGTTGTCGCTCTGGTGCGTAGGATTGTAGCCTCGTCTTAAGCCTCGAATAGCTCCGTATGACACCCCGTATGCGTGCATCCAGCACTCTCAAGTCAGATGAGATCTGGGCGAGCTCATCCAAGGTAGCCGAGGCCTGCCGTGCCACAAAATACAGGGCATCTGCCTTTTGTGTCGTAACGGACAAACGCCTTGATGAATTAATCTAAGATGATCCACCAGTTACTGATAAGGAACGTACTATGTGATGACCGATGAGCAGAACTGGAGTGCCTCCGTGTCCTCCGTGTACACTGCAAAAGGGAAGCGTTGGTTGATCATGTATAAGTTGAGTCTGCGGGAAGTCGATCTAATTTCCTAAGACCAATGAGATTTATCATAGTTTAGAACGGATAAAACATACTTCGAGCTTTGCCTCCCTTGCGGTGTCCTCTTTCAACCATCGCGAGAAATGGTGGACAGCGTAGACAGCGATGATATAGGCAACAAGTCCAAAAGGGAGCCATTCAGAACTCAGAGACGCGTTGAATACAAGAAAAGTAAAAGTGGTGATAGGGTTTTTGTCTATAATCTGGTTTGCGATGGCATCAGAAAGTACAGACGACTGTCCAGAAATTCACAACTTATGAGGACGGCGGGGTACATGTATTTCTTGAACACCTTATTTACAATATTAGGCATTGCCAGGGTATCTCAGGAAATATAGCTTCGAAAAGAGCGTTCAAGGTCACTAGAAAAGGGCGGTCGAGGTTGGGGTGAGGAGTAACGAGACGTGAACTAGGGCCAAGGGGAAAACCCCCAGAGGGTCGGTCCCCGGTATAATACCTATTGCGGTCTTGAGGGGGGTTTTATACATGTATTATACACGGTATAATACCTGATCATGTGATGCATGAAATATTCGAATTTTGAAATTTTCTTCATCCTTTTTCGGGGATTTTTCAGGATATTCAAGTCATTTTGAGTCTTACCAAGCGTAAAATTAGTGCCAATTACCATGGAATTGGAGCTATTTGATTGCGTAGGCAGCTACAAGCTCTGAGAGCTGCCAATTTGATTGTTATATCAGGACTTAATGGCTTCACGTGATTGGGTATTATACATAACTAAACCCCCTCCGAGACCCCTTAGGTATAATACATGGTATAATACCTAGTATAATACTGTATAAAACCATTTTTGGTAAATAACCTAGGTTTTCCCCTCGGCCCTAACGCGAACCTCTGAATGACCGGTTTTCCATCACGTGAGATTGAGGGCAGGCTTTTTAACCGTGAGTGAAACAAGCTAAGAACGAATTCCGAATATCAATATCACTGCTGAGAGTGCTGATGCGTTTTTGATGGCCTAAAAATAGGTTTCGGTTTCGGTTTCAACTTTACTTTTTCTGTCGTTTTTAGCACTGTAAAGCGAAAAAGTATGTACCTCAATTCTATTGCTCCACAGGTGTGGAAGTTTTGCATAGCTTTTTGCTGACAGTCATTTCAGAATCGAAGAAGGCTTCGCCAGTGAAACAAACCCTTTTACATAAGGTTTCGTTTTACGAGCTAGAATGTACTGGTTTCTCCCGTGTTGATAGGTGATTGGCGCGAACCTCAACTCATCTTCAGGATCAGTTTCAACATTCTCTTTCTCGTATTTCCCCTCATCTGATCATTCCAAAAACATATGTCAATGTCCTCGAGCATAGTCTACTGGCTTGATTCCGCAGCGCCATCTTCAACTCCGTTCTCCAATCGCTAGAATCGTCGCAGGTCGCCCTGTTCATGAGTTTCAGACAGTGTTTGAGGCTGTAATGTTGTCAATGCGGGCTATTGGACGGTTAGCAGTCCGTCTCGACGGAATTGAGGTGGAATGCCTCACCAGCAGATTTCTTTTTCGACTGTTTTTCTTGGGCAAAAATGGATTTGCAGCGGTTGTCGATAACAACCTTGGAATTATTTCCTCGAAGTCGTCGAAATCATGGATCCGGCTTTAGTCGACTCAAAAATGTAGTTGGAGAATATAAAAAGACGTAGATGGAAGAGGTAGCTGACTCAAATGAGGCGCTACCCACGAGGTGGTCGCGTACGACCATCATGTATCAGGGGCTGCTAATAGTACATGACAAGGACCCACTTCAAGTTCCTTGACATCCCACTCCAACCTTCATTTCTCTTTTCGTTTCCATTCTATGTTTTCTTTCCTTTTTATACGCAAGGCATGGTCGCTTGAAGCCTCACCTTCCTTCCATCTTCACCTTCTGGTTCAATATGTTCACCCGCTTGACTCTTTTTGCGTCCTTCGCTGCTCTGTTAGCGCCCCAAGTTCTTGCTCATCCTGTGTTTTCACAAGTACGTTTTATTCCTCAATACCGTTATTCGTTTTGTTAATCCACTGTTTAGCGCGAGGTCATTGCACGCTCTCCGGCTCCTCTGGATCTCGTCAGTGCATACACTGCTGATGTGTCCAAGAGAGAAATCATATCCCCCGAGATCCCGGCCAGGAGCATCGATGGTATCATAACTCCATACAACAAACGACAAATCCCAGTGGAAGACCCAGTCAACAGTGCTGGAGGGTCCGACACCATCCCTTACCCTAGGCAGGACATCCCAGCGGAGGTGCCAGTCAGAGGTGCTGGGGGATCCGTCATTCCTTACCCCAAGCGAGATGTTCCTGTCGAAGGCCCCGTCGACAACCCTGATGGGACCACCATTCCCTACGACAAACGACAAATCCCAGAGGAGCAGCCAGTTAAAAGTCCTGGGGGGTCCGTCATTCCTTATCCTGGACCTAAGCGAGACGGAAAGATCGAGCTTTATTAAGTGGTACATCTCCCTCCCCATGGCTACCTCCGAATTCTGATAGTAAAATTAGTGGTGCATGTATAATTGTGTTACAAGTCAACGGAGGTGCACTGGCGGCACGAGATTTTCTTTTTTGTATATATATAAGAGCGCAAGTGATTCCTGAGCACATCACAGTGCTTACTTCCTCTGGCACCTACTCCTTCTTCCTCCTTCCAGGCCATCACTGTTCTGACACCGTCTTGTCGTCTGGGTCAGTGTTCAAGAGCGAATTGCGACGACGATAGGGGTCAAGTTTCTTGGATCAAGATGCAAGATTACTAAGCTATGACATTCATATTTCATCATATCATGTGAAGACCTTGGCTTTTAAGCGAAGATTTTAGACCTAGAGAGACCTTGACAAGCAAGGTAACAGTACTTGGTTGGTCTTGGTTGTTTCTCGTCAAAAGGCCGGGGTTACTACGGATACGGTAACCCGGACCTGACACGGGATTTCCGACAACTTGCTTAGGTCAGCTACCTGTCTTTCATTGAGTTCAACTTCTACTCTTATTGTTAAACGGTAACGTACCATCATAGACGCATTAAGAAATCGACTCCTTTCTACTCTCTTTTCGTTGTCATTTTACGCGTTCTCGACGCCCTCCGAGGTTCTACGGGGTTCCCATTTCAGTTTCCCACTGGGTCGAGGCACCGACTAAAAATTGGAAACAGTGTGAGCAACTCCAAGTTCTACGACCGGTTTACATATGGTGACGCCGCTTATTACAGTGAATTTATGGTCTCTAGCCTCGTCTTAACTATTTTACGGCAAGTTTCCTGATATCAAGTCGGACTTGGGGCTTTGAAGTCGACATGGTGGTAAAGCAAGAAGTTGTCGATGACATTTCCATCCACATGGAATCCAATGAACGTGTACCTTCCGGGTTCTCCAGTCTAACTCCAGACTGTCCGGCGGAATCTCACATCGCACCAAAGACTGAAGATATAATCTCTCGGTTATCTACGCCTCTAACTCCTAGCTTATCCAGTATCAAGTCAAGGTCGAACTCTGAGACCCCCCCTCGCAGGAAGCGTCGGGTAATGATAGTTGAAGTTGTCGTACCCACGTTATGTGCCGTACTTGACAAGCTTCCTGCTGAAATTGAGAAAATCAAGGGGGATGACAAGGAGATAATGCAAAAGCTAGTTAATGTAAGTCGGTCAATTCGAGTTGTTGACTTATCCTTATATGGCTTCCCCAGCCCAAAGTAAAGAAAGCCCGAAATTTAGAATTTTCCTTGGATACTGTCCGGAGTCGTCTGAAGGGGATCGAGTTCTATGAAGTCCCTTTAGATAGGGACGTTCGGGACGTAGTCGTCACTCGACTCTTCATGTCAAAAGTCTACGGCGGCAGCCCTCAGGAGACATTCCCCCGAGTGGCCCAAAATTTTCTGCGCGTGCACCATATGGATGATTTTATGTATTTGAATCTTGACATGAACCCTCACGCTCCCCAAGTGCCCGGAGCACCAGGGCTGTTTTTTGATGCAGACGAATCCATCGACCAATTTTCCAAAATTAGACGAGTCTTTTCTCGAATTGGCAGCTCGCAGTGGGAATACATGGGGCAGTACGAGATCAAGCCCGTTGCCTCGCTGACGATGGAAGAATGGAATGAACAACGCAGTACCGTAAGTAACGCCACGTAATTGCACGATATCATGTTAACTCGGGGATTAGGTTCGTTTAGTTTGGGCATCTAAGCTCTCGACCACAGGATGGGGTGTTCCCTGCAGGGGTGTTATGCATCTATATGAACAACTCGGTCGGAAGCCGACCAAGAGAGAAGTCAAAGAGGCCCTCCAAAGTGGAAATCAATTCAAGAATGTTAGCAGGGAGCAGATAGCCGAAGGGTTTCTTAAAGGCTGGGTGGTAAGGCGATGGCTTTCCGGTTTCCAAAATTAACAACGCGTTCATTTAGACTATGGCCGTATGGACAATGAAGTGCGTTGGTTATGATGTCGATTTTCAACGTGAGCTTGTCACCGAATATGTGAATTGGACTCCTCCCGACGAGCCCAAGCGCCTGGCAACGCCGCAAAGGGGGAGAAAGCGGAAGCGCGAGGAGCATCGGGCTCTTGATGAGGATGATCTTATTTATCATCCTAGAGGGACAAAGACACGTCCTATCTAGTATAATCATACATGCTTCTGTCTGGAGTTCCATTTACCTCCCCCAAAAAATTCAATCCCCTTTTATAATATCATCTCCTGCTATGCTCACTTGTTGGAGCATTTTCTCCGCGTTCAGGTAAAAAAGCAAGTCATCCGCGTTCAAGCAGTCAAATTTTGCGGGTACACAGTCCTCAGGGAAGAACCGCTTCATCATTGACACGATGACCCAGAATGCACCGCTTGCATGTAAGATCTTGGAGAGGGAGTAGTGAAACTGTATGAGCTTGCGGCTTGGTCGGAGTTCTGCTGGATATTCCTCGAAGTTGACGGCTTTGATGTTGCGCTTGTACACTGAAGTTGGAATGCCTACCAGAGGTTCAGAATGGTACTGGTCGAGATGGACAGGCTAACTTCCGATGAGCATTAGAACATAGGTAGGAACGAAATACTTGCATCGGGGCGTAAGGTCCAGCAAAAGTTGTCGAAAAATGTATGAAGACATAGATCGAGTGTTATTCCATTGCGAACGCAATTAATATTAGCGTCGAGTTCATTAACCTCGTCCTCCGATAAAGCAGCAAAGTGGCGTAGGATATCCCAGGTAGCGTACTCTGCCGAAGATGTCTGCGTTCAACTTTGTTAGACCACATTAAATTTGACTGAAACGGGTTTACTTCGCTACGCTTTCCAGCTCCTGCCACTCTCTTCAATATATGGGTCGGTTCGGTAATTGTCATAACATCAGGATTTACCGACATATCCTGCACACGCGTAACGACACAGCGATTATCATCGCGCTGCTTCACCTGGGAGCATGCCTACTTAACGATTCCACGATTGCAGATGAAGTAAACTGACAGCATCTTCAAAGTGTGAACGAGAGGCGGCTGAGGTTCGGGTCTCTTTGATAGAGGGCTCTCGACATCGACATTCATCAGCTTTGACTGAGCAAACCAGAGTTAATGGTTGTTAGGATTGCATCAATGAAAGTTGCTCCTCACAAGGCCAGAAGAGGTACCGAACCCAGATATTGGCCAGTTCAATTAACTGTTCATCTTGAGTGGCGGCAGTAACAATCGCACAGGCGACGTAGCGACGTGGAGCGGTACAAGTATCATCATCAGTGGCATGTATGAGCATCGCGCTCAGTACGGCTTCTGGATCAATGTCTTCATGCACCGTAGACGGTCTGTAAATATCGAGCGAGATATCTCCTGAAACAAATCCCCTTTCAAGGCATGAGACTTTCGTCTCTGCCAGAGCAACGAGAGAGAAGGTGGGCGTGCTGCTTTCGATTTTTTCGGTGACAGATTGGCGGAAAGAGTCGGTAAGAGTTGTCCATAGCTCCGTTGCAAATTCAGTACATGTACCCTCGTTACTCATGTCAGAGGTAAGATAGGCAACGCTCAGATCGGCGCAATGCGCATATAATAGTCGTTTCTTTGGCGAAAAGGCGAATTCACAGGCGACAGTGATTAAGACCAGGTAAGACACCCGGGTCTCGGGCCAGCGGTTAGCGCTTCAGCCGAGGCTCGAAGCAGGCCGACGTAATTTTTTTCAACGTGATAAGAGTAATCAGATTTCCTGTAGTTGTGCAGTTGTATAAATATTCGCATCTACAAAAAGTAGAACCAATGATAATGTACAGCTTCAAAAAATGTCGGCACGAGAGACTTCAACATAGAAAGTAATCAAGAATTCCCGGTATGATCAAGCGAAGTATTTACCGGTGAATATTTGTAGACCAGCAAACTAATCGCAGAACATATACAGAGGGCAAGCACTTAGTCCGCTTCTTCAGGATATAACTCGTGCGCAATTTTGTCAGCCTCGGCGTCAGCTTCACCTAATGGCCCAGCTGGTTTTTCCGCAACCGGGACCGGTTCAGGTTCAGGTTCAGCAGCTGGTGGGGCCGGGTCCTCATCCTTCACCACCGGCTTCTCCTCAGCCTTTTCCACCGTGACCTTTTCCTCCGTCTGAATCTGCGTCTTCGCCTCCTCCTTGGTAGGTTGTCCCACTGAGCTGATCTCCTTCTCCTCAGAGATCTCCATCTCCTGCTGCACATGTTTAGCAGGCTGACTAGGCACGTCCTTCACCGGTGCCCCAGCAAAGATGTCTCGTCCTGGCTCAGGCTTGCCTACGCCGATAGTCGTCGTATGCTCCTCAGGATTGATAACCTCCGGCTCCTGTGCGTTGTCTTCGACAATGATAGCTGCCCTGCCGCCTGGCTCACCACCGATGGTCGCCACCGGGATGTTCGATTTCTGTGGTGTTGGTGCTGCGGCCGTACCGTATTGAGAATACTGCGCGAGTTTTACCATTAGTTATGCAAATGAAGAGTATAAAGAAGGCCTTACGTCGTTCAGGAAGTCATTGCACGAAAAGTCCCATGTTTTTAGCCACTTGGAGCTCTTGCATTCGTCCTTTGTCCATGTGCTTCCGTACGCCAACGGGCTGAAGTGCACAAAGGCCCAGATGGAAATGATGATGAGGACCGCAGCAATTTGCAGCCGCACCCTTGGGCGCAACGTCGACGTGATGAGATCAAACACTCCGCATAATAGTAGGATGGCGAAATATAGTGCGGGGAAGTAATGATGCAGGAAGAGCTGTCGCCCCATTAGGAAGAAGGGGAAGTAGTGGAGAGACCAGCCTAAAAACAGGAAGCCACAAAGCGAGTCGTACTTGACGACCTTAGCTGGAACAAAGTATCAGCACGCTGAGAATCAGATATGGGACAGTGAATACTTACTGCTGGCGAAATCCTGATATCCTCGCTTTGCCCGGAGAATGAGGAATCCCCGAACAAGAATATACGAGGCGACGGAAAGTGTACTCAGCCACCATATAATGGGATTACCAATCAGGTATATCTGACGATGATCTTTGACCCAAAAGTTCTAGTATTCAACAATGTTAGCCATATGAGTCGTGGTATCACACGTTGTACTCACGATACCACGTCGTAGACGAGGCCAAGAGCCCGGGCGAGAATCAAATGTGTGTCTATCTGTTAGTCCAGCATTTGTCGTCCACATCACTTGCTGCAGTTCCATGAACTTGGCAAAGAATCCAGGCAATCTATAATTGACCTTCGGTGCGTCCTCAGGCACTGGCAAGTTCGTCAGCGGCACATCATAGAATTCCGGAAACTGCGCTTACGTGCAGGATGCATCGCGGTCTCGATAAACCACAAGGAATTAGCCCTCACAGCATTTTTGTTGCATGTAACTTCCTGTTGTTCGTATCCCCATTCCGGAAGCTTGACCTTGTGCGAGAACAGGTAACATCCCTGCAGAGCATGTCGCAGTCTGAATGTCGTCCTGAGAGTTCGCAGTCTTTTACTGGAGTCTCTATCGCGGCGGTCGCCATGCTCGATCTCCACGATCCAATCATCGTTGCCGTCACCTTCAAACCCGGGCATCCCGTAGGCCGAAACCTCATTCTGGAAATCGACGTCTGAGACGGGAGGACGGACGTCGTGGGAATGGAGAGCTTTCTCCGTGGAGACGTGGCGTAGTCGGATTCGGGCACCAGGATAGATATAGTTGAGAGGCTCCATGGACCAGTCTGCTGGTTCGTGGTTAGCGAAGCTTGCATTAATTATCTTCCAATCGTTGTTGGAATCTCGGTGGGGATACAAGGTAATCTGTTGCTCTACCATACACCGTTAGTCTTGGACATATATCAATGGGGCACATCGTACGTTTGGAGCCACCAGGATAATTGTGCGGATGCGAGTGTAGATAACCACCCTGTGTATTGACATGTCGGATGCTCACGGTAGAGCCAATGGCAATGTCGGCATAAGTGTCTGCCATACCACGACCTCCAAGCGTGTGCTGAAATTCAGAACTCATAAAACCATCTCCCTCGCCAGAGCTTCCAAGAAGCATGAAGTGAATCTGGAACATGGTCATGTAGAACAAGACCGGGAGGACGATGAGACAGAGAGCGCGAGCAATGAAATGCTTCATGAACAAGCGCGGTGATACTTTCAGATCCCCAAGGAGGTACCAGAGCTGTTGCACGGTGCTCAGCCCGACAGTGGCAATGGTGAAGAGTCCAACCCATTTACAGCTGACGACAGCACCAAGGGATAGGCCGGACAAGATAAGCCATGACCACCACGTGTCAGTAAATGGTTTATGCCTATCCTCATTGCAAAAGCCAACCCAAAAGAAGATGGTAAGTGCAGTGAAGAAAATGAGGGGAGAATCGAGGAGAATATGCCTAGATTGGGTGATCATGCCGTTTTCGAATGTTATGAAGAAAGAAGCCAGCAGTGCCGTTGTCGCACGACAGTCCAGAGCGCGTAGGGTAAGATAGGAGAGGGGAACTGTCGCGACACCAAGTACTGCAGGAACGAGACGCATTGCGACATAGGGTACACCATCATATACTCTGCTCAGCCATAAGTCGACAGCTCAGTGATAAAGTAAAAAAGCACACACTTTCCGATATCCTTGAAATCAAAATGCCCGTCGTATCCGAAAACAAATGCAGCCAATGTAATTAACAATTTCGCCAACGGTGGATGCACATCCACAAAATACTGCGTCTTGATGTATCTGCTGGCAAATTTGCCAAAGTGTACCTCATCAAAACTACGTTATGTCAGCACAGCACTTAAAAACTAGAGAAGGCGCGCACACTACGCTGTTGGGACTTGATAGGCGGAATAACCGTACAGCAGCGGCGACGATGATGATTACGAGCAGCAGCTTCCATTCTCCAGATGTCAAGGCAAGTCCCCCTGGTGAATGGCTCTTGCCTCTGCTGGGAATGAATCCTTTCGACGCGGCCTCCCTTCGTGCATCCGCATCCAAGTGGTCCTGCCGAGAGTGAGGAAATCGCTGGGTTGCCGCATGAGGTATTCCTGGCGGAGGAGACGCTGGCCGCCGCGCTCGAAACGACATCAGTGCTGTGGGTGTCGACCAGCAAAAGTCGAAGAGAAGGAGAGAAAATTTGGTATTAGATGGAAGTAAGTGGTAAAGTGACGTTTGGCCGAATTTGGTACACGTGTGGCTGCGCCTGCGGAAACAAGTTTTTGTCTAAAAATACATAAAAATTCAAGAAAATACTCATAAAACCAGAACTAAAAACTCCACTTTTTATTTGTGTATACGCATTAATATTATGACTCTTGCCATATTTCACGCTTTCGTTTGGCGCATATTGAAGCATTACACGATCAAAATAAACACGTTACAGTTCCTGGTGGCAGTGCAAGAGAGGGCGTGGGAGGTCATTTCCTGATTGAGCTCTCCCCTACGCGACGTCTTTCTTCCTACTCTCACTTTCTGCTCGTTCTCTTGAACCCTTCGAGTTACGAACCAGCAATGTCGATGCAAATATTTGGAGGACAGGTGCGTAGTATATCTTCAAGTATTCAAGGCTGCAGTATGAAGTAAGGATTTTCCAGGCGACAGAAGAAAAGGCCGAAAATGCGCGTCTCTCTTCGTTTGTCGGTGCTCTCGCTCTTGGGGACCTCGTAAAATCCACACTCGGCCCTAAAGGGATGAACAAAATCCTTCAGTCAGCGTCGACTGGGGAAATCAACGTAACGAATGATGGTGCGACGATTCTGAAAGCCATTCAGCTGGATAACGCTGCTGCGAAGATTCTGGTGAACATCTCCAAGGTTCAGGACGACGAAATTGGCGATGGTACGACGAGCGTATGCGTGCTGGCTGCAGAGCTACTGAGAGAGGCCGAAAAGTTAATCGCACAGAAGATACATCCTCAGACTATCGTTGAAGGGTATCGGATTGCGAGTCTAGCAGCATTGAAGGCATTGGAGGGCTCTGCTGTGGATAATTTGTGAGTCATACGTTATTGATGAGGCGAGCCTGTTGCTGAAAGGCATGTCCTGTTCAGTTCGGACCCTACAGTGTTTCGCCGAGATCTTTTCAACATTGCGCGTACAACTCTATCGTCAAAAGTCTTGTCGCAGGATAAAGATTACTTTGCCAACCTTGCCGTTGATGCCGTTCTGCGGTTAAAGGGATCCACAGATCTTGAACACATTCAAATAATCAAAAAAGTCGGCGGCAAGCTCACGGACTCGTACTTGGATGAAGGTACGACGCCTTCGTTCTCCGTGGGAAAGGGCTGACCGTCCTTTATTTCTAGGTTTCATTCTCGACAAAAGTATTGCCGTCAACTCCCCAAAGCGACTGGAGAATGCCAAAATCCTCATCGCCAATACCTCCATGGATACTGACAAAATCAAAATCTTCGGTGCACGAGTGAAGGTGGATGGTACAGGAAAACTTGCCGAACTAGAACGAGCTGAGAAGGTGAGCGCATCTCGGCCCTTATGGAATGACCGTTGACTAACGGAACAATATAGGAGAAAATGAAAGCCAAGGTCGAAGCTATTGCTGCCCATGGCATCAACTGCTTTGTCAACAGGCAGCTGATTTACAACTATCCGGAGTCTCTTCTCGCAGAAAAGGGTATCATGGTGATAGAGCACGCTGACTTTGAGGGCGTCGAACGACTCTCACTTGTCACCGGTGGAGAGATCACGAGTACGTTTGAACGACCAGAGTTGGTCAGTCTTGGACAATGTGATCTCATCGAAGAGATTATGATTGGTGAAGACAAGGTAAGTAACTGAATCTCGTCTTCGTGCAGATCGGCATCCTGATTTCGTTTATCCGTAGCTCATCAAGTTCTCAGGCGTTGCTGCTGGTGAAGCCTGCACAGTCGTCCTCCGGGGATCTACGAATCAGATGGTCGACGAGGCAGAACGGTCACTACACGACGCCCTCTCGGTGCTCTCGCAGACAGTGAAAGAAACGCGGACTGTGTTAGGCGGTGGTTGCTCAGAGATGCTGATGAGCTGCGCTGTCGATGAGGATGCTCGGAAGGTGAAAGGAAAGAAGGCTATTGCTGTCGAAGCCTTCAGCAGGGCTCTGAGACAAATCCCGATAATCCTAGCTGATAATGCAGGATATGACTCTTCAGACTTGGTTTCGCGGCTTCGGGCAGCGCATTATGAAGGCCAGACAGATGCTGGGCTGGGTACGTGTTTCATTGAACATCTTATTTGTTCGTTCATTTATCTCGCGTCACTGTAGATATGAACGAGGCAACGATTGCCTCGATGCGCAAGCTAGGTATCACGGAGAGCTACAAGTTGAAGCGTCAGGTGGTTCTCAGTGCCAGTGAAGCTGCAGAGATGATAATACGTGTGGATGATATCCTGCGCGCTTCGCCCCGACAACGCGAGGCTGTATAGTGTGTTTGTTTAGAGTAATTTGATAGCATTGCTGAATTCTACTTTGTAATATTTGATCGAATGTTCCTTTTCACGACTGGGTTCCTTTCTAGCAGTTGTAGACCGTCTGCGTCATGGCGTCTATCGCTACTAGATTCGACACGGTGTAAGTGGTGAGGATACTTAGTCACTTCCAGCTAGTTTTTCACGAAGTTCTCCTTTGAAAAGTTCAAAAGAAATGATAACAAGAGGCATTCAATTCCAAACAAAGAGTAGAGGACAACCCCATAAGTGTTGTAAATGCTGCAACGTTTTCAGTGCACGTGGTCGTGACACCTCGGGCTGAACAGGCCAAAAATATAAAATGATTTTGTATCCGTACCACCATGGCACCTCCAGCAGAGATCGTCTCACTGATTCTTGAAGAACTCTGGGCCCATCCCATTGTGCACTGATGTGCGGATCGACGTTTTCACAGCTTGCAATCTCGTTTCCAAGCAGTGGTCGGCGATGCTGTCAAGGAACTGGACAAGGATATTCGCAGATCTCTTCGGGCGACACTCCGTGCCAAGTCGAGCCCGCCCCCTGATGAGTTTTTGAAGAGTTCTGAAACGTTCCTAGGGGCGTGGAGCGATTATGAGGAGGCGAGACGTACCATGCTTCTGAAGCCGGACTTAAATTTACAATACAATAGATCCCGCCTATTCCGTTTCTATCGCCTGAGGAGGAGGATTATCTCGTTGAGGAATTTAGCCACCAGGGCTTCAAAAACAGTAAGAATTTCGTCCAAGTTGATCGTCATCAAATAAATGTTCTACAGCTCTCCAGTTCTACACCACGGGAGTAAGTGATATATCCGCCATCTTCAATACCTTTCTTCAATGATTAACGTTTCGCAGAACCGACATGGAACGTGGAAGTTTGCCAACGAGCAGGGCAATCACACGCTGCCGCAGCCTGTCTTGGCCATTTACCCCACACATGTATGCCACCTGTTTAGAAGCTGTTTGGCCCACTGTCTGATCGCCTGCCTCCCCAGGATCCTGTAGCCGACTGGGTCAAAGCCGCGGAACTGCTCCAATCCGAAAGCTTCTTACCACGTCTAACGACCGCAGTGAGTGATGTCATGATTTGCGGTTGATTGCGACTAAACTAACGGATTTCTATATAGACGGTGGAAGGTTCGCACTGGATACAAATGGAAAATCCGGGACCATTTAATGCTGCCTTGAAGAACTGGCTGGAAGCTAACTTTGGCCGCTCGAGCCGTGCTGAGGATGAGCTGTAATTGTTCTGTGTATTATGGATGGATGAAAAGGAAGGAACCGACCTCGACATGTACCACACTACTATACCTCTGTCATTCTGTGTACATATTCTCTATCTGCTATTTTATATATGCATTCGAAACGGATGGAACGCAATTGGAATTCAAATGATCTAATGTCCTGATAGTAAAGAGTGTCCAGTCACTTCAACAGACTGCAAAAATATTTGTTGGGGTAACAAAATGTCTGTGGATGTCCATTTAGTGTCCCGCGGAAGCGCAACCAGAATTTGGGACGAGAGACAAAGGTGTCGTTGGTATCTTGGCCGAATAGCTTATTCGTCTGACCGCCTCCAAAAATTGCTCTTCCGAATCCAACCCGGAAAGGTCTCGTTTCAACCAACCAGAGGTAGTTGTGTTGTCAAACAAGGTACCGACGATGGGGCATACGGTGTCTAATTCCGGGAGCGTCCCGTTGATGAAGTAGTCTCTGATGTAGCCCTGTGTGCAGGGCGAGTTGGCAGAGATCGAGCAGTGCTACGTTACTGAGGCATTAGGAGTAGGACACCGATGAATATATTATACCACGCACCCCTGGTGAATCCTGGGTTAGGACGACAGAGCCGTCGAAACCGGAAGCCACCTTTTTGGCACTAGGAATGGATAGGTGAGTTGGATAGATTATCTGGGATATTTATTGCTTACGCAGCGAGAGGCGCGACGGGATCTGTTATTACTATTGGTAAGGTATCCCGATGGGACGTTTGCTATGACACTCACCCGCTGTGTTACCGACGAATAAGATGGGATAGCTTGTATTACCCGTGAATGGACCTGCCAGTTGAAGAATGTAAGCGTCTGTTTTGCGAATGCGCCGGTAAGTCATCACCTCGGAAATTGGTTTTCGGATAATCTGGCCATCCTCTGGTGGAATAGTGCGGTCAGCGAAAAGAAGGCAGTAGATATACGGGAACGTACGCGCATCCGATTCTAACACCAGTCCAGATACTCGCCCATTCAAACTGAGCAGAAAGATTTGCATAATACGCTTCTGCGGATTCCACGTCCCTAGGCACGGGTAAGCCGTCGTTGCATATAACGGCGATCATGGAGTCTTGTACAGAGCTTGTGAGCAATGCGGAAGGATCGTCACAGGAGCATTCGAATGGGGTATGGGCGGTCAAGTTGAGGATGCCCTCTCCATTTCCTTGGGCCAACTCTGACAGTCCTTTTGCCAGAGTCCAGTATATACTCTGTGGTATGTATAGAGAGGAGAAGACCGCGTAACGCAGCCGTGCGTAGTCGACTACGCCATAGGCTGTAGGCAAACGAACCGGAAGCGGTCTAGCACGAATGGTATCATAGAGATTGTCGAGGTTCTGCTTTATTGCATCAGGACTCGAATCGTAGAAAGGACACCCGTCGGGACCAGCTTGATAGCATCCGTCGAAGAACGCCTGCAAAGTCTTGTTAGAATCCGTCAAGTTGTCAGACCATAACGCTAAACATAGTCAGTTGACGAGTTACTTCTTTCTATTCAAATGACTGACTGGCATAATAGTTTTCTGTGTCAACGACGCCATCCAGAACCATTCGTTCAATCTTGTCCTATTGAATATTTTTCTCCGAGTCAGACCAGACATCAGATGTAGAATCTTCCACTTACAGGAAACATAGCAGCGAAGGTCGCACCCAATATAGTGCCGTAACTGCGCAGTTCAAAGGGATTAATCATTGTGATTATTCAGAGAACCTGATGAAACGTACGAGAAACCCCAATATTGCAGCTTTTCTTGTCCGTATGCTTCAGTGATTTTTAGCATATCACGGGCAGTCTGATCGGTATTGATATGTGCCAATAACCCGTTATTATCTCGTTCACCAGCCAACTGGCCAGTAATGATAGCCTGCGCCCAAGCGTTTTCAATACCATCCGGGCGACCCAGAAGCTCAACCAAGATGTTATAATCCCACAAAGCGCGCTCGGCACCCGTTTCGTAGAAAGATACACGTGTAGACCGCGCGACACCTGGAGTTCCAATTCAATTATTAATTCGCGGAGAAATTGGTGGGAAAATGACGCGTACCACGGGGATCAAAGCCGACAATGTCATACTGATCCTGAAACATCTGCGAATATTGGGCACCTGCCTCTAGCACGTAATCAACGCCACTTCCACCAGGTCCGCCGGGGTTGAATAAGAGTGGACCTTTGTAGTCGGTAGAGTTCACGGGAAGGGGCGAAGGGTATTGAATGATAGCGAGAACAATCGTCTCATTATCCGGACTGGAGTAATTGAGAGGAACCTGCGTGTCATTTGACATGAAGTGAGAAGCAATGGATATGACGATCCAAGATGTGCTTCACCTTTAGATTTGTGCACTGAAAACCAGTGTAACAATCCACCCATTCCAAACTGTC
The DNA here is from genome assembly GCF_030435595.1 of Desarmillaria tabescens. NCBI lineage: Eukaryota > Fungi > Basidiomycota > Agaricomycetes > Agaricales > Physalacriaceae > Desarmillaria > Desarmillaria tabescens. The sequence continues at coordinate 461,355 of NW_026848323.1, forward strand.
GCTCGCTGGAAGCTGGGGAAAGCGCTCATGTAAACTGTCTGAAGAAAAGAAATAGGTATTTACATACATCCAACCACGCAAACGTTTGGGAGTCTTGAGCTAGAGTTGAGGCGAATGTACAAATCGAAAAAATGCACAAAAGAAGGCCACGACTGGAGATTTTCATCATTGTGGCAGTCGCAGTCCTCTTGAAAGGAATGTATGCCCGGGAGATTCGATGTCAGTCGCGGTTGGTATTGAGTGAAGAGAACTGTGGTGTATTCTTAGCTTTTCTCTTTTAAATATAGGGCGTGTGGAGTAACACCATGTGGCATGAAGGTAACGACAACGTATTTGCCGACGTCGTGCTGTCCCTGAACTTGTACCAATATTCTATGCATATGTATCAGCTCGGTGAAGAGCTTCAAGCACTAGAATAATTAAAAGTGAGCTCTATTTCAGACTTCTCACTAGGAAAATCATTACACTTGCTACGACCAGGGCCTTGGACTCCGCGAAAACTTGGTGAATGATGTGAGGCAAAGAAATTGGCCGTCGGTTGGTCGGTTGGTCGGTCGGTCGGTCCGGTTAACTTTTGTCGTGCATGATTACGTGGTCCGATTTCTCTCTTTTTCTTCTTCGCCGCGGAGCAAGAACCTAGGCCTCAGACCTGAGCGCTTCGCGCTTGAGCCCCAAGGGGAAGGCTAAAATCCGGCAAAGGGGGTAAGGGTATCGCACTCCTGGCAGGTGACAGCAATGCCGGTCAAAATGCAAGGGCCGGGAAACAATTGGAACACAGATAATATTTCGACCCAGGCTTTTGACCACAGCAAAATGTGTCGGTTTTACTATCAAAGGGAATCTCGACTCATTTTGCTATGACCGAAAGCCTTAATCAGAATTTGGTCTGTTGTCCACCCATTTTCCCAGGATTTCGTCCGGTTTGAAACAGTCGCTTACCATTCGGTAAAGAAATCACTGAGCATCTTAGCTTAACTGATTCCACTATGTCGAGCGTTTGCTGGAGGAGACGCTATACAGAAGAACTACAGACAGCGTTTGAAGAGAACAGAAATGACAGACGAAAATCGTTAACACGCCATCATGCTTAATACCGACTTCCTAGTCATTCATAAAGATATACCGGTTCTTTCGGCTAACGCTTACTACAGTGAGTCATTATTCAGCATATTCCGACAGTCTTCTAATCCTCAGTACCAAGCATTGTTAGTAATCACACTCGCAGTGAGATCACTTTCACAAACTTTTAGAAATCTCGTACTTGATACGTGAGGTCTATCGAGCTTCGACTTATCAATGCATTGAGTTGCCTCGGATCATGTTCAGCACGCAACTCTTTGATGCCATTGCGTACTCGTACCTCGTCAACCTGTGTGATGATTGATACATACGCAAAAGCATACATAAACCCTGCTCTTTCATGCCAGAACACTAGTTCAACATGTCTTCTGGTGTCGTTGCCGACCTCTTCTTCATGCAATCACCCGCTAATGGCGAACGGGCATATATCAAAAACAATGCTGGCCCTGACGCGAGAAACAATCGAAACTACATCCTGGAGCCAAAAACCGTGACCGTCGAAAATTATCGGACAAAGCTGAACTCAGAATCCATTACTCTCGATACTGCTGGATTCCAACTCTTCTCCAATCGTCCCACGCAATTTATCAAAGACGGGGAGGTGCAGGTTGAAGGATACTATGATGAGAGCATCGCGCTTTTGAAGGAGCTCACCGGAGCTAGTAAAGTAGTTATATTTGACCATAGTAAGCTTTCCGCCTTGGTCCAAGTTCGAAATTGTACTTAGATTATAAATCCACAGCTATACGCCGTCGCCGCCCAGGTGAATCTGGGGATAATCCAGATAAACGTCAGCCGGCGGCTATCGCCCATGTCGACCAAACATTCAAGGCGACCATTGCTCGTGTCCATCGTCACCTTCCCCCGGAAGACGCTCCTGGGCTGTTGGCCAAGCGTTTCCAGATCATCAATCTCTGGAGACCGATTGAGAACCCAGCGACCGACTGGCCTCTGGCGCTATGCCATTTCTCTAGCGTCGACCCAGAGAAGGACGTCGAGCCTATCGATTTGATTTACCCTGACAGAAAGGGAGAGACATACGGTGTTAAATACAACGAACATCAGAGGTGGGGTTACTTTAAGGATATGCGCGACCCGATGAGTTTGTTCTCATTAAATGGTTTGTGCTTTACTTTTCCCATTCTTTCCGAGCTCTTATTGATATATTCGGTTCCTAGTAATGAGTCTGTTCAAGACGGAAGCGTAGCTCTATACACGCCCCATACAGCCTTTGCTGATCCTACCACCCCGGAAGGAACACCGTTCAGACAATCCATTGAGATCAGAGCATTGGTATTCTATGATTAAGCATCGTCATGTCGGAATATGTCTTTTCTTTAATCTCATAGGGCGGGTATTAGTACGCAATAGTATATCTCATGTCACTTATCAGAGTACTTCCTTCAGCTCATACCGAATTTATGGGGTTTATATCCTGCACGGCTTAGGAGCAAAAATGTAGGCATGTCGTAGGTAAATGTTTGTGAGAAAGAATAGGTGCTACACGGCATAAAAATGAGAAATGAGGGAGATATAGCGACGCAACGCCACACGAGGAAGAGTTGCGTGCTGAACATGATCCGAGGCAACTCAATGCATTGATAAGTCGAAGCTCGATAGACCTCACGTATCAAGTACGAGATTTCTAAAAGTTTGTGAAAGTGATCTCACTGCGAGTGTGATTACTAACAATGCTTGGTACTGAGGATTAGAAGACTGTCGGAATATGCTGAATAATGACTCACTGTAGTAAGCGTTAGCCGAAAGAACCGGTATATCTTTATGAATGACTAGGAAGTCGGTATTAAGCATGATGGCGTGTTAACGATTTTCGTCTGTCATTTCTGTTCTCTTCAAACGCTGTCTGTAGTTCTTCTGTATAGCGTCTCCTCCAGCAAACGCTCGACATAGTGGAATCAGTTAAGCTAAGATGCTCAGTGATTTCTTTACCGAATGGTAAGCGACTGTTTCAAACCGGACGAAATCCTGGGAAAATGGGTGGACAACAGACCAAATTCTGATCAAGGCTTTCGGTCATAGCAAAATGAGTCGAGATTCCCTTTGATAGTAAAACCGACACATTTTGCTGTGGTCAAAAGCCTGGGTCGAAATATTATCTGTGTTCCAATTGTTTCCCGGCCCTTGCATTTTGACCGGCATTGCTGTCACCTGCCAGGAGTGCGATACCCTTACCCCCTTTGCCGGATTTTAGCCTTCCCCTTGGGGCTCAAGCGCGAAGCGCTCAGGTCTGAGGCCTAGGTTCTTGCTCCGCGGCGAAGAAGAAAAAGAGAGAAATCGGACCACGTAATCATGCACGACAAAAGTTAACCGGACCGACCGACCGACCAACCGACCAACCGACGGCCAATTTCTTTGCCTCACATCATTCACCAAGTTTTCGCGGAGTCCAAGGCCCTGGTCGTAGCAAGTGTAATGATTTTCCTAGTGAGAAGTCTGAAATAGAGCTCACTTTTAATTATTCTAGTGCTTGAAGCTCTTCACCGAGCTGATACATATGCATAGAATATTGGTACAAGTTCAGGGACAGCACGACGTCGGCAAATACGTTGTCGTTACCTTCATGCCACATGGTGTTACTCCACACGCCCTATATTTAAAAGAGAAAAGCTAAGAATACACCACAGTTCTCTTCACTCAATACCAACCGCGACTGACATCGAATCTCCCGGGCATACATTCCTTTCAAGAGGACTGCGACTGCCACAATGATGAAAATCTCCAGTCGTGGCCTTCTTTTGTGCATTTTTTCGATTTGTACATTCGCCTCAACTCTAGCTCAAGACTCCCAAACGTTTGCGTGGTTGGATGTATGTAAATACCTATTTCTTTTCTTCAGACAGTTTACATGAGCGCTTTCCCCAGCTTCCAGCGAGCGACAGTTTGGAATGGGTGGATTGTTACACTGGTTTTCAGTGCACAAATCTAAAGGTGAAGCACATCTTGGATCGTCATATCCATTGCTTCTCACTTCATGTCAAATGACACGCAGGTTCCTCTCAATTACTCCAGTCCGGATAATGAGACGATTGTTCTCGCTATCATTCAATACCCTTCGCCCCTTCCCGTGAACTCTACCGACTACAAAGGTCCACTCTTATTCAACCCCGGCGGACCTGGTGGAAGTGGCGTTGATTACGTGCTAGAGGCAGGTGCCCAATATTCGCAGATGTTTCAGGATCAGTATGACATTGTCGGCTTTGATCCCCGTGGTACGCGTCATTTTCCCACCAATTTCTCCGCCAATTGAATAATTGAATTGGAACTCCAGGTGTCGCGCGGTCTACACGTGTATCTTTCTACGAAACGGGTGCCGAGCGCGCTTTGTGGGATTATAACATCTTGGTTGAGCTTCTGGGTCGCCCGGATGGTATTGAAAACGCTTGGGCGCAGGCTATCATTACTGGCCAGTTGGCTGGTGAACGAGATAATAACGGGTTATTGGCACATATCAATACCGATCAGACTGCCCGTGATATGCTAAAAATCACTGAAGCATACGGACAAGAAAAGCTGCAATATTGGGGTTTCTCGTACGTTTCATCAGGTTCTCTGAATAATCACAATGATTAATCCCTTTGAACTGCGCAGTTACGGCACTATATTGGGTGCGACCTTCGCTGCTATGTTTCCTGTAAGTGGAAGATTCTACATCTGATGTCTGGTCTGACTCGGAGAAAAATATTCAATAGGACAAGATTGAACGAATGGTTCTGGATGGCGTCGTTGACACAGAAAACTATTATGCCAGTCAGTCATTTGAATAGAAAGAAGTAACTCGTCAACTGACTATGTTTAGCGTTATGGTCTGACAACTTGACGGATTCTAACAAGACTTTGCAGGCGTTCTTCGACGGATGCTATCAAGCTGGTCCCGACGGGTGTCCTTTCTACGATTCGAGTCCTGATGCAATAAAGCAGAACCTCGACAATCTCTATGATACCATTCGTGCTAGACCGCTTCCGGTTCGTTTGCCTACAGCCTATGGCGTAGTCGACTACGCACGGCTGCGTTACGCGGTCTTCTCCTCTCTATACATACCACAGAGTATATACTGGACTCTGGCAAAAGGACTGTCAGAGTTGGCCCAAGGAAATGGAGAGGGCATCCTCAACTTGACCGCCCATACCCCATTCGAATGCTCCTGTGACGATCCTTCCGCATTGCTCACAAGCTCTGTACAAGACTCCATGATCGCCGTTATATGCAACGACGGCTTACCCGTGCCTAGGGACGTGGAATCCGCAGAAGCGTATTATGCAAATCTTTCTGCTCAGTTTGAATGGGCGAGTATCTGGACTGGTGTTAGAATCGGATGCGCGTACGTTCCCGTATATCTACTGCCTTCTTTTCGCTGACCGCACTATTCCACCAGAGGATGGCCAGATTATCCGAAAACCAATTTCCGAGGTGATGACTTACCGGCGCATTCGCAAAACAGACGCTTACATTCTTCAACTGGCAGGTCCATTCACGGGTAATACAAGCTATCCCATCTTATTCGTCGGTAACACAGCGGGTGAGTGTCATAGCAAACGTCCCATCGGGATACCTTACCAATAGTAATAACAGATCCCGTCGCGCCTCTCGCTGCGTAAGCAATAAATATCCCAGATAATCTATCCAACTCACCTATCCATTCCTAGTGCCAAAAAGGTGGCTTCCGGTTTCGACGGCTCTGTCGTCCTAACCCAGGATTCACCAGGGGTGCGTGGTATAATATATTCATCGGTGTCCTACTCCTAATGCCTCAGTAACGTAGCACTGCTCGATCTCTGCCAACTCGCCCTGCACACAGGGCTACATCAGAGACTACTTCATCAACGGGACGCTCCCGGAATTAGACACCGTATGCCCCATCGTCGGTACCTTGTTTGACAACACAACTACCTCTGGTTGGTTGAAACGAGACCTTTCCGGGTTGGATTCGGAAGAGCAATTTTTGGAGGCGGTCAGACGAATAAGCTATTCGGCCAAGATACCAACGACACCTTTGTCTCTCGTCCCAAATTCTGGTTGCGCTTCCGCGGGACACTAAATGGACATCCACAGACATTTTGTTACCCCAACAAATATTTTTGCAGTCTGTTGAAGTGACTGGACACTCTTTACTATCAGGACATTAGATCATTTGAATTCCAATTGCGTTCCATCCGTTTCGAATGCATATATAAAATAGCAGATAGAGAATATGTACACAGAATGACAGAGGTATAGTAGTGTGGTACATGTCGAGGTCGGTTCCTTCCTTTTCATCCATCCATAATACACAGAACAATTACAGCTCATCCTCAGCACGGCTCGAGCGGCCAAAGTTAGCTTCCAGCCAGTTCTTCAAGGCAGCATTAAATGGTCCCGGATTTTCCATTTGTATCCAGTGCGAACCTTCCACCGTCTATATAGAAATCCGTTAGTTTAGTCGCAATCAACCGCAAATCATGACATCACTCACTGCGGTCGTTAGACGTGGTAAGAAGCTTTCGGATTGGAGCAGTTCCGCGGCTTTGACCCAGTCGGCTACAGGATCCTGGGGAGGCAGGCGATCAGACAGTGGGCCAAACAGCTTCTAAACAGGTGGCATACATGTGTGGGGTAAATGGCCAAGACAGGCTGCGGCAGCGTGTGATTGCCCTGCTCGTTGGCAAACTTCCACGTTCCATGTCGGTTCTGCGAAACGTTAATCATTGAAGAAAGGTATTGAAGATGGCGGATATATCACTTACTCCCGTGGTGTAGAACTGGAGAGCTGTAGAACATTTATTTGATGACGATCAACTTGGACGAAATTCTTACTGTTTTTGAAGCCCTGGTGGCTAAATTCCTCAACGAGATAATCCTCCTCCTCAGGCGATAGAAACGGAATAGGCGGGATCTATTGTATTGTAAATTTAAGTCCGGCTTCAGAAGCATGGTACGTCTCGCCTCCTCATAATCGCTCCACGCCCCTAGGAACGTTTCAGAACTCTTCAAAAACTCATCAGGGGGCGGGCTCGACTTGGCACGGAGTGTCGCCCGAAGAGATCTGCGAATATCCTTGTCCAGTTCCTTGACAGCATCAGGCGTTTGTAAACCGAAGAAGAGCTGATACGTCAGTTTAGGAAACACGGTCGTGAGATCTTTGATAGGAACGAAGGGCCCAGCGGAAGGAATATACTACGAAGATATTAGTGTCAGAACGAAGCAGAGAATACAGGCGCGACTGACTGGAACGACGGCCCCAATAACTCCTTGGAAAATATCTGGGCGGAGTCTTCCCGCTTCGTAGCAGAGTACGGAGCCCCAATCATGCCTATGGCTGATCAGTTATCCGATAGTGCGGTCGAGGCTATAGAGGCTTTACCCTAAGCAGATAGCGGTATCCACTTTGGCGTGCTCTAGTATACATGCAAGGTCACCGACGTGGTCGAACATCGTTCCAGAGGTTTGCACGTCTTCAGGGTGTGAAGAACGCCCGAATCCACGCAAGTCGGGCACAATCAAGCGATAATCATGCTAAGAAATGATCATGTTAGAGTGTCGGTAAAATCGCTTAGCTAGGAAAGGTGTTCACTTCAAGCGCCTGTATTTGATACGCCCAGGTGCTCCAGATACTGGGCCAACCGTGAACGAGTATTATCGCTGTTTTGGCGGTAGGGTTGATATCGACGTAGCCTGCGTCGAGAGAATGGTTGAGTGCTGTAGAGATGGGTTACGACAGAAGACCCACTAAGCTCAATGTCGACAACTGCATGGTCGGCGTCCCGCTTTACGGCTTTACATGCCGCTGTAGTTCTAGTATATGTGGTAGGGTCGAATCTTGAAGAAACACCGGAAAGCAAGCAACCGCCTAGAAACAAAAATGTTGAGAAACAAAACTGAGGACGCATAGCAAGAAACGTGGAAAAGATCAGAGAGGATTTCATACATTTATACCTATTTTATATGGGCGGTACCTTTTAGATGATGATCATGTTCCGCTTTTGAATATCTACGATGTGTTATTTTTAAACTGATCGGAGCCGGAATCGGCACCAAGCTGGCAGTACGGAAAGACTAACAATGTTTACACTCCGACAGCGCGACTCAGTCACGGCTAAATGGCTTGCTCGGCCCGAGCACTGACAGTACATGGGCCTTTCATTCCAAGTTCCAACAAAGTTCAGTAACCGGAGAAACAATTAGTCCACTCAAGGCTTCAGTGTATGCGTATTTCCCTTCACTTCATTTCCAGAGCCGGGAGGTTCGAATACCGGACACATACATGTGCAACTTGAGAATATCGTATACTTCAGAGGCAAATGATTGGAAGCCGGTTTGTACGCCGTTTGTTCGACAGCCAGTGATGAAAAGACGAATTCCCCCTGGTTCCGATCGGATCTTGCGAGTGGATCGTTCGTGTACGGAAGGAGCGGGAGGTCCAATTGAGGCAGGGAAGCTCAGATATACAAAGCCGATACGAATGGAAAATCCGTTTCATGCGACCTTCTCCTTTCGCTGGCAGGAAGGCTAGGCCATCTCGGAAATGAGCGCCGGGACTGACTTGAAAGGCAGCTAATGTCAATGCATATATCACCGGCGGTGAATAGAATAGATAGCTACTAGGACGACCTGCCGGTTCTCTCCTACAATAAGCGATGCCAGTCCTGACAGGCCTTTTTGATCGTGATAACATAAACCAAGGTCGATATGACCACTTGGCTCTACTATACACCGAAACGAAATCAACAACTGACAGTTAACAGAGACTAGAATGCATTCTTGTTGACTCTACTCTGGGGCGAAAGCTGAGCGACATACCACCGACCCATCCAGGGGAGGATGGAACTTCTTTTCTACCCGGATTCTAGCTGCGATCTCCTTCTGTGACAAAGGTCAACGTCTGACGTTCCGCACTATATGCAAATAGGCAGTGAATTGCAGGCGATACTTCCCTCGAAAATACAAAGCAGTTGACGCCGTCACACCCACGATCATGATCAGAGAAGTTCGTTCGTGGCTTGGGCGTGTTCTCGCATCAGCAGCTGTGCAACTTTTCAACAGTCATCAGTCGGTTATCAGGTTTTCCGATTAAGATGAAAAAATCTGTTTTAATGTCGAAGTCTACATGTCCTGCTGTACGTATACTTCTAAGCGACGAAAGCCTTGCCCTTCTCGATGTTCTTTTTGAGGTCAGGCAAGCAAGCGGCAAGTAGTTTCTCTTCTTCTGGGGACAGAGGGCCAATGGGGTGGATCTTCTCAACACCGTTGGGCTAAATGGGCTAGGTATTAGCAAACAGAACTACAGATCAATATGTTGAACTTACGCCAAGTTCGACGTTAGAAGAGAAGAAGTCAATTCCCTCGCTCTCGAACAGAGGGCTCTTGACGAAGGTAGGCGTAACGACACCCTTTTCGCCGCTCAGGCCACGGAGGAGAGCATCCGTGAACTTAGCACCGGCGTAGGCCATGGACAGGGTAGCGCTTCCAGCACCATCTTTAGCCTTAACGACTTCATCACCACCGAATTGGATCCGGTGCACGAGCTTCTCGTAAACTTCGCCCTTGATGGCCTTGCCATAGGTCGACTGTGAGAGGAGAGGAACGATAGTGGGACCGCTGTGACCACCGACGACAGTGATGACCGAGTCGGATGGCTTGACGCCCGCGATACCAGCTGTGAACCGAGCGGCACGAACGACGTCAAGGGTGGTAACACCGAAGACGTGGGCGGGGTCAAAGACACCCAGTTTTTCCAAGGTTTTGGCAACGATGGGGACGGTGGAGTTGACAGGGTTGGAAATGACGAGGATGTGAGCCTTGGGGGAAACACGTCCAACTGCTGTCGCAAGGTCACGGACGATAGAGGCATTGGTCTGCGGAATGTATAATCTAGTCACGAGAGTACTGAGAAAGAAAGGAAAAACATACGTTGAACAAATCGTCACGGGTCATCTTAGGGTGGTGTTAGAGCGGTAAATGGAGAAAACATATTATCGCGACTTACGCCAGGCTAAAGGGTCCGGTCAGCCAGCATTCAATGGACAGTAAAAGGATGAACTGACCTTCCGAGGTACACCGGCGGGAATAACGACAACTTCAACGCCATCCAGGGCCTCGTCCAACTTGTCTGCCTCGTAGCCTTTGACCTGCAGAAGATAGTCAGTCGTGACGCGACACGGCAGCAAGTAGACGGGTGCCTACCTCACTGGGAGTGTCGACATGGCTGACATCTGCAGCTACACCAGGAGCGCCACGAATATCATACAAGTTGAGGGAAGAAACCAAAGGATTGCTCTTCAGGAGAAGAGACAAAGGCTGCCCAATGCCTCCACCAGCTCCGAGAACAGCGACCTTGGTATGACGGGCCGAAGACGAGGAAAATTGGCGAGTAGACGGCGTCGCCAGGGCACGAGCAGCAGTTCGGGCAAACATTCTGGGAGGGATGATGATGGTAAAAGACCAGGAGGGTGGAAGAAAATCTCGACTCTCGGGAAGGATACGTCACGAGCACCGGGTGCGGAGGGGTCCGGGATTCCGTTATTTCATTTCTTCCCACCATCGTCATCGCCGACCGCAATGGCAACCGACTTTTGGGCCAGTTCCCACTAGTGAGGCCGCCCTTTCACGACTGTCGTGCTCGTTATCTCATTCTGCAGCAAAAGATGGATTACCGACCGGGCGACCCTCAAGCACGCGAGGGCTGAGGACCTTCAGTATGTCGACGACCCGGAGCATCTTGAATTTCTGGATATCTATTTCGCGAACGGTGCGTGTTTCGGCATCTAATGTGGCACGGGGGCTCACGAGGACTCAGCCATCGCGAAATTGGGCAGAAAATTGCAGCTACGGCAGAGGGCCATCGCGACTGCGACTGTCTTCTTCCGGCGCTTCTATCTCAAGAATGCCTACTGTGAAACAGATCCATTCCTTGTTATCGCTGCATGCTGTTACGTTGCCGCAAAGGCTGAAGAATCCCCCGTGCATATCAAGAATGTCGTTGCAGAGTCGCGCACCTTGTTCAGTCGTAAGATTCTTCTATGTTTTCGAGTACGTTGTGTTCACGGTTCTGCAGACCACTACAATATGAAACATTTCCCATCCGACAATTCCAAGCTTGGCGAGATGGAGTTTTATCTAGTTGATGATCTAGAATGTGACTTGACAGTGTTCCATCCGTATCGCACCCTCTTGGCACTTTGCAAGAAAGAGTCGAGCACCGATGAGGACGATGAGACAGAGGCAGGGGAGCTCGGTGTTGGAGTCAGCACTGACGAAGGTCAACGATACTGGGGTTCAAGTGAGGACAAGCTCGAAATGTCCGAAGCGGCATTGCAAATGGCTTGGCATATCATCAATGATACGTACCGAGGATCTCTCTGTCTGCTTTACCCTCCACACCTAATTGCCATCGCTGCCATTTATCTGACGCAAGTGTTTCACCAGCCCTCGCGGGATAATCTCTCGACCCTGCTCCAGCCTCCTAGTTCATCAGCTCCACACCCGCGTCGGTCGTCCCGAAATGCAACCGAATCAAAAAAACACCAGGATCCCGTCACATTCCTCGCTGAATTGAATGTTTCGCTTCCATTGATTGCCACAATTTCCCAGGAGATCATCGCACTCTATGCTCTATGGGACCGTTACAAAGACGATAGCCTCCCTGATGCGTCTGCCTCTTCGCGCCAGTCACCACTGAGTGCAGCGAGCGGAAGCGCGAGCAGAAGCAGGAGCAGTGGGACTCCGCAGTCTGAGGCTGCGGATGACAACCGTATCACGCCGGCTTTTTTGTCAAATTTGCTGATGAAGATGAGGGAAAATCGCTTGACGGACCTGGCGCATCCACCTACTGGGAGACCAGTCGCGGTAAACAAGATGCTGGAGAGGACCCAAGCAGCCGGCTAGTCCACCCTCCCCGCCCTAGCCTGCCCGGGGCCCCCGCATCTAGTACACCCCCATAGAGCAACTCCCGTGCCTTCGTCGTGTAAGTGTAATCTAAACCGTTTCAGAAATTCAAAATGGACTAATAAATGCTCTATGTTCGGTGCCTACAGGTAGTTTGCATGTAGTGTCATGGTACTATACATTCTTGCAAGTCTTGGAGTCTTTGAAAGCAACCTTGGCTCCATGTGAAATGCATTGGGGCTGCCTCGTGTTGAATATTCATTTATCTGCAACATACTTAAAGGGAAGCGTCCGCTGGTAAGAGCCACAACATTCGTTGCGATGGCCAACCTCCCACCAGGTATCGTTTACCTCGCTCAGCGTCTACCTTACTTTTGCTTTCCTCTCGGGGTGGTATATGCCCTTTTGACCGTCTTTGAAGTCGCGTTGCCGAGATGGGCCCGCTTCATCTGTTATGCGCTGAGCTTCCCGCTGAGCCTTATGATTCAGGTCCAGTGCACGGATTTTATTAACAACCGTGCCGCGAAGAAACATGGGGCCGTTATACCTCCAAGGACTGGTGACCCAAGCCTAGGCGGTGTATTATCGCTGTTGGCTACAATCAAAGCATTCAAATCAGGATATCCTGGTGAGCTATTTTTCTCCATTTGTTAACAAATTTGATCTAATACATTCAATGAAGGAGATGGGCTGAGCGATATTTTCAGTCGTGTTGGGAACACTATTAACATGAGAATTCTCTTCAAGGATCGGGTTAGTAGATCTACAAACTTGGGCTGTGTATCTTCTAAAAGTCCGATTATAGATCTTCACGACAGAGCCAGAGTATATAAAGGTACTTTTTGATTGCGGTATTTTTGGTGTTTGATGTGTGATACCATGTTTTCATTAGGCGGTCCTCGCTACGCAGTTTGATGAAGTATGTTCCTTGTGCCAACAATAGCTTGTCTTAATTGACTGACTGACATCTGTGCCTAGTTCGAGAAAGGTCTGCGGCACCGAATGTACAGCCAAGAAGCGCCTGATCTAAACCTGTTTCTATTCCAGGAGCTACACTTTGCGATAACTTTCATTCATTGTTAGGAACTGGCGTTTTCGCCTCCGACGGTAAGCGCAGTTACGTTGTAACCTATACAGCCTCATGATTAATTTGCACTCGATTTCCTTTAGGTGATATGTGGAAGTAAGCCGTGCCCCTCTAGCCACACAGAGTACTAACCGTCCGTCCCGGACAGGTTCCATCGATCTATGACGCGACCGTTCTTCAGCAGGGACAGAATCAGTCATTTTGATATCTTCGACAGACACGCTGATGATGCGCTCAAACTTATGAAGGCACGCTTCAGGCAAGGGCATCCCGTTGATTTCCAGGATCTCGTGGGCCGATTCACGCTTGATTCGGCTACGGAATTTTTGTTCGGCAAGGATGTGCGGTCTCTTTCTGCGTCCTTGCCGTATCCTTTCTTTGCGCCGTTATCTCAGTCTGACTCAGAGTCCGCGAGTAATGAGTTCGCGCGTGCATTTGGAGAGGCGCAGCTAGAGACTGCGCTTCGTACGCGATTCGCGGGTTATTGGCCGCTTTTCGAGTTTTGGACCGATAGGACAAAAGCGAAGATGATCACTGTGAGAAAGTTTTTGGATCCTATACTCGCGAAGGCGGCAGAAAGTGCAGGTAAAAGGCCGATTGGTAAGGGAAAAACGAGGGAAGTGCAAGAGGGTGAAACTTTATTGGATCATCTGGTTTGTTACACAGACGGTAAGCTTTCCGTTTCATGGAATGATGCGAGGCTAACCTGCGAGCTAGACCAGAATGTTCTAAGGGATGAGATAATGAATCTTGGTGTAGCCGGCCGGGATACTGTTAGTACCTTTTGTGTGGTCTGTCCGTTCAGCGCCTCCTCTGATGTCCATGCGCTCGTAGACTGCCGCCACTTTGACGTTTGTTGTGTACATGCTTTCCCAGCATCCTGATGTCCTTCGTCGTCTTCGCAACGAGATCCTTGAAAGGGTAGGCATGACGAACCGACCTACCTACAACGATTTTCGGGACATGAAGTACCTCCGTGCTGTGATCAATGGTGCGTGAGAATTGCGTGGAGTGGATCAGAAATAATGACGACCCGTTTGACAGAAACGCTGCGGTTGTACCCACCGGTGTAAGCGAATCCCACGTTTGATTGACGACTTGGTGCTGAACTGAAATCTGCTTCCAGACCGTTAAATGCTAGGCAAGCTTTGACAGTTGTTTTGCCTCCTTTTGTGAGCTGAAACTGATTATTACAGGGCTTGCAAAAATGGTGCCGTTTGGCGCTCTAAGACTCCCGGCGGCCAGGACTATTACATCCCTCCAAAAGCGAGGTGCGTTTAAAGGCTACATTCCTGCCGCTCTTTGGCCTGATGACTGGTAGAATTGTGTACAGCGTCTTTTTAATGCACCGTCGCGAGGACCTTTGGGGTCCTGACGCACAATTGTTTGATCCGGACCGATTCCTCGACGATAGAATGCAAAGATACCTAACTGGAAATCCGTTTATTTTTCTGCCATTCAATGCAGGCCCCCGCATATGTCTAGGCCAACAAGTATGCGCCGTCGTAATTCTCTCAACCATTTCTGATTATGTTATAGTTTGCCTACCATGAAGTATCATTCTTCCTCGTGCGACTACTCCAGAGTTTCTCCGAGATCAGGTTGAACACCGAAGCGCAGCCTGCAGAATGCCGGCCGCCGCAAAGTTGGAAGGAAGAGAGCAGTATCAAGGCGAGAGAGAAGGTCATGCTCAAGACCCACCTGACGCTCTACAGTTATGTGAGTTCTATCTTGTGTCTCCCCCGAGATTTGATTCCTGGCATGTTGAATACTTCCTCAGGGAGGTTTATGGATCGATATGAAGGAGGCCAGCGCTGTTGAGGAGGTTTAAACGAACCTGAGTCTTTTATGTATTGAGCGGGTACTCACAATTTTGAAATCCTTCCTGGACCCCCAGTAATGGTGCTTCGGAGCGGGCCGACATCCTGAGAGTCTACTGCGCCGCAATGGCACTGGTGACTACAGCATAATCCACTCGTCCGAGATGCATCGCAAATGAAGCTTTGAAGCTTAAAGTCAAAAATATCTCCGCAGCTAGGGCCTCTGTGAAAAGCTTTGGCGCAGTGGGCTCAACTGAAGATTATCGGACACTTCCATCGAATTACTTCAGTGTCGTATTCATCAGCGGAACTTTACCTTGTTCTGAGGGATATTTGCGGCCGCCACCATTACATGCAGGACCCAGGGTCGTCACGATACCTTTCCTGAATTCCGGTATGTGTCGTAACGCGATGAATGATGTCGAGGAATGCTTGTAAGCTGACGTTCATTCATTTTCATGACGCAAACTAGTAACCACTCCAGGCAGTTCGAACTAGCGCCGGCAACTTGAGGGGCATACTGAGTGATGTAAGTCTAGTGTCTAGTGTCACGACTGAAAAAGGTTGACGGTTATCGCGTCTGTGTGCTCATATTCAGACCCACAGCTGAGGATGGATGGTCTGCGATCTTTACATAATTTACGAGTCTGGACCAATGACCAAGCGCCCATTTGCTCACAACGATCCTCGGCAACTTGTCTACTCTTCACGACTACTTCAACGAAGCGATTTCCACAACCAATGTCGCACGCTCGACCCGGCTTCCTGGCTTCAGAGTCTCGGTGAGTGAATACCGCTTACTGTTTCGAGATGAGTGAGTATCACTTGGTGTTTCGAGAAAAATAGTGAGCTTCTGCGGTTATTTTTTTATGCTACGATAATACTTCCACATTCTCACTCCACCGAGATCTAGATTCTACATTCAAGGAAGGATTCACACAGCTGCGCTTTCCCGTTTTCATAATGGGTGGCAGTCACCCAGAATTTAGAACGGCGCCGTTTTTTTCGCTGGCATCGGAAGAACGGTCTTGATCTGCATTACTCTTCCGGTATTGGACTTCCGTCCTCCAATTCGTATTGTGCGTATCGACCACATTGACATGGTTTGAAGGATAACGGCTGTCGTATATTGCTAAATTCCTTATCAGTCTGAGCCGAACTTCGGATCTCTAAATGAGTATACTACAACTATATAGATGCTTCTTTCCACTCTGCACGTACGTGAACCACTTGTGCGATCAATGGATCAGGATTGACTGGGGCTCAATGTAGTACTGAGTCCAACCTCTGCACGAACAACTTGCAATCTTTTCAGCTAGGAACCTGTGCAGATCTCTGCAAGCGGCGGCTGATGGTTTGCCCAAAGAGTTCTGATGTGGTCGTTAGAACATATACGGAGGTTTGGTAAAAAAAAATTCAGCGTCTACGCGTCTAACATAGCTCCGGCTGCGTGCATTTCTATAATTATACTCAAACATCTAGTCACTCGAGAGCGCGACTTACGCCTGCGCAGCACTTAGATCGAACAATTATCGGAGTCTCAAAGCGGCGCTCCCCTTCGATCTTACAAGAATGCGCTCACCGGTATCTACTCAGGTACTACACTGTTGAGACAGCCCTGAGTGAGCTGCTTGCTTCTTCAGTAGCTAAGGGCTTTCAATTTATGTTCTCCTTATGGACCTTCAGCGAAGCTATAGGAGAAGCGCAGTTCTCCGCGTCTTGGATAGCATACGTACACCTTAGCTATACATCCGACGCCACCTTTGGGGTACTGTCCATTCATGACAATTCTCAGGGAATAAATTGTATGCGCAGCATTTTGGCCGCTCTGTTACTCCTTTGATGCTCACTTAAGCGGTGTCATTTTCACAGGGTGCTATCAGATCTGATCAAGTTTTGTATCATGAAATTATCTACCGGTTCCCCAGCGAAGCGCGTCTTCTTTTGCCATATGGTGTACCTTTCCCTGCCATCAGACAAAGCCGTCTAGGTCTTCCGACGTTCGCCTTCCGTGTTCTTCAACAAATTGCACTGCACGAATGTCGGCATCCGTGTCGCTGTATAAAACAGAGGAAGAGTTTCCCTTCATTTCATTATCAAGATTTGTGTGTTATAGTCGCACTCAGTCTACTCTCCTTCTTTTCTCGACTATGCGTCAATCCTTTTTAACATTTCTTACTGTGGCTTTATATGTGGTCACGACGAGCGCGACGATCAGCGCTTCTGGTGACCTTGTCATTTCTAACGTCGACGTCGCTCCGGATGGTTACAATCGCACTGCTGCCGTGGCGGGAGGATCGGTTGTTGGAGAGCTAATTACTGCAACTACAGTTGGCAACGTTCAAATCCGCCCTCGCTCCTCTTCTAATGCTTGCACTTTCAGGGAGACACGCTTCAAATCAATGTGGTCAACAATTTGGACAATGATAATATTCTTCAAAGCACTACGATTGTATGTCTTCTGCAGCCTTACTCCAACATTTTTTGACGCGCGCCTGGTAGCATTGGCACGGACTCTTTACAACGGACACGAACTGGGCGGACGGCGTTGCCTTTGTATCGCAATGTCCTATTGCCAAAGGAAATTCGTTTCTGTACAGTGTTCCGACAAGCGGTCAAGCCGGTACATTTTGGTATCACTCTCATCTGGGTGAGTCCCTCTAATCCTATCAGAAAGAAACTGCGAGCCTGACTTGGTATCAGCTACGCAGTATTGTGACGGTATTCGTGGCCCCCTCATCATCTACGACGACGATGATCCTAACGCATCGTTGTACGATGTTGACGATGGTCAGTCAATCTGCAGCCATTCGAGTGTGTATGGTTAATTGACATTGTGCATGAAACATTCCAGAGTCTACTGTCCTTAGTCTGTTTGATTGGTATCACTCCTTCGCGGAGACGTTGACTCTCCCGTACGTTTCGGTTGCTCTCCTTCGCTTTGGTGTGGTATTCAGCAGTCTTCAGTACCCCTGATTCGAGTCTTTTCAACGGAATGGGAATGTAAGTGTATCGTTTAAGTTACTCATGTACATCTTTAACGAAGTACGACTAGTTGGTATGAAAATGCAACTGGTGATCTTGCAGTGGTCACAGTGGATTCTGGTACACGGTATGCTTTGATCATTGTAACAACTTTCTTTTCCTCTCTGATGACTTCTATCAGATACCGGTTCCGTTTGATTAACATGGCTTGTGATGCGAACTTCGTCTTCCAAATCGAGGGGCATGACATGCGAGTCTAATTTTCCCAGGGCATGATGGTTGTTACTGACTTTCGGTTAGGACCGTAATCGAAGTTGATGGTATTAATCATGAAGCATACACAGTTGATGAGATTCAGATATTTGCCGGTCCGCTGTCTTCTCTAATATTGCAACAGAGGCTAATTTTAACGTATGCAGGTCAACGATATTCGTTCATTGTAAGCTGTGTTTTCAAATCAAGAAGCCGACGCGACATGACTTATCTTCTTATTCGCAGCTGACAGCAAATCAGACTGTCGACAATTATTGTATGAACTGAATATCTTCAATAGCTACTTACTAATCGATTCTGCTCTCCAGGGATTCGATTCAACCCTGATGTGGGAACCACGGGATTTACAGATAACATCAACTCGGCTATTTTGCGCTATAACGGAGCCAACGAGACGAACCCCGCAGATGCTGATGTTACAAGCACGAACGCTCTTGACGAGGCTAATCTTGTTGTATGTACCTCTCCCTCGACCCTCAGCTAGATGAAAGGCTCATACCAATCCGAATAATAGCCGCTAGACCCTGGAGTGGTCAGTTTTCTGCTGGCTGGGCTCACCTGCAGGTTCATCTGACACGATTTTTAGCCGGGTACTGCTACCGCTGGAGGTGTCGATGATGCAATCAACTTGGCTGTGGCATTCGTATGTTGCTCGATGGTATCTTCAGAACAGCACTCAAATTCACTCCGCAGACAACCGATTTCTTATTTACCGTCAACGGCGAAGCATACACACCACCAACCATACCTGTGTTGCTACAAATCTTGAGCGGTGCTGAAGACGTATCAAGCCTTCTCCCTAGTGGCTCGATCTATTACCTACCAAAGAACGCGAGCGTTGAGCTCTCAGTTCCTGCTGGTGTTGCTGGGGGACCAGTGAGTTTTAAACATGCATCATGCAGAGAATTCAAAAAAGCTTACTGTAAACCTAGCATCCCCTCCATCTTCACGGTGTAAGATACATTTTTTGAGTGACACTTAGCAGATCTCTGATGGTTCATATGTTGACAGCATAGCTTCGATGTCGTCCGTGTTGCAGGAAGTGACACGTACAACTACGATAATCCTGTTCGTCGCGACGTTGTCAGCCTTGGTGTAGCTGGAGATAATGTCACGATTCGCTGGACGACTGACAACCCCGGACCATGGATCCTTCATTGGTATGTCGCTGAATCTCGATGGTCTATTTTGTACTGATCTATCGTTCCCAGTCACATTGACTGGCACTTGGAACTGTAAGTTCACATCCAGTTTGCAATGAATCAGACTCATAAGGAATCCAGTGGTTTCGCCATCGTCTTTGCAGAAGATACCGGTGACTGGAATTCGACTGAGTCTCCATCCAGTTCGTGACTTTCTTTTATGGATTCAATCCCTATTAACAAGCCTCGTTTCAACAGCTGCATGGGATGACCTCTGTCCCATCTACGATGCACTTGATTCGTCGGATTTATAATTAAACTGTCCTAAGCTTTATCTAAGGACTATCATTGTAATAACTAACATTCGTTTCTTTTTAAATTCGCCTACGTTATGACTATGTTGCCGGACTTTCCTTTACTTCAACTTTACCTACAGGGTAGATTATTTATTGACTATTCTGTGAAAGCATGATGGCATTACCTCGTGTTTCCGATATTATAAAGTCTACATCATATCTATCTTTGAAATCCTTACAAACGTTTCCGAAATCTCCAAGTCATCCAACAAATTTTGTCAGATCAGCACCGCCACTTGCCCTGGTTTGATACTTGACTACCTTCCTTTACTCCCCTCCTTCCTTCTTAGTGATCCTCGTTCTGAAACATCGCCCACCAAAGCCCTCATGGATTCTTTCGGGTCTACCTACGACAGTTATGAATGGCATTACTCAATGTCTTTGAGCGACAGTTAGAGACAATTTCTCGGACAGCCTTAGTAATTGTACCCGAACGTCCTGGTCAATCGCTCGGCGCGTCTTAGAAATCGTGGATAAATGGAGTCGATCTTTCAGTTTCCACGGTTCTTCGACTTCTTCGTTCGTCATCCTGCGGCGAGACCGTTCAGGTGACTGCCGCACTACACAGCACGCCACCTTTCCGTGAAATTGCGTACTTATGTGGGTGCGCCCTTTGTCAGCCTACACAGTAGTAATACGCACGCCCGGGAGTATATAACCGCTGCTCTTTTGTGTAACGATTTTCAGTATAGCCCATCATCATGTCTTCTGGTGTAACCGCCGACCTCTTTTTCATGCAGCCGCCTGCTAACGGCGAACGAGCATACACTGCGATCAATGCTCAGTCTCCTGGAAAGCGAGATAGGAATTACTCCCTCGAAAAAAAGGCCATACACATCGAGAATTATAGGGAAAAGCAGGATCCTATAACTCTTGACACTGCCGGGTTCCAGCTCATCTCCGATCGACCTACTCAGTTTATCAAGGACGGAGAGGTGCAGGTTGAGGGTTACTACGAGGAGAGTATCGCAGCTATCAAGGAGTCGACGGGAGCGAGCAGAGTCGTTCTATTCGACCATAGTAAGTTCATGCCACCATTTACCATATGTCGTTAATCAATATTATCAGCAATACGCAGACGTCGTCTGGAAGAAACTGAAGACACCCCAGAGAAGCGACAGCCAGTTGCCAGTACGCATGTCGACCAGACCCCCAAGTCAGCCGCTACGCGTGTACATCGTCACCTTCCACCAGAGGACGTCCCAAAACTGCTGTCTAAGCGGTTCCAGATCATCAATCTTTGGCGACCCATTCAGAATCCAGCTATCGATTGGCCTCTAGCTCTATGCCATTTCGCCAGCGTTGATCCAGAGAAAGATGTCGAGCCGGTGACTTTGAAATATCCTCACATGGACGGGGAGACCTATGGTATTAAATACAATGAGCGTCAGAAGTGGGGGTATTTCAAGGACGTCCGACCTGACGAGTTTGTTCTCATCAAATGGTTCGTTCCCTGTCTTCACGACGAAACAAGTCCCACTAATATCCTTGAATGCTAGTTTTGATTCTGTTCGAGACGGAAGCGTAGCCCTCTTCACACCCCATACGGGCTTTGCGGACCCGACGACCCCTGAAGGGACGCCGCTCAGACAATCAATTGAACTCAGGGCTTTGGTATTCTATGACTGAGTTGTAAACATAAGTACTTCACCATTATGTTCGTCTTGTAGTTCTAAGTCTTCGTCAGTCAATCAGAATATAGCTTCTCTTAATAACAAAACATGGACGTGATCTTTTAAATTCGTATCTGCTAGGGAAGGCACAGGAGAGTTTCTCGAAGGCACTGAAAGAGTTGCAGCATTGTCGACGAAAACCGTATTCATCTTAGACGTAGGGGGTTCATTAGCATCGGCAAAACGTCCTGCAAGTTCGGCGGAGAAGACTACTTCGAATTTGAATTCAACGGTGATTCGCGAATGTCGAACAGCAGAAATGAGAAGCAGGTAGGACAGTCTTCCGCTGGGAGAAATCAGATTTCCCAGATAGATAGCGTCGGGGATACCGGTACTATCGGGAGGCAATTAGAAGCTAGTTGAAACTACGGAGAAGAATGTTTTGAAAAAAGGTCAGATGGCCCGCAGACTTCGTCGGAACAACCATCGGCGAAAGACAGATAGGCCATTGCGGTTATGACCATGCTACCGTTCCACGGACATCGGGCGGTACTTGCTTGGCGCTTGCTAGGCTGTTATATTCGACCACACGGCTGCAGTCATTAGAAAATTAAAGTTCACCTGTCGCAGCAGAAAAGAACATCAGAGCAAGGCCTTGGAAAAGCGAGAACAAGAGAAACGAACGAGTTGATGTCGTGAAACGCCACAGACGCGTGATGCCGGTTGAATTCAATCTGATACCGCAGTCTGACCAGTGCAAAGTGCCATTTTAGTTGGAGCATCCGAGTCGCACGTGTACCGAGTTCCATGGGATGGGGCGCAGGCGAAAAGTCTATTCGCTGAAGCTACAAGTGAAATTTTACCAAAAATGATCCACATTTGCCGGGACCAGTAATGGACATCACATGAGGTGCTGACGTTCTCATAGTCGACGAGGTCCGATCGTCATATATGTAAGACTAAGCTTTTCAGTTCAGAAGCATACATTGTCCGTTTCGAGAGGGTGACAACAAATCTCTATAGTCTTCGGCGATTGACCAACCCTGGATGTGTGGCTCCAGGTGATTAGAGAATCGCAGGTTTTCGCATCCCGGTTCGTGAAATGTCCCCAAGGACTTCCAGAGCTGAGGTAAGCTTGGGGGTTGACGCAAAAATAGAACTGAGAGAGAATACTCGTATTAGTGATAATGCAATTAAAAGACGAAACGTTGCGTTCTACACTTTGGTACAGCCTATAGGCTTCCGCTGATTTATAATACAGGCGGGCTAACCAGGCATACTGAGAAGAGTCAACAGTAGTTGTCACTGGCGAAAAAAATGATGTCTCAGCTGTCAAGACCTATAAGTGTCCTCTTACCAAGTTCCAAACGAGTTCGGATATAAGGATGGTCCTCTTCAAAGACCTCCATAATAGTCTGTTTGTGCTCGAGGTACCAGGAATCGAAATGGGTCCCTACAAGTTCTCTGGAAAATGCTCGTCCTACAGCGAGACAGAGCGATTGATACGGGTCACATTCTGCAGGAATGCTATACACTCTGATTCCATTAGTAGCAAGAAAGTATCAAGAACCAGAGAATACGAACGATCTCAAGTCAATCCAAGCCCCCAGTAAAGTTCCAATGTCGGATAATGCATCTTCACCATATTCACGGTCCCAGTCCGGGAAGGAAGAAAAATTCGGGTCGCAGACTAGCTTCGTCACCCCTCCTGCAAGGAGAGAGGGGATAGATTTGATTCGCTCGTCTGTCGATGACGCGGGATCAATGCCATTGAATAGTATCACAAACTTCCTGGTAAGCGGATCGATGTAACCAACAGAGCCCTACCGGAATGGTCTGCTCGAACATTGGAATATCAGGTTGCCGCTGAAAATCTATTACACTTAATGATTAATATGAATGACAGAGAGACCAGTGGGAGCCGACCATGATACGGCCTGTATAACCAAAATGACCTGTCTCCAAACATGACGTGGAGCGCGTAGTCGTTTCCTACATCCTGAAACGGAATATCGTACCTCTTGCATACGACAGAGGTCTGGGAGGAAGCGGAAACCGAGGTTTCGTCGAGATCGGTGGTCAACGAAACAAGATGTCGCCATTCGTCGCGAGGCGCTATCAGGCGCTTCACTATCGCGGGTATAGCACCCATGACAGTCAGATGGCTCACTCGCCGGTCGACGGCTAATCTTTCACAAACGCAGTGAAACGTAAAACTCTCTTTCCGGAAACTTCGAGGCACCCAACGACGATAGTGATAGACAATTGTCAGGTGAGTAATTTGAGGGGGGATCCAGAAACTGGGAGTATGGAGCTGGAGATCGTCAAGATAGTTAACATAGATATGAGTTGCACTTCGAGGTCGATTCGGGTCGCAGAATATCCTTCGAAGCGCTGACTCTACTCTCTTGTTGGCCTCGACGGTGGCTCCGCAAGTCATGTACCATATTAATAATTGTGGCATGACCACGTACTCCACTGTAAATGTTATAGTACGACAGAGCATCGGGTTAGAAATAATATGCATCGACCTGACGGTATACAAATGTGCTTTGTCGAAGGAGAAAGGGATCCAGGCATGCACGGAATTGACGTCCTTGAAGATGGCCGACCACTGTTTGGAAAT
Organism: Desarmillaria tabescens; assembly: GCF_030435595.1. NCBI lineage: Eukaryota > Fungi > Basidiomycota > Agaricomycetes > Agaricales > Physalacriaceae > Desarmillaria > Desarmillaria tabescens. The sequence goes on from NW_026848323.1 coordinate 485,216, forward strand.
CAAGTTACAAGTCCGGTAAACATTGATCCTCTCTTCAGTGGTAAATGGATATGCCCAGAGTTCTGCGAGAATAAAGGAGACGAGCTCGACGGGAGGTGCCATGGTGGAAGGTTGCCAAGCATCGGTTTGTGTTCAGTTCGGGTGTTCGGATGGTCCGGGCCGCAGATACGTCGCGACGCGTATTTGGGTTCAAAGATAGGGTTGTTTTATCCGACCATAGTAAGTTCATGCCACTATTTTGACATTTCGATAACTAATAGAAAGACAGACAGATCTCTGCGATTGAGCTCATGCTGCCGTTCCTCGGACATCGAGCGGTACTTACTGGGACCAGAGGATCACAGTTCGGTGTGAAGGGTTGGCAAAGTTCGCCTATCAGAGCAGGACCTTGAAAAGCGTTTAGTATTGTATAGGACTGGGAAATTTCGGAATGGTCTGACATTATAGGTTCAAGAATAGGCCAGTCGTCGCCGAGTGGAACACACAAAACAAGAAAACAGTAAAGAGTTTGTGAAAGAGGTAAGTGCGTCCTTGACAGATCCCGGACTCTCAATGGTATTTCCTGGTCATCGGGTAGATATAGCCACAAATCCGACAGCAATGACTTCTTCAAACATTGGGATATTAGGGTTGGTGATTGTCTTTGAAACAGGTCAAGTCATTAGTGCCCAAAGAAGGAGATCCATGCAACATACCTAAAGATGATTTGTAGAACCTATCCACCCGGTTGTCTGGAACCCCAAAAATAGCACGATGCAGCAAGTCGAACTCTATAGCCTCGTATCGGCCCTGGCAGTTTGCCAACAGATGGCACACAATGACAGTGACGAAAAACTTGTTTGTCTACTATCCAGTCAACTATACATCCAAGAACGAACGTGGTAGAAGATTATCAGCTGCGTGATTTGTGGGGCAATCGCAAATTTGGGGACGTGCACGCGAGAGTTGTCCAGATAGCCGACATAGATATGATTTCTGGGCCCGTAAGGTGCATTAGGGCTACATAATAGCTTTCGAAGTAGGGACTCTGTCCCCCTGTTGGCTCTGATAGAAGGGCTCGTACCCGGTACCAGAACACGCTGGCAGCGTGGTCACGTAGTCCAAATTAAACGTTAGAGTGCAGCAAATAGTCGGATTCGAAATTCATGTCGAGGACAGTGGGACCCTGTATAACTGTTCTCCGTTGTACGAAAAGGGTATCCAGAAGTGCATTTGAGTTCACTTGATAACGCCCGACCATTCTCTAGATTCGAGCTGCAAGTCGCGAAAGTTTTGATGTGTTTTCTCAATGGAAGTTATGCTGGTCCACTGGGTATCGGTGAGGATATGTTCGTGAAAAAGATTCTACGGCAAATGCCAAGCATCGGTCCTTACTGATCTATCGCTAGCTAACAGTCCGCTGTTGACTCGACAGTTCACAAATTTTTCTTTGTTGCACTTTAGAAGAAAGGACTCTGGTGTCCGAAATTGACCTTCTTCATGAAGATCAACGGGTTTGGAAACGAGATTACAAGCCGTCAAGGTGCTAATACGCTCCTCAGTACAAAATGGATGGGCCCAAAGTTCTGCGGGAATCAAAGAGACGAACCCGATTAGAAGTGCCACGGAAGAAGAGTTGAAAAGTGCATGGTCAGAACCCAGGTTTGGCTCCATCATGCTCTGAGTCTCCACTGTAGTTGTCAGGGTCGACTGCCGTTATAACTTGAACATCTTGCTCGAGGACTATATTCGTAAACTAGCAGAACTATATTATATGTATCCCAAAGAACGGACTTGTACAAGCAGTGAGTTGAGTCACTAGCCAAAGCCGATATCTGTAACAGGGAGAAAAGCGCGGATAGGTATGAAGCCAAGGGGGAGTTCGGTACGTGTGAGATAGGATCAGGGTGTCAAGGGAGTGTAAAAGTACATTTTGTCTGCGAGTTGAAATGCAGAATGTAGGGATACAATCGTTGCTGAAGTCAAAGCCAAAATCATGATAAAATGAGCGAGTGAGTGAGTGCAGGTAACAAAGTAAGTAACAATTAATAGATGGAGAGTGGTCAGACGATGTCCCAGAGTTCTTCGAGTGCGCAGCAAAACTAGTAGAAAAAAGGAAGTCAGTGACATTCCAAGTAAAAGAGATGTTTTCTAGACCTTGCCGCAAGCAACACTAGCACTCAATGGGTACTCGCTGATACTGATCTTTTCGTCAACGTAGGCATCCGCAAAGTCGTCTCTTCCACGGGCCATAGCGCCCACGAAAACGGCAATGTTATGTGTTTGAGGTAGTGTCGGTAGGTATTGCGAAAGGCGCTGCGTCTTGGCATCGCCAGACAGCGTCAGTTTAATAGTGTTGGGTGGGAAGTGGTCGACAACGGGGTTTTTGATGACCTTTAACAGCTTCTCTGGACCATTGACAGCCACGAATAAATAACTTGTGGAGGAGTTGGACTGATTGAAAATCCCTTGTTCAGCAGCCTAAAAAAGGAAAGAGTGGAGGAGACGCACCCATCAGCCCACTGAACCGCTTGAACGTCCTCGGTATCCTGACATGCGGATTGACTTCGATGAGTACGCCTTTCGCAGTATGGATATACACTTGAAGAAGGCCAGCTTTGTTCAAGGGCGAGTCCAGTAGAGTCAACAGGCACTAAAGAAAGTTTAGTCGTCAAATACAACAAAAGATAGAAAAAAAGACATACCTGGTGAGTAATATCAGGCCTGGCATCTGCGATATCCCTTCCCGTCTTGGCGAGGATACCCTGATGGTCAGTCGCAGTTGAGCAAGGTATACTTGACATCGCCCTCTCCTCCCTTGCCATGTCTGCCCGCCTTTTGCACTCCCGCTCGAGATACGGTAAGGCCTCCAAGCAGGCCTGCTCCAACACGACGAAAAGACGCCGTTGAGACGCTGCTGCTACACCCTTGGGCACATGTGCCTGCACAGGGAGCATCAGCGGGTTGGGGTTGGGCACGAAGGGCTCTGCTTTGAGCGGTGTCGGTGCAGCTATCTTTTTCGCCTTTGACACAGGAAGCGGTCGAGTAGGCCTATCCGTCGTCGTCGCCGCCCTTTTCAAAATGGTGATTCCACCAACACTGCTGTCGCTCCCATCCTCGTCGATCTGCATATCGTGCGCCTCTTCTTCTGGTTCAGATTCTGAGCTATGAACAGGGCTTTTCTGGCGTCGACGTTGCAGTGGGCGTTCGACAGGGCTGGATTTAGGTCGTGGTGGTGGATCAAGTTCATCGGGATTGACCAAGTGAGACAGGTCACGGTGACCGACTCCGGAATGGCGGCGGCGACGGGCTGGTACGACTTGGTTCAAGGTCATGACAGGTAGCTGGAGACGGCGACGGCGACGACGACGACAACGACGGGCAAGGGAATATAAACAACAGGCAAACACAGAATGGAAGAGAAAGGTATATAGACGTAAAATGCAGTCTTTATTATTCATATACTCACGCCGGAATTTTTTACACCCAAAAAGGGGCATCTTGATCACGTCAACAGCGCCACGAACGAGTCAAAGCGGAAGAGTTCCTTACACATTTCTCCGTCAGTACAGTGTTCTGTCTGCATAAAGGTATATTCAGGACTTTGGATGTGACTAGTGCAGAATTAATGAAAGAAATACTTTGGTATGCTTGAGCTCTTCAAGTCTTGAGTTGAATCCAGATTTGTCGGCGTCCTGGTCCGATGAAGAATGCATTTTACTGCCACACAACCTCCACGCGAAGATCTGAGAGCCAATGGAAAACAAAAGAGCCATCGATAGCGATGACTTGACCACTTTAATAGTTTGTAGAAAAGAATGACCGCACACAACTTCACCAAAAAAGAGTAGAAAAACTTGGGAGGCCGGTGCCGACGGAGCCTTGATGATCCATGCTCGCTGTCAATAGTGATGCATGATTGAACAAGACAAGCGTGATGCTGTATGGAACACAGCTTGATGCGAAAGCCGAGGTCCCGAGAAGGTCACTGACAGAATGGACAAGGTACAAATCCACAGAAAATGGCCAGAATGCCCAATAGGCGGAGGATAAGATCACCGTTTATCATCCAGAAACTTATCATTCCGGTCCATCATAACCGTGAATGGTCGAAATGATGTTGCGAAAGTTTCTTGAGTGTAAGAAGAATGCTAGGCCAACAGATGACACCACACCGGGCGCACTTCGTGAAACTTGAACAAGAAAAGGTCCAACATGCTGCGCAATTCGAAGCAGAAGGATGCCGAAGAGAAAACTCAACTTATCAGCCTCAAAGGACAATGTCCTCGGAAGCGACAGCGATGGCCCGAGTCGCTGATCACCACGATACTCGGTGGTTGGCGTCGGGAATAAACAAGGCCGACTGTTGATGCACCTTGACGATTATCTGAGGTCGGGCCAATGCTTTCCGCCTTCTTGCAGCTGGAGGGTTTCGAGGAGGCCCTCGAGGATTGTCTGCTGACCATTTCCGTTTCCGTTTGGACAACGAATCAGATTGTGCCGATGCTAACTTCCCTGTGACTCAGGCTGAGCGAGACGAATTGTTGATACGGACGCCGGAGAATCTCAGGGCAGTGGGAATATTATATGGGCCTGAATGCCAAACCAGTGATGACTGTTTTAATGATCCCCTCCCTTGTCGTCTTGGCAGCACATTGATGGCAGCGGAGGCGCCAGACGAGCTACAGGAGCAGAACGTGAGGACCAGAGAATTAAGGAGTAATACGGAATGAATGAATACTGAGTCAATGAGCAAGAAGTCTCTGACTTCTTGGGAAGGAGAGAACTTGACCACCAGGATGTTTAATAATCGAGAATCACGGTGTCAAAGTACGTACAAGACTTACGCCGAGAGTTCAGGTGTTCAGGACACCCGAGTTACTGCTTATTGCGCTTGACTTGGGCCACAACTTGAACCGTTCAGACTTTGCATCAAACTTGTACAAGCGGGGTCATGAGTGAAGGTAGCGAATCAACTAGGCGCAGAGAGAACGTGAACATATGTGCATATATGTGGATTGCGACTCACCTCAAGAAGACATGACCGCATAATCGTCAACGTCCTCTAGTACCTGTCTTCTGCTGATAATCAGGTACCTATAATCCTCCTATAGTGCTTTGTCGACCTTGTCGCAGAGCTGGTTTGGTTTACAGATTGCAAGAGGCTCCACAATGCCCCTGATGCGTTCCTTAACAGGGGAAGAGATTTTGACGAATCTTGGTGCATTCCTCCAAAAAGGCTTCGCACATCCCTGAAAGAGACGATGTCTTCGAGCTGTTCCGACCTGAGAAAGAAAGAGGTGTGAGGATTGATTTCTCCAAGGATGTACTTGACTGCAGTAGCGTTTGAAGATATCAGTACGTGGTGCGCACGTACAGGTCAGTGTTAATTTCCTTTCGATGGCCGCCAAGGTATAGCTGAAGGACATAGCTTCACATTTTATCCAGGTGACCCAAATGACTGGAAGAGGGTGAGTATATGCACCGGAATAACGCGATAGACGACGAACCGGTGTATCGCGTACTCATAACCTCACGCAGACTTCAACTCTTCCAATGATTTCGTCATACCATGATGTCCATGCACATGTTGTGGTTATCGTTGGTCACGGCCTAACTCGGGTATACAAGACGACGTCGACGGCGAATTACTGGTACACCTCGTTGACGATCAATGGGCCTGCGGATGATCCGGTGTGAGCCTGGTTGATGCTCGCCGGATAGTTAGTGTCGGTGGGATTGGCCGTACGCTTGTAGGCATGGTGGGAAGAAGGGAGGAAAGGGAGGGAGAGGAGGAGCGCGATTTGATGTGTTTATATAGGGACGGGGGTACCAACGACGCGTGGGACGGCGCGCAGTATGACGTATCGCGTATCATCGTCGTTGATGTGACGCTGGCGGTGGTGGTAAGAGGAAGGGCAGCAACGTGATGACTAAGGCCGTAAGTTCGTCGGCTTCGATCAACGTATTAAGTCAGGCAGGCTTTGAGGATAATTAATAATTGTCCTTGCTTGTGGTGGTGCTCTGAGAAATCGATGACAGACATGACCATGAACACGGGCCGTTGTATATGTTACACGTATGCGGTAGATAGTACAGAGGTCGAATACAGAAACAGCAGTATGTGTTACACTGTGCACACATTTTAGTTCGTTCAATTTATGTAAAAAAAAAAAAGCAAGTACTGACTTTCTTGATAATCTGCAGCCAAAAGCCTGGAAAAATATGATAAGCGAAAGGTATGAAATGGCAGCACGAAAGACCTACAACTCTAATACAATCTCCGGAGGAATTCGTTCAAGAAACTCGTTCACAGGTACCTCCTCCTTAGGACCAACCTTTTCATAGTGTGCTTTGAAACACATGTACTTCCAAGAGTTTTTGGACGATGAGGCCACTGAGAAGGAGATATGTGAATGCGAATGTTGATGATAGGACAGTTCGACGCGTACCGGTACTCTCTTGCTACGTAAGTTTTGGATTCCGCTTCCGAGAAACCGCCTGTAGAGCCTATTCAGAACTGTCAAGATGGTATCGAATCATAGTGGCGTACTTTCAGTGTCAAGAGAATTTTTGATTGTTCCACTGATATTGGCGACGCGTCGTCGAACTAGAAAAGAAAACCCATCGTTGCTTTCAATTCGCACCCAGTCCTCGTCCTTGGATCCAGTCTATCACTAGGGTGAGACTGAGTGCGAGGACCAGCAAAAGAATACGTGCACGCATTTCTACATCGGTCATGGTTGTTGATTGGTTGCAGGTGCGGCTGATACCGGGCCGGTTGCTCCACAGTCATCATCGAGTATTTCCGATCTCCCCACGTTTTGCTCCTGATCTTACCGAGTTTTCTTTGCCGTGTACGCGCGGGACGACGGCTGAATAATTCCCATCTATCGTCTCTCAGGATTACTTATTCTGCTGCTGCCTCGACGCAGCCTGGGTAGTCGGCCATGCTGCCGAAAGTCGCCACTACCTTACTACATTCTGGTTCTCGAGCAGCGACCGCTGTACAGAACCAGTCCCATACTATCAGAAACGTTCTACAGCTCCAGTCGAATTCTGGACCCAATTCGAATCGCGGCGGAAATGGTCCTAGTTCGGGAGGTTCGAGGTATAACACTGGCAGTCGCAGTTACCATGTACGTCGATGTCTGTTTCAGCTTCCGTCGTCGTCGCTGATGTCGTCGGAAGGGGTCTGGCCGTGCCGTGACTCAGGCGAACACATTTGTGCTCAGTGATGTCTCCATTGCCCAGACAGACGACAGCGACGAGTCTTTTCCAGTGAAACGTGTGTCAACAGCGACGACAACCCGACGTAGTCGTCGACACAGCACCAGCAATTCGCCCCTCGTTGCTGCTGACCGACACGAACCGCTTGGTGTATACAAAGCTGTGCAGTTACATGCACGGTCCCGACATGCATTCGCTGCGGCACCGGTAGAGTCTCCAGTCACTACTCGGTCCAGGAGCAGCTCGCTGTCTGCCATATCTGCCAGCGATGGTGTTCCCGAAGATCCTCCCTCCGCCAGCTCCTCCAGCTCCTGAGGCTCGCGATCCCAGTCCTCTCCCGGAACCGCTGTTATCAGCCCAGCCTGCACCCGATGTGTTTGTCTCCGAGGACTATAAACGTCTTATGGATGCAAGATCGCTGGACCCCAGCGCCGCTGCCACTGTTGTACTCAATTTCCGTCAGACCACTGTCACCCCGACTATCCAAGAGTTTAACGCCGCCGTTGAGGCCCTCTTTCTCACACGGAGACCCGGCGAACCTCTTACCCTTCTCCTCGAAACGTACAATGACATGATTCAGCGCGGCCTCGTTCCCAACTACCGGACATACGTCACTCTCATTCTCGCTCTTACGGACCGTGACAGTGAGTTGCAATGGGCCATTGAGGGCATTCATCAGCGCCAAAAGTGGAATGAGCTCGGCAATCCTACCATCAAGTTCAACGCCAAGGAGGACCTCAACCAGCTTCGACTCTTCCGCAATGAGGCCAATCTTCCATCGATTCTCGCCCTCTTCCGCGCGATCGCGGTCATGAAAACTCACCCCGGCAATCAGATTCCCGTCTTCGTCTATCGCAATCTCTTACGATCATGCGCATATCATGGTGATGAACCCGGCACAGTTGATGGGGCCATCCAGATATGGTCACATTTGGAGAAGAATTCTAGAGCTATACCTGCTGTTTGTTTTCAGTGGATGATTGCCGTCTATGGTAAAGCCAAAGATCTCGCAGGTGCCCAGGAGGTCTTCAGGGAGTTCCGGAAGATGGCCGACGATCACAAGGTTATTTGGACGGATAAAGAGGATAGCTCGGCGCGGCGAAACCTGATATCTGTGTGGAATTCGGCAATTACTGCCTACTTCCAGTGCGGCGAGCCTCATTTGGCCGTTGCTCTTCTGGAAGAAATGCTAGATGCGGCCGCGAACCAAACCCCGAAGGATGAGATGAAAATGGCATTTGGAGTGTACCAAGCACTTTTCTACGGTCATTTTCCTCCCCCGCCTTCGTCTTCCACGTTTACAGCGATCATCCAAGGTTTCGTTACAACCGGCGATATAGATTCGGCTTGGAACTGGTTTGAGCAAATTGTCAATCTCCCACATGGTCCCGTCGCAGCACACATATCGACACTCACTCCTACGCGACCAGACGCCTTTACCTGGCGTCTCATGGTAGAGGCATTGGTCCAGCACAACCGCGTAGAACAGCTGAATGCGCTTTTCGCTCATTACCTCAACATTGGCACTAAAGATAAAATAGAGCTTCGTCTCGTTGATCAAGGATATATCTACGTTGCAAATATCCGCGACATCGAGCGTCTAGCAGAAAAGCCGGGCAATGAGGAAGCGATCAAGCGACGATTGGACACACTCTCTGCCCTGCAAGATACCAAATACCTTCCTTTCGACGGTTGGGACAGAGTGTGGAACTACTACTTGCAGTTTGGTTGGTTACGAGAAGCCGTCCAACTGTGTGATCGTCATCTTCGCCACGTCCTTCAGACCGGTTATGATCCTCGTCCCGCCGCCACGAAGACTCATCTCGTGAATATGACGACGGCTGTTTATTCCAAGTATAAAGGACAAATACCGTTTGAAGATGCGCTCACACTTGCTCGTCTAGCACCCACAGTGCGGTACACATATCCGGTGGATTACTCGACCTATCTCCTGCAGTCATATAGTCTCCAGACACCTGAGACTCTATCCAAATTGGAGATTCCCGACTGGGTCGTCGTCCTGCAGGCCGCGGCCAGTCTGGAAGTGATGCCGGCATCCGTTCCCAAGGCTTTCGTTCGAGACTATTCATTCAAGGGATTATTCGACTTATTGGGGGATCTGACACGCTATTCCCCCAACTTCGAACTTGCAGGTCATTGCCAAGATGTCTCCCGTCGCTGCTGAACACGATCATTTCGGTGGCTCTGCAGGTGCACTGGAGAGGAAAAGGTGGAGAGCAGTGTTCGAGTCGCTGGGTCCCTCGTTTATGGCGGAGCTCAACAGATATCGAGAGTCTCTGACATCGAGCGAAGTGAGCGAAGAAGATGCCAGTTTAGGGTTCTCACTGGAGAGTCCAACGACGACAGCTACTACCTCGCCTATGCTTGAGGAGAAGGGACAGACCCTCGCAGATCCCGCGTCCGTTTCGTGGATAACCGATAGACAGCTTTCTGATAGACTGCGAGAGCTCCTTCGACTGGAGAATAACGCTGTGGATGAGGCCTTCCGAATCTTCATGGAAGCAATCCAACATAACCGGCTCCCGTATCGACACATCACGGCATCTTTGATCACTGCTCTTGGACGCGAGCGTCGTTTGGGGGACATGAAGCATGTGTATGACCTGGTGCAACTGAGGGAACCGCCGCTGGAGTCTACCGATCCCCAGAAGTTCCAGTCTTGGATGGCTATTGAAGATGCAATGGTTCATGCCCTGGCGCATATGGGTGAGATCGAAGCTGCCCATGTGCACCGTAGACGGATTCTGGAGCAGGGCGGGGTCCCGTCGCCGGATGCGTATGGTGCGTTGATCTACTACGTCAAGGATACCACGGATGACGCTTCCAATGCCCTCGCGCTCTTCCACGAGTCCCAGCTCCGTGGTGTACGCGCTTCGCAATACCTGTATAACAATATTATTTCCAAGGTGGCAAAAGCGAGGAAGGCCGATCTGGCGTTGGAATTGTTCACGCAGATGAAGGCTGCGAGTGTTTCGGTGTCATCTATCACGTATGGGGCTGTCATTGGAGCGTGTGCACGGGTTGGGGATGTGGCATCTGCGGAGACGCTGTTCAAGGAGATGACGGAACGGAATTCGTTCAAGCCACGAGTCCCTCCATACAACACGATGATGCAGCTCTATACGACGACCAAGCCGAACAAGGAGAGGGCGTTTTATTATTACAATGAGATGTTGAAGGCTGGTGTTCGTCCCTCGAGCTATACTTACAAGGTAATGTCGGCGTTATTTCCTGACGTCGGCGTTATCTGACATTTTCTCTTCCTTTCCTTTCCCTAGCTGCTCATCGACGCGTATATGCTTGATCCTCATGATATCGCCAAGGCCGAAGAAGTTTTGGACATTGTTCACAAATCCATGCACGCCCGTCTCGAGCCTAACCATATCGCGGCGATGATCAATGCGTATGGATGCATACTCAAGGACTTGGACAAAGCAATTGCATTCTTCGATCGGGTCCCTATGCTGTCTAGTGACCGTCTGTACGACGCCACGGTGTTCGAAGCGATGATCAACGTACTGGTTGTTCATCGTCGGCCGGATCTGATCCCCAAGTACCTCAAGAAGATGGAGATCGTGAACGTGCACATGACGGCGTATGTGGCAAATGTGTTGATCAGGGCGTACGCCGTGGTTGGTGATATCGAGAAGGCGAGGGAGGTGTTTGAGGGTATGGCTGATCCAGCGCAGGGAATGGCTGCTATGAATAACCATGCACCATTCAATCCTCTGGATTCTAGGCATGTGGCTGTTGGTACACCTGTTTACCGGGAGGTAAGCTACTTCGTTACGTCTGCTTTGCGCAGTAACTGACATACTTCATAGCCATCTACGTGGGAAGCGATGGTCCGTGCGGAATTAGGCGAAGGACACCGTGATCGTGCGCTCGACCTTTTGGAACGGCTAAAACAAAGGTCGGTTTTTTCTCTATTTCGGCGGTCTCGTTACGGAAGAATGAACGTTTTTTCTTCACAGGCAATTCCCAGAGGCAGGTCTATAATCGGATAAGTGGCATAATGGTCGACCATTCGTCGCTCCCACCTTGATGCTGAGTCTAGGATTTTGAACTTGTTTGGTTGCTTCATTTATTCCACCTTCACCTCTACTTCATGCTCGGTAATCAACAACGGTGTATCATAGTTTTGTATAAGTAGACATAGATTAAAAGTAGCATTACAAGTTTGATTATTCGCGCAATACAACGACTCGAACCCTTCCGATATTTGGAGTGGCGGGGTTTAAAAGTCGTCTGACACTCTTTAGGCTTCCTACTTTGTTACTGCTCTGATTCACTCGGCTCATTCTATCAGGATTTTGGTTTTGGCTTCAGAAATGATATGAATCCTGTACTAGCGACTCGGCCGTGATGTTTTTATTTTACTGATTGTTACCCTTTCTTGGCTTCGTGCAACCATACCGTTTGTCCCAAGGACTCGTAGTGCACTGTATGGTCAAATAAGACCTATCTTCGAACGCGACATATCTACGGCCCGGATCATCCGAACACCCACACAAACCGATGCTTGGCCACCTTCCGCTATGGCACCTCCCGTCGAGCTCGTCTCCTTTATTCTCGCCGAACTCTGGGCATATCCATATCTTACTGAAGAGAGAATCAACGTATACCGGACTTGTAACTTGATTTCCAAACAGTGGTCGGCCATCTTCAAGGACAGTCAATTCCGTGCACGCCTGGATCCCTTTCTCCTTCGACAAAGCACATTTGTATACCGTCAGGTCGATGCATATTATTTCTAACCCGATGCTCTGTCGCACTATAACAGTTACAGTGGAGTACGTGGTCATGCCACAATTATTAATATGGTATATGACTTGCGGAGCCACCGTCGAGGCCAACAAGGGAGTAGAGTCAGCGCTTCGAAGGATATTCTGCGACCCGAATCGACCTCGAAGTGCAACTCATATCTATGTTAACTATCTTGACGATCTCCAGCTCCATACTCCCAGTTTCTGGATCCCCCCTCAAATTACTCACCTGACAATTGTCTATCACTATCGTCGTTAGGTGCCTCCACATTTCCGGAAAGGTTTTACGGTTCGCTGCGTTTGTGAAAGATTAGCCGTCGACCGGCGAGTTAGCCATTTAACTGTCATGGGTGCTATACCCGTGATAGTGAAGCGCCTGATAGCGCCTCGCGACGAATGGCAACATCTTGTTTCGTTGACCACCGATCTCGACGAAGCCTTGGTTTCCGCTTCCTCCCAGACCTCTGTCATATGCAAGAGGTACGACATTCCGTTTCAGGATGTAGGAAACGACTACGCACTTCACGTCATGTTTGGAGACAGGTCATTTTGGTTATACAGGCCGTATCATGGTCGGCTCCAACGTCTCTCTGTCATTCATATTAATCATTAAGTGTAATAGATTTTCAGTGGCAACCTGATATTCCAATGTTCGAGCAGACCATTCCGGTGGGCTCTGTTGGTTACATTGATCCGCTTACCAGGAAGTTTGTGATACTATTCAATGGCATTGATTCCTCATCATCGACAGACGAGCGAATCAAATCTATCCCCTCTCTCCTTGCAGGAGGGGTGACGAAGCTAGTCTGCGACCCGAATTTTTCTTCCTTCCCGGACTGGGACCGTGAATATGGTGAAGATGCATTATCCGATATTGGAACTCTACTGGGAGCTTGGATTGACTTGAGATTGTTCGTATTCTCTGGTTCTTGATACTTTCTTGCTACTAATGAAACCAGAGTGTATAGCATTCCTGCAAAATTTAACACATATAATAAATCGCTCTGTCTCGCTGTAGGACGAGCATTTGCCAGAGAACTTGTAGGGACCCATTTCGATTCCTGGTACCTCGAGCACAGACAGACTATTATGGAGGTCTTTGAAGAGGACCATCCTTATATCCGAACTCGTTTGGAACTTGGTAAGGGAACACTTATAGGTCCTGACAGCTGAGATATAATTGTTTTTGCCAGTGACAACTACTGTTGACTCTTCTCAGTATGCTTGGTTAGCCCGCCTGTAATACAAATCAGCGGAAGACTATGGGCTGTACCAACACGTAAAACGCAACATTTCATTTTTTAATTGCATTATCACTAATACGAGTATTCTTTCTCAGTTCTATTTTCGCGTCAACCCCCAAGCTTACCTCAGCCCTGGCAGTCCTTGGGGACATTTCACGAACAGGGATGCGAAATCCTGCGATTCTCTCATCACTTGGAGCCACATATCCAGGGTTGGTCAATTGCCGAAGACTATAGAGATTTGTTGTCACCCTCTCGAAACGGACAATGTATGCTTCTGAACTGAAAAGCTTAGTCCTACATATATGACAATTGGACCTCGTCGACTATGAGAACGATAGCACCTGATGTGATGTCCATTACTGATCCGGGCAAATGTGGACTATTTTTATTAAAAGTTTATTTGTAGCTTCAGCGAATAGACTTTTCGCCTGCGCCCCAAATTCGCCCCATCCCATGGAGAGTGTAGTCTGTGGCACGTTTTGTGTCAGTACAGAGCCCCGGCGTTCCTTTTTGGGACCTTGCCCGGTGATCTATCTACTAGCGAGTCGGCCATGCTGTTTTTATTTCATCGATGGTTACCGTGTTTTGGCTTCGTGCCATCATACCGCGTATTCACACGAATATACCTTTATTCGAGCCGCACCTACCACGTCCATTCCTCCTGCCTGTTTCTTCCCAACAGGGTCGAGAGTGCGTAACAACCTGCTTTGTAGCGTTATTTCTGCATCCACCCTTCCGTCCCCTTCGATAGGCACTGTTACGAATTGCATGCATGATCACGATATTCGGCACCCCGCACAGCATTCAACCTCAGGTCTCGGTTGAAAATCTCCAGGAAATGCGGTCGACACCACACACCACTTATACTGAGACCAATGCTCGGAATTTGCCGTCGAATCTTGCTATGGCACTTCCAGTCGAGCTCACCGCACGTATCCTCACTGACACTTGGGCCAGCCTAACTTCCACTGAAGAGCACGTCAAAACTTTTGCGACTTGCAGTCTTATATCTAGAGAATGGCTAGACACCATCAAGGAAGTGTACTCAATGCACTCATGGACCCCCCTGTCGTATTATGAAGGACGGCTATATACCATCAAGTCACTGTCTTCGATTTCAAATCCAATGCTTTGCCGCACTCTTACGTTCAAAGTGGAGTTTGCGACCATGCCGCAGTATGTCGTGGTTAGCGGATGCGAACCTGCTATTGAAGCGAACCGGGGAGTAGAGATCCTGCTTCGAAAGCTATTCTGTGGTCCTAATCTACCTCGCCACGCAACCCATATCTATATCAACTATTTGGACGATTCCCGGGTGCACGTCCCCAGCTTCTGGATCCCCCCACAGATCACACGACTAACAATCCTCTACCACTTTCGTTCGTGGACGGTTCACTGGTTAGACCAACAAGTTTTCCGACACTGTCACTGTCTGCGATCCATTGTCGACCGCAAAGTCCACCATCTCTCCGTCATGGGGGCCACGGCTGAGCTAACGAGACAACTAATCACTCCTGTCAGCGAATGGAAATGTCTGTCCTTGTTAACTATCGACTCGGATGTTCCAGCAATCGATATTCCCGTCTCGTCTCGGATCTGTGTTATTAGGAAAAGTGAAGATTTTCGATACGAAGCTGTAGAGTTCGATTTTTTGCGTCGCGTCATGTTTGGCAATCAATATTACCGTGTGTATTGGTATTACAGGTCAAGCAGTGGTACGTCGTCCTACATCTCCGCATTTGCCAGGCAGCGTATATCTTGACCTGTCTCAAAGATCGAAGAGCCAGCCGAGATATTCCAATGTTTGAACAAGTCATCAATGTCGGGTCTGTGGGTTACATCGACCCAATGACCAGGAGATTTATTGTATTGTTCAACGCCATTGATCCAAAATGTTCGGCCGACGCACGACTTGATTCCATCCCTTCTCTTCTTGAAAGTGGTGTGACAAAGTTGGTCATCAACCCAAATTATTCTTCATGCCTGAAGTGGCATGAGGACCACATTGAGTCGTCCGTGTCTCGTTATCATGGAAGCCTCTCCGACTGTGACTGACGAACCTGGTAGATTGTATGACATCCCTGTCGGAGTTCTCGAACAGGAAAAGTACTATCTTGCGCTCGGAGGAGCTTGCTCCAAGGAACTTGTTGGAACGCATTTTGAGACCTGGCTATTGGATCATAAACAGAATATCCTGGATATTTTCGAAGACGAGCACCCTGTATATCCGAAAGCGTCTGGACCTTGGTGAGTCACCCTGTTACAGTATCTTGTTTCGCAGTGCTGAGTTCTGAGATGATCTTTAAGTGACGACCAGCAATCAATTCATCTCAGTATGCTTGGTTCGCCCATCTAGGTTTCAGTTCCCGCTTCCGAGCCCCGGGGCCTTCCCTCTGGCGCCCGGTAAGTGCATCAGTTCACACTTTGGATTGAGCTTTGCACTCATGATCTTTATTTCAGTTTTACTTCCAGGATAAATCCCCCTGCGTGTTCCTGGAACTCCCTGGGGAGAATTCAAAATGCCAAAAAACTATGATCTCCCCAATCTAGTAACTTGGAGCCATGTCGCTACTGTGGGTCAGTCGCCTATGACCGTACAGATTCGGTGCCAGTCTGTTAGTTAATCCTTCACTGAGTACTGTGTTATGGTGGTGAAAGTAGCTTGCTTCCACGTCGACGGGTCATCTATCGATCTCTTCACCGTTTTCTTGTTTACTGTGCTCCACTCGGCACATTCTTGAATATATGAATGCCTGGCAAGACTGAAATGGCTGACCTCGCAATGGTATAACTGTCGTATAAATGCTTGGTGACGAGCTCGTGAATACATTGATACATGCCGAAGGTGTTCAGGTGGAGGGTATTGGCCGTCGTCGATGTCAGCATCCAGAGGGACCTCTTCCGCTGGACATACGCTCAGCCTTCCATCGAGACCCGTCTCTCCTCGATAAACTGCAGACTGTCATTGTACAGTTGAGTAGCTTGGCTGATACTCTTTCGACTGTGGGCCTGGACGACCGCCTAGCTACGGCGCTGCGCTTGAGGATCGACCGGTGGATGGCATTGCAAGGAAGACATTGTTGATGGCTGTGCATGTCAGGTGGAATGAGCGAGTGGAATGCGGACGGCCTTCCAACGTCGAACAAAAGATATAGAAAGGAGTTTCCTGGATGCGGAGGGCATGCGGCATGCATAGAGACGGCGGGAGACGAGGTAGGTAAACTCTGATACCCTGATGCGCGCATCCGAGCCCCGATGCGTCTTCCGAAAACCCTCATCTCGACTAAATCGATGATAGTCTCAGAGACGTCCCACACAGCCACAGAGGGCCGTTCCAACATCCCACCCCTCCTCCGTTAAAAGTAGCATTATAAGTTTGATTATTCGCGCAATACACCGACTTCCCCTCCGATATTCGGAGTAACGGGGTTTAAAAATCGTCTGACGGCCTTGAAGCCTAAAAAGAACTGGAAGGGCTATTTTCAGTTTTTCTTCATATATTCAAGAATGTGTCGAGCAGAGCACAGTAAACAAGGAAATGGTAAAGAGACCGATAGGTGACCCGTCGATGTGGAACGCTCGTCGGGTCTCTGGAAGTAAGCTACTTTCACCGTCATATCACAGTACTCATTGCGGGACTAACTAACAGACTGGCACCGAATCTGCACAGTCATAGGTGACTGACCCACAGTGGCGACATGGCTCCAAGATATTAGATTGGGAGGGTCGTAGTTTTTTGGCAATTTGAATTCTCCCCAGGGAGTTCCAGGTATGCGTGGAGGATCAATCTGAAAGTAGAACTATGAAAGAAAGATCGTGAGTGCAAAGCACAATCAAGGGTGTGAATGCCGCATTCACCAAGTGCCAGCAGGAAGGCTCCGGGGCTCTGAACCGGGAGCTGAAGCCTAGATGGGCGAACCAAGCATACTGAGAGGAATTGATTGCGGTCGTCACTGCAAACGTCATCTCAGATCTACGAGATACGAAGCCGTAGCAGGGAGACTGCCTTACCAAGGTCCAGACGCCGTTGAATATACGGGTGCTCGTCTCCAAAAATATCCAGGATTTTCTGTTTATGATCCAGCAGCCAGGTCTCGAAATGCATTCCGACAAGTTCCTTGCAGCAAGCTAGTCCCAGAGCAAGATAGTGCTCTTCTGGTTCGAGAAATCCAACAGAGATATCATACAATCTGCCAGGTTGTCAGAGGGGCTTCAATGATAATGAGGCACTAACGATTCGAAGTGTGTGCAGTCCTCATCCCACTTGGTCGGGCGCGGAGAATAATTGGGGTCCATGACCAACTTTGTCACACCACTTTCAAGAAGAGATGGGATGGCTTCGAGTCGGGCATCTGTCGAAGATCCTGGATCAACGGCATTGAACAGTACGACAAATTTCCTTGACATCGGGTCGATATAACCCACAGACCCGACAGGAATGACTTGTTCAAGCATTGGAATATCTCGGTTGGCTTTTTTATCTTTCAAACAGGTCAAGAAATATGCGAATACGGAGATGTATGAGCGTGCCAATGTGTGACCAATACGCCCGGTTGTATTGATTGCCAAACATAACACGACGCAGAAAGTCGGGCTCCACGGCTTCGTATCGAAAATCTTCACTTTCCCTAATAACACAAATCCGAGATGAGACGGGAATATCGATTTCTGGAACATCCGAGTCGATAGTCAACAAAGTCAGACATTTCCATTCACTGAGAGGGGTAATTAGTTGTCTCGTTAGCTCAGTCGTTGCCCCCATGACGGAGAGATGATGGACTTTGCGGTCGACAATGGATCGTAGACATTGGCAGCGTCGGAAAACTTGTTTGTCTAACCAGTAAATCGTCCAAGAACGAAAGTGATAAAGGATTGTCAGCCGTGTAATCTGTGGGGGGATCCAGAAGCTGGGGACGTGCACCCGGGAATCGTCCAAATAGTCGATATAGATATGAGTTGCGTGGCGAGGTGGATTAGGACCGCAGAATAGCTTTCGAAGCAGGATCTCTACCCCCCGGTTCGCTTCAATAGCAGGTTGGCATCTGCTGACCACGACATGCTTCGGCATGGTCATAAAGTCTACTCTGAACGTAAGAGTGCGGCAAAGCATTGGATTTGAAATCGAAGACAGTGATTTGATGGTATATAGCCGTCCTTCATAATACGACAGGGGGGTCCATGAGTGCATTGAGTGCACTTCCTTGATGGTGTCCAGCCATTCTCTAGATACAAGACTGCAAGTCGCAAAAGTTTTGACGTGCTCTTCAGTGGAAGTTAGGCTGGCCCAGGTGTCAGTGAGGATACGTGCGATGAGCTCGACTGGAAGTGTCATTGCAAGACTCGATGGCAAATTCCTGAGCATCGGTCTCAGTATAACGGTGGTGTCGACCAGCATTTCTTCCCGTGTCGATCGCACAGCCACTGTCCGGTATTTCCCGTCTGCATCGATTTTCCTCGACCTCGATTATATGCGTCCCCGGTTGGGTACGTACTAACCAACCAACCTCTTTCTCCGCTCAAAACTGGCTACATTCATATACACTGAGACGTCTCTGAATAATCCCTCCTACTCAAAATCGACAACGTCAAGGCGTGGTTGAATGAACACCTTGTTAAGTTCAGGTGTAGGCTTCCAGACATTGAGGCTTGATTGTTACAAGAAAATGAGAGGTGTTTAAAGCAAGAAAAGGAGGTCTGGATCTGAATCGCGAGGTACGTCCATGTTTTCTTAGAATACCAATGACTGACTGAAAAGATTTCTAGTAGCACAAGATGCAAGGCTGTCGTCGTTTCTTCAGATTCTGACGACTCTCTACCGAATCGAATTTATCTACTTTCAACTCGTCGCTGTCTGTGGTATCTTTCGGAAAGGGACTACAATCACCCTTGTGAGTCGTGCGGCTCTCAATCTAGTCATTTGCTAACCAGATGTAGTACATGGCAGCAACGCGATGTCCACCACACTCTGACTTAGAGAAAAACACAGAATTGCAGCCAACACTAGCGATCAGCTGCTGGTTTCATACCTCCCACTTCACCTACATCAAAAAGACGTCTCCTCGATGAATGGAGTCGCTTTAAGCCGAACTCACTACCTTTTTGGAATAAGAACAAGAAGCCGTCAAGCAGAAGCCGCTACCCCCAACATCATGTTTCAGACCCCCACACCATAGTCATCCACCTTCGAGCATGAGAGTGTGTCAGAGAACAATATGAGACACAGCACAAGCGTACCCAAAGTTGCATTGGTCACACATGTCTCCATTCTTCTCCGATACAGAGCCCTGCAGCACGAATATCCTACTCCTGCTCCTCTAATCTCATCACCCCATTGGCTGAGATGTCTGGATAAAGGCGTTCGAAAGTTCATGCGGTGACGGCAATGGAGAAGAGCGGGTGAGGAATTTCCAAATTACGAAGTCATCCGAATACGTGATCTCCACGCGAATCTTTTGCCACTGACTGGGGGTGGGTACCTCTTTCAGTTTCAGCGTATGGATCCTTGTTTCATCCTCGGGTCAACCGACAAAATTTCCCCTGACTTCGTGGCATGCTGCGTACCATCTTTAGCATGCCCAAGAACGTCGCAGCTCAGAAATTCGTCAAAAGCATCAGCAAAAAGAAATACAAGTCTTCAAACGCCCAATTGGGATAATACTACTCACATGTCCTTTTAGACCACGTACGAGGTAAAGCATAACCGGGCTCGTAAGATGATCCATGTATATCACAGAGAAGTCCGCGTATTTTCTACCCAAGTAGTTCCAGAATCTCTGCCAAACATCACGACGCCTGTTTTGTAGCATTTCCCAGCCGTGATGGAGACTGCTGGGGACGTACGGTGCTATGGAAGACCGGATCAACCAAATGAAAGCGATGATGACCGCAAAGCCAACAGTGGG
Organism: Desarmillaria tabescens; assembly: GCF_030435595.1. Lineage (NCBI taxonomy): Eukaryota > Fungi > Basidiomycota > Agaricomycetes > Agaricales > Physalacriaceae > Desarmillaria > Desarmillaria tabescens. The sequence continues at coordinate 505,361 of NW_026848323.1, forward strand.
GAGTATGATCGCCAGTCCAGATGACTGGGATGGAGGTGAGGTGCTCGCTGTCACATTTGAGCCAGACGTCGAGAAGACTGTTGCCACGATTGTGTCATTGGAAGTTACGGAACATTCGGCATAGGTTTCGATGAGATTGGTGACTACAGTTGATGTTTGGCACTGAGCTGTTCCGTCCTTGATATCCTTGTCTCGCGCGTCGTCAGAGGTATCTATGAGGAAATATCCAATTAAAATCACGTCCGAAATTGAAATCGCCTGGCTCACTGACCATGCTGCCCTCCATGCACAGATGTGGGTGTACTATTTGAGTCAACGACAAGGCACGGAAAGTAAAGAAAAAAAGATGTCCACGCACAACAAGACTTTATGGGACAGCGATGATAAACGATGAAATGTAGTGGCGGTTTTGATTCCTTCAGTATTTTCCGGCGAGTGCAACGGTACTCGCAGGTCAGTGAGTCTGGGATGGGAGAGCAGAAGGTAAAAACCCAGGAGGCGGAACACCATGTGAAGCACGGTAGTGAGGAGGGAAGTGAGAGGAAGCCATCCTTGCTAGCGGTCCTTTTTATGGACCGCGCTGACGTCGGTCTGAACCTTGGACAATGACAGCAAGAGTTGGAAGATGGAAGATGCTACGCTCAGGTGAACGATCCTGATCACGTGATTTCCCGATAAGGCCTGAACAGTTGTCCTGATAATGCCGATGTGGTCCCAGACGTGTTGTCGCGTAGTACTCCAGGCAGCCGCGCAACAGCTATGGACGGAGGAGTGAAATCTGCAGGATCAGTTACACCGGGTTCCCAGATAGAATGGCGTTTGTTGGATAACATGCGCACCGTGAGATCAGGCACGTTTGCCTAGTGCAAGGGCGCATCGGGATTGCGGACCGGTCCACACCCCAGTGAGCCTGAGGCAGTCACACCGGGAAGATGGACGTTTGTGACAAACCTGAATATTGAACACAAATGTAACGTTTTAGGAGCATCGTTTGGGAGCCAACGAACTTCAAGATCTAAAGTTCATGCCGCCCAGCCAGAGATAAAATTTGAGAGCACGCAAAATTTATGTAAATTCACTGCCAAGATCGACCTCCTAAAATGTCACCTTTATTGTGCACATTCTGGTTTCTCTCAGATTCTCATCTGTCCGGTGTGATTTACAGACGGTTGGGCCTGAGTTTGCGGGTGCGTCATAAGGTGACTAAGCTCAATGGACCCATCGGACCGTCCGAACACCCAACTTGGCAACCTTCCGCCATGGCACCTCCCGTCGAGCTCGTCTCCCTTATTCTCGCCGAACTCTGGGCATATCCATTTACCACTGAAGAGAGGATTAATGTTTACCGGACTTGTAACTTGATTTCCAAACAGTGGTCGGCCATCTTCAAGGACGTCAATTCCGTGCACGCCTGGATCCCTTTCTCCTTCGACAAAGCACATTTGTATACCGTCAGGGTCGATGCATATTATTTCTAACCCGATGCTCTGTCGTACTATAACATTTACAGTGGAGTACGTGGTCATGCCACAATTACTAATATGGTATATGACTTGCGGAGCCACCGTCGAGGTCCAACAAGGGAGTAGAGTCAGCGCTTCGAAGGATATTCTGCGACCCGAATGCACCTCGAAGTGCAACTCATATCTATATTAACTATCTTGATGATCTCCAGCTCCACACTCCCAGTTTCTGGATCCCCCCTCAGATTACCCACTTGACAATTGTCTATCACTATCGTCGTTGGGTGCCTCGAAGTTTCCGGGATGAGAGTTTTACGTTTCACTGCGGCTGTGAAAGATTAGCCGTCGACCGGCGAGTTAGCCATCTGACTGTCATGGGTGCTATACCTGTGATAGTGAAGCGCCTGATAGCGCCTCGCGACGAATGGCGACATCTTATTTCGTTGACCACCGATCTCAACGAAGCCTTCGTTTCCGCTTCCTCCCAGACCTCTGTCATATGCAAGAGGTACGGCATTCCGTTTCAGGATGTAGAGGTCGACTACGCGCTTCACGTCATGTTTGGAGACAGGTCATTTTGGTTATACAGGCCGTATCATGGTCGGTTCCTACGTCTCTCTGTCATTCATATTAATCACTCAGTATAATAGATTTTCAGTGGCATCCTGATATTCCAATGTTCGAGCAGACCATTCCGGTAGGCTCTGTTGGTTACATCGATCCGCTTACCAGGAAGTTTGTGATACTATTCAATGGCATTGATCCCGCATCATCGACAGACGAGCGAATCAAATCTATCCCCTCTCTCCTTGCAGGAGGGGTGACGAAGCTAGTCTGCGACCCGAATTTTTCTTCCTTCCCGGACTGGGACCGTGAATATGGTGAAGATGCATTATCCGATATTGGAACTCTACTGGGAGCTTGGATTGACTTGAGATCGTTCGTATTCTCTGGTTCTTGATACTTTCCTGCTACTGATGGAACCAGAGTGTATAGCATTCCTGCAGAATGTGACCCGTATCAATCGCTGTGTCTTGCTGTAGGACGAGCATTTTCCAGAGAACTTGTAGGGACCCATTTCGATTCCTGGTACCTCGAGCATAAACAGACTATTATGGAGGTCTTCGAAGTGGACCATCCTTATATCCGAACTCATTTAGGAACTTGGTAAGAGGACACCTATAGGTCCTGACAGCTGAGACATCATTTTTTTCGCCAGTGACAACTACTGTTGACTCTTCCCAGTATGCTTGGTTAGCCCGCCTGTATTATAAATCAGCGGAAGCCTATAGGCTGTACCAAAGTGTAAAACGCAACGTTTCATTTTTTAATTGCACTATCACTAATACGAGTATTCTTTCTCAGTTCTATCTTCGCGTCAACCCCCAAGCTTACCTCAGTCCTGGAAGTCCTTGGGGACATTTCACGAACCGGGATGCAAAATCCCACGATTCTCTAATCACCTGGAGCCACGTATCTAGGGTTGGTCAATCGCCGAAGACTATAGAGATTTGTTGTCATTCTCTTGAAACGGACAATGTATGCTTCTGAACTGAAAAGCTTAGTCTTACATATATGACAATCGGACTTCGTTGACTATAAGAACGACAGCACCTGATGTGGATTATTTTTATTAAAATTTTACTTGTAGCTTCAGCGAATAGACTTTTTGCCTGCCCCTCAAATTCGCCCCATGGAGAGTGTAGTCTGTGGCACGTTTTGTGTCAGCACAAAGCCCCGGCGTTCCTTTTTGGGACCTTGCCCGGTGATCTATCTACTAGCGAGTCGGCCATGCTGTTTTTATTTCATCGATGGTTACCGTGTTTTGGCTTCGTGCCATCATACCGCGTATTCACACGAATATACCTTTATTCGAGCCGCAACTACCACGTCCATTCCTCCTGCCTATGTTTCTTCCCAACAGGGTCGAGAGTGCGTAACAACCTGCTTTGTAGCGTTATTTCTGCATACACCTTTCCGTCCCCTTCGATAGGCACTGCTACGAATTGCGTGCATGATCACGATATTCGGCACCCCGCACACCATTCAACCTCAGGTCTCGGTTGAAAATCTCCAGGAAATGTGGTCGACACCACTTATACTGAGACCGGTGCTCGGAATTTGCCGTCGAATCTTACTATGGCACTTCCAGTCGAGCTCACCGCACGTATCCTCACTGACACTTGGGCCAGCCTAACTTCCACTGAAGAGCACGTCAAAACTTTTGCGACTTGCAGTCTTGTATCTAGAGAATGGCTAGACACCATCAAGGAAGTACACTCAATGCACTCATGGACCCCCCTGTCGTATTATGAAGGACGGCTATATACCATCAAGTCACTGTCTTCGATTTCAAATCCAATGCTTTGCCGCACTCTTACGTTCAAAGTGGAGTTTGCGACCATGCCGCAGTATGTCGTGGTTAGCGGATGCGAACCTGCTATTGAAGCGAACCGGGGGGTAGAGACCCTGCTTCGAAAACTATTCTGTGGCCCTAATCCACCTCGCCACGCAACCCATATCTATATCAACTATTTGGACGATTCCCGGGTGCACGTCCCCAGCTTCTGGATCCCCCCACAGATCACACGACTGACAATCCTCTACCACTTTCGTTCGTGGACGGCTCACTGGTTAGATCAACAAGTTTTCCGACGCTGTTACTGTCTGCGATCCATTGTCGACCGCAAAGTCCACCATCTCTCCGTCATGGGGGCCACAGCTGAGCTAACGAGACAACTAATTACCCCTCTTAGCGAATGGAAATGTCTGTCCTTGTTAACTATCGACTCGGATGTTCCAGAAATCGATTTTCCCGTCTCATCTCGGCTCTGTGTTCTTAGAGAAAGTGAAGATCTTCGATACGAAGCTGTAGAGTTCGATTTTTTGCGTCGCATCATGTTTGGCAATCAACATCACCATGTGTATTGGTACTACAGGTCAAGCAGTGGCGCGTCGTCCTACATCTCTGCTTTTGTCAGATAGTGTATTTTTTGACCTGTCTCAAAGATCGAAGAGCCAGCCGAGATATTCCAATGTTTGAACAAGTCATCAATGTCGGGTCTGTGGGTTACATCGACCCAATGACCAGGAGATTTGTTGTATTGTTCAACGCCATTGATCCAAAATGCTCGACCGACGCAAGACTTGACTCCATCCCTTCTCTTCTTGAAAGTGGCGTGACGAAGTTGGTCATCAACCCAAATTATTCTTCATGCCTGAAGTGGCATGAGGACTGCACACACTTTGAATCGTCCGTGTCTCGTTATCATGGAAGCCCCTCCGACTGTGACTGACGAACCTGGTAGATTGTATGACATCCCTGTCGGAGTTCTCGAACAAGAAAAGCACTATCTTACGCTCGGAGAAGCTTGCTCCAAGGAACTTGTTGGAACGCATTTTGAGACCTGGCTATTGGATCATAAACAGAATATCCTGGATATTTTCGAAGACGAGCACCCGTATATCCGAAAGCGTCTGGACCTTGGTGAGTCACCCTTGTTACAGTTTCTTGTTTTGCAGTGCTAGTTCTGAGATGATCTTTAAGTTACGACCGCAATCAATTCATCTCAGTATGCTTGGTTCGCCCATCTAGGTTTCAGTTCCCGCTTCCGAGCCCCCGGGCCTTCCCTCTGGCGCCCGGTAAATGCACCGTTCACACTTTGGATTGAGCTTTGCACTTATGATCTTTATTTCAGTTTTACTTCAGGATAGATCCTCCTCGCATTACCTGGAACTCCCTGGGGAGAATTCAAAATGCCAAAAAACTATGATCCTCCTAATCTAGTAACTTGGAGCCATGTCGCTACTGTGGGTCAGTCGCCTATGACCGTACAGATTCGGTGCCAGTCTGTTAGTTAATCCTTCACTGAGTACTGTGTTATGGTGGTGAAAGTAGCTTCGCTTCCATGTCGGCGGGTCGTCTATCGATCTCTTTACCGTTTTCTTGTTTACTGTGCTCCACTCGGCACATTCTTGAATATATGAATGCTTGGCAAGACTGAAATGGCTGACCTCACAATGGAATAACCGTCGTATAAATGCTTGGTGACGAGCTTCGCGAATACATTGATACGTGCTGAAGGTGTTCAGGTGGAGGGTATTGGCCGTCGTCGATGTCAGCACCCAGAGGACCTCTTCGGCAGGACATAGTATGCCGGATGACTAGAGTCCGTGGGGATGATGTAGGACGAAGAGAAGGCCAGATTCATGGCGAGGTCGCGATAACTTGAAGATGCGTGCGTGCATTTTTGCACTTCAGCTCGTAAATTGCTCACGTCGCTCTCAGAGACGACCGGCAGAGGGAATGTTTGGCTTCGGCAGGCCGTTCCGATTATCCGCCGTTATTTTTTGCTTTTCGTAGACCAAGGCCCTCAACGTTGAGCAACGTTCGACACCAGGGCTTCCAACGCCTTCTTCTCCGGGCGTAAATCTGATCAGCGATTTGACGACTGCGCAAGATATCTGGTGAAGGGACGCATAGATCGTGGAAAGATTGGCATAAATGTGAGGCCTCGATGTCTACTTCTCAGAAGAAGTGCTCGCGAGCTCGAGGAAGGAACGAGTGACAGATGAGGGAACATGACCTGAGCGCAGGGATATCGACGATGCAGTTAATCAGTTCTTGAGGTAGTAGAGAAGAATCACTCTGTATCTAGAAAGAATATGATATCAGTTTTCAGGATCGACGGTGGTTCCAGCGGAAGACGTGCCTCAGTCTCCATTATTGCCAGCTCATCCATCGAGGGAGTGTCGGTCCAAGACGCAGCGAAATAGTACAGCGTTGGGGAAAATCGGATAAGGGAACACCCGGCCTCGAGGACGTGATGGTTTGATAAAAGAGACGGGATGGAATGCTAGAGGGCGATCTTTATCGGCACGACATCCTGGCGTATCGGGAAGGTAAGCCATACGCCACTATAGAGAACGAGCAGGAGTGGTGCAGGAGCTGCCGCTGCGTATCCAATTCAGGATGGGTAAGGCGAAGGCGAATGTGCCGTGTTCACGATGTTTGATGTAAGGCTGAGATACCAGCAGTAGTAAACAGCAAGAATGCAGAGGCCAAAACGCCGCTGCTGTCTTCAGTAAGAAGAGTTTATGTAAGACGACGAGAGGGTGCTCACAAGAAAAGACACCAGCAGTTCGACCACGACTCGCCCTATACAAGACATCACTCGAGCTTGTGTACGTTCGTCCAAGGTTACTTGACGCGAAAAAGCCGGTCCGTACTGTCCCAATCAAATGATGGACAAGGTCGACAGAGAGGCAATGCCTTCAAGTCGCAGCATCGGCAGTCTTGACGCAACTGCTTACCGAGATCCCGAAGCATCAGACACGCTGTACCAATCAATATTTGGTCAAACATTAATGAGAGCAAGGGCGCGACACAGCAGAAACACATCAAAGTTACATTGGCAATGCATGTCTCCATTCTTCTCTAATACAGCGCCCTGCTCCACAAGTCTCCTATGCCTGCTCATTGGCTAAGATGTCTGGATACAGGCGGTTGGAAAGTTCATGCACACAATGGCAATGGAAAGCTAAGAGCGGGTAGAGGAGGAATTTCCAAAATCCAAAACGCAACTCGAACACGTGATCTTCACGCGAATCTTTTGCCACTGCAACTAGACTTTCAACGAGCGTGGCTTCATTCATTTTCACTGTATGGATCCTTGTTTCGTCCTCGGGTCAACCGACAAGGTTTCCCCTGACATTGTGGGCATGCTTCGTACCATCTTTAGCATGCCCGAGAACGTTGCAGCTCGGAAATTTATCAAAAGCATCGGCAACTTCAAGAAAAAGAAATACAAATCTTCAAACGCCAAGTTCATTCCTAGGTAGCCTCATATCATTGAGGTCAAAGAGATGAAAGCTACTGATGATACCAGCGATGAAGGTTATGATGCGGATCAGACTATTGACTAAAAGTAATATTTCTTCTCACTTGAGCCAATGACTTGTGTACTGATTCTTCATGTCAGGTGGCAAGGCTTCGTTGACGACGAGGCCGCAGAAGAAACGTACATACGCAAAAGATGAATCCGAAGTTGCTGCTTCGGCTGGTCCACCGGAAAGTGAGACTTTACAGGGTGCTTCCCGAGGACGAGACTTGAAGCGGACCCTAACAACGAGGTACGCACATACTCTCTCTATTATTGGCATTCACTGATCGTATGTGTTTAGCAATCTTCATCAAAATATCCTCGGGTAGCGAAAGGAGCATCGTCCAACTTGAAGGAGAAATTGGCCGACCACAAAGTCTTCGACGAAGACGACTTCGCACTAGGGACGAATAATCGCATTCAGTGTGCACGCTATGCTCTGCAGATACTATCAACGCCGGACTAAGATCCCATGCAATCGTAGCTCTCATCGACCGCAACCGTATGCAGCTCTCCTACTACAATCGATCCACCATCATTGTTTCCCAAGCCATTAACCTCGCGAACGAAGACGATGAGACACTTTTCATCGCCGTGTTGATATCATCGAAGGCCCGAAGAAGCTGTTCTCTGGACTCATCGCGCACCTTCAGAGGGAAGGCAAGCCCATCAAGCGTATATTAGGCAAAATAGTCTATCGTCAGCGAGGTCTTGTTGGCCGTGATACGTTTGTCGTCCATGCCACATGTGCTACATGGCCTGACAAGAAGTTGGTCGTTGAAATCAGCTGGCCGAGCAGCTCGCGGATGTCAAAAAGCATTGCTCGACATCGCCAAGGCAAAAGCCGCCGAGTTGGCTGAGAGGCACTGGGTTCTAGATCACCTTCCGGATATGCTTCATGAGCAAGACTTCGAGTTCGATGAAGTTTCGGCGCAAAAGCTAATCGCAGAAATGATGAAGGACAAGTTCGTCGGTCCAAAAAAGGGCGAATACGAATACGAAGAACGCGTTCTTCGTATTACCGTTTTGGAAGAGCTGCTGCCGATCACAAGTCTTCGGAAGGATAGCGACTATGCGCAGGTCTTTGTCGACATACTCCCATGTACGCTTATATCTTTTCTTTTCCCGTATTTCTTGTTTTGACGCATTAAACTGTAGGTCACAAATGGCTTTACGACCATCCCCGGATACTTCATCGAGATATTAGCATGGCCAATCTCATGTATCAGATCAACAGCATGGGGAATGTCACCGGAGTCCTGAACGACTTTGATCTTTCGTCATTACTTCCTGTCGACAAGACCACGTCCTTCCGTCGTATGGGTACGCCGCCTTACATGGCTCTCGATCTTCTTAAAGCACAGGACGATACCCGGCCACATCTTTATCGACACGATTTGGAGGCACTATTCTGTGTCATGTTGATGATATGCTGTCGCCACTCTATCATCAAGGAACCCCAGCCCCGCGGCACGTCGCAATTGGAGGAGATCCCTACAAAAAGCTTTCCCCGCTGGTTTGACTGCGAAACGTCTTGGGATATGTTGAGCGTGTTCAAGATAGCTTTCTTCAGCAGTGCATCGCGCATTCCTGTATCTGAAAGCTTCGAGGCCTTCCAACCTTGCCTTGAACAGATTCGCTATGCGTTTTCAGAAGGGCTCTAAGCACATGCGAGATCGAGGGAGGAGCCTTTCTTGAGGGTGCACTCGGTACTCGAAGATGAGTTCGATCTCGATGGCCCGGGTACCCGACCGTCCCCCGAGTATGTGCCACCGCAGGCGCCATCGCAAACACCATTTAATGATGAGACCCTAGGTGGATTTATATCATATGGGATGTTCCTCAACAACATGTGGAGATTCAAAGGGAAAGCACTCACTTTGAAGAACAAGGATAAGCCCCCGGCTGTGGTGTCCTCTAGTAGATGATATCGTTAATCCTATCGCCGTACTTGTGACATACGGTTCTTTTTGTATTGGTTACGGTTCATCAGATATAAGTGTGGGATACTGATTATTGTAGTTATCATCTAGATGGACGATCATACAGAGTCTTAGACGCGAGAAGATACAACTTTAACCAGGTTGATGCTATCATCATGACGTGTGCCCCTCTCTTCCCCTTGTCCGTGAATACCTTCCAATTCCCTTTACATGATCCATGTCCTTTATGTTCTGACCCCTTCGTGATATCTCTCCGTTACTGGCAGTGGTTCGTTCAAAGATCATACCAGCGGATTTAACAAAGACTTCAGAGCTGAGGCCTCGCTGAGGTGGAAAGGTGAAATCTAGGTTGTAATTGACGATGAAGGATTCCATCCCCGGCGCAGTAAAGATGATCCTGAGTGACATTTTAATATTCACTGAAACCAGGCTAGAAGAGCGAGGAACGACGGAATGTAAACTTTGTAAAAATCTTTCAACTATGAGACTTGTCTTGGTTGAAGTGGTTTATATACCGGGTGAGTTGGGGGAAGGGCAAGGCGAAGGGATCTGAGGAGTTCATGTCGAGCTCGATATCACAGAGACGTGGCGCCTCACTGAACATGAAATATATATCGTCATTTTTGGAGAGCGTGTTAGTGTCGGTGATACGAAGATTGATCTGCTTGAGGATAGGAAGGCAGCGTTCCGTATTCAGACAATAGAAGAAGATCACTGGTGCATGAAGTTTGAAGGATTTCCATCGGAAAGCCTGCGAGACAACGTCAGTGAGGATGCGAATCGTCGACCTGGTGAAAAAGACGTCTTTTTTTTTTTTATTTAAATTTAAAATATTTTAAATAATAATAAAAATTAATATATAATTATTATTAGTCAAAATTGAGATATATGCGAAGAGGCATACTTCCTGAGCGCCGAAGCTGCTCAAGAAGGACAACTTGTGCCCTTATTTGTGGCTTGACGGAGGATAAGAAAGTGTTGTTGAAAATCACTGTACTCCATAGTGCCTTGGAGGATAATGCGACCGCCTTCCGTTTTTGACAGACCCGTGCAAAGAGCCAAGGTCCGCCAGGATAACCACCAATATCCACCATAGCTCTTGTCTTCGACGCTGCAGATTGCAATTTCTAAGAGAATCTCTGGAGGTAACCGCCGCAAAGGAGAGACGATGTTATGGATCTGCCGAAATCTGGATATGCTAGCACGAGGCAAGGAGCGGTGATCGGAGCAAGGTAAGATTAATTAGAAGTGATGTACGTCGTTAGGGAATATAATGGATTCCGGCGAGGGTTCGTGAGGAGACCTGAGTGGTCCGGTTTGTGAAATAAAGGAAATCAGTAAGCGCGAAGCAATTACTGAGGGAAGTAGCCGGTAAGCGCGAAGCTATTACGGGCCGTGGGTGAAGGCAAGTGCTAAGCGTAACCTTCGGGTTGGTATTGGAAAGCGCTAGGCGTATCCAATGGGTTGTTCAGCAAGCGCTAAGCGTAACTGAGGGTTCACGCAGTGTGAGGGTACTGGAAGTAGTAGATTGATCAAGTATCTCTAATACAATGTTATCTACAAGTTTATATACTAAGGAAAGGTTCGAGTCATTGTTATTCTACAATGTTCTATAATATTCTAGTATCAGTACGAAGAATAGAGAAAGTAACAGAAAGTACGAGCGAGTCAGTATTAAGACCGAGAAGGCCGAGTACGGGCATATGTTGACTCATGCACCGAATCAACGGATACCCAATATCCATAACAGACGAGGGATTGCAGCAAGCGGACCACGGCTTTCTGTGTCCTTTCGGCTCGACTACCTGGCTCAGCAATATCCAGTATTCCTTGTGCTACTTTTAGTTCTTCTCTCGCCTTTGTCTCGATGTATTCGCTGGGTTGGTCGTTGTTGCGGTGACAGATACAAAAAGCGGCCTTGTCGGTCCACAGAAACTTGCCTGGATATCTAATGAATTCAAAATAAGACGGGAAATATATATGCTCTCACATATATGCATTCGTAAGTCCTATAAGAATACTTGAAGGAGCTAGCGAACAAGGTTTGAGATGAGCTAGATAGGGGACACTGTCAGAGTCGGACGTCGTGGGAATGTTGACTTGTTCCGATTATCCGATACTCAGGTAACTTTCATCTACGCTGGCTTCCTCCGGCTTCTGTCAACTTGTCTCGGAGAGAAATACAAGGCTGACTAGAGAAAAAAGACGATGACGCTGAGTGTTGAGCAGCTCTCTCACTTTCTTGCAGTGACTGAGGCTGAAGTATATTTAGAGAACCTTACTAGCTTTACAACGTCGTCAATTTTCACCTTTATCAAGTAGGACACGCATCTATTTCCCCGATCGTTCACTTTCCACTCTTATAGACTGCTCGTATCAAGGTACTTTACACTGTTTCTGAGGGCTGCATCCTATCTCTCTATGTTGAATTTATCATATAGCTAGGAACTGGTTGCGAAGCGTCAGCGTTTATCGGAGATCATGGTTCTCCGTGCTCCTCGCTACCTGCATCTCTATTTACCCTTACGGTGAACAGCAGGCACGCAAGATGGCTCTATTCTCCATCCCGGGATGGTTCGGTTCGTGGGTAGCTTCCAACCCAGAAGTTCAAACGATGATATCAACCGATTACAGTACTCCTTCAGGCAACTCTCCGCCTCGGATCCACTTTCTGAATGCAAAATACGTTTGGTTGGTAAGTGCTAATATTGTGAAGAACCAGGTCTACATCTCTAACAGTGCTCAGAGCTAGTTTCATGCCCTCTACACAAGCCTCTCTGTCGTCAGGTGTCAGTCCAGTTCCATTCATCCTGCGTCCGCTCTTTCAACAGTAGGCCCCGCCCAGACCTTCATAAATCAGATAAATAGTACCGTCTTCCAAGACAATGTTTCTACACGTAATCGCCATATTGCACTTGGTCCTCTACAGAGTACACCGGATTACGCGATTCCTGGAGAACTAGATTTTGATAAGCCCGGGTTCAATCTGCAGAGTGGACCGAGACCCACCTTCACATCATCCCCGATTCTATGGTTATTCATCTAGGTGCCTGCATTCATTGACCCGGTTTCGGCAAGAAATTCTAGGCTTTCCAATGAGGACGTTGTTCACGCCCTGGGGCGGATCACAGGTGTATACTTACCTCCCGCAAGGTAGATGGCTTGGCGTGGCGTGGCGACTCACGCGTTGTACCTGCAAGTCTTTCCTAAGTTTGATGATCCACTCCTTACCGTTGCTGTATCGTCACATTCAATAGCTGGACCTGTTTCAGATGCCTACCACCATTGAAGGAAGGAAGATGAGGCATATCTGTACTAGAAATGGTAAATCCCGGCCTGTCCGCTGCTGACCTTTGTTGCGGTATTGACGCACAACAAAATGTATTCCCAGAAAATATCCGGCCCTCTTTCCTGCCTCTTGGCATGCCATCTCAACAACATATCTGTTTTCAACTGTTGATGAGCCATGCGACCCACCGACTCCCGTGATTAAGGACCATGTTTTCAACGCGCAGAGTAGCATAAGGCGGTCGCAAACACAAGCCTTTCGCGTGCGCATAAATTCGACCACATCCTCAACAATGACAGAATATACATCTTACAGACACTCGTTTCGCCTCCTACTTTCGTTCTTTACATTTATACACCTCACTGCACCATACCATGATGTTCTTCACAAGAATCCTCACCTTCCTTTCCGTCACCGCCCTTCTCACCGCTGCTCTTCCGCTGGTCCCCCGAACCAATGTTGGTGAAGGTGAGAGACTTCGCAAGTGTCCTGACGATTTTGACCCACTCGATCTATATAGGCACTTATTACAATCCGGGACTAGGATCCTGTGGTATAACCAACACCGCGTCGGACATGATTGTAGCCGTCTCGCACTTGCTATACGACTCGTATCCGTACGTCTCTTTTTCCAATGATTTTCCTTCCTACAGCTGATACCGACAAGTGGTGCTACTGCGAACCCCAACCTGTACGAATCTAACTCATAACTTGTTTGACCTCTCTCAACTCACACCGTTGTGTAGGAACCCGATTTGCAACAAGAAATTGGTCGCGACCTGTATGTGATTTTCTCTTCCTCATTCACTGGCACGTCTCGATAATACGTTTCCTGTAGACGGAGGAAAGTCAGTTACCGTTACCGTCACAGACAGATGCATGGGGTGTGCCGGAGTGTATGACCTCGACTTTTCTCCCGCTGCATTCTCGCGGCTTGCCAGCACCAGCGTTGGGCGTATCAATGGAGTAAATTGGGAATGGGTGGCTTAGAGGGACTCCCTTGCATATCTCTCCATATACCATCCAGCCGAATCTGTTGTTGGATTCGATAAGCTTTATACTGCATAGGAGATCGCACTGGCTTGCGAATCTACGTATCTATCGTTAAATACCAAAATTTCTTAGAATTTTAACAAAGAATGAAGAGAGGAGAGTAAACCTGGAAGGTTCTTCCACAAAAGTCAAGAAAATGGCTGTCAACCATGATGTTTCCTCAGTTCGCTCCAAATGATAAGGGTCAATGACATAGTTGATGCTCCATGGACGCAGTGGTTTTCGGTAAGCTGACATGCCCCAATGGACACGATGATGAAGGTCTCCGGAGCGTCCTCGGAGTAAACCACAACTTGTTGAGACCCGTGTTTTAGCACTGCAAGAACGAGAGCTAAAATTGAAAAAATGTTGACTAAAGATAAATCAATTCGCGTGAGTTAGGCACGTAAATAGAAATGTTCGTGGTTCTGCTATTCAACGTCGTAGAGATATGAGAAGAGCATCGCGTCTAAAATAAAATGAAATGAAATTTAAATAAATTCTCAGACCGTGTCAGGATCACGTGATCCAATGCATCAAGAATTTGAAAATTCCAGAATCCATGATTTACATCCCGTTCTTCCTCTTTCCGCTCGTAGTTTCCTATTGCCGTCAACGTCATGAACTCTCAAGCAGCCTTTCTCTGGAACTCTTAGCCAACGAGTATTACATGATAATAGAGGAGCATATATCGGAGATAAATAGAGACATGCGTGACCAATGTAACTTTTGGTGCGTTTCTGCTGTGTCTCGCGCTTCCTCTCACTGATGTTTTTATCGGATATTGGTACAGGATATTAGTATCCGGCATTACGAGACCTCGTCGGGCAGTTGCGTCAAGACTGACGAGGCTGCGACCCCAAGGCATCGCAATGGGAAATCTTACCAAACAATCACCTGGCTCAGCCCCGGTCAGTTCTCCTTCCTTTGTAATGGAGAGACGGGGATAAGGACGAAGGATGGGATGTTGGGATGGATCTCTGTGGTTGTGCGGGATGGTCGTCGTCTCTGAGAATCGGGCCTACTCTTCGTCCTACATCGCCCCCGCCGCATCTATGCATGTCGCATGCCCTCCACCCATTCTTCACCATCCCTCCGCATCCAGGAAAATGCTCTCTATATTGTTTGTTCGACGTTGGAAGGCCATCCGCATTCCATTCGTTCCTTCCGCCTGACGTGCACAGCCATCAACGTCTTCCCGCGCTCAAATGCCACCCACAGGTCGATCCTCAAGCGGAATTTCAGCCACAGCGCCGTAGCCAGACCATCGTCCAAGCCTACGTCGAAAGAGTACCGCCAGCTATTCAATTCTCCAGTTTATCGAGAGAGACGAGGCCTCGATGGGAAGGAACCTGTGGATGCTGATCATATGTCGACAGGAGAGGTCCTCTGGGTGTTGACGTTCATGTGCTTGGACGATGAATCGATGAGGGCCAATACCCTCCACCCGAACACCTTCAGCACGTGTCGGTGTATTCACGAGCTCGTCATCATCAAGCATTTTGTACGACACTGTGAACGATAATGGTAGATGGCCGAAAATAATCACTCAAGGTCACTGGGTCGCTGACTATCATCATTTTGGCTTCAAGCTCTCAATATGGCCTATGATTCCGCATATACGAAGCTCAAAGAGTACTTTGACACAAAGGATGCATACTGCGGTTCATTTGAATATGGAGAATAGGCGTGTCGACGAGCAAGAAAGACTACAGCTCCTCGTCAATACGCCTAAGCAATTGTTCAGACACTACTGGTGAGTGATTTCTGTTGTAATTTCGCTCTACAATTGATGGCTTTCATAGGATCGTTTCAGACGTCTGATGGACCCTTTCTGACGCCTGCCGTAGCGCCCGAACCCGCTTGTACCAACACGGCGACTTTCCAGACAATCAAGTGTCCCAGGAGACCGTCTGTATTTCAACGGAAAGGCTACTAGGTGCTGCATTAACCAACTCTACCGTCACCGTTGTCGTCTTTCGCCTGCTGCTACTCTCAAATCTGCAGTTATCCATTAGTATCCCACAACGACGACGACTTCGATTTTCCGGTACATTCATCACACCTGGGATCCCTTTTCCTTCACCAGCAACAGCAGTGTATACGGGGGAGACTATTGCTACGGTCGTCGTACCGCCGTCGCTGCCATCTCCCTATCAACAAGGTGCGTTCTTCTCTTTCTTCCGTTCATCTCATTTTCAAATGAGTTAAGCCAGGCCTCAGATAGCTGTTCTCTCAACTTCTCCGAATGCACGGTTCATACGTACAACCGCCCTCGTGGCTGCACGGTTCCCGGGCCGTAAAGCCGAACTCGCACATCGTCTGTCTCGTCTTGAACTTCAGCATTAATGGCACTTCCATCTGAGCTCATCTTCTGCATTCTCTTCGAACTATGGTCCACTCAATCAGACAGTTGCGAATACGTCCAAACATTTTCAACCTGCTCTCTTGTATCTAAACAATGGTCTGCCATCATCAAGGAGGTGAACTCCACCCACTTCCTGTCATCCCCTTATCATATAGCAGAGATTATCTACATACCATCCGGTCAATGTCATCACTCGCTAAACCACTACTCTGCCGTGCCATAACATTCAAAGTAGACTATATGCTGAAGCCAGATCTCGTTCGGAATTCAGGATGTCGCCCCTCCATTACAGCTAATAGGGGGATAGAATCCGTGCTTCGAAGTCTATTTCAATGGTCCTAATGCCACCCCCAGACGGTAACTCGCATCTTCGTAGACTATCTCGACGATCCGCAGGTCCACGTCCCCCGCTTCTGGATTCCTCCAGAGACCACCCATCTGACCATTGTATATCATCAGCCGGTGGTGGGTACCCGCCAGCCCCCAAACTGCGCACCACTGTCAATGTGTCCAACCGATCGTTAACCGACGAGTCAGCCAGCTCTGCATCATGGGAGCAACGGCCCTGATAGTGGAGCAACTCTTAACCCCTCTCACCGAATGGAAGTGTCTAGGATCGCTGACTACAGATGTACAACTTGATATTCCCGTTCCCTCTTTCACACGGGCAACATATGATTATCCGGTGCAAGACGTAGGGCCAGAATTCTTGTCTCGTGTCATGTTTGGCGAACGGGAGTTATGGCCTTTTTTGGCCGGCAGTGACGATAGTAAGTCATCATATATCTTCACAATCTGGCTCTGATTTTTTCCAGTCTGGAACGATGGGTATTTTCCCATGTTTGAACAGGTCATCCCTCTGGGCTCTGTAGGATATATTGATCCCTTCTCGAAGAAGTTTGTCACATTGTTCAATGCCATCAATCCAGCGTCTTCAGCAGAACCAAGAATACGTCGGATTCCTTCTATCCTGAAGTGGGGTCGGACAAAAGTTGTCACGGACACAAAATACTCCCCTTCACCAGCATGGGATCATCAATACAAGAAGCCTGGAATCCTTGGCAAGCTTGGAGTTTTGACCAAGGAAACATCGTTCGTGTTTCTTCATTGTGACTATCTATCTGTACCTAACAGAAGCAGAGTGCCTAGTATCCCTCTGAAATTCACCGTCAAACAGAAACTTCATCTCGGGCTCGGACGTGCTATTTCTCGGCAACTTGTAGGAGACAGGCGCGGTTGGTCGCGCAAGCACCGGCAGACGATTACGGATGTGTTCGGAGAACGTCACCCCCATATCCGACAGCACATGCCAGAGATTGGTGGGCCGGGTTTCATGCTACGTATATGAACTGCATGGACTGAGGTGTTTATATTTCAGTTACAGCAACAGTAGACTCCCCACAATATGTTTGGTTTGTGCCTCTTAGGCATACTGTCCAAGCCTACACTATGATTTGTGTAAATGCATTACTCGGTCACCTGATGACTTCAGCACTAACTCTTACACAGTTCTACTTTCAAGTCGACCCTCAGGCTTCTCATAAACCTGGAAACCCTTGGGGGGAGATCAAATCTTGTACGACTTGTACTTATTTCGCCCCAGTTCCACCCTCCTGGGCCCACATCTCCACTGTTGGGCAGTCCCCAATGACTGTACAGATTCGTTGTGAGTATGTCGCATAGGTTGGCTGCGTTCCGACATAGAAATCGATCTGTCCGCATTTTCTTGTTCTTGTACTTTAACTTCTCACCGAATAAAGGCTTTATTTGTTATGTACAGTGCAGTCTGTGTCGCAGTTGTCGTTCTCAGCCACCTCGGTCCGATTCTATGTTACAATGCATGCATATATAGCTCACCAAGTGCATTCATAAAGGGGCCGAAGTATAGCTTTACATCGTTGACACGGAAGACAAAAACAATATCATTTTCAACTCCTGTTGCCGAAAGCAAATCAAAGTCAGACTGCGTGAACATGGAAAGAGGTTGTCTTCTCTCTCGCCCCTTCCCAATCCGTATTTAACACACTCTCGAATGTCACCCTACGAAAGTCATCAGGCATGCTTTCCACATACTCGTTGAATGGTAGAGGCCTCTTGTAGTGATACGGCGTCACAGTCCTCTTCCAACGCCCATCCTCAGGATCCACCAGAAGCCTCCGCAAGTAGCATGTGTCCGGACCTCCCTGGACGACGTGCTCCCATTCCTCATCGCTATACTCAGGATTCCGAATGTTCGCCAGTCCAAAGTCAATGATCACAGGGGACCGATTCCCTTCACGCAGAACGATGTTCTTGGTGTGGACGACATTGTGCAGCAAGCATTTTTCTGCCTCGATGGCACGGAATCCATCCAGCACTGCGCTAGAAATCTTCTCAGCCTCCTGCTCGGAGATGTCAATACTGGGTTTGAGATTCTCCATACTCAAGAACAACTCCTTGGACGACATCAGTGATGGGATGAAGAGGAGGAGTAGACTCGGGGGTAATTTGAAGACGAACGACGCCATAAAGACGGGGAATACACCGGCCTTGCAGCCGATGTAAAAGTCGATACGCAGATAGTTCCGTGTCGTAGCTCGACATCTTCCCAATCCAAGTGCAGACCTCCCACATCCAATCCTCCCAAAGCCTAGTGTCAGGCCGGTTGTCGAAATCGTTTATGAGCTCGAACCAATCAGGTTTCACGCCCGCCTGGATATCATGTATGGTGCGTCGGAGATGGTCATCGATGGACGACGTCCATGGCACTGTATCCACGTCGTCATCGTCGGCTAGCTTTAAAATGAACGGTTGGTTGTCGGGGAGTCGTTGAACTAGAAGGACGACGGCGGAGGTGAAAGGTTCGAAGCGCTTGATCACCGTAGCGGCTAGATCTTTGTAGTCTGCAGATTTGTGAGTTTGAAATTTGAGATCAAGTGTTGTCCCAGGTCGATATAGGTCATCGCCTCTGAAGATAAGGGTGAGGGTGAATTTCTGAATATAGGCTGCTATGCACATACGTTTGTGGCAATGATACTTGCTTTCCCGCCACTGACGACGTCAAACGACGATCGCGTGCTACAGACAGATGAGATGGCTTTGAGATGCCCGTAGCCTACCGAGCCAGAAACTGAAATCGTTGTTTCATCTGTTAGTCGTAAGTTCAAATGGTGCTTGCAGCGATGCCCTTTTATGTGTAGCCGAGTGACAAGCAGCTATGATGGCCCCAAGCGAGTCTAGTCCTTTATTTACAAGCTGAGACGTCTAGCTAAGAAAAGTTGCGAGTTTTGATGCTGTAACCGCTGTGTCTGTGAGAGTGTACTTGTCGTTGATGTCCAACTTTACAGCAACACGTGCCAGTTTTGGTTGCCCTGCCAGTGATGAGAGAGTCACTCCTGTGACCGGCCGGTAAGTCCGGGGTTTATTCAAGGAGGATGTAGCTTGACCGAGTCACCAATCCAACGTGAGGAGAGATACTGAGGTAGTGCTTCCGCTGTGACCGCGCTGCCCCAAAGGTTTGGCGATGCGACTCCTAGGAGGCTTGTTCGATGTTCGCCCGTCCTTACTGTCATGAGCCATGTTCGCGGATAAGGCTCTGGTCACATAGCGAGCACCAATGATGTCGAACTCGATATGTACTGCAGAGGACATGTAGCATGTATTTTATTTGTGCGGTGTTTTGGATATGAATGGGTAGAGCAATACGTGAGCTTCATGACAATTACAAGTAATCATCTCTATCCCTCCGTTGTTTCATTTTATTGAGATCTGCGGAGGGAAAATCTGTCACGAGTTGATTAAAACCAGTACGAGCGACCTTACAATTATATTCACTGGCATCATATGTGCCAAAGTGAAGCCGAAAGCCTTTCTCTCTGAGCGCCGCGTAACGAAAGAGAAGTCCATGTGGTACTAGTATGATGTCGGAACCTTTGATGGAGACTTCTTGTAGTATGTTGCGACTTTCCAGCATGGAAAAGAGCAGGTAGATGCTGAAAGTGAAGGAGAAGGCGTCCAACGTCAAGTTTTCGAGGAGGGGGACCATATCGGACGAGGTTGACAGTGTCATGCACTGAAGAAAGTGCTCCTGTATGTACACATCATATACACTGAGCTGTGTCAGTCGAGGAGACGCCTTCAACACAGGAACGAGATCATCGCTCTCGATATGACATGGATAGGTCCCCCCGAACAAAACAAGTACCGTCAGCGAACAAGACGAGCGGGAAATGAAGCGGGAGAGAAACCCCATGCCGGCTGCTTCTTCATGTTGGCCACAGTAGAGCATAAGAAACTGAAGAGCGGGGGCGGTTATGGTGTTTAGCGGCTGGGATGATCCCAGGACCAAAGAGGTGAGATCGGGAAGCATTGATTGGGAAACACTAGCGGTGGGCAACCACGACAAGAGGATACATTCGCGAAGCCTCGTACACCGCCCGAAAAACTGGCTCTCCAAATCATGGCGGGACCTAACGCCATAATAATCATCCCGGTAGTGCGTAAGCTGCTGCCAGGGCAGGAGAAACGGCATGGGTCTGTCCATCAGGGCATCGACACTGTGGAGCCGCGGGGCTTCAGAAAACACAGGGAGGAGAAAATCAAGGTCCTTCGACGGGTACACGCTGAGGGAGGAACACGCGACGTGCTCCAAAATCGGCACACGCCCTCCAATCTGGCACACACTGCGCCGGTCCGGAGGCGGTCAGGCGCAATGTTTTCTAGCGATGGCAATGTGAGATGAGGACGTTGAGGAGCCCTAGTTGGTCGAGATCGTCAAATTTGGCTCGAATATGGAGAGGTGCGTCCCTGGATCTCTGGAGATATTCAACTAGGATGCTCTCTGATGCGGCAGGCATATCTTCGGGAAATATCATGTCTGTGTCGATGACGACTGTGGTCCAAAGATATTTGGAGGACAACGCTACTGCTCTCCACTTTCTGCAGACGCGACCAAAACACCATAGATCGCTGGTTAAGCTGTGGCACGGCGAGTCTCTTGGGAGAAGAAGTGCAATTTCCCGAAGGATTTCGGGGGGGACGCGTCGTAGAGGTGAGAGGACGGATTTTAGGGATTTGACGGCTGCTTGCTACCGCCTGGTGGTTTTATCATTGATCGTCAAAGTGATGGAGGCGTTGAGCTGTTTTTGAGCTGCGGCTAGCTCTTCCTTCGCTTTGGTTTCAATTATCTCGGAAGGAAAATCATTTGAATGGCGAACACAGAAGGTATCGCTGCTGGTCTCCAGGTATTTGCCTATAAGTAGGTAATGTGAGTAAGGGCAAATTGAACATTATTTTTTTACTTACAGATATGCATTCAACACGTTCCGTTATAATATGATTTCTGTGTTAATGATAATGATGCTGATGAAGATGATGATGGAAGGAAAAAGACGAGCGGTGCCTGCCGAATTCTATTCCTCCCGAGCTTCCACCGTAGCACGTGTCTTCCTCTCCTTTCTACAGTTACGCGTTTATACAGCAAGCAGGCTCAAGTAACTCTCCGTATCATAGCCCTATTACGCGATTCAATCGTTCAGTACAATATATAATCAGGTTCTACATAAGAGTGAATCAAATGCGACACTTTTTTTACTGTCCTTTCAGCTTCTGCTCTTTCACCACAGAGTCGTTCCGTCCTTGAGCACATCCTGCGATCTACTTCATACTCAGAATAGGCAGCACACCACTATCTGGCGGAATAGCTGAGAGACCGAGGAGCATAGCGATGAAAATATCCGTGACTTGATCGTCCTTGTCCACGATATCGAACGCTTCACAGACGAGAATAGCAGACCGGTCGTAGTAGAGTGGCTGGGCCTTCCTTGGCGCTAGAAGCAGCCCATGACAGTGCGAACGAAACATTGAGAGGCCGTCCACGGCATTTCGAGCACACCGCATAGACATCTCCCAGCGTTTGGCGGCGTCTTCGCGTTTCTTGGATAGCTCGACCTCATCAATACCCTCCTCATCCTCTTCCTCATCCTCGTCCTCGGCATCTTGCTTGGTAGCGTCGTCCTTGCGGGCCTGAGCATCTTCTTCCGCGGAAACACCTATGCATTACATGATCGAATGAATGTCAAGTAAGTTGAAGTAACGAGTAAAAGAAAATCTTACCTTTTGGCAGAACGCGATATTCAGCGTCTTTCGCGTCGTCCAACCACCGATCATGAGTGGCAAACTGCAAGAAATGCGGACGAACCGACATCCTTTCCTTCTCAGGCTCAGCTGTCATCTCGAACGCCCGCACAAGCATGGCATCATATAAACGGCCAGGTTGTCCTTCACTGGTGCCACTGGCGACCTTGAGGTACTCGTCGGCGAGGATCTGGAACACAAAGTCGTGGCTAATCACGTCGATCTGGCTTCGTACTGTGGCGTCTGTACGCCATTCATCGGGAAGGCGAAGAATGGTCGACAAGAACGCGTCGGGAGGTATGAAAATACGGCCTTGGAGGTCAGAAGCAAGGTAGGGATCGTCGGGAGTATATTCAGAGTATGGATCCTGTGACTGCTCTGTGGAATCATTGGAGTTCATTGAGGAGGAGCTGCTCGAGTGAGAATCCATTTCTTAGTGATGGTGGTGGTGAGCGATTAAGGTGGGTTGCCTTGGTGCAGACAAAGAAAAGACCTTGACCCTCGTGACTGCTCGGTTTCCGGTCCGTAAACCCAGACACGCAGATCGTCCATTGTCTCTTCTTGACATTGATGGTGCTTCCATTTAAGCTCATTTACTGCATTCACTTCGAACTCTGGTCCACTCCATCTCCCACTTGCGATTACATCCAAACTTTCCCTTGCATTCTGAAGGAGGGCCAAGCAAAGGTGATCACGGTCCCAAAATATTCCCCCCTCACTGGCATGGAATTATGAATATAAAAAGTCTGGCATCCATCGCAAGCTTGGAGCCTAGTCCAAGAGGAGACCTTTTGTGCTTCTTCATTGTGAATATCTATCTGTAAGCTGGCTAGCTTGTGGGATTACTGTTCGTTTCGGAATAGCTTTTTGAGATTAGTACTAGAGCGTAACATCATAAACCCTGCTTTAGCAGCCTGCGATTCATTAGATGGCATCTGCCCATTGCTGAGGTGATTTGAAACTAGGCCCTGGCACCTACCCTATGAGGAAAGATCCAGAGAACGCTAAGTTGTCTGCCGTATTGGTGCAGTCAGATAACATAAGCCTTGCACGAGAATCGAGGAGTGTTCACATGGTGTTGATAACCGAATAATAATTTTATATTGACAACAAAGGGTGTTCTGGTTCCGGGTTTAATAATCGAATTCATCCCGTCGTTCCTGCATCCTCCTGAGATCTGCCAAGAATGTCACGTCGACTGACTGCCAGAAATAAGCATCTACTCACACTGGCGCTCATTGGCATTCTGCGTAGCAAAATAGAGCCGAAAGCCTTTCTCCTGCAAAGTCGCATGACGAACGAGAAGTTGATTAGATAAAGTAACGCCCATGCACTTGATCGATACCTGTTGCAATACTGACCCTTTGCTACAGCGACTTTCTAGCATCGAAAAGAGGAGGTACACATCGAAACACCATACATCCAACGATAGGTCCTCTAGGAGAGGAACAAGGTCCGACGACGAGGCGGACAGTGTCATACTCCGGAGGAAATACATTTGGATATTCACACCATACACATGCAGCTGCATCAATTGGGGAGACGCCTTCAGTACGGGAACTAGCTCGTCGCTCTTAATACGAGATCCAAGAGTCGTACCCCCAAACAAAACGAGAGCTGTAAGGGAGCAAGAGGAGCGGGAAATGAAACGGGAGAGGATGCCTATGTCCAAGGTTCTCTCTTGATGCCCATGATGGATCATTAGGAACTGAAGTGCTGGAGCGGTTACGGCATCCAATGACGCTGATGACGCCAAGGTTAAGGAGTATAGGTCTGGAAGCAAGGTGCGAGAATTGTTCGTGACGGGCGACTGTGATAAAAGAGTGCATTCGCGGAGGTGCAAACACCGATCAAAAAACTGCTCTTCTAGCTTGTGGTGTGACATGAAACCGTGGCGGTTATCATGGTAGTGTGTTAGCTGGTTCCAGGGAAGGAGGAAGGGTATCGGCGCATTCATATTAATGTCGACATGTCGCAGCCGTGGAGCATCGGAAAAGATTGGGAGAAGGATATCAAGGTTCGTGGGGGGTTCGTTCCGGGTAGAGAGACACGCGATGCGTTCTAGAATGGGTAGATGCCCACCAACCTGGCAGAGACCAGGCCAGAGATAGTCGGGAGCTGTGAAAAGAAGTGTCTTCCAGCGATGAGAGTGAGAGACGAGGGTGTTGATCAGCACATGGTCGACAGGTTCATCGTCCACATAATAATTTTCAAATTTGACATGGACACGAAGAGGAAGATCTCCGGACCTCTTCAAGTATTCGACAAGAACACGGTTCGCTGGTTCAGGGCGGACCCCGACACACATCATATCATCAATGGCGACGGTAGTCCAGAGATGCCTGGATAATAGCGCTACGGCTCGCCACTTCCTGCAGACACGGCCAAAACGCCACAGATCACTTTCTATTTCGTGGCAGGGCGAGCCGTCTTGGAAGTAGAGCGCGATTTCGAAGAGAATTTCCGGTGGAACACGTCGTAAAGGTGAGAGAACAGACTTCAGGGAGTTTACTGTGGCCTGTTGCGCTTTGGCTCCCATACTTGATGCATCACAGACCTCCAGCTCTTTCTGAGCTACCGTCAGCTCTTCTCTAGCCTTTGCTTCAACACTCTGGGTAGGAGAATCATTTGAGTGTCGAAAGCAAAAGGTTTCGCTGCTGGTCTCCAAGTACTTGCCTGGAAAAATAAGAGAAGATAGGTAAAAATCACGCTACGTGATAGCATCTACGTACATATATGCATTCGTAGTGCAATTTTCGTAGTCACCCTTTTCGGTAGGGGAGGAAAGTGAGGAAAACGGAGAAGAGCGCTTCCTTCACAGCCACCACGTGGTTTCGTAGAGTCCCCGATTCTTTCCGAGATAAGGAGGAAACGACAGAGGGCCCTACATGGAGGGATAACGACCATCCTCCTGCCAACTCGTCAAATTAGGGGCTAAATTTGTCATGATTTTTACGCAAAATGCGCGTCATAGGCGGGCTCGTGAACGAAAATACTCCACTGATAAGATATAATGTGGGGGCCGTCTCACCAACTCTCTCACGGTGAGTCCGAGCCGCATACTTTCTGGGACATGTTTGTCAGCACGCTCAGTTTCAGCTTTTCACTGTCGTTGGCGTCCGCTCTAGTGCTCCAACCCTTTCACTTTAAAAGGGTTTTAAACCATTTATTTTTCCTTTTGTTTTACATGAGGTGGTAAAGGGTAAAGGAAAGGGTAAACAAACAGTAAAGAGTATGCATGCTGCAGATAATTTAATTCTGAATAACAGCACTTGTATGATGCGGTGAAACTGAGTATTGAACTCGTACCGCGATGATATGGTAACAGTCTGTGTGTATGTCTAGATATGGGCATAACCACCTCAGCTTGAGCTTGGTAGTGTCGGTCCGGGCAGACCCATATTTGTCAGCGCTTTTCAATTTCATGTACTTACAAGCTTTCGGTCATGAGAAGTATAAGTAAGTATAAATTTTGTCACGAATACACATACTAGACTACAGAAACTCAATTCAAGGTAACTCAAGGTCGTTACTGGCCTGCTCTGCGCCAGAGTGCCATATCACGTGATACTTACCCTTTATAAAGAGTTTATAAATAGTTTATAAACCTTTTTGAACCCTTTCCATTTATTTTGCTGGAACTGGCAAAGGAAAAGTAAAGGGTTGGAGCACTAGTCCGCTCTCGCGTGCATAACTGTAGTCTTTTGACTTCAGAAGCACGTTTACTGCTAACATTGTCTCTATTATTGGAATTGGAAAGAATCGGGGACCTGGCGCTTGCGCCGCTACCGACATCTCTTCACGCCGGCCACGGTGGCGTGCACCTACCCCTTGTGCCGGTACTAACCCGCTGTTTTCTCTGGACTAACAAAAATTTCTCGCTTTATTCTCGCCATCTTGCTGACATCATACGCAAAGAGACTTCTCTGTGGAGAAACGCATTTATTTTCTGTGCGGTTCAGCAGTCCTTCTGTTATCAGTGAAACTTGAATTCATTCACATCTAGTAAAGAACTATGCAATGCTGCGCTAAGGACTACGCCCCAGCACCCCAGTTCTATGTTGCGTCCAACTTGCCCCGCCACTCAGCCGGTCCCTGTCTTCACGCTACTTCTATCTCTCCCTTAATGGCCGTATTGTGCAGATCATAGGCACGAATGGAAGAATACCTAGGATACGGGGAAAGTTTCATCGCAGGACAAAGAGAAAGGCTTGGTATCGTGCAAGGCTATGACCCAAGCTGGTGCAGTACTTATGTGAACGCCAGCATGCTCAGAACTTTACCAAATGAATTCCTCAACGACGTGAACATATTGTTAGACATCCTCCTACCGTATGGTGACCTCAGGTTCGGGACGGTCTTTCTGGCAAAGGATATCTCAGTCCGTCTGAGCCAACTCTGCGACAGCCAAAATGATATTGCCGATTTCTCGCACGGAACGCATCGAGAAGCAGTTCCAGTCCCATGGATTTAATGTCAAAATGATGCTGACATGCCCTAGCTGACGGCTTGTAGTCTTGTACACTTTACCGGATGTTAGCTTAATAGACCAAGCATTCCCAAAAGGATTCACTTACATATGTTCTTTCATTTCTGCGGGAACTTTTGCCATGTATTTCGCCGTTCAATTTAACTCCCCATGTCGCTTTTGCCAAATATTGTGATTTGAATGCAGTTGCACTCCAGCTGTTAGGCTGTTAGTCACTAGGTAGACAAACTCACGAGGAGCTTCCCTTGCCTATGCTCTGTATTTATACTATTTACAACTAAATCTAGTACTTTCTCCCCATTTCCTCCGGATTCCATCTTACTAAGCATGCCGAGACATGCCGTATCACCGGAATATCACAACACCAAAGATGTAACAATTTTTGCTATTCACTTCGTTTGAGTATGCCTTTGCGATTTCTGACAGCTAGGACCAAAATTATCAAAAATTATTCAAATGTACTTCATGAACGCGACGCGTCGCACCACGTGACGTTGCATTCCGAGTCGGAGGACGTCGATCGTCGATCGAAAGTTCTTCCTCCACACCATTTTCTACCTTCTCGTTACCGTGTTACTGGCAGCACAGGGAGCGGCGCTGACTGTATCGCTCTGTCCAATCGCTGCATCGAATGCGTTCTATTTTCAGACACTCGCCGACACCGTGGCCGGATTTCTCACTCTTTCAAATTCGGGAACGGTCCTCGCAGTTTTCTTCCCCCCCCTTAAACAGGTCAGTGAAATCTTTAATCCTCGATTGTACAGAGGATCATCGAACTTTCCGACACGTTAGTGCTACCCAGCTGCTTTCTTCAACAGGTATCGAGTCGGCTAATGGATGACCACCACTCCACGTCCAATGGTGGTCCTGCGAATGTTCATACGTTTGAAGGTAAACGGCTCGGAAGAATTGTAGTTGACCGAGGCGGCTGTAGTGGAAGTATAATGATACTCGTCATCATGACCTGTTTCCTACCGACTTACCGACTCGGACAATATGCTTTCGTCATCACCATCACTCACTAGCTCCCTTGCTGAATGAACTCGAAGTTTTCAAATTTCCGCCTCGAGACTTCCATGTCACCTAGTAAGGGAACTTTTTGGATCTATTCTAATTTTGACTTCTTGTCCGACTCGGGAGATGAGTTATTTTTGGTCTCGTGGACGGGGACATGTGGACGTCAACCGTTGACGTCGTCTTGAAGATAAAAGCATCGTAGTTCGAGTACACCAGGACACAACCACTCAGCTTTCCATTCATCTCCAACAGTCTCAACAGCTATGACGGACACCGTTCTCATCGTTCGTTGCTCCATTGTTCGCTTTGTACACCTATGCTGATGCGCTTTCAGGTTGGCGCAGGACCTTCAGGTCTCGTACTTGCTCTTTCTCTGATAAAGAATGGCATACCCGTACGAATTATCGACAAAGAACGTTCAAATTACAAAGTCGGTCAAAAAGGCTCTGGCGTCCATGTACGTGGCGCAGTTTCCCATTCCTTAAGGTGACCAAGTAAACATTTCTTTTTACCAGCCGCGAACCATGGAGGTATACAAACTCCTAGGTGTTCTTCCCGATATTCTAGAGCAGTCTGGGAAGTCACATCCTCTCATAATGTACGAGCCGGATGGCGTCAGCATCAGAGTACGAATGCCAATGTCCGAAGAGTTGGAGAGTACTCCCGATCGTCCTATCGTCAGTTTCCTCGATGAATTTTGTTAACGAGCCTGATCTCATCATGCGTTATTCAGATTAATCCTATTCTCATCGGTCAGGACGCGCACGAAGAAGTGCTGCGCAACTATCTTGCAAAGTTCGGCTGCGTGGTCGAAACCGGGACAGAGTTAGTCTCGTTTGAACAGAGTCCCGACCATGTCACTGCCCATCTATTGAAATGGAACGACGCCAATGAGCAGGTTCCTGAGACTGCTGAGGTCGCCTGGCTCATTGGCACAGATGGCGGGAAGAGTACCGTGCGTAAACAACTGGGCCTCACGTTTATGGGAGAGACAAAGTCGGCGGAGCGATGGGTTATAGGCGACATTCAAATCATCAACTCACCATTAGACCAATCCGTAAGTTGCTTCTTATTACATGCATCCATTTGACGAACGATGTGCAGTCGTGGCATGTATGGGGAGATGCTTCTAGCCGAACGTATGATGCCATTACCTCTACCTGAGATTTATGCACTCAATGTACTTCCCACAGGGTATCTCTGCGACCGTACTTGAAACCGGGAGACGACAGGTACTACGTTATCGCTGCGGGTCCTGAGCTCAATCGCGAAAGAATGGCTTCCGGCCGTGAAGGCTTTATCCAGGAGTTCCGTGAAATCTCCAAGCGCAACGATATCAACTTTGGCCAGGTGATCTTCCTTTCCCAGTTCCAGTGCGTCCCTTCAAATTGATATTGAATATTCCTAATCTTATTTCATATTGTTTTAGAGTTAACGTCCGAATGGTGAACAAATTCGGAGTAGGACGGGTATTTGTTGCTGGAGGTACGTTCTCACTTCGTCGTCTTTCTGTGTTGCGGTTCTGATAGCGATTGTAAATTTAGATGCCGCGCATGTTCATAGTCCTACCGGCGGCCAGGTTCGTATTTTGCTATTATATCCGAAGACTTGCTAATAATACATTCATCAGGGTATCAATACCGGCGTATTAGACGCAGTGAGTCCTCATCTCGATGAGATCCACAACTTTTCTCACGCCGTCATCAGAACAACCTCGCATGGAAACTCGCCCTCGTACACAAACACCTCGCTCCACCCTCCCTCCTCGAGACATACAATGCCGAACGGCTCCCCGTCGTCGCTGCCATGCTCGAATGCACCACCGAGCTCTTCAACAAGACCTTCAAACCCGCCGACGACAACCACACCGGGTGGTTCCGGGGTTACATCCTCCGCCAGTTCGGCGTCACCTACCGCGGGAGCCCAATCGTCGTCGATGAGACGAACCCAGGAGATGAGGCGGTCGACCCGTATAGGTCTGGCCTCGATGGACGCGTCCAGGGTGGGGACAGGGCCCCTGAGGCGCCGGGATTGGTGAGCGCCGACGGAGGTAAGGTTGCGCTATTTGACAGGTTTGGGCCTGCGCATCATACTGTGTTCGTGTTTTCGGATGATGTGAAGATGCGTGTGGACGTTCTCGATAGGCTGAAGTCATATTCGTCGGCCCTGGTGAAGCCTATCATCATTCTGCCGAAGAATTCTGCTGTTAAAGCGGAGGGTGATATATTGAAGGACGAGGAGGGGTATGCTTTCAAGCACTACAATATCGAGAAAGGTACGAGTCTTGTGGTGGTCGTTCGACCTGATGGAGTTGTTGGGGCGCGTCTGAATACTGCGGAAGGACTGAGGCTTTACTTCGAGCCAATTTTCTTGTAAGGGCCAAGAAGGCTGACATGGACACTGACATTTCTGTATCCATTTATTCCAAATCTTATCTTCATTGTATTGTATTTACAGCTACCAATGTGTCATCATAAAAAAGCGCTGCTTATCTTCGTGAAAGTGTCATCCTTATAGAAATACACAAGCCCAGGAAACGGACTAGAAATTACCTATGTTATTGCTATGTGCCAAAATGCGATTGCGACGTGACTGTGTGTGTGAGTGCAAGGATGCCCACTCTAAGGTAAGGCTAATAATTCCTGGAGCTGTTAATAACATGTTATTTAACATTGAGTTGCGAGAAGGTATTTATTCACTAGGTTATCAACAGTTAATAAATATTTTGCGAAATAATGTTAATACTTAGCTGCGAAAAAGGCATTTTCTAGCGAATTAATAACAAAATGTTGGTTAAAATTACCCAAGCAGCGGTGATGAACATTAGCGAGTCCCTCTCAACGCTGTTTGAGAGTTCATGAAAGTGACGGCGATGCGAAACAACGAGTAGGAAGACGGGGATGGAAATTTCAAATTCTTAGTGCATCTTGATCACATGATTTCGACGCGGTGCAATTTGAATTTCCTTCCGGGCCATCTTCGACGCGATGCTCTCCTCAAATCCTCATATCTCTCCACTGATCTCAACGCTAGTAGATGGATGTACGTGCGACTTTAAATAATTACGTGGAAGAATCACTTACACTGTATCCTTACTGGGGTTCTAGGCTTATTTTCGTGGATAGGATTTACAACTTGAATTTAACAGCTCGTGAGTAACAGAGGCGGGGCGGCTAATATCATCCAGCCGTGAAGCTTTCAAGGAAGGCGTCACTCCTCACAATGCTTCAGGCCTATAGGGAGATGCGATCTCAGCGAAAGCCGTCCGGAATTATTAGACGTAGGGTTGGTAGTAGACGACTCCGGACCTCAAGAGTCGATTCAAATCCAAAGAAATGCCATCCACCTAGTCTGTCCGCATCCTGTTTTACTATGTAGTAGTCTTTTCGGGCAAACATTCGTATTCCACGGAAATATGAATGTATCTGGAGGTTCAAATACTGCCTTCCCGTTCTTGCTCCTACCATTTTATCTTTCCTTGATAACAGGCGGTCTCCAGCCATGGTTACTTTTATGAGACCTATGAGAACACAGGAAAGAGTTAGCGAACAAAGTTTTCGAATGAGCATAATGGGATAAGTGATACTGGCAGAGGCGGCGCCGTGGGAATATTTGACCTCGGCAGGCCGTCCCGATATTCCGCAGCTATTCTTTGACCAAGGCCCAATGTTTAACGTTCAACGTTAACACTGGGCTTCCACCAGTCTAATTATCTTGTGGAGGATTACGGCGTCGTGTCGATAAGATGATACAGAATGCTCTAATCCATCAGCTGTGTGCTTCCCTCACTTTCCCCGCCACGACACAGGCTCCAAACGACCTTCAATCCTAACATCGTCGTAAAGCAAGAAACGTCTATCGTCCCTATAGTCCACCTACATTTGTGGTCTCGACTGCTCGTATAAATGAACTGTGTGCAGCATTCCATCTACATGTCGGATTCAGCATAGTACAGGCAGGAGTGGATTGTAAAATTTCAGACCCTGTTTTCTTGTATGTTCCTCAGGCTCACTTTTCGTCTCCCTCCGTGTCCTTACGTTTGACAGTACATCCTTTCTGTAGTCTAAAGGAGCCATCTCAATGCCTCAAGCTCATCGAAATGAAATCTGCTTTCAGTCAGCAAGAATGTTCCGGACCTCAGAAGCGCAAATGTAGTCTCAAGCGCGGGAGTCATGATGCGTTGATGGAAAGGAGTGATAAGAGCGAAGGGGCCCAAATCGTGTCCGATGTGTGGGCGTTACGCGATAGAGCTGCTGTCGAAACCTGCTACCTTCTTTGCATGTAAGTATCCTGCCTTCAGTCACCTTGTTACGATAGCTTATCAGCTGTCCTGTCACAAGAAAATGACCCCAAGGACGCTCCGGAGACCTTCATCGTCGTGCACATGGGACAGCATCAACTCATCGAAAACCACTGCATTGTCGGAGCATTGACCACGGGAGGGCACGCTTTTGAGGTCAGTAGATTAGCGTTGAACAAGGCCCTCATCGTATTGGCTTTCTCAATCCGGACTGGTGGTCAATCGCAACAGGCCAAATGGATATCATCTGTCAGAGACCGATTTATGGAGGCGAAAGCGAAAATAGTGACTGGGTCGTTGACTATCATCATTTTAGCTTCAAGCTCTTGATATGGCCTTCGATTCCGCATATACGAAGCTCAAGGAATACCTTGACACAAAGGATGCATTTGAATATGGAGAATAGGCGTGTCGTCGAGCAAGAAAGACTACAACTCCTCGTCAGTATACCATGGGTGAGTAATTTCTGTTGTGATTTCGCTCTACAATTGACGGCTTTCATAGGATTGTTTAGGCGCACCCCTGAGCGAACCAAGACGAATCTCCAGACGTCTGAGGGTCCCTTACTGATGCTTGCGACGCCTGCTGTTACCCACCCACGGCCTCTTCACCTGCCGTAGCGCCCCCGCCCGTCCCGGAGACCGTCTGTATTTCAACGGAAAGGCTACCAGGTGCTGCATCAACCAGCTCTACCGTCACCATTGTCGTCGTTTGCCCGCTGCCACCCTCAAATCCGCGATTATTCACCAGTATCCCACAACGACGACTTTGATTTTCCGGTGCATTCACCACACCAGAGATCACTTTCCCTTCACTAGCAACAGCAGTGTATACGGGGGAGACTATTGCTAGGGTCGTCGTGCCGCCGTCGCTGCCATCTCCATATTCACAAGGTGTGTTCTTCTCTTTCCTCCGTTCATCTCATTTTCAAATGAGTTAAGCCAGCTGGAAGTGATGCTGAAACTTGAATAAAATAGCTATGACCCCACTCGCTGAAAAGTCCCCCCTTGGAATTTAACCTACAAGAGCAAACGGCTCCGCATCAACGTACGTTTCTACCGCTGCGAATGTAGTTCGTGTTTCTAATCCAAGCTCTCTTTTAGTAATGCCGTCGTTCTCAAGGCTCTTGGCCTCAGGCAGCTGTTCTCTCAACTTTTCCGAAAAACAAAACACACTTCATACAGACAAATGCTTTCGTGTTGCTAGTTTCAAACGAGGCCAGAGGAGACCGCGTTAACTCTGTACCGAGGACGATACATACTTAAGTTCTACATACGAAGAACTCGACTGAACGCAACACGATCCTTTGTCGTCCTTTCAACTTCTTCTCTTCTCTTTCACCGCAGGGTCGTTCCAACACGAGCACATTCCCCTACTGCACCTGCAGAAAAGGCAGCACACCACTGTTTGGCGGAATAGCTGAGAACCCGATGAGCATGGCAACGAAAATATCCGTGACTTGATCGTCCTTGTCCAACGCTTCGCCGATGATGATACCAGACCGGTCGTAGTAGAGTGGCTGGGCCTTCTTTGGTGCTAGGAATAGCCCAAGACAGTGTGAACGAAACGTCTACGGCATTTCGAGCATACCATAGACATTTCCCAGCGTTTGGCGACGCTTTTGGATTTCTCATCATCATCTATATCCTCCTCATCCTCGGCCTCTTCCTTGGTGGCGTCGTCCGCACCTCCGACCTTGAGTACCTTCTGCGGGAGCACCTATGTATTGCAAGTCAGGTCATCTTACATCTCGGAATGAGTAAAAGAAAATCTTTACCTTTTGGCAAAACACGATATTTAGTGCCTCGCGCGTCGTCCAACCTTTCATCCCGAGTGGCAAACTGCAAGAAATACGGACGAACCGGCATCCCTTGCTTCTCAACCTCAGCTGTCAGCTGGAACACTCGTACAAGCATGGCATCATATTGCCCTTCACTGATGCCACCGGAGACCTTGATGTACTCGTTGACGAGAATCTGGAACACAAAGTCGCGGCTAATCGCGTCGATCTGGCTTCGTACTGTGGTGTATGTATGCCATTTATCGGGAAGGCGAAGAAGGCTCGACAGGAACGCGTTGGGCATGGTAGTGGGCAATTAATGTCTGTTGCCTTTGGTGTTGGTGTTGGTGCAAAGAAAAGACCTTGACCTCATGGCTGCACGGCTCCCGGGCCGTAAACCCGAACTCGCAGATCGTCTGTCTGAGTCTCGTCTTGAACTTCAGCATGCAATGGCACTTCCATCTGAGCTCATCTCCTGCATTCTCTTCGAACTGTGGTCCACTCAATCCTCCACTTCCGAATACGTCCAAACATTCTCAACCTGCTCTCTTGTATCTAAACAATGGTCTGCCATCATCAAGGAGGTGAACTCCACGCATTCCGTCATCCCCTTTTCATATAGCGGAGATTATCTACATACTATCCGGTCAATGTCATCACTCGCTAAACCACTGCTCTGCCGTGCCATAACATTCAAAGTAGACTATATGCTAAAGCCAAATGATTCAAGATGTGACCCCTCCATTACAGCTAATAGGGGGATAGAAATCGTGCTTCGAAGTTTATTCAATGGTCCTAATCCACCCCCAGATGGTACTCGCATCTTCGTAGACTATCTCGATGATCCTCGAGTTCATGTCCCCCGCTTCTGGATTCCTCCAGAGACCACCCATCTGACCATTGTATATCATCGCCGGTGGTGGGTACCCGCCGGCCCCCAAACTGCGCACGACTGTCAATGTGTCCGACCCATCTTTAACCAACAAGTCAGCCAGCTCTGCATTATGGGAGCCACGGCTATGATAGTGGAGCGACTCTTAACCCCTCTCACCGAATGGAAGTGTCTAGGATCGCTGACTACAGATGTACAACTTGATATTCCTGTTCCCTCTTTCACACAGCGGGTAACGTATGATTATCCGGTGCAAGACGTAGGGCCAGAATTCTTGTCTCGTGTCATGTTTGGCGAACGGGGGTCATGGCCATTTTTGATGGGAAGGGACGATAGTATGCCATCATATACGTTTACAATTTGGCTCTGATTTTTCACTGGCAGTATGGAACCACGGGTATTCTCCCATGTTTGAACAGGTCATTCCTCTGGGCTCTGTGGGATATATTGATCCGTTCTCGAAGAAGTTTGTTATATTGTTCAATGCCATCGATCCAGCGTCTTCAACGGAACCAAGAATACGTC
Source organism: Desarmillaria tabescens (assembly GCF_030435595.1). Lineage (NCBI taxonomy): Eukaryota > Fungi > Basidiomycota > Agaricomycetes > Agaricales > Physalacriaceae > Desarmillaria > Desarmillaria tabescens. Next base: position 540,455 of record NW_026848323.1, read on the forward strand.
GGATTCCTTCTATCCTGAAGTGGGGTCGGACAAAAGTTGTCACGGACACAAAATACTCCCCTTCCCCAGCATGGGATCATGAATACAAGAAGCCTGGAATCCTTGGCAAGCTTGGAGTTTTGACCAAGGAAAGACCGTTCGTGTTTCTTCATTGTGAATATCTATCTGTACCTAATAGAAGCAGAGTGCCTAGTATCCCTCTGAAATTCAGTGTAAAACAGAGACTTCATCTCGGGCTCGGACGTGCTATTTCTCGGCAACTTGTAGGAGACAGGCGCGGTTGGTCGCGCAAACACCGGCAGACGATTACGGATGTGTTCGGAGAACGTCATCCCCATATCCGACAGCACATGCCAGAGATTGGTGGGCCAGGTTTCATGCTATGCATGTGAATCGTATGGACTGAGATGTGTTTATATTCCAGTTACAGCAACAGTAGACTCCTCGCAATATGTTTGGTTTGTGCCTCTTGGGCATACTATCCACAATGACACGGTAATTTGTGTAAATACTCAGTCACCTGATCACTTCACCACTAACTCTTACAGTGTACACAGTTCTACTTTCAAGTCGATCCCCAGGCTTCTCATAAGCCTGGAAACCCTTGGGGAGAGATCAAATCTTATAGGATTTGTACTCTTTTACCCTCAGTTCCATTCTCCTGGGGCCATATCTCCACTGTCGGGCAGTCCCCAATGACTGTACAGATTCGTTGTAATTATATCGCGTACTAGGTTGACTGCGTTTCAATGTAGGAAGCCGATCTGTCCGTATTTTCTTGTTCTTGTACTTTAACCTCCCACCGAATAAAGACTCTATTTGTTATGTACAATGCAGTCTGTATCGCAAATGTCGTTCTCATGCCCCTCGTTCGGATTCCGTGTTGCAATGCATGCATATATACCTCACCAACTCCGTTCATAAAGGGGCCGAATTATAGCTTTACATCATTACTCTTGCCATTCACTTCGTTTGATGGTTTTGCGATTTCTGACAGTTAGGACCAATATTATCCAAATGCACTTCATGAACGCGACGCGTCGCACCACGTGACGTTGCTGTCGAGTCGGAGGAAATCGATCATCGATCGAAAGATCTTCCTTCACACCATTTTCCATCTTCTCGTTACCGTGTTACTGACAGTACAGGGAGGGGTGCTTAATGAATCGCTCTGTCCAAGCGCTTGCATCGAATGTATTCTATTTACAGACACTCGCCGACCCCGTGGCTGGATTTCTCATTGTGTCAATCGTCCTCGCAGTTTTCCTCGTCCCTCTCTAATCCTTAAACAGGCCAGCCAAGCCTTTGATCCTTGACTGTATAGAGGAGTATCGACTTTTCCAACACGCTGGTGCTACCCAACCGCTTCCTTCTCAATGAGGTACGTCGGTTAATGGATGTCCACCATTGCACGCCCAATAGTGGCCCTGTGAACTGTTTGCTACACCTGAGGGTAAACGGCTCGGCTGAATTGCAGTTCACCGAGGCGGCTGTTGTGGAAGCATAACAATACTCGTCATCACGACCTATATCCTACTGACTTACCGACTCGGACATACTTTCGTTGACACCATCACCCACTAGCTCCCTTGCTGATTGAATTCGAAGGTTTCAAACTTCCGCCTCCAGACTTCGATATCGCCCAGTAAGGGAACTTTTCGTATTTATTCTAATTTTGAGACTCGGGAGACCGAGTTATCTTAGTCTCGTGGACGGGGACATGTGGACATCAAATGTTGACGTCGTCTTGAAGATAAAAGCATCGTAGTTTGAGTACACCAGGACATAACCACTCAACTTTCCATTCTTCTCCAACAGTCTCAACTGCTATGACAGACACCGTTCTCATCGTTCGTTGCTTCATTATTCACTTTGTACACAGATACTGACGCGCTTTCAGGTTGGCGCAGGACCTTCAGGTCTCGTACTTGCTCTTTCTCGGATAAAGAATGGCATACCCGTACGAATTATCGACAAAGAACGTTCAAATTACAGAGTCGGTCAAAAGGGTTCTAGCGTCCATGTACGTTGCGCAGTTTTTCATACCTAAAGGCGATCGATTAAACATTTATTTTTTAACCAGCCACGAACGATGGAGGTATACAAATTCCTAGGTGTTCTTCCCGAGATTGTAGAGGAGTCTGGGAAGTCGCATCCTCTCATAATGTATGAGCCAGATGGTGTTAACATCAGACTACGAATGCCAATGTCCGAGGAGTTGGAGAGTACTCCCGATCGTCCTATCGTCAGTTTCCTCGATGAATTTTGTTAACGAGCTTGATCTCATCATGCCTTGTCCAGATTAATCCTATTCTCATTGGTCAGGACACGCACGAAGAAGTGCTGCGTAACTATCTTGCAAAGTTCGGCTGCGTCGTCGAAACCGGGACAGAGCTAGTGTCGTTCAAACAGAGTCCCGACCGTATCACTGCCCATCTCTTGAAATGGAACGAAGCCAATGAGCAGGTTCCTGAGACTGCTGAGCGCCTGGCTCATTGGCACAGATGGCGGGAAGAGTATCGTACGAAAACAACTGGGCCTCACGTTTATGGGAGAGACAAAGTCGGCGGAGCGATGGGTTATAGGCGACATTCAAATCATCAACTCACCATTAGACCAATCCGTAAGTTGCTTCTTATTGCATGCATGCATTTGACGAACGATGTGCAGTCGTGGCATGTATGGGGAGATGCTTCTAGCCGACCGTATGATGCCCTTACCTCTACTTGAGATTTACCCACTCAATGTACTTCCCACAGGGTATCTCTGCGACCGTACTTGAAGCCGGGAGACGACAGGTGCTATGTTATCGCCGCGGGTCCTGAACTCGATTGCAAAAGAATGGCATCTGGCCGTGAAGGCTTTGCCCAAGAGTTCCGTGAAATCACCAAGCGCAACGATATCAACTTTGGCCAGGTGATCTTCCTTTCCCAGTTCCAGTACGCCCCTTCAAATTGATCTTGAATATTCCTAATCTTATTTCATATTGCTTTAGAGTTAATGTCCGGATGGTGAACAAATTCGGAGTGGGACGAGTGTTTGTTGCTGGAGGTATGTTCTCACTTTGGTGCTTTGGCTCTGATACTGACTGTAAATTAGATGCCGCACATGTTCAGTCCTACCGGCGGCCAGGTTCGTATTTTGCTATTGTATCCGAAGCCCTGCTAATAATACATTCATCAGGGTATCAATACCGGCATATTAGACGCAGTGAGTAGTATTTATCTCAGTGAGATCTACAACTTTTTCTCACAACGTCATCAGAACAACCTCGCATGGAAACTCACCCTCGTACACAAACACCTCGCCCCACCCTCCCTCCTCGAGACATACAATGCCGAGCAGCTCCCCGTCGTCGCTGCCATGCTCGAATGCACCACCGAACTCTTCAACAAGACCTTCAAACCCGCCGAAGACAACCATACCGGGTGGTTCCGGGGTTACATCCTCCGCCAGTTTGGCGTCACCTACCGCGGGAGCCCGATCGTCGTCGATGAGACGAACCCAGGAGATGAGGCGGTCGACCCGTATAGGTCTGGCCTCGATGGACGCGTTCAGGGTGGGGACAGGGCCCCTGAGGCGCCGGGGTTGGTGAGTGCCGACGGAGGTAAGGTTGCGCTATTTGACAGGTTTGGGCCTGCGCACCATACTGTTCTCGTGTTTTCGGATGATGTGAAGATGCATGTGGACGTTCTCGATAGGCTGAAATCATATTCGTCGGCCCTAGTGAAGCCTATCATCATTCTGCCGAGGAACTCTGCTGTTAAAGCGGAGGGTGGTATGTTGAAGGACGAGGAGGGGTATGCCTTCAAGCACTACAATATCGAGGAAGGAACGAGTCTTGTGGTGGTCGTTCGACCTGATGGAGCGGTTGGGGCGCGTCTGAATACTGCGGAGGGACTGAAGCCTTACTTCGAGCCTATTTTCTTGTAGGGGCCAAGAAGGCTGATATGGACACTCTGACATTTCTGTATTCGTATATTCCAAATTTTATCCCCATTGCATTGTATTTACAGCTACTAATGTGTCATAATAAGAAAAATCTGCTTATCTTCATGAAAGTGTCATCCTTATAGAAATACACTAGCCTAGGAAACGGACTACAGATTACCTACGTTATTGCTATGTGCCAAAATGCGATTGCGACGTGTGTGTGTGTGGTGTATGTGTATCTGAGTGCGAGGATGCCCACTCGACATTGAGGCGCCAGTAACCGCGGATACAGAATAGAAGAAGAATTTAGCTTTTAGACATCGACACGAAATATCCCCTAGTTGAGCAACCTGAGCTTCGCTAGTGTGGAATTAAGGAAACATGCAGTCTTGGTGACCGTTGGCTGCTGTTGGTTCGGTTCCGGTGTTTCAAATTCGTGACGGAATGATCGCTACCACGTGATCGTGGAAGAGTCAGAGTGATGATGGAACGAGTCCTTGGCTTGTCCTTGGCATTCCAAGTCTTGAGTATCAAATCCCGCGGCCTTAGTCTAGAAGGGTCCCAATGGTTTCCCTCCTTTTTAGTGCCTTTATAACACATTCCCACAGGAGACTGGCAGAATTGAAGCTCGGCCACTGGTGCGAAAGCCGACATGACGGCAAGTTTGTTCTATCCAAGTTCTATCTCCAAAAACTTCCAGGCGCCTTCCTTGCTATGGAAGGCAGGTTCTCGCGATCCCCGTGTCCTCGTTATGGTACTATTTCAGAGCCTGAAGAGTCGAAGTAACCGAATTCTCTGCTGGGTAGTAAGTATCTCATCGGGGTCGGGTGTCAGCCCGATATACGATGTCCTAGTGCAGACTTTCCTTCCCTTTTGCCGCGCACATCTAGGTACTGCGCCCTATCTGATGAACATCAACAACGATTCCGTATCATGACTGAATCAAAGCATGATTCTTTCATTTCTGGGAAATGGATCTCATCTTTACATTCAGTTTTGCTATTACTTTTGATAGATTCAACTTCACGTCTCTCACACTGACCATTTTCTGACAGATCTGCTTTCTACCTTAGCAACTGGTACATGCATACTCTATATAGGTCCTTTGCGGATCGTAACTTGGCTAGCTATATGTCGCAGCCGAAGTGCTTTCAAATCGGAAGGTGGACTGTTTTGGCTCTGAACTCCTACGCACCGGTGACGTTCGTCTTGGCTTGGCCTCGCGGTCGCACTAATGCTGGTCACGAGGTAGAGGCACTTGCCCCATGCGTTCCCGTTGCATTTCCGAAACTAGCTCTCGTTGGCTCAACGAACATCTCAACCTTTTACACTGTGGCGCGATTCAATCGTGAGTGTTCCCTTCCAGTCAGATATAATACTGAAGTGGCGTTCATGTGCCATAGACCTATTGTCTTTTGAAGGAGAAGGCGAGCATACCGCGGCTCTCGTCCCATGGACGTCGTACTCATTCGGCGTGGCGTCCTTCTGGGCCGCTTTAATATTCCGTAAACATCAAAACCGATTTCTGACTAGACTGCCATTTAACCGTATGCCTTGACATACGACTCATCGTTCACATACCCCGCTAAACTCCGCATTCATGACTCTCAATATCCCCAGGCATTGTTTTTTCATGCGTAAGTGGCCACTAATTATAAGTCAAGCTTGCTTCGAATTCCTCGGCGTTTAGCTCCACGCTTGACGTGGGTGAAACCTGATACAGGTGCTCACCCAGGAGATGAGACTGAACTGAGATATTTTCACTGAGAGAAACAGAATTGGCTCCCGACCGATTTCTGCAGGACCTCCGGCCATTGGAAACTAAGAGATATGACGACCAAATTTTTCCGATACCTACTACGGTATGTTGATACCGAAATTTCGCAGCAAGTCAAGTCTCAGGTCAGTCTCAGAAGTGGCTCGCTGGTCTGTATTATTGAGCGCAAAAGCAAGCATTCAGTCCCCCACCACATTAATGTCTCAAGGCCGACAGTACCGCATAGTGACTCGCTTCTTGTTAGCGAGAATGAGAGTCTTCTGGGGACACAGAAGCCTTTTTACTATCTCTGTAGAGGCTCTGAAACGCTGTCTTTCCTTCAGACTTTTCGGAGAGACGGGGCCCGGACGGCACGCAGTAATGGCGCGTGGAGGCGCAGCTCAGGCGCACCAAGTCGGCCTTTCTAATCCCGCCGAGCCCCGGAATTTCGGTATTGGTTCCCTTCCATTCATTGTATTTTCCTTCCGGAATATAGACAGTTTGAATAAATCATGGACTTCTTTCATATTCTGGGTCGTTGTAGTGGAGAAAAGAAGATTTTTGTCCCAATTTGGACGGGCAATTTTCGGGGATCTGGCCGAAAAAGGAGCGCATAATCATCGGGGTCCTGGTATTACGGCTCTGGCACTGACGTTCACCATGCTTGCTGCCATCGCCTATTAAATTCGACGGGGAGGTCCGGGCCCTTATTTGCCTTCATTCCCTCTCTTGCCGACTGACTTGAAAACGACAGAGCAATTGAATTGCTCTGTCCTACTGTCTCTACTTTTCTCTTTTTCTTTTTCTTCTTCTTTCCTTTACGACAATTCCTCGCAGTCCTGTATTTGATCGGTTCGAGACCTTTACTTGATGGAAAATGTGTCGCACCGAGCCTGGGGTCGACCTTCTGTCTCACAGATCCAGGATTCACCCTCCAAGACAACTCACTCGAGACTTACGAAGCAACTACGACGACAACAGCAGGCAATGGGCACGGAGTACGTTGCATTTTCCTTGTATTACGGCTAGGTATTGACAACGGGAGATATAGATCTACATACATACCGCTGGACGTAACAATTGATGTTACTCCCATCTCAGTGGCCACTGGAGCTCACCTTTCGTCTTTCACCGAGACCGTTTTGGCTACGAGGAGACCATATCGCATGATGAGGCAACGTCCAGAGGCTCTGAATCCGACTTGGCAAGAATGCAACGTGCTCGGGCGACAGGAAACGACAGTGACAAGGTACACAGATTTGTCGTGCTGGAGTACTGTCATTGACTTGGACGCAGTGAATCCACGTGGATTAGCATCACCGTATTCCCCACGTCGGCGACGACGGCTGATACCACGAGCGATGTGACGTCGACAACGACGACTTCATCGTGGACGACATCATCAGACACTTCGGTCGCTGATACATCGTCTGAATCACCGTCATCAACGTCCAATGCTTCGTACGTGGCTTATCTTGTTTGTACGCTTCTACTTACCCTTAGACAGCTCGTCGACGACGATTTCTTCCACAACCTCAGACTTCACTTCATCAATAGCCTCTTATACGACTTCTACCGATTCCCCTTCCGAGTCTGAATCCTCCTTCCCTACTTCGTCTTCATCAGCACCGGCTCCGTCCTTTACAACGTCAAGCGTATATACCTCTCCCTTGTCACCCACCTCGTATTCGTGGGCATCGCCATCGACCTATTGGCCAAATCCAACCACATCATGGTATACTGTCGTGAGCACGTCTTGGGTTACTGATTCCGAGACTGTTACGCGAGCTTCTGGCACCGCTGCTTCTCTCACCAGTGCTAGTCCGTCGCAGTCCTTTGCCTCAACTACCACCATCACTTCTACGGGTCTACTCAGTACTGATGCTCCAGATGGAGGAAATAGCCTCTCACGCAATACAGGGGCTGTCATTGGCGTTGCTGTATCCGCCGCGGTCGTCGTTACCCTCATAGCAATCGGAGTATTCTTCGCATGCCGTAGATACCGACGGTCAACCACAGAGCCATCGACTTTGCAACCCCAGTTCGTGCCGTCATGGCGGCCCCCGCTTGCGGGTGACGACGATAGCAGCCTTGGTGCCACTATTACGGCAACGAGCACGGTTGGACATCGGGTATCCTCAGGCCAGACGCCTTACATTGATCCGCGAGAGATGGGACGTTCACCGCCTTCGTCGGACGGGTTGCCGCCGTCGTCGCATGGTCACTCGTCCAACGAATCATCGAGCCACGCCCTTCTTACCCGATCGAGGTCATCTTCAGTAGGAAAGCACATGCGAACGGAAGAAGCACCACCTGAGGAGGAAGAATTTCGGTTGCGCACGAGAAGGCCTACTCAGGTATCTGATCTCGTTATTCCCCCAGTTCCAAGGATACCTTCAACAATTCAGTTACCCCCGACTTCGCCGATTTCCCCAGCTTCTTCGACTTACCCCAGTTCGTTGCTCAATCCGCCACCTCCACCTCCCCTTGAACCTCCTGCTCCGGCTTACGCTGTTCAGGGTTCGTCATCGTGGCCTCCTCCGCCGATGCAGGTTCCTCCGTTTGGTATGCACGCGCCTGAAGGGCTGCTCCACCCATTGGTTGGCCTCGAGCAAACGGAGAGCGTTACGAGTTTCAGGGATCATATGGATTATTCGAGGCCGATCCTACCGAGGAGGGTGGATAGAGGTGAAGAAGAATCAATATGAATGATCTTTCTTTCTTTTTTGCTTTCTTGCCGCTCGCTCTTTATCACTACTTAACCGTATACCCCCTCGCACTCACACATACACCATACACACACACAGTCACGTCGCAATCGCATTTTAGTACATAGCAATAACATAGGTAATTTGTAGTCCGTTTCCTGGGCTTGTGTATTTCTATAAGGATGACACTTTCATGAAGATAAGCAGTTTTTTTTTATTATGACACATTGGTAGCTGTAAATACAATGCAGTGGGGAAAAAATTTGGAATAAATGGATACAGAAATGTCAGGTTGTCCATGTCAGCTCTCTTGGCCCTTAGAAGAAAATAGGCTCGAAGTAAGACTTCAGTCCCTCCGCAGTATTCAGACGCGCCCCAACCACTCCATCAGGTCGAACGACCACTACAAGACTCGTTCCTTCCTCAATATTATAATGCTTGAAAGCATACCCCTCCTCGTCCTTCAATATATCACCCTCCGCTTTAACAGCAGAATTCTTCGGCAGAATGATGATAGGCTTTACCAGGGCCGACGAATATGATTTCAGCCTATCGATAACGTCCATATGCATCTTCACATCATCCGAAAACACGAGAACCGTATGGTGCGCAGGCCCAAACCTGTCAAATAGCGCAACCTTACCTCCGTCGGCACTCACCAACCCCGGCGCCTCAGGGGCCCTGTCCCCACCCTGAACGCGTCCATCGAGGCCAGACCTATACGGGTCGACCGCCTCATCTCCTGGGTTCGTCTCATCGACGACGATCGGGCTCCCGCGGTAGGTGACGCCAAACTGGCGGAGGATGTAACCCCGGAACCACCCGGTGTGGTTGTCTTCGGCGCGTTTAAAGGTCTTGTTGAAGAGCTCGGTGGTGCATTCGAGCATGGCAGCGACGACGGGGAGCCGCTCGGCATTGTATGTCTCGAGGAGGGAGGGTGGAGCGAGGAGTTTGTGTACGAGGGCGAGTTTCCATGCAAGGTTGTTCTGGAGACGGCATGAGAAAAGTTGTAGATCTCATTGAGATGAGGACTCACTGCATCTAATACGCCTGTATTGATACCCTGATGAATGTATTATTAGCAAGTCTTCGGATACAATAACACGATACGAACCTGGCCGCCGGTAGGACTATGAACATGCGCGGCATCTAAATTTACAATCGCTATCAGAGCCGCAACACAGAAAGACGACGAAGTGAGAACGTACCTCCAGCAACAAATACCCGTCCTACTCCGAATTTGTTCACCATTCGGACGTTAACTCTAAAACAATATGAAATAAGATTAGGAATATTCAATATCAATTTGAAGGGACGCACTGGAACTGGGAAAGGAAGATCACCTGGCCAAAGTTGATATCGTTGCGGTTGGAGATTTCACGGAACTCCTGGATAAAGCCTTCACGGCCGGAAGCCATTCTTTCGCGATTGAGCTCAGGACCCGCAGCGATAACGTAGTACCTGTCGTCTCCCGGTTTCAAGTACGGTCGCAGAGATACCCTGTGGAAGTACATTGAGTGGGTAAATCTAAGGTAGAGGTAATGGCATCATACGTTCGGCTAGAAGCATCTCCCCATACATGCCACGACTGCACATCGTTCGTCAAATGGATGCATGTAATAAGAAGCAACTTACAGATTGGTCTAATGGTGAGTTGATGATTTGAATGTCGCCTATAACCCATCGCTCCGCCGACTTTGTCTCTCCCATAAACGTGAGGCCCAGTTGTTTACGTACCGTACTCTTCCCGCCATCTGTGCCAATGAGCCAGGCGACTTCAGCAGTCTCAGGGACCTGCTCATTGGCTTCATTCCATTTCAAGAGATGGGCAGTGACATGGTCGGCACTCTGTTCAAACGACACCAGTTCTGTCCCGGTTTCGACCACGCATCCGAACTTTGCAAGATAGTTACGCAGCACTTCTTCGTGCGCGTCCTGACCAATGAGAATAGGATTAATCTGGACAAGGCATGATGAGATCAAGCTCGTTAACAAAATTCATCGAGGAAACTGACGATAGGACGATCGGGAGTACTCTCCAACTCCTCGGACATTGGCATTCGTACTCTGATGTTGACACCATCTGGCTCGTACATTATGAGAGGATGTGACTTCCCAGACTCCTCTAGGATATCGGGAAGGACACCTAGGAGTTTGTATACCTCCATGGTTCGCGGCTGGTAAAAAGAAATGTTTACTCGGTCGCCTTAAGGAATGGGAAACTGCGCAACGTACATGAACGCCAGAGCCTTTTTGACCGACTTTGTAATTTGAACGTTCTTTGTCGATAATTCGTACGGGTACACCATTCTTTATCAGAGAAAGAGCGAGGACGAGACCTGAAGGTCCTGCGCCAACCTGAAAGCGCATCAGCATCGGTGTACAAAGCAAACAATGAAGCAACGAACGATGAGAACGGTGTCTGTCATAGCAGCTGAGACTGTTGAAGGTGAATGGAGAGTTGAGTGGTGGTGTCCTGGTCTACTCGAACTACGATGCTTTTATCTTCAAGACGACGTCAACAGTCAGTGATGTCCACATGTCCCCGTCCACGAGACCAAAATAACTCGATCTCCCGAGTCGGACAATAAGTCAAAATTAGAATAGCTCCGAAAAGTTCCCTTACTGGGCGACCTCGAAGTCTCGAGGCGGAAATTTGAGAGCTTCGAATTCATTCAGCAAGGGAGCTATGGGTGATGGTGATGACAAAAAGATATTGTCCGAGTCGGTAAGTCGGTAGGATACAGGTCGTGATGGCGAGTATCATTATGCTTCCACGAGAACCGCCTCGGTCGACTGCAATTCTGCCGAGCCGTTTACCCTCAGACGTGTCAACATTCGCAGGGCCACTATTGGGCGTGGAGTGGTGGACATCCATTAGCCGACTCGATACCTCGTTAAAAGAAAGCAGCTGGGTAGCACTAGCGTGTTGGAAAGTTCGATAATCCTCTGTACAATCGAGGGTTAAGGATTTCGCTGGCCTGTTTGAGGATCAGGGGGGTGCGAAGAAAACTGCGAGGACCGTTCCCGAGTTTGACACAGTGAGAAATCGGGTCACGGTGTCGGCGAGTGTCTGAAAATAGAATACATTCGATGCAGCGATTGGATAGAGCGATACAGTAAGCGCCGCTCCCTGCACTACCAGTAACACGGTAACGAGAAGGTGTAAAATGGTGTAAAGGAAGAACTTTCGATCGACGATCGACATCCTCCGACTCGGAATGCAACGTCACGTGGTGCGACGCGTCGCGTTCATGATGAAGCCCATTTGAATAATTTTGGTCGTAGCTGTCAGAAATCGAAAAGGCATACTCAAACGAAGTGAATAGCGAAAATTGTTAGACATTTGGCAAACGCGACGTGGGAAGCCAAATTGAACCGCGAAATACACAGTTACTCAAGGGGGTACCGGAAATCCGTCCCGGAACACCGGGTAGGTAGGTAGGTCCAGCCGGAGGTCACGAAAAAAAAAAGTTGACCACCATTTTGAGGGTCTAAAAATGGACTTCAAGGGTAAATTTTAGAGAGTACATGATACAATATATACTACTGAGTGTGTTACTTACCTTAGGGCATCATACCTAGCTATACCAACACTCAGTCAATGTCATTGCAGAGTGGCCCTGCTGACTGGACATGATGACATTATGACATCCCATTAGAGCGCAGCCGTGATTTAGACTTGATAGTGTACAGATTATGTTCAAAACACTTTCAATATTAATATCACGGCTATTTCAGGCAAAATGCTCACTGAATTGAGTCGAAAGATACCCAAATTTAGTATAATGACATCATAAATGTCACGTGAAGGTAGGTAGGTCCATCGCCGATGCATGAAATTATTTAATCGACCCACTGTCTTTTAATTCATTATTAGGACCCCCTTGCAGTTACTAAGAAATTCCCGCAGAAATGAAAGAACATATGTAAGTGAATCCTTTTGGGAAGACTTGGTCTATTAAGCTGACATCCGGTAAGGTGTACAAGACTACAAGACGTCAGCTAGCACATATCATCAATTTAACATTAAATCCATGGGACTGGAGATGCTTCTCCGATACGTTCCGTGTGAGAAATCGGCAATATCATTTTGCCTGTCGCGCAGTTGGCTCTTTCTTATGACATCACATACGAGACGGACTAAGGGATATCCTTCACCAAAAATAACATTCCCAAACCTGAGGTCACCACACTGTGGGAGGATGGTAAGAGTATGACCACGCCGTCGAGGAATTCATTTGGGAAAGTTCTGAGCATGGCAGCGTTCAGATAAGTACTACGACAGCTTAAGTCATAGCCTTGCACGACACTAAGGTTTTCTCTTTGTACTGCGATAAATCTTTCACCGTATCCGAGGTATTCTCCCATTCGCGCCTATGACCTGCGTAAGACTGCCAAGAAGTAGCCTGAAGACAGGCACCGGCTGAGTGGTGGGGCGAGCTGGACGTAGCATGGAGCTGGGTGCTGGGGTGTGGTCCTCAGCGCAGCATTGCATAGTTCCTTAAGGCCCCGGGAAGCTCCCGCCAAGGTTTGTCCGGCAAAAACCCTGATTTTTAGCCTCAAATATGCAAAGATTGGCGCCTAAAATATGCTAACTCGGACAAGGCTTCTACCGGTCCGTCCGGGCCGGAAAGCGCCGCAGGTCAAATTAGGCCAAATTTCGGCGTCCTTCGCCTTGCATTTTCTGGATGAAATTTCAGTGTCATTTCCATCCTTCCTTCAGATACCAATAAGTCTTCGCTATGTGCTTCTCCAACTACAGGGATTCCGCCAGGTGCCATTCCTCCAGGCCCCAGAGGCCCTAAAATATGCTAACTACGGACAAGGGTTTCAAATTTTGGGTCTGAAATATGCTATCTACGGACAAAGATTTCGCTTTTTTTGGGCCTAAAATATGCTAAAATCCGGACAAACCTTGGCGGGAGCTTCCCGGGGCCTGTTCCTTATTAGATGTGAATGGATTCAACAGGACTGCTGAACCTCACGGAAAATAAAAGCATTGCTCCACAGAAGAAGTCACTCCTTGCGTGTGATGTCAGCGGGATGGCGAAGAATACTAAAGCGAGAAAATCTTTGTTAGGCCACGAGAAAAACAGCGAGTTGGTGGGTGCAAGCGGGAGGAAGATGTTCCGATGTGCTCTGCCACGTGGTGGCTGAGGAAGCTCTCCATGCCGGAGTCTCCCTTTTCCTTCCTTTCAACTCCCTTACCGAAAACGTTGACTATGAAAATTGCACTACGAATGCATATATGTACGTGAATTCTATCACTTAACGTGATTGTTAACTCCATCTCCTCCTATTTTCCCAGGCAAGTACTTAGAGACCAGCAGCGAAACCTTTTGCATTCGACACTTAAATGATTCCCCTACCCAGAGCGTTGAAGCAAAGGCCAGAGAAGAGCTGGCTTTAGCTCAGAAAGAGCTGGAGGATAGTGAGGTATCAGGTATGAGAGCCAAAGCGCAACAGGCCACAGTAAACGCCCTTAAGTCTGTTCTCTCGCCTTTGCGACGTGTCCCCCCGGAAGTTCTCTTCGAAATCGCGCTATACTTCCAAGACGGCTTGCCATGTCATGAAATAGAAAGTGATCTGTGGCGTTTTGGCCGTGTCTGCAAGAAGTAGCGAGCCGTAGCGCTATCATCCAGGCATCTCTGGACTACCGTCGCCATCGATGATATGATGTGTGTCGGGGTCCGCCCTGAACCAGCGAACCGTGTCCTTGTCGAGTACTTGCGGAGGTCTGGGGATCTCCCTCTTCGTGTCCATGTCAAATTTGAAAATTATTTTGACGACGATGAACCTGTGCATCAAGCGCTGATCAACATCTTCGCCTCCCATTCCCATCGCTGGAAGACATTTCTTTTCACAGCTCCCGACTATCTCTGGCCTAATCTCTGCCAGGTTGGTGGACATCTACCCATCCTGGAACGCATCGCGTGTCTCTCTACCCAGAACGAACCCCCCACGAACCTTGATATCCTTCTCCCAATCTTTTCCGATGCTCCACGGCTGCGACATGTCGACATTAACATGAATGCGCCGATACCCTTCCTCCTTCCCTGGAACCAGCTAACACACTACCATGATAACCGCCACGGTTTCATGTCACACCACAAGCTAGAAGAGCAGTTCTTTGATCGGTGTTTGCACCTCCGCGAATGCACTCTTTTATCACAGTCGCCTGCCACGAACAATTCTCGCACCTTGCTTCCAGACCTATACTCCTTAACCTTGGCATCATCAGCGTCATTGAATGCCATAACCGCCCCAGCACTTCAGTTCCTAATGGTCCATCATGGGCGTCAAGAGAGAACCTTGGACATAGGCATCCTCTCCCGTTTCATTTCCCGCTCCTCTTGCTCCCTTACAGCTCCCGTTTCGTTCGGGAGTAGGACCCTGGCCCGATCTCGTATTAAGAGCGGCGAGCTAGTTCCCATACTGAAGGCGTCTCCCCATTGATGTAGCTCCATGTGTATGGTGCGGATATCCAAACGTACTTTCTCCGGAGTATGACACTGTCCGCCTCGTTGTCGGACCTTGTTCCTCTACTCGAGGACCTGTCATTGGATGCACTGTGTTTCAATGTGCTCCTCCTCTTTTCGATACTAGAAAGTCGCTGCAGCAAAGGGTCAGTATTGCAACAGATATCGATCAAGTGCATAGCTGTTCCTTTACCGAATCAACTTCTCGTTCGCCATGCGTCTTTGGAGGAGAATGGGATTCGGCTTCATTTTGCTATGCTGGCGTGGCTGCACGGTCCCCGGGCCGTAAACCCGAACTCGCAGATCGTCTTTGTCTGAGTCTCGTCTTGAACTTCAGCGTTAATGGCACTTCCATCTGAGCTCATCTCCTGTATTCTCTTCGAACTGTGGGCCACTCAATCTTCCACTTCCGAATACATCCAAACATTCTCAACCTGCTCTCTTGTATCTAAACAATGGTCTGCCATCATCAAGGAGATGAACTCTACGCATTCCGTCATCCCCTTATCATATAGCGGAGAGTGCCTACATACCATCCGGTCAATGTCATCACTCGAAAAACCACTGCTCTTCCGTGCCATAACATTCAAAATAGATTATATGCTGAAGTCAAATCCAGTCATTCCGGATTCAGGATGTCGCTCCTCCATTACAGCTAATAGGGGGATAGAAATCGTGCTTCGAAGTTTATTCAATGGTCCTAATCCACCCCCAGATGGTACTCGCATCTTCGTAGACTATCTCGATGATCCTCGAGTTCATGTCCCCCGCTTCTGGATTCCTCCACAGACTACCCATCTGACCATTGTATATCATCGCCGGTGGTGGGTACCCGCCAGCCCCGAAACTGCGCACGACTGTCAATGTGTCCGACCCATCTTT
Source organism: Desarmillaria tabescens (assembly GCF_030435595.1). NCBI lineage: Eukaryota > Fungi > Basidiomycota > Agaricomycetes > Agaricales > Physalacriaceae > Desarmillaria > Desarmillaria tabescens. The sequence goes on from NW_026848323.1 coordinate 556,216, forward strand.
AACCAACAAGTCAGCCAGCTCTGCATTATGGGAGCCACGGCTCTGATAGTGGAGCGACTCTTAATCCCTCTCACCGAATGGAAGTGTCTAGGTTCGCTGACTACAGATGTACAACTTGATATTCCGGTTCCCTCTTTCACACAGCGGGTAACGTATGATTATCCGGTGCAAGACGTAGGGCCAGAATTCTTGTCTCGTGTCATGTTTGGCGAACGGGGGTCATGGCCATTTTTGATGGGAAGGGACGATAGTATGCCATCATATACGTTTACAATTTGGCTCTGATTTTTCACTGGCAGTATGGAACCACGGGTATTCTCCCATGTTTGAACAGGTCATTCCTCTGGGCTCTGTGGGATATATTGATCCGTTCTCGAAGAAGTTTGTTATATTGTTCAATGCCATCGATCCAGCGTCTTCAACGGAACCAAGAATACGTCGGATTCCTTCTATCCTGAAGTGGGGTCGGACAAAAGTTGTCACGGACACAAAATACTCCCCTTCCCCAGCATGGGATCATGAATACAAGAAGCCTGGAATCCTTGGCAAGCTTGGAGTTTTGACCAAGGAGAGATCGTTCGTGTTTCTTCATTGTGAATATCTATCTGTACCTACTACCTAACAGAAGCAGAGTGCCTAGTATCCCTCTGGGATACAGCGTAAAACAGAACCTTCATCTCGGGCTCGGACGTGCTATTTCTCGGCAACTTGTAGGAGACAAGCTTTGGTCGCGCAAGCACCGGCAGACAATTACGGATGTGTTCGGAGAGCATCACCCCCGTATCCGACAGCACATGCCGGAGATTGGTGGGCCAGGTTTCATGCTACGTACATGAACTGCATGGACTGAGATGTGTTTATATTCCAGTTACAGCAACAGTAGACTCCTCACAATACGTTTGGTTTGTGCCTCTTGGGCATGCTGTCCACAATGACACTGTAATCTGTGTAAGTGTATTACTCGGTTACCTGATCACTTCACCACTAACTCTTACAGTGTGCACAGTTCTACTTTCAAGTCAACCCTCAGGCTTCTCATAAGCCTGGAAACCCTTGGGGGGAGATCAAATCTTCTAGGAGTTGTACTCTTTTACCCTCAGTTCCATTCTCCTGGGGCCATATCTCCACTGTCGGGCAGTCTCCAATGACTGTACAGATTCGTTGTGATTATGTCGCGTAGGTTGACTACGTTCCGATGTAGGAAGCCGATCTGTCCGCATTTTCTTGTTCTTGTTCTTTAACCTCCCACCGAATAAAGGTTTTATTTGTTGTGTACAATGCAGTCTGTATCGCAATTGTCGTTCTCAGCCACCTCGGTCGGATTCCGTGTTACAATATATGCATATATAGTTTACCAACTCTGTTCATAAAGCGGCCGAACTATAGCTTTACATCATTATTTTTGCCACGTTTGAGTATGGCTTTGCGATTTGTGACAGCTAGGACCAAAATTATCCAAATGCACTTCGTCTTCTGTTTACGATGCAGTCAGAGTCGGCAGCCTGGGCATCTATATGATGACGTGCTTGTGCGAGTGTTCCAGCTGACAGCTGAGGTTGAGCCAGGGATGCCAGTTCGTCCGTATTTCTTCGCTCATGGTTGGACGACGCCAAATATCGTGTTTTGCCAAAAGGTAAAGATTTTCTTTTACTCATTCCGAGATGTAAGAGGACCTGATCGTGTAATACATAGGTGCTCCGCCTGCGGAAGAAGGTGCTCGGGGCCATAAGGACAGAAGCGTGGACGACGCCACCGAGGAAGATGCTGAGGATGAGGATGAGGAGGGTATGGATGAGGACGCGCAATCCAAAGACGCTGCCAAACATTGGGAGATGTCTCTGCGGTGTGCTCGAAATGCCGTAGACGATGTTTCGTTCGCATTGTCTTGGGCTGCTTCTAGCATCGAGGGAGGCCCAGCCACTCTACTACGACCGGTCTGGCATCATCATCTGCGAAGCGTTCGATATCGTGGACAAGAACGATCAAGTCTCCTTGCCATGCTCATCGGGTTCTCAGCTATTTCCCAAGACAGCGGCGTGCTGCCTTTTTTGCAGGTGCAGTAGGTCGCAGATTGGGCTCATGCTGGAATGACCCTGTGATGAAAGAGCAGAAGTTGAAAGGACTTGTTGCATTTAGTTGACGTAGAACCTAAGCACGTGTTATCTTCGGTATAGAGATAACGCGGTCTCCTCTGATCTCGTTGGAGTCCAACAATATGTGTGACATGAAAGGAGTTGCGTGTACGAGAGGCCGAGAGAATGGCTCTCTGAGGCACTAAAAGAGCTTCTATCAGAAACGCAGACCAGATTCACAGCGATAGTACTCACAATCCGAAACGTGATTAGGAGACACTGTTCTTGTCGTTGACACTGGAATTCTAAGCAGGTTGAGAGTTTCGATGGGAGGCCTATTCAGCACGAAGTGTCATGGCTGTTCCACTCGACGCCACCCCAGCCGACTTTGCCTCATTGATTTCGTTGTAGACAGAGAAGGAAGAGGGCATCCGATGAGGATGCTGCTGTTGATAGATAGACACGTGGATCATCGCGACGAGTCCTAGTATAGGCCATAGATCCACTTGTGAACTACCGAGCTTGTATGAGAATGAGATGAACGAAGAAAAGAGTAGGGTGTACCTTGTGGTACGTCAGCAATTGCTTAGACATATTGGCGAAGTGTTGCAATCTTGCTTGCTTGACGACACGCCCGCTCCTCGTGCTTAAATGAACTGACATATGCATCCTTCGCGCTGTCAGAGTACTCATTGAGCCCCATATATACAGGATCGTCGGCTTGAAGCCAAAATGGTGATAGTCAACGATCTTCAGTGACCATTTTCGCTTTGGGCTCTGGTAGACGAGATCTATTCCCCTGTTGGGGTTGACAACAATTCCTGACCGATTAAGACACGAGGGAGTGCTTGTTCAACACCAATCTACTGACCTCAGAGGCGCGCCCTCCCGTAGTCAATGATCCGATGATGCAGTAGTTTTCGATGAGTTGACGTGGCCCAATGGGCACGACAATGAAGGTCTCCGGAGCGTCCTTGAGGTCAATTTCTTGTGACACGGCGGTTGATAAGCCATCGTAACAAGGTGACTGAAGGCGGATACTTACATGCAAAGAAGGCAGTGGATTCCAACGGCAGCTTTGTCGCGTAACACCCACGACGTGATTGAGCCTCTTCGTTCTCATCACCCCTGTTCATTAACATATCGTGACTCCTGCGCGCTTGATGCTACATTTCGCGCTTCTGAGGTCCGGGACATTCTTGCTGACTGAGAGCTTGAGGCATTGAGATGGCTGCTTTAATGTACTGTCAAAGTCAGGACGAAGAGGGATGCGAGTCGTGACGAATGTGCAAGAAACAGCGTCTATTGCTCGACGACCCGCTCCTTGTCGTATGCTGAATCCAACATGAAAACGGAATGTTGCGCACAGTAAATAGTCGAGGCACGAATGGAAGATGGACGGCTGGGAGAATATATGTGCTTCTTGCTTTAACGATGTTAGGATTGAAGGTCGCTTGCTCTAGGATATACGTCAGCCTGCGTCATGGAATGGAAAGTGAGAGAAACACACAATTGCTGGATCAGAGCACTCTACGCCGTGATCCTCCACGAGATGATCAGATAGGCGGGGAGGCCTTGGTCAACGAGGAGCGAAGAATAGCTGCGGATAATCGGGACTGGCCTGCCGAGGTCAAATTATTCCCACGGCGCCTCTACCAGTATCCCTTTGTGCTCATTTGAAAACTTTGTTCGTTAGGTCTTTCCTGCGTTCTCATAGGTCTCATCAATGATATATTCAGGTGTGACTAAAGACGGGGACAGCTGGTATGAAGGAAAGATACTAATCTGGTAGGGGCAAGAACAGGAAGGCAGCATTCTAATTTCCAGGTGTGTTGTGTTTCGGTGTCGGATACAAATGATTGAGAAGACTTTTCTGTTGCTCGCGACTCACGAGCTGCTAAACTGTAAATACTGATATCCAAAATCCACGAAAATAGGCCCGCAACCCCAGTACGGATACAGTTCATAATTGAGTGATTTTTCCACGTATTTAATATCGCACTTCCATCTATATACCAGCATTGAGATCAGTGGAAAGATATGAGGATTTGAGGAGACCATCGCGTCGAAGATGCCCCAGAACAGAAATCAAATCGCACCGCGTCGAAATCGAAGTCTTCAGTCGCCTGGTCCAGTGTCGAACTGGGCATTGCTTCACAGGCGAGTACTACAGTCGCTTTGTCCCGCACGAAGGCATTCAGTGTCCCTGTGGAGAGCCTATGCAAACACGAGACCACATCATCCGTGAATGCCCCCGATACAATGGTCACCGAGACGGACTCCGCAAAGTCTCCAGAGACCTATACTTGCCGGACATCTTAGGGACGAAAAGGGGCATAGAAGCCCTGGCAGCGTTCCTGGAGAAGTCAGGCGCATTCACGAAGACTGGCGCCCCCAAACGGCCGCCAATGCGACCCACATTGGATGAAGAAGAAATTAAACCACGCTTGAAGACTGGCTGGGAGATCAGGACCTGGAGCGAGAGGAAGATCCCGGAGGCTGAAAAGTGGTAGAGGGAGGATGGAAATGCTGACGGACCCGGAGAACAACCAAGGAACTCGCTCCATGCACACAAACCCAGTCCCCCATAGCCTGAGTTATGGTGGCGTCAACCCCCCTGGATACCAAGGACTCAACACATAAAGACACTGAGAGATCTATACCATTAAAGATCTGAAAATCCCCTTGTGTACCTACAGTAGCTACTGGGGCTGGCTATGAGCAAGCACCGCCGCGTCTCTGTACATAGATTACGGGTTGCGGTTTCGAAATATAGATTTTAAAAAATAAAAAATAAAAAAACCGCGTCGAAATCACGTGATCAAGATGCATTAAGAATTTGAAATTCCCATCCCCTTCTTCCCGCTGGTATGTAGTTTCCTATCGCCGTCACCGCCATGGACTTTCAAGCAGCCCTTACTAGTATCTGGAAATCTTGGCCATCGAAATGGTAGTATTGGAGGATCAGGCCTAGGGCTTTATATTGGAGACATACGTGGCCAATGTAACTTGGGGTACGCTTCTGCTGTGTCTCGCGCTTCCTCTCACTGGGAGTGATCTGTGTGGAGACGGGGGTACGGACGAGGGGTGGGATGTTGGGACGGCCCTCTGTGTGGGTGGTGGTCGTTGAAGGGGACGGTCGTCGTCTCTGAGAGCGGTGGCGAGTCGTCGGTTTAGTAGATTTTCGGAAGACGCATCGGGGCTCGGATGCGGGCTTTGAGGCGATGGGAAGAGCCAAAAGTGCGCGTGCATGATCAAGGAATCGGAGTTTACCACCACCACACTTATAGCGCTTTTCATAATTATGCGGAATTCCAGTTTTGAAAAAGTTATGTGGTCGTATTTGGATCGCAGGGCCCCGGCCTTCTCTCTTCCCACCACTACCACGCCCCGAAACAGTACCATCCGTTCTGCGATGCCCTTGTCAGGTTTCTAAAGGTGTAGAAGATATTTATCAGCTGTACCCAACTCCTGTGGCATATCATATGGTTGCGGTGTACTATGCAGGCAGGAGCGAGACAAAACCTTCGAGAACCAACATTCAACATCTGAGTCTTCGACTCCTGGATTCGGTCCATTTAATGTTTGCCTCATAGACTGCAGTGACGTTCTTTTGCAAGATAGGCTGATATGCCATGCTGAGGTGCTGACATGCATCCATTGTCGGACTCTGTATCTCCACAGCGGTATTGATATCAGTCTGTCAGACCGTGACTGTCTTCACTCCTGGCAATTCTTTATATTGCAAGTCTGTAATTTGACCATACTATGTCGGCATATGTATTCCAGTGGTAATTATCCCCAGAAAACAAATGATATAAGATCAATATAGGACATAAATGCGCGTTCTGAATGCAAGACGATAAAATCGCCTCAAAGCTGAGTGCTGATCATGAGCGCTTCTCTTACCGGGCCGACATGGGGTGTAAATAGGACCACACAGATTTTTCAAAACAGGGATTCCGCATATTTATCAAAACTGCTGTAACTAGACCTCGCCATGAATCTGCCCTTCTCTCCGTCCTACATCGTCTCCACCGCATCTATGCATGCCGCATGCCCTCCGTCCTCTCCCTTCCGCCAGACCGCATTGAGGAAACTCCCCTCCGCGTTGCCTGTTCGACGTTGGAAGGCCGTCCGCATTCCACTCGCTCATTCCGCCTGACATGCACAGCCATCAACAACGTCTTCCTGCACTCAAATGCCATCCACAGGTCGATCCTCAAGCGTAGGTCGTAGCCAGACGGTCGTTCGAGCCCACGTCGAAAGAGCATCGCCAACTACTCAACTGTTCGACCACAGTCTGCAGTTTATCGAGGAGAGACGGGGCCTCGATGGAAGGGAACCCGTGAATGCTGAGCATATGTCCGCGGAAGGGGTCCTCTGGGTGCTGACGTTCATGTGCTTGGACGACGATGGTACAAATACCCTCCACCCGAACGCCTTCGACACGTATCAACGTATTCGCGAGCTCGTCACCAAGCATTTGTACGACGATGCGACGGATGGCCGCTTGATAACTGCAAGAATGCTCTGGTATTGTCCATGTTCTGATCCCTGCCGACGAAAGGTATGTGTCTCTTGCCTCTCTTTCTTGTTTTTTCTAATGTCATTATAGAATAAATTCGTTCCGAGTGGGAGCATGTTTCTCACAAATAGCGAACTTGATCTTCCCCTTCATTTACATTCCCTTCTGGTATTAGGTATGTCATTGCCTTTCTACTCCTCAATCATTCTATCTTACCACTTGTTTCTCAGTTTAACGATATCTCCAATGCTCGTACACCCATCCTCACCGGCCAAACGACTTCTTCCTTTCTTACCCCCATGAACTTTTCTCCGTTGGCGGCCTTCTCGTTTCCAACTGGGTGCTCTCACATACACGCAAAGAAAACATGCCCCTTCATCACCGGTGCAACACCGAGCAGATATGCTAGTGAAAATGTTCATCGGTGGTACTAGTGGCTAAATGGTACACAGGGAATGGACATCTGCAATGGTATATTATACTTGTTGCCGGGTGTGACAAGTGCATGTCGGTCACGCTCTTCTGGTTAATATTCGATGTCGACGAAACTGTCAGTCATGGTAATGGCGAGACCTGACGCCTCAATATCGTACATCATGCACGGTGCAGTGCGGAAGCGCGATCATGATTCGACTGCTCAGACCACCAATCAGACTATCTTTGTGCGCGGATACTCTATCTCTGTTTGAGATCTGCAAACGCTTGCTAGCAAATTGCGCTTTATGCCGTATATGAAGACAGCCAAGAGCGGTATGAAGAGCAGCAAGACTCGGCGGATTTGGTCTTCCGTACCCTACAGCAATTCGAAGATGACACCTACTAGAGGTATACTGTTTCGGCATGAGCTACCTCCCGCTCATCCAGTATTATGGATCAACAACGAGAGTTACATTAATGCAACTCGTTGAATAGGAAGATACGTCTGCCTTTGAGGTCAGTAAATTGGCGTTGAACAGGGCCTCGATCGTGTTGACTTTATCAGTCAGGAACGGTCGTCAATCCCAACAGGTCGGATGGATTTCATCTGTCAGAGGCGAATTTATGGATGCGAAAGCGAAAATAGTCACTGAAGCTCACCGGGTCCCTGACTATCACCATTTGGCTTCAAGCCGACGATTCCGCATACACGAAGCTCAAGGAGTACTTTAACACAAAGTATGCATACTGCGGTTCATTTGAATACGGAGAATAGGCGCGTCGACGAGACCAATGAAGCACGGAGTGTCTTGAATGACTTGGACCGTCCGATGGACCCTTACTGACACTTGCAATGCCTGCCGCTACCCACCCACGGCCTCGACACCACCCTCACCCGCTCGGTGACTTTTCCAGGCCATCAAGTGCTCCAGAGACCGTCTGTTTTCAACGGAAAGGACCAGGCGCTGCATTAACTAGATCTACTGTCACCATTGTTGTCTTTCGGCCGTTGCCACCCTCAAATCCCCAGTATCCCACAATGACGACTTTGATTTTCCGGTACATTCACCACACCTGGGATCACTTTTCCTTCACCAGCAACAGCAGCGTATGTGGGGGAGACCATTGCTTGGGTTGTCGTGCCGCCGTCACTGCCATCTCCTTATTCACAGGCGTGTTCTTCTCTTTCCCCCGTTCATTTGATTCTCAAATGAGTTCGAAAGTCCACAAGTGGATCTATGGCCAATGAAGCACAGAGTGTCTTTGTCGATGCAACGTCTTCGAGGCTCTTTTCATTCTTTGTGCACTACGAAATCAAAAGACGCAAAGCCACCTGGAAGCGATGCTGAAATAGGCGCATATAATGCATTCCCGAGCTCGTCACCAAGAATTTGTACGACTCCAAGACGTCGCGATGGACAAAATCCTACAAGACAATCACCTGGCTCAGCCCCGCTTAGCGCTCCTTCCTTTTGTAATGGGGCGCGGGTAATCAGTCTGCCTTTATGAGATGGCAAACAGATGGGCGGAACGACAAGGTCAAGTAGTATGTTTATTTCCGTCGGTAATTGTATTTTGCTCCATGTTGACCTTCCTCATTGTTTGACTAGGACAACGCCGATTGGTGTTTTGGCATTATCCCTTAGGATGAGCGTCCTCAGGCCCGAGTGGCGCCTTGTCCCTGGCTTTCACGTGCAGAATGTAAGGCGCGTTGAAAACTAGTTGTGGTCGAGCTCATTGTGTCCTTCTTGTGAGCGCCCTGTCGTCGTCTTACACCCTTCGTACCAAAGAAGTCAGCAACGCTTTGGCCTCTCCGTTCTCGCTGTTTATTACTGCAGGTGTCTCAGCCTTGACGTTAAACATCCAAACAGAGAGCAGTTGGTCAACCGTTTGACATCTCGTCCCCCTTACCCATCCACTCCGAAAAAAGTAAAAATTCTGGAGAGTTTCTGATGCTCAGAAACTAATCCTGAAACCAGCAGCATACTAATGATATATGGGTATGCGCCCTATCCCGACACAGTCCCGCCCTGGGCGGGATATGCCCCGCAAGTTTCGTAATGAGTTTCTGGCAGTTAGAAACTCTCCGGAAATTTTATATTTTTTGGAGTGATCCTGAATTTGCACGGCTTTTAGAATGCGTAGGCGCCTACTCTCGTTATCTACTGCCTACCGTAATACTTCGTATGGCTTGTCTTCCCTATTGTGCTGACAAAGATTGGCCGGTTACCGTCCCGTCCCGTCCTATCCTTGACATCAAACTATCACTTCCTCGAGGCCGAGTGTTCCATTATCTGATCTTCCTCAACACTATACCATTTTACTTGGTACTACTTCTTGAACCGGCGGTCCCTCAATGGACGAGATGACAAGAATGGAGATTGAGGCAAGTCCTTCACTGAAACCACCGTCGATCCTGAAACTGATATCATATTCTTTCTAGGTACAGAGCCATTCTCCTCCGCTACCTCAAGAGCTGATTGACTGCATCATCGATATCCTGTGTTCCGATATCCCTGCACTCAGGTCGTGTTCCCTTGTCTGTCGCTCGTTCCTGCCTCGAGCCCGCGAGCACTTGTTCCGAGAAGTAGACATCGAGACCTCACATTTGCGCCAATCTTTCCACGATCTATGTGTCGCTTCACCTGATATACCACACGTAGTCGAATCTCTGATCGGAGTCACACCCGGAGAAGAAGGCGGCGTTCCTCCATACCTGATTCTACAATCTCTGCCTCGATTAGAGAAGATCGCGGTCTCCTGTACCGAGTGGAACAGCATGGGCCCAACATTCTGGGAAACCGTATCCAATCTTACTCATCTTCGGTCTCTGAAATTAATTGGCACCGTGATTCCCTCGATAAGCATCCTATGTTCCTTGGTGTCGAGCCGTGTGGAGGAGTTATGTCTCATTGACACTGAGTTTGTGAGCAAGGAAGTTTGCCAGCACGACGGTTGTAAGACTCGGGTGCAGTCTCTCACTTGCTCGGGCAACTATCGACCAATTGAATATGAGAGTGTCATGTCTCTCTGTCCGGCACTGGCGAACACGGCTCATTCAATCGATGTTAATTTGTATGACCACTACCATATCCTTCAAATGAAGGAACAGGTGGAAAAGGGCAACCTTCGACATATCACGGTCCTCCACATACCCAGAGATTCCCATAGTATGTCAAATACATCTCATAAGTCTCCCGGTTTGACTGAACATACCTTTTAGTTCACCGTAATCTCCCGATCCTGCCCATCCGTCGTCTGCGCTCAATTTCTGTGCAGCTATGGGACCACCATAGTCAACCCGACGTCACTGCCGGTTTTCCTGACTTGGGTCTACTCGAATGGTGGATTCAAAACTTTGAGCACTGCAAGAACAGCGATATCCAACGCGTTACGTTTCGTGTCTGCTACGACTCTGTATATAGTCCTTCGGACGATTACTCGGTTTGGAGGAAGCTGGATAAGGCTTGTGCGGCGATGAGCTCCCTTCGCTCGTTAGAGATCGTTGTGCTGCGAGATAGCCTTGCGGGGATGGAAATTGATATTATATTGGCTCATGGCATGCGCGCCATTGAGGATCAGCTTACTCTTTCCAAACAGCGTGGTATCGTCTCTGTGAGCGAGCAGTGACGAGGCAGATAGCTGGTTATTAGATTCAATGTTAAATATGTTGGATTTAATCCGTGCTGTTGCCTGGAAATTTATGTACGCGTTTTTGGGGGGACAAATAGTGAAGATGAAGGCTCGAAAAAAATGAACCAGGATTGGCCTTCTCCATATAGGCTTGTGCGCTTGATATGCGCCTTCGGATAGGCATCAGGCTGCGTCTTCGGTGTCCATCCTGTAGCATCGCTTACGAAGTAATTGGCCGCTCTCACGATGACAACCGGTGGTGTAAGGTGAGTAACCTTCTCAGATGGTGGAGCACGGACCTCGGGCTGACATCCAGGACAGAGAATCGAGGGATTTCCATTCACCATTCGTGATAGGTTTATTACATGAGTCGTTACCTTGTATTGAGCCTCAAGCTCACGCGCATACTATTCCAACTTATGAGCTGCCTCTGCCAGGCATTCTTCATTGAAACGCTAAGGAATGTTAAATAAATGATAGGTACATAGATTCGCAAACCAGTGCGATCTCCTATGCAGTATAAGGCCTATCTAATCCAATAATAGATTCGACCGGATGGTATATGGAGAGATATGCAAGGGAGTCTCTTTAAGCAACCCAGTTCCAGCTTACTCCAGTGAGACGTCCAACGCTGGTGCTGGCAAGCTGCGAGAATGCAGTGGGAGAAAAGTCGAGGTCGTACATTCCGGCGCACCCCATGCATTTGTCTGTGACGGTAACGGTAACTGACTTTCCTCCGTCTACAGGAAACGTATGATTGAGACGCGCCAGTGAATGAGGAAGAAAAAATCACGTACGGGTCGCGACCAATCTCTTGTTGCAAATCGGGTTCCTACACAACGGCAGTGAGTTGATAGAGGTCAAACGAGTTATGAGTTAGATTCGTACAGGTTGGGGTTTGCGGTAGCACCACTTGGAGGTATCAGCTGTAGGGAAGAAAGGCATTGGAAAAGGTGACGTACGGATACGAGTCGTATAGCGAGTGCGAGACCGCTACGATCATGTCCGATGCGGTGTTGGTTATACCACAGGATCCTAGTCCCGGATAGTACCAAGTGCCTATAGATCAAGTGAGTCAAAAATGTCAGGACCAGTTGCGAAATCCCTCACCTTCACCGACGTTAGCTCGGGGAACGAGCGGCAGGGCAGCCGAGAGAAGGGCAGTGACGGAAAGGAAGGTGAGGATTCTTGCGAAGAACATCATGGTATGGCGCAGTGAGGTGGTATAAATGTAAAGAATGAAAGTAGGGGGCGAAACGAGTGTTTGTAGGATGAATATTTTGTCATTGTTGAGGATATGGTCGAATTTATGCGCGCGCGAAAGGCCTGTGTTTGCGACCGCCTTGTGCTACTCTGCGCGAAAAGATGGTCCGTAATCACGGGAGTCGGTAGGTCGCATGGTCCATCAAGAGTTGAAAACAGATGTGTTGTTGAGATGGCATGCCGGGAGGGAGGCAAGACGCCGGATATTTTCTGGGAATACATTTCATTGTGCGTTAATGTCGCAACAAAGGTCGGCAGCAGCGGAAAGACCGGGATTCACTGTCTCTAGTACAGAGGTGCCTCGTATTCATTCTTTCAATGATGGTAGACATCTGAAACAAGTCCATCTATTGAATGTGACGACATAGCAACGGTAAGGAGTGGATCATCAAACTTGGGAAAACCTTGCAGTTACAACGCGGGAGTCGCCACGCCACCCCAAGCCATCTACCTTGCGGGAGGTAAGTACACACCTGTGATCCACCCCAGGGTATGCCAAACAACGTCCTCGTTTGAAAGCCTAGAATTTCTTCCCGAAACCGGGACAATGAATGCAGGCAGGCACATAGGTGAATAACCATAGAACCGGGGATGAAGAGAAGGTGGGTCTCGGTCCGGTCTGCAGACTGAATCCCGGCTTATCAAAATCTAGTTATCCAGGAATCGCGTAATCCCGTGTACTCTGCAGAGGACCAAGTGCAATATGGCGATTACACGTAGAAACATTGTCTTGGGAGACGGTACTATTTTCTGATTTATGAAGGTCCGTAGCGGGGCCTACTGTTGAAAGAGCGGACGCAGGGCGAATGGAACCGGACTGACACCTGACGACAGAGAGGCTTATGTAGAGGGCACGAGACTAGCTCTGAGCACTGTTAGAGATGTAGACCTGGTTTTTCACAATGATAGCACCCACCAACCACACGTATTTCATATTTAGAAAGTGGATCCAAGGCGGAGAGTTGCCTGAAGGAGTACTGTAATCTGTTGATAATCATCGTTTTGAACTTGTCAGTTGGAAAATACCCCGAACCGAACCATCCTGGGATGGAGAATAGAGCCATCATGCGCGCCTTGCTGTTCACCGCAAGGGTAAATAAAGACGCAGGAAGCGAGGAGCACGGAGAACCATGATCTCTGATTGACGCTGACGCTTCGCAACCAGTTCCTAGCTGTATGCTGAATCCGACATAGAGAGATAGGATGTAGCCCTCAATACAATGCACAGTCCCTTGATACGAGCAGTATATAAGGATGGAAAGTGAGGGACTGAGGAGATAGATGCGTGTCCTACTTGACAAAGGTGAAGATTGACTGCTAAGGCTGTCTAAAAAAATACTCCAGCCTCTGTCACTCCGAGGAAAGTGAGAGAACTTCACACCACTCAATGCCACCGTCGTTTTGTCTCGTCAGCCTTATATTCCTCCCCGAGATAAGTTGACAGCAGCCCAGTGTAGATGAAAGTTAACTGAGAGTATCGGATGATCGGCCCGGGAACGGTTTACCGGAGTCGACATTCGAAGGATTCAGAGGGAATGTGCATATTCGCTGTCATTTCGGACTCATGCACTAGTAGATAATGTTGCTACGACTGTCATTACTTCTCACAACGAGCCATCGAGGTCGGTAGGAGTAGTTTACTTCTATTTACCTGAGCTGTATCAGCGGAGATGGCCAATCAATCCAGTTTTCCAGTATTCCCACGGCATCTGATTCTGCCAATATCCCCCTATCTGGCTCATCTCAAATCTTGTTCACTAGCTCCTTCACGTATTCTTATAGGTCTTACGAATGCATATATGTGAGATCATATATAATTTCCGTCTTATATTGAACTTATTAGATATCCAGGCGAGTATTTGTGGACCGACAAGGCCGCTTTTTGTATCTGTCACCGCAACAACGACCAACCCAGCGAATATATCGAGACAAAGGCGAGAGAGGAACTAAAAGCAGCACAAGGAATATTGGACATTGCTGAGCCTGGTAGTCCAGCCGAAAGGACATAGAAAGCCGTGGTCCGCTTGCTGCAATCCCTCATCTCTCCTTTGCGGCGGTTACCCCCAGAGATTCTCCTAGAAATTGCAATCTGCAACGTCGAAGACAAGAGCTATGGTGGATATCCTGGCGGACCTTGGCTCTTTGCACGGGTCTGTCGAAAATGGAAGGCGGTCGCATTATCCTCCAAAGCATTATGGAGTACAGTGATTCTCAACAACACTTTCTTATCCTCCCTCAATTTACGAAAAAAGGCACAAGTTGTCCTTCTTGAGCAGCTTCGGCGCTCAGGAAGTATGCCTCTTCGCATATATCTCAATTTTGAAGACGTCTCTTACTCCAAGTCGACAATGCGCATCCTCACTGACGTCGTCTTGCAGGCTTTCCGATGGAAATCCTTCGAATTTCATGCATCAGTGATGTTCTTTCATTACATGTATCTGAAGGTTGAACACTGCCTTCCTATCCTCGAGCAGATCAATCTTCGTATCACCGACACTGGCACGCTCTCCAAAAATGACGGAACATATCTCATGTTCAGTGAGGCGCCACATCTCTGTGATGTCGAGCTCGACACGAACTCCTCAGATCCTTTCGACTTACCCTTCCCCCAACTCACCCGGTATATAAACCACTTCAACCGGGACAAGTCTCATAGTTAACGGATTTTTTCGAATTTACATCCCGTCGTTCGTTGCTCTTCCAGCATAGTTTCAGTGAATATTAAAATGTCACTCGAGATCCTTTTTACTGCATCGGAGATGGAATCCTTCATCGTCAATTATACCAGCTGAGGAAATCCCAGACTGGTCCTACAGCTTTACACCTCAGCTCTGAAGTCTTTGTTAAATCCGCTCTCCACCTTGCACCTGCGAGCCAAAATGAATGAAGAAAGTTGCATATCCAGTGTCTGACATGCTTGGACGTTCTTTTTTTTTTTGTAGAGCGTGTACTGGTGTACTTAGCAATGCTGCAATTGACTACGTCAAACCAGCTCGCTCGCTTGGGGAGGAGGGGCAGGCCCCAATGGACGGAAGAAAGTTTTAAACGAGGTGACCCGGAAGATCTACACGGGGAAATGCTATTTACGTACGACTATTCAAGTCCGTGTGGGTCTCGGTGCCTTCCTCGCGGCCTTCGTCGGCCCGGCACCATACCCACTAAAACCCCGGTCTGATACGTCCAGTCTTCCGGTAGGGCCTTCTCGTTATACAGCGTTCCTCGCCATGTCGCTAAGATTGTCTTCTTCTTCAGTGCCTTCGATCCATACTTGCATCTGTTGCTTAATAGACAATCTATCATCAACCTACGGTTCATCGCATCAGTCCACAGACTTCTTACTTCATCACGGGTGTGCCATTTTGTGGTGTCATCATCTCCTCTTTGTATCCGGCGCTGACATTGTATTTTCCAGATGAGGTGTACGGTTTCTGTCATCAATATTCTGTACAGTCTCGTCGCACCGCGGTCTACTTTCCCTTCTGTAGTCCGGATTTGCACCAGGGTTGCTCCAAGAGCTACGCCGTAGGTCGGGGGGATCCACGCCTGGTTTTTCTTTTCCCACAACTCTTGCGCTAAATTCCATAGTGTGGCTCTCCCTTCGATTGAGCATTCAATCAAGATATGCTCCATCGACTCGGGCACTTTGCAATGCGGGCATTCTCCACGCGGTGCGTACTGGGGCCCTAGCCGTTCCCAGAAATGTCCTATCTTAAAGGCATTCTGTAGGGCTTTCCATAATGCTTGGAGGTTCTTGTATGTGAACAAGACCAGCAGCCTCATTATGAGTCCGACCGGTCGACTGGTCCATCGTCGCTTGCGAATCGTTTGACAAACGACACCTTTACCGTCACAATCCTCAGGTTCTCTACGCTTACCGCTCAGCAGCGTGGTCTTCACTGCCCTCCTGTAATAGCGGCAAGTTTACCGAGGCCCACGGACAGCTGAGCTGCAGAGGAGAGCAGAGGAAGGTCAGAAATTTGATTCTGGTTGGGCTGATCCTCGGCTGGGGTATCGTTGCTCAACAGCATGGGCGAGAGAGTTGTTCCCGTGGAACAGCGGTAGATGTGCATGACTCCTGAGGCCTGAAGGGCCAGCATTTAAAATTATACTCTAATTCCGCTCCTTACAGTGCTCCTATAAGGCATATCTGTGCGAAAATTGAGCCATTTTACATATCTTCTCATGCTTATGACATCTCCGGGCCAGTATCTGTGGAGAAAGCAAGACTTCTTGTGTCCAACATTAGGGGAGCTCAAAGTTGAGCGAACCAGTTTCAGGACAAAATACGTCGAGGGAGAGATGAGAGCAGAACTGAGTGTCGGCATACTGTACCATTTCGACCAAGTGTTCATAAATTTGGAAAATTTTGGTCGAAAAAAATACAAAAGAAATCGGAAAAATCGAAATAAAATTATTCGTTACTGAACACTTGGTCGAAATGGTAGTTATGGTACAGTAGGGTCATACAAAAGGCAGTAGTCAGCTCTCACGCTCCATTTTCATGTCGCCTCAGGCACGAAATCGTGTCATGAAATTTGTGCTTCAGTTTTTGCCGCCAGCACATTTTCTGTTCATATCTGGCGAGCTTTATATTGGCGAGAAGATAGGACGGTGATTAGATTTCACCTTAACGTGGGAATCATCCCACGTGGCCGCGATGTCGGAGCGGAGCGCCGAGCGGTCTAATAATTGTCTTGACTGTCTTTCTACCACCATCTACAGAGCTGGTCAAGTACAGCAGAACAAGCCAAATGCACATATGTACGTCAATTCGTGATTCTACGCTCACATATTCACTTGACATCCCTATCCCTTCCTGTTTTCTTCTAGGCAATTATCTCACAACAAGCAGCGATACCTTCTGTGTTCGCCGCTCTAATAATTGTCCTGATGCACGCATCGCATCGCAGGCTCGTAAGGAGCTAGAGGTCGCCCAACAAATGTTGGAGAATCCTACGGCGAGTGGTAGAACTATCAGGGTCCAACAAAATGTCGTCCAGACCTTAAAATCGGTTCTCTCGTCCTTGAGATGCCTCCCACCAGAAATCCTCCTCGAGATAGCCTTTTACTTCAAGGATGAATATCCATGCCACAAAACCGAGAGTCCTTTGTGGCGTTTCTCCCGTGTTTGCAAGAAATGGAGAGCAGTAGCTCTATCCTCCAAACAGCTTTGGACGACGGTCATCATTGACTCATACGTGATGTATTCAGACTATCCCCTCGAGGGAGGGGCGGAGAACGACATTCTTGCTGAATACTTACGGAGGTCAGGAGATGCCCCTCTCCAAATCCGTGCTAAATTCGAGGGTATCTATGACGTCGACATTACCATCCAGCGAAAGCTCATTAACATCCTTATCTCGCATTCTCATCGCTGGAAAACTCTTCATTTCACCGCTTCCGACTATCTCTGGCCTGAGATGCGTCATATCCGAGGGCGTATTCCCATCCTAGAGTGCATTACTTGTATCTCTCTGTTCGAATCGGAGCTACCGTCACAGGAACGTGATAAGTTCTTCCCAATATTCTCTGATGCTCCCATGCTGCAAAGCGTTGACGTTATGATGGACGAGCCGATACCGTTTATCCTTCCCTGGAACCAGCTAACACATTACCGGGACAACTATGATGGCCTCAGGTCCCGTCGGGGTCTAGAGGACCAGTTCTTTAGGGGCTATGAGCGGCTTCGCGAGTGCAGCATCCTTTCGAGGACCCCCGCTATGAGCACCTCGCAGTCTCTACTTCCTGACCTAAACTCCTTGGTCCTAGCGTCCCCCGCTTCGCTAAAGACCATCACTGCACCCGCCCTCCAATCCCTAATGCTTTACTACAAGAAACCTAGACGCGCCGCAGAAACTATCGTGGTCAATATGAACGTCATCTCTCATTTCATCTATCGTTCGTCATGCTCTTTGACGGTGCTCGTTCTGTCAGGGAACGTCAATCCGGAACATGATATCAAGGGTGATGATCTCGTTCCCCTGCTGGAGGCATGCCCTCGATTGGTGCAGTTGCATGTGTATGTCGTGGATCTGCAGGCACATTTCCTTCAGTGCCTGACGCTATCCCCTACGTCAGGTGTTGTTCCTATGCTGGCAGACCTAACACTGGACGCCTCTTCCCTTCTGGCTCCTAATATCGGTTTCCTCTTATCCGTGCTGGAAAGTCGTCTTAGAGAGTCAACAGTGTTACGAGAAGTCTCGGTTAAAGGCCCAAGTACCGTTATCATACCAGACGACCTCCTCGGCCGCTTCATATCATTGCGGCAGAGTGGCTTCCGGCTTCATATTGGTGTACAAGATATGGATGACTTTAATTGTGAGTCCCTTCCAGCGTTTTAGGGAATAAATTTCTTATTTAACTGATTCATCGGCCAAGATCTCGAGAGAATGCAGCGTTGGCGGGATGGCTGGATCTAAGATGGGCGATGGCTACGCTGCAGTAGAACCACGCATCTATCTAACATATGTGTATCCAGTCCAAATATATGAGCCATCCTTATTCTTTTTTCAAGTGCCTCACGGGCACAGAGCACATCATATTCCAGCGTTATCCAGCGGAGAGATGGCAACGTTCAGCCGGCAAATTCTCGCTTTCAAGGGCCACTCAACGCTCTTACTGACGAAACACGAAAAAGTTGGTTCTCAACAAGTACGTATTTCGTCTCATACCACGGTAAGACCTCGTGAAGAAAAAGAGAGAATGACAGGAAAGTAAGAGATAGGCGACTGTCTGACTGGGTGAGGCATCACAAGTAACGAACACCTCGTTTAAACCTAGTGGATCTAAGTTGAGTACCTTTGACTTCCCTTCAAGCGAAATGCAAATCCTTACCAAACAGGTCTACAACTACTTCCAATCTATCCTTGTATATCCACGAAAGTTCACTCGCTGGAATCAAAAATGTCAACCTGAGCACCACCGAAATGACTACAAGCCACGTACAGGAGCGACAAGGTGATATCGCCGTTGACCTTGGCCTGGATGGCGATTTCAACCTCGAGGTTGAGGTCCAAACGGAGCTTCAAAGCTTCCTTGGGAGCAACAGCTCCCTGATTGGAACGGCCGACAACCTGCTGTCCGCCGACAGAGGCGAACTCGGAGGGGGCGTATCTGGTAGTGGTTTCTGGGGCAGACATGTTTTAGCTTTGGTTGCTGAGGATTGAAACTGGCGAGGGGACCCCCTTATATGAGAATTAAGGGTACGGCTGACGGAGGATGTCGGTAAACCGAGTGCCTTGCCGTAGGAAATTAGTCTCGAAGGCAACTCGAAGATGTGGAAGTGAAAACCGCGATACGTAAGGTTCTGATTTGTTGACCACGCAGCTTGCGCCAATCGCTGGACCGGACAGTTGTCTGCTGATATCACCTCGAGGCCTTCTGACGACCGACTCGTCGGGGAAGTTACGAGAAAATATAGAGAAGCAGCTGTAGACGCAAGTCGGACAGGTGTTCGTGGGTCCAAGCTCCAAAGCAAACTTGGTCAGTGAGAACGTGCGTCCTCATCTCTTATCAAAATAGCAAATTAGCCCGACGTTGAATGCTAGTCAACTTCTATTCGGAGACCCACTTTGTAACCGAAGCCCTGAAGTGGGGGGCCGTAGAAGAGTCCTCGAACCTAGACCTACAACATGAGGCAGCAACGTCCGTTCCGATCAACACAAAATGACGGAAAACAAAAGACGAACGGTTTGCTTCCCAGCTTCGTGCGTGGCGCAGGATTTGAGATGACGGACTTGAAGCTCGGAGTCGCGCAACAGCGTCGTATGTTGAACCTGGCCATTAACCAAGGTCCACATTCAGATGGCAGTGCCAAGATGTCACCGGAGAAAACCACCAGCAATAGATGGCATACCCTCAATAGAGAGCTGACGCACTTTAGTAACAAGTGTTCAAAGCATTGCCGACCGTCTGATCTTTCATTAATCAGACACGCCCAAGTAAATCGCGGGGGATTTATTAGTGTAGTCTTAGTAAATCCTATTGTGGATAGAAACCAACATCAGAACAGAGCCAGAGATCCGTGAGGACGCACCTTGCAATATATCGACTACAAGATCGGAACATGGTCATTGGTGTGTAACATGATACGACAAATCCCCCTTCGCACGGCCGGCATACTTGGACAGTCGTCTGCCATCTCGGAGTCTTGCGATCTAAGATTATGTTAGGAGTACGGTTGTCGTTGCTTGGGCAGGGTGAGTACCATCTGAAGGTTTGAATGATTGTAAAAATAGCATGGCCTGGACGTAGCCATGATTATGTTGTGTCTTGGCACTTTAGTATTCAACTCGCACAAACCCAGAGGGACATCTGTAGAAGTACGAACAACCAAGTTCTAAGTCTCTAGGTTGAGAACATTAGTTTAAATCAGCGCGGTTAGTGCAGGAAGAATTCATCACTTACTAGTACTTCCACTAACAAACGTCGATCCAACACTGATTATTGAGATTCAACATCCTACCGTCGTCGCAGACGCTACTTCACAAAACGTAATGACATAAAGAATCGTTACCAGACGCACAAACGAATGGAGAAAGAGAGAAAATCCAAATCCTCATCACCAAAGTAGTACAGAGTGACAATGAAGACCTACGCGTAATCGATGTATTGTATATGCGAGACCAGTAGCAGAAACAGAAATCCACTTCCTACATTAACTTCTATCCTATTCCAACCAGCTCGTTGCTTAGAAGCATTCTGAAGAAAATGAAGGATCAGGACGCAGTCTGACATAAAAAATTGTAGGCACTTACTGCGGTGAACGATACCAGGACCGCTTTCGTCGTACTCCTGCTTCGAGCACCACAAGTTCTGGAACGTGGAGAGCGATGCGAGAATAGAACCACCAATCCAGACGGAGTATTTGCGTTCGGGAGGAGCAACGATCTTGACCTGTACAAGATATTAAGTCGGCAGTTGCCTATACATTGAGATGCACTGACCTTCATGCTGGAAGGCGAGAGCGACGTCAGCTCCTTCTGCATACGGTCAGCAATACCAGGGAACATCGTTGTACCGCCAGAGAGGACAACGTTTCCGTAAAGGTCACGACGGATATCAAGATCACACTTGAAGATGGAGTTGTATCTGCATTTGTCATTGAGCGACAAGAATAGAAGACGTAGTAGTGAACATACGTTGTCTCGTGAATACCAGCGGCTTCCAATCCCAAGAAAGCCGGTTGGAATAGTGCCTCAGGAGCACGGAACCTACGAGAAACATCAGTTATACACGTACTACCACAATAGTGCAAGATGAACGCACCGCTCGTTACCGATGGTGATAACCTGTCCATCGGGCAATTCGTAGGACTTCTCCAGGGCACTGCTCTGCGCAGCGGTCTGCAGCTCCTGCTCGAAGTCAAGGGCAACATAGCACAGCTTCTCTTTGATGTCCCGGACAATTTCCCTCTCGGCCGTGGTGGTGAAGGGGTATCCACGCTCCATCAAGTTCTTGATCAAGTACTCGGTCAAATCACGACCAGCGAGGTCGAGACGGAGGATAGCATGAGGAAGAGCGAAACCTTCATAAATGGGCACGGTGTGCGTGACACCATCACCGGAATCCAGGACGATACCAGTGGTACGACCGGAGGCGTACAGAGACAAGACGGCCTGGATAGCGACGTAAAAGGCAGGGGCGTTGAAGGTCTCGAACATAATCTGGGTCATCTTCTCCCTGTTCGCCTTGGGGTTGAGGGGCGCCTCCGTCAATAGAACTGGGTGCTCCTCAGGGGCGACACGGAGTTCATTGTAAAAGGTGTGATGCCAGATCTTTTCCATGTCATCCCAGTTCGTGACGATACCGTGTTCAATGGGGTATTTCAACGTAAGGATACCTCGCTTAGATTGTGCTTCATCACTGTATCGCTAAGATAAGCGGCGTAGATGCGAGAAAAAGTTGAGCACGGACCCAACATAGGAGTCTTTTTGGCCCATTCCGACCATGACACCCTGGTGACGAGGGCGACCGACGATAGACCTAGTTCTGGTGAGTTTCCTGCACGTTATTAGCAAGAAATCGAACTCACGGGAAAAACTGCGCGAGGAGCATCATCGCCTGGAGAAAACTGTGATTCAGCGCCAACAGCAACAAGAGAAAGTGAATATCTGTACCAGCAACTGCAAAAAGATCAGTAATAGAGCAAAAGAGGCGTAAAATGGGACGCACAGCCGGCCTTGCACATTCCGGATCCATTGTCAATAACCTGGAAAGGAGATCAACTTGCGCCTGCATCCAAAGGGCGATAAACCGTACAAGTGCTGCGACTTCTTCCTCCATTATGCTAGTGTATATGTTCTGTATCCCGCCGTGAGATAAGGAAAAAGGAGAAAGGAAGGGCTTTACCTTTTGATGGTCGTGGATGAGATGAAAACGGGCAAAGGGCTGAATTCTGCAGTGCCCTGTCGCACGTTATCGGATGGGTTTAGGGCAGGCTTTTATTTCCTTTTTGGGATGTCTCTGGTAGTGTTTCGATGACTCGGCTTAAAGCCGCGCGCCACGCCAGTCAAGCCGAACTAAGTCACGCCGATGTTGCCGAATGACTTCGGCAAAGTCACACCACAGTACCGGCTCGGCGCGGCTTAGCGCGACTTGAAGTTGCCCGAGCTTCGACTTGAGTAAAAAAATACCGAAATGCTATTTTAGGTCGACTTTGATTTTTTCCCGCAATTTCTCCGAAAATTGTGGAATATTACGTTACCTAAAATCTATCGATGAGCTTCCATTTAAAGCAAATGCATGAAGTCATAGCTTGACCGGCTGGAGCGGCGTGACGGCAACTTGGCTTCAAAGCCATCAAAAATTATGACTTAGTGAAGCCGTTGAAGCCGAAGCCGAATGGAGTCGCGCCGAGCCGCGCCAAGTCATGTTATCGAAACACTAGTCTCTGGTGGCGCGCAGCTTCTTTGGCGCTGACCATTGCTGACTTGCGACGACATCGCCTAGGCTGTGCTCAGTTGATTTTTCGGCTTCTATTTGCCAATCTCTGCCATATTTTTGAGTCCCCTCATGCGTGTATCTTGCTTCCTTAAGTTACTCTCTTGGTAGCGAACAAGTTCATGGCTTGGGACGGCAGTGGTACCAATCAAGTTCTGCCAGTGCTGAGCCTGGTTTTCTAGCTCCTACGGCGCCCGGGATTGCGTAAAACTGCGGCATGACATCACCCATGGGGCCTTTGCCGTAAGTGCTTAATCATTCCAAAGGAGGCTGTCCATATCGACATTGGACTCGTAGTCGCAGGGTGGAATGAAATCCAGTCCAACTTCAGCACCTTACTTTAGGTGATGATCACTTTAGCTTACCTTACATACCTAAATATCTGATACACTAAGCAGGGGGAATGAAAAGGCTACGTCGTATACCTTACTATGTCCAGACACATCTGGCAAATTTGTACTTCAAATGCTCAAAATCGAATGAAAAGGGTAATTTACACTGTAGTGAGATTTTGGAAAGAAGAAACAAGACAAGTTAAAGAATTCAGTACATATTCACAAGGGGCTAGTAGCAACGGGATTCCCTCATTGTTTTCACGTCTGGAGCTGCCTCACTTCTGCTTTACCGTTATGAGCATCATATTATACTCACGTGTATAGTGGGTAACGGGCAAAGTACACCTTGCAATCTGGTATACAAAAAGTACTAAATGATACGCCAGCTTAGTACAGATTGCGCTGTCAAACCAATGGGCACTCGGGTAAGGCTGATGGGATTAGAGAAACAAGGGTGGAATGATGCGAGGAATTCCGCATGACATACTAAATTCAAAAGACACGTCATGTTTCTGATGGTAATAGGAATCACTGCGAAATTAAGTGCAAGAAAACGAGTCCACATGGATCTACAAGGTGCAACAGGTCTTCCCCCGCTTCTGTCTATCCTGTCAGTGGCTTGAAGCCCACCATCTACGCAGATCCAAGTCAATATTAGAGGATTTAGAACTATCTCATGGAATACCAGCGAGAGACCAGAGTCACTGAACCTTCCCGGGTATACTACGCACCAAAACATGACGAAGGAAGGAACGGAAGTTGCCGTAGAACTGCCTGCGGCATTTCCCGCATCTCGATCCATCCTTATCAAGTGTGCCAACTACCACTTCAACCGCAACCACCACCATCAAGCTATTTTCAAGAATGCCGCCCGTTAGCAACGTCGCCCACCCTTCACTATTGCTCTCTGCTTGGCGCGTCGCCATCGCATTTGCAGTTCTTCTTGGCTTTGCCCTCACGCTGTACACGCTCTCCTTTTGCTTTCGCACTACGAGCCCGCCTTCACCGCCGCCAGTGTTTTCCTCAGAAAAACACAGTGTCAAGAGACTGTCTTTGCCGTCGAGCGCATATTCGCTTTCACCGCCTGTACCCTGCGTAACCAAAATGGACGATAATGATATCCCCTTCTTTGCGCCCTATCATACGAACATTACGCCTGCGGACCCAAAGCTTCAGCCGGTGACTGGATACTCGCACGGAGTCATGGCCGCTGGTCGTAACTTCTTGGCTGGAGCGAAGAAGAGCAAGGGCGGGCGAATGTTGTCTCTGCGTTAACACGCTGCGACTGTTGGTTTTCTGTGGTAGCTTTTTGGGATATTGGTTGTACTGGTTTTCGTGCGCGCTTCTTTACATTTATTCATTCCCATCATTTTCATGAATCCCACGCTCCTTCATCACGCCTCATTCATTTTATGTGCATGTCTACTCCACGGTCATAATGATATCATTAGTTCTAGATGGTCGCGAACAAGAGACGATTTTTCCATTGAAGACATCTATGAACAACGCTCAGTTGGCGTGTCTGACTTATCTGCACGTTATCTTCACTGTGCCTTTTCCTCAAAATTCAACCCGGTATGGTGGGGCGCATTAGGACCTGGTTCTCGCGTATACCATGCGCTAAACTTCAGTATTATTTAGCGTTCAATCGGAAGACAGAATCAGATCATTTCATGAAATTCGGTTGGTTTCCAACTTGTCGGTTAGGGCTAGCACTAATCAACATGTGTCATCTGTAGTGCTTTCAGAACTCATCTACAGGGTCTTCCGTACATCCCGTTCTTTAAGGTCATCTCTACCTGCGCCAGTCAGATTCAAAGGCATATATCCACCTCCTTCCGCCGGACAAGCACTGCCGGATGGTATCTTGATGCGGGTAAGTACTCTAGATCCCCTGTCCGAATCAGACGGCCATCTCTATGGCCGTTTGACCGTCTACCATCAGCTTCGCATACGATTGTGGTCGGAGCCGCTTTTAATTCTGACCGCTAATGGTAGTCGCCCTTTAGCCCTTTCTTCTTCCTCCGATAAACCGGATCGAAGGCTCCTCGGATTCTCAGCCAATGTGAGTCGGCCACCTCATCTTGAGGCAGTGTAGGACTTCGATGCTTTTGGTCCGCAGGTTGATGCACCTGCAAATTTTAGGTGTTTTCAGGCTTTCCCGACACATGTGATGCCGTTAATTTACTGGTAGAGCATCGGACAGCACACATGGTGCATCGACCAATAACTCTGCTCCTTGGCGATGATCTATTTTCAGGACCCCGCTATCCTCGCTTTTTCTTTTTCGTTTGGCAAGGATTTACAAGATGAGCATCCCCCCATGTTCTCCGAGATTTAGGCTACACGACTTGTGGTGAGGAGCTTGTCTCCAACCTCGCTGCTCCCTTAAAACGGTAGTGGTTGCCGTGGGTCCTAAATACATCATCTTCTTTCGCTGACTATACATGCAGCGTGTCCCTGGTTCGCGGGATCAGTTGCTTCTTTTTCCTGTCCCCAATTTTGACACTTGGTGATCTACAGGGTCGGATATCTCTCGGAACAGAATACAACCGCTCTTTTGTTTTTTTCATTGGCCTGCTCTCCTCGTTGCCAACTATTATATTTAGGGCATCCCATTCGAGTTGGATGACATACTCTCCTTGTTGCGGTGGCGGCTTACAGTCGTATCAACGGTGAATGCTGTAAGCTATGGATATAACGAGCTGCGACGTCTTCGTGCCATTCATTCAGCAAAGTCCTCGGCATTGGAGAGGTTTGCACGGTCGCGCAGCAGTCTGACGAATCGATGGCCCGCTCTCTAGCCCGGATTAAGATTTCTTCCCTTGTCCATTGATTCTGGTGGGAATGAGAATCAATTTCGCAAGAACCACTGTGAGAAAATAGTCTCTTGCATTCATTTCATACTAGACATCTGACCTGAAGCCGTTCAGAACGGTTCCGGTCCCTCATTGTCAACTCCGCGAGCGAAAATCACGCCATCGGATGCCCGAACCCAGGACATGTGTACTGGTTTACCGACGTCTATTTCGAGATGTAGACGTCACCTCTGGTTCTGGACATAATTTAGTCAGACCCAGACTGAATTAGGCTACAGTTGAAGACTTTACGACTCTTCCATCTTTCTAATCCTCTTCATATTGGAGCCGGTGACATGGGCATACTATCTTTGGGACTCACGACCGGGGAATATTCAAATTGATGAGAAAGGCGGCTTGTCAGAGGTTGGCCAAAATTGGGTTGCGTAGATCGAGATAGAGGTGTTGAGGTACAGTAGGCCCATTGTGAATGTCCAAGTTGACCCTTCCCCTCATTCGTGGTCGTTTACGAAGCCACTTGCGCTCCCGGTGTGATGATGGTTAGACCCGATATTTCCAATGTCGGGCTTTAATTTGTGGGGACTACTTTTTTTTTTCACTAACCGTCACGGCGACGACGTCGTCGTCCAAACTGTTCGACGCATACGCCCATTTACCGGGAAATAGAGTCGGCTCATCCGTTGGAATATTTTTGTTACTCGCTTGGACGATATCCTCCTGGCTAGTTGCCATCAAGCGCGGCTTAGGATCGAATCGGCTCCGTTCCTTTTCCGGGAACTCTATTGTCGGCGGAGGAGTGGACTCCCTTCCGTTGGAGCTCCTCATCCAACGCTGTTGCGCCCTGAGGATACCGCCGGACCTTTCCAGCAAGTGCGCTAGAGTTCAGACGCTACTGGACCGCCCCCCCCGCCTTGCGCCCAAGTCACCTCGCGCCTCAGAAATTCCTCGACCTTATACGCCTTCGCAATCTTTATTCCCGTTCCTCTTTCCAGTAGGGGGCACCAGGAGGGGGGCTACAGTGTAACCCCGGATTCTCTCGCTGCGAAAGAAGGTGCGTCTTCATGTGCTCCTAACTTGGGGATAAAGGCCCATTCATCTCATTTTTGCAGAAAGCGCGCCCTCTGTTATGCGCATCGGGGAGGAGGAGGAGGGTGCTCTTCGAACCAAAGGGAGACGGCAATGCCATCGGATCACAAATGATGCATCAGGGTTCGTCATATGAAGCTGGAAGGTGCTCAAAGTGCCGGGGTCAGGATATTTGCGATAGGCTAATTGAATGGGGCCTCTAATCCATCCCTTTCAGCTTTATCGCATTGACAGACAGGATGAAAGACTCTCAAGCTCCAACAGACCAAGTCGGAAAATGAGGATACATGATTATTGGAGAATAGACTCGTGGGAGTAACTGCACGGTAATTCCCGTTTACGTCTGTGCAGTCGGGCTGATATGCTGGACAGACAGGACTCGCTGAAACCTGAGCTATTCAGGTTAGAAAAGAATAAATCAGGGAAGACCCTATCTCTGAAATACCAAGACTCGGAGTTGTTGAAGTCCTTACACCCGCATAAGACCACTACGAAACTCGGGCGGGGTCCTGTGGTCTTGAGGCCCTGAACCCGGGCCCTGGCTGTTGCCCGTATCGATTATTGCCACATTACATTGTGAGGCGACACTCGGCATTGCGGCAACTTTGTGTCGTTGAGGCGGTCCTCATGGCAGCAACAGCAACTGGAGCTTCAATAGTAATGTGGCGCGACGCGTTCTAGCGTCTCCCTCGTTCGCGCGGGACGGATTACCATCGACACGAAGTAGACGATATCTGAAACTGCTTAACGAATGATCGGAATTAAGAATGATACAACGGTAGACTCTCTATTTCTTATTTGTTCTGGTCGCCTTGCCATGACCGCAAGCTTGTCGCCCCAGAGTTTTTAGCACCGTCTACCCGTTTCATGCGATTATTCTGGTAGTATTCTTGGCTCCATCAGACGTTCGATATATCGGATCCAGTTCGTTGTTGATCGGAGTAATGATTCCAATAGTACGGCACCGGTACGTTATCATGTCATATTTCATGATAATTTGCTTCTGTTAGGCTTACCCGTTTGTGGAAGTCTGAAGGCCTGGCGTCAAGAAACCAGCGTCTTCATTGAGGTTTAGCGTTACTAATATCCGTTATTTCAAGTTCTTGGTCAACCTCTTGATGTCAGTGCGCCCTCGCTCCGCATCATATCGATCACCTCGTACATGCAGCTGGCGCATCGTCTCTTATAGAAACATCGCGGATCTTCCCTCGACCCTGACAAAGTACGCATCACAGATCCCGAGCGATGGTGATGATACTCTAGGTCGGTCTATCTATGGGCATCCAAGGAAACCTTGTGAAGTGTACAACTGTCAAGGGTCGGAGGCGGAGGTCCTTGGATTTCTCAGCGCTCATTTGCGCCCTGTAAACGGAAGTTCGGATGAGTCAGAGTTGATTAAGCCGCTTTCATTACCGTCATTACCGTTACTGAAGCGGCTTTTCAATTGAATGCGGTAATTATGTGATACCCTGGCGATTCATAACAACCTTCTTCCTCCTAGATGATGTCAATAATTTGTGATTCCAACACGAGGCAGTTTCCGAGGGTACTTCTCCGGGTTTGCCTAAGCTGAAAGGTATGTGAGAGTGAAAGGCGAAGAAGGGGCGGCGTCTTTTGACTGTGGCCGAATTCCCCACGACATCCAGGGAAGAGAATCTGTGCCCAGATCTTTTACACGCCTATCGTAGGTCATGAGAAGCCCAGCTGCAGCAGCTGCATGATGTTTGCATCATGCCAGTCTTACTTTGACACTGCACTTTGGCGTTTTTTCGCACTCGCCGCGATGGAACTCTGATGTCCAAGTGGCAGTCTTTGAATAGAGAAAGCATCGTTATTATTTAATGGATGTACTCCGCAGTTTTACTATACATCTTACCTACGTATCCAACCTTACTGTTTTCCTTCGCAAGAACGCCATCATTACTGATAGTACAGGATCGAGGAGCGGTAGAGAGGCTCCTTACGTTCGCAGGACAGCGGCAGCGATCAATATTAGGGCGAAGTGCCTTTTTTTCGGTGTGAACTTCGCCTGATGGATGGGGGTACGAGAGGTAACGAGCACAGATAAAATATGTATATTACACTGTCAAAACGAGGCGAAAAGAGGATATGTGGACGTAGGGAATAATGCAGACGACATTCGTTAGAAAAGGGACGCCCGCGATAGGCACCGTGATCGGGATAAATACAAACAAATACGGGAATTGCCGAATCCAGTGAAGGAATCAAGCAGTCGGAGTTTACCACCACATTTAACTTGCCATGAATCTGGCCTTCTCTTCGTCCTACATCGTCCCCGCCGTCTTTATCCATGCAGCATGCCCACCCTTCTCTCTTTACCAGCAGAACTCATCGAGGAAACTGCGCTCTATGTTGCTTGTTCGACGTTGGAAGGCCCGTCCGAATTCCTATTCGTTCATTTCGTCTGACATGCAAGGCCATTAACAATGTCTTTTTGTATTCAAATGCTATCCACAGGTCGATTTTCAAGAGGAGGAGGAAATTTAGTCACAGCGCCGTAGCTAAGACGATCGTTCGAGCCCACGTCGAAAGAATATTCGCCAGCTGCTTCAACTGTACGACGACAGTCTGCAGTTTTATCGAGGAGCGACGGGGCCTCGATGGGAAGGAACCTGTGGATGCTGATCATATGTCGACAGAAGAGGTCTCTCTGGGTGCTGACGTTCATGTGTTTGGATGACGACGGTGCCAACACCCTCCAGCTGAACACCGTCGGTGCGTACGAATGGATTCACGAACTCGTCACCAAGCGTTTGCATGACGGTGCGAGTGATAATGGTGGATGGCCGCTCGACAACTGCAGGAATTCTTTGGCATTATGGGTGTTCTGGTCCCTGTCGACTAAAGGTATGTTTCTTGCGATATCGAACTCTTTTTTCCCCCTGATGTTGTTATATATAGAGCGAATCCTATCTGAACCAGAAGATGTTTCTGACAGAATTGTCAACTTGATCCTTCCCTTCGTTACCATCCCCTTCCGGTACCCCATGGCCTTTGCACCTCCCAATCACTTTACCCTCCCACTGGTTTCTCAGTCTGCCGACTTCTCCAATGCAAATACCAGTGCCCGTATACCCTTCCGTACACGCCAAACCCACCTTCTCTCCGTTCTTACTCCCCATGGCCCCTTCCCCATCTACCGTTCTACGGACCCGATTTGGCTCCAGGTGTACTTTACCAGGCGCATAGAAGTAACGTGGCCCCTCATCACTGCAGCGGCGGAAGTTGCTATACTTTGCGAGGAGGGAGAGGTACGCGTTGGGCATGATGCCTACTCTTCCTAGAGATCGCGCAGATGCTATACAGAGGGGAATGACAGGCGCCACGCAGGCCGATATCATCGAGATCAATCGGAATCGATTGGGTGGTCCCAACGGTAAGGACGGCGGCACGAAATTGCCCGACAGCGTCACGAATGTCGGTCCTGATGGCATTGATGAACGGTCGCAAGCCAGCAGGCTGTACGATGCAGACTGGTACCGGCTGCGGTTATGTGGGAACGTCTGGGCTAACAGCCATGGTGATGACGATGAAATCTGGAGACGCGTTAAACTGGGCAAGAAAAATGCTGGTCCGACAGGGAAATGGGACTCGAAGGTTAAAGTTTCGACGCGGGGACGTGTATACTCTCGGCTCGTTAACGGGATTGTGGGCTGGACGTATGCTGGTAGGTGTTCATTTCATCTGCTCGTGGTTGGGGCTGGTGTACCTCTTGAAACGACAGAAACGTACGGTTCCTGCCCCCGTTTTATGCCTATTACCGCGGTGATGACGCGCTGGCATCGCCCGGAGGAATAGTTTGGCGTTCACGACTGGGTGGCAAGCCCGCCTGCTCGACAGATATTCCCCGGGGAGTCGTGCTGGGGAACACACAGCCCCCTCCCTGGTTTCGTTCTCAATATGTTTTACTGACCTGTCACCATTCTAGATTCCAAACGAACAAGCTCTTGCTCAACTTCTGATGGTCCAGAACCCGAATCCCCAGCAGCACAACGGTCATCCTGTACCTCTACCCGCAGGTTTCGACGAAATGCTACTGTCGCTCACGAATCGGCCCATATATATGAGATTACAAGAGTTCGTATCGTATGCCGGCGGCGATATCGTTCCTTCTGGTGCACGCGGACCACAGCCGCTGTCCTTTTATGAAGATGCCGAGGGAGATGAAGAGGAAGAAGAGGAAGAAGACATGGACGATTCGCCCGTTCCCGAGATCACCGACCAGCGGCTACTCGAAGAGTTCGACCAGGGCCTACAGAATGCCTATTTCCCTGATGGCGTCACGGAGGAATCCTTCAAGGGAACGTACGATGGCACTGGCATGCGTATGATTTGCGGTGGGAAGGAGTACGTCTACCATAAACTGGGAGGTACACAGCACGATCCTGATTCGTGTGTTGGGTGTGCGATGAGGGAGAAGCAGGCGATGCCTGCGTGGTCGGAGGAGGAGCATCCGGCGGATATGGTCCCTCTGCCTCCTTGTACGGGCGTGCAGGACGTGATTGTGACAGGCTCGACGGATGATAGACACGGGCAAGCGTGGAACCCACTATGTGTACTACGGTCGCGTGCGACGATGGGATGGGATGATTGGGATTCTGAGGGTCCCGCGAGATAGAGGGCTGGGCAAGTGGTTCTTCTATGGATATATTGTGGGTGGGAAGAACTTTGTGGGAACTGGAGGATTACGCATGAGGATCCGGGGATGCCGACGGTTGAAGGAGCGTTTTGTTATCGAAGGTGACGGAGGAGTGATTTGAATATTGAGTATTTACTATATACCCTGTGAACTTTGGAGACCTGTTGTTGTAATTTTATTGTACTGATTTTGTTTTAATGCTATTGAAAGCATTGGCTATTTTGTATCAGCATAATCTGGATGGCAAGCTGCTTATGATATCCCATTTTTGAAAGAACACGAGAACTCGTGAGGGAAGATTTGCACGCATTACGATGTATTTCGACCTCGGTGGGATACTTGACTGACAACCGCCGAGGTACGAAATTTTATTATTACCGTGTACATCAGCAGGTCAAAGACTCAAAGATTCTGGGTTTCGGTTAATGGAATCTGGAAGCGGAGTTGGTATCCGGTTCATTCACCGCCGGCACGGGATCACGAGTTGAGTATTACCCTGAATATCAATAAGGTCGGAGTGTTCACGATGATGGCGGTTAGAATTTGTCTTTCCGGCGGCTGCTCTGAACCGCGGGCGGCTGGCCGCTGGATGTTACCCTGACGCTTATGGCTGTCAAACTTGTGTATAGGGTGGTACTGAGGTGCGTAGGTAGAGAAAAGTTAAGCGCTCCGAGGCGGAGAAGGCTTCGCGTTGACGTCTTTCCATGGAATCCTTGGCCTCTTCCCGCAGCCATCTTATCGTGTAGGTGTGAGGTTCCCGCGAGCCTAGATCAGCACGTAAAAACGTTTGCTACGCGACTAAAAAGTCCATTTACACGCTTCGCGGCCCCAGTTTCCCCCATATTTTTAGCTGTGCGACATGGATGTTCCTGGTTCGCAAAGTTCCTCTCTAAGTCCTGGTGACCCTGACCACGGATGTTGGTTGCTCCACAGAAAATGAGAACGAAACTCCGCGAGCGCGGACGTTTAACGGGACCGATGCTGTGATATGTATGAACGGAGAATGTACAGGGCGTGAGAACGTAGTTACTTCAGATACCGCAGAGGATCTTTGATTATAAGAGCGTGTGAGACGGGGAGGTTCTGTAGAGTTATTTTTGTACTAACGGTTGACAAGAATGCCGGTAAAATTTACGGGAACGGAGGGCTGGGATGCCGTACAATGCTGTCAGAGGAAGTCCGATAGATTCCCCACCTCTCCGTAACATATTTTACGGCCCTGGAATACACGAAGTAATGAACTTCTCGATCCGAGGCACATGATGAGTCGATCGCCGTGAATATGAGAGAAGGCCGAAGGAAGATAGGGTAAACAGAATACTAAGTGGCGTGGTTATCGAAGGCACAACGACCACATGACATAGGCGCAATGATTTCTGATTAGTATCCAAACGAATCACTGGTACAATTTGTGGCTACTCCTTCTTGGGCTTTGGCTTCTTTCCTCTCAGAGAGTACCATATGGTCCCTAAGAGAACCATAGCCGCACCGGCCCACAAAAGACGCATATCAACGTTGTTAGTCGTCTGGCGCATCGCTACGCTCAGAACAAGGCTAACAGCTTTGCGGACAACGAGAACGAGTGTGACGGTAAGTGAATTAACCCGCGTTGTCAAGCGGTTCACACCGGAGACGCAGACGAGCTGCGTGAGAGTGTTGAGGAGGAGGGCAGGGTAAGCGGTGGGTATCAATATAGATGATATCTTTGGCCCAGCGTGGATAAGGTGAAATTGCGTTGCAAGGTCATTTCGAAGGAGAAAAAACATGGGAAGGGCTAGGAAGTGGAGGTAGAACATAGACTCTTTCCATGCCGACGCGCCGGAGTATTGGGAGTATGTGTGGTCCTGGACGAGACCGAGAAAGCCAGAGAGGATGAGGGCTAGCGATAGAATGCATATGCCTGTCAGATATGTGTTGAGGCCCATATTAGAATCATTGGAAGATGAATTGGATGCGGATAGCGTTGTACAGGCCACACCCAGTGTGACGAGAAGGACGGATAAAACTTGGTGTATATTGTACCTAAGATTCATCAGATAATATGACATTGTGAGCAAAGAGAAATGCATACTTTTTACGAGCGACAGACCACCCTAGTATCATGCTAACAACCAAGCCCCCGCTCCGGAATATTATATGCACAGACATAGGTATCTGGTATGCAAAAGCGGCATTGTTCAAGAGGGATATGATATAAAACAGAGCAACCTGAATAAGATAACGAGAGATGGGAATTCTAGTTGGTGCAAGACGAGGTCCGTAAGAGGTCCAGATGATATGCTTTGGGAGACCGTATAATGAAATGATAGAGAACTGGAAAAAGGTAATGAGGGATCCAGCGGAGGGGTAGTCGGAGGTAAGCTGCTCAAGGCTGACGGCATTGCTGCAGCACCCGCCAAATACGAGGCCCAGCGTCGCCAGCCAGTCGTACATTGTCGTGGTCGTGTCTAAGTCGTGAATTCCTCGTGGTCGTCGTGGTCCAAGACTCGAGTGTAACGTGTCACATCACATGATGAGCGCGTTATTTGTCTATATTTTTCACATATAAGAAGGCCTTCGTCGGCTGTCGTTCGTCCCGCCTTTCTTTCCTTCCCTTCCACATCCCTCTTGGCCGCTTGCTGCTTTATATCCAATATTACGCATAATCTATACATTCTATTCCTCATTCTCTTGTGATGTCGGCTCGTTCGTCCCATCGCCGTCATCCGGCTTCTCTCATCCCAATTTCTGCGCATAACCCGTATCTCGTGAATCTCATGGCTTCCCGAATCTCGCCGGAAATGATAGATTATGTTGCTCGCCAAGCGACAAAAGTCATCCGTCTTGACTGTGACTCGCCTGTCAATGGAACTTCGCGAACATCGTACAAATCGTATTTCGATCCAGCGACCTCGCCGCATTCACTTCGAAATTTCATCGGTCGTATTGTCAAGGAGTCTCATGTGCAGGTCTCGACCTTCATGTCTTCCCTTGTGTATCTTGAGCGACTTCGAAGCAAGCTGCCTACGCTCTCCGAAGGTACGTTGGTGCTTTGGTCACCCTTTTTGCATTACCGCTTACATTGATTTACCTCGACAGGTCTGCCCTGCACAATTCATCGCATATTCCTCGCCACGCTTATTGTGACCGCCAAGTATCTCAACGATTCGTGTCCGAAGAACATCCACTGGGCTAAATATTCGAATCTCTTCACCGTCACAGAGATCAACTTGATGGAGATTCAGCTACTATATCTGCTGGACTATGATCTTCGGTTCAACGAGGAGGAAGCGTGTGCTCTGTTTGCTCCGTACATGTCTATTGTAGCTCGCCAGGCTAGTACGCGAGCGTCTGCAGTCGACAAGGTTGCAAAGGCCAGCAAAGCTAGAGCACTCTCTCAGGAGCAGAATCTCCGACAATCTGTCACATCATCGGAGGACGTTCCTCCTGCGCCATTCCCTGTTTCTCGCCCAATTTCTCTGGTTCGTGGACTCGCTAGACGCCTTTCCATGGCTCACATACGTGCGGATTCCGTTGCCCCCTTGCCTATGCCAACCGCTCTGACATCGAAATCAACGTCGACCACCTCGTCTTCATCAACTTCTTCAAGTGATATCTGTTCACTGGTAGATGATACTGGCTCGTCGTCTAGTTCGTCATCTGGAATAAGCTCGGAGTCAGAATCAGAGACCGAAGAACATGTCGAGCCGCGCGTCTACTCAAGCTCGTATGGTGACTACTACCAAGCCCTGACGCAGGAAGAGATGATAGCGCCAGGCAAGAAGCCTTTTCTTCTTCGTCCGTCGCCTGCATATGTGCACAGAAATCATCACATCACTCAGAATCGATCTCGAAAGCCTTCGGATGCGTCCTCTGTACGCACGATAACGGCGCTCTCTCCGACGCAGTGTTCCTCATTTTCATCAATTTCATCGCTCCAGTCACGTCGAAGCTCGGGCAAGCGTTCGGTATCAGGAGCGACGACTATAGCTACCGGTGTCAAGGAGTCATCTATCACGGCTAGCGTGACAATGCCAGCGATTACAAGAAGTGCTGGCTCAGGCGGGTTCCTCAGTAGGATGTGGGGCGCTGCAAAAGGTCAAGCGTTGGGACACGAGAAGAGTGCGTCTTTGGACTACGATACAACCTACTCCGGGCAAGGGCCGAACACGTTAAAGAAACTTGTGCTTGTGCATTCGAGGGCGGCGAATACGCGAAATGGAGGCGCTTTCAACGTTTAGAGAGCACTGCCTTTGGCGACGGCTCGGACGCACGGCTCGGTGCTCGGTACTACGCATCAAAAAGCCAACACTTGGCTCATACTCTCATTTTTCGCATGGACACTGGATTCGGAAAACTCTTTGGTTTATCATCGCTTCGTTAGAAGTGCAAGGACACTACTCATCCTTCATCCTCATTGCTATCGCATCGCATCGCTATCCTATCATTATTCATCAGCATTTGGGACTTTCATCGGGACGTTACTATAGAGGATTATCATACCATTGCTACATAGATACAGTTTATCATCATGTACCATCGCACATTACTATTCTGCTCAGACTAGGCTACATTACTACTCTATGTATTATTCCTTACATTATATACTACTTAGATACTTCCTGTACGCGTCAATAAAGACAAAAATGAAGGCATAGCCATGAGTGTACGGTGTGACGGGTGAAGGCCAGGCGCCCTACGGGTGAAAGGCAAAAGACAAGAAACGCGACTCTGTCATGTCTGGTTATATTTTCTTCAGCCGCGCTATAAAAATTTCTTTACTTTGTTAATATGTTGCAAATTCGAACGCTCATAGTACGCCGATGATAGATCGATTATCTACCATGACCAACGTTTCCTCTTGTATCCTTGGCAGCCGAGCGAGCCGCGTCTTTATCGACGTGAAGGCGGAATGCCGTACATGAACTTGAAGCAAGTGTCCATACTAGGTGGTTGACTCGCGTGGCAGGACAGAGGAAATACCGCCCTGAGGCGGATGTGGCGCGGCATGTATCAAATTATGGAAAGTACAGGGAAACAGTAAGAGCTCATAGAGAGAGTACTAGCAGCTGCCTGCTTTATGATAGCAGTTCATAAGGGCGGAGAGTCTGTTGAAAAACGTCTGCACAAAGTCCTGGCGTTGAATACTAAATCGGGATTATGAATCAGATCACTGAGTATGCCCAAAAAGAAAAACGCCGGCGATCACGTGGGCAGGCGCAGTTTTGTTCCTGCCACCATATCAGTAACAACCATTGTTCTCCGGCTCTATAAATTATTCGACATGGCCGTCCTAATATTTATCGGAGCCCCCCCACCACCTTACACTAGAATGGCGACGCGTTCGTTTACTTCACGGCGTCGGAGTGAACGAATCCAGGGAATCCAGGCGCGCCAGTCTCGCGACGACGATTCACCGTTACCAGACCCAGTGCCCTCCACGCCTCCCAACAGTAACAACTTTCCCTCTAACGATGACGAGCGGCGGCTGGATTCCTCCTCTGATGACGATCTCCCTCCGTTCCGGGTACCCATGTCCAACAAACTCCAGAATACCCCATACGGCCATGGAAGCGCGAGCCACTCGGTGATCGAATTGCAGACGCAGGACGGCCAGAACCACAAAGTCGTTGAAGCAGATGCCTATCTCAGGGAGGACCTTCGTCATCGCGTCTTTGTCGATTTCGAGACCTTTCTTATCAACATTCTACTTCTTCCCAACGACTGGCGTGTCTCCCTCAAGCTGCCCATTGATGCTGTGAAGAAAGACAAAGCCTTTCAACGACTATTCCAGGAGTACATGCGCCTATGTGACACAGTTGGAACGGGCTATGAGAAGGAGAGGAGTCTGTATACTCCTCATGCAGACCTATGCAATCGTGTCATTGACGTGGTTCGACCCAAATCCAAAAATCGACTTTCGAAGAAGGATCTCATTCAGTTTCACCGTATGGACCCTTGTGTTGTCCGAGGGTCAACCGACAAGGTTTCCCCTGACATTGTGGGCATGCTGCGTGCCATCTTCAACAAGTCCAAGAACGCTGCAGCTCGGGATTTTGTCAAAAGCATCGGCAAAGCGAACTTCAAATCAAAGCCTTCAAACGCCAAGTTCATTCCTGGGTGGCCTCATATCATTGAGGTCAAAGAGATGAAAGCTACTGATGATACCATCGACGAAGGTTATGATGCGATCAGACTATTGACTAAAGGTAATATTTTTCTCGCTGGAGCCAATGTCTTGTGTACTGATTCTTTATGTCAGATGGCAAGGATCCCTTGACGACGAGACCGCAGAAGAAACGTAAATACGCAAAAGATGGACCCGAGGTTGCCGCTTCGGCTGGTCCGCCCTTTGCACAGGAAAGTGAGACTTCACAGGGTGCTTCCCGAGGACGAAAGCGCAAAGCGGACCCTAACAACGAGGTATGTGCATACTCTCTCTGTTCTTGACATTCACTGATAGTATATGTTTAGCAATCTTCGTCAAAATATTCTCGGGTAGCAAAAACAGTATCCTCCAAGGGGAAATTGGCCACCAGCAGGGACCAGAAAGTCCTCGATGAAGATGGCTTCGCGCCAGGGACGGATAGGGCAGAAAAAGCTCGCATTCAGTGTGCGCGCTATGCTCTGCAGATACTGTCAAACGCCGGACTGAGATCCCACGCAATCATAACTCTCATCGACCGCGAC
Organism: Desarmillaria tabescens; assembly: GCF_030435595.1. NCBI lineage: Eukaryota > Fungi > Basidiomycota > Agaricomycetes > Agaricales > Physalacriaceae > Desarmillaria > Desarmillaria tabescens. Next base: position 594,639 of record NW_026848323.1, read on the forward strand.
CGCATGCAGCTCTCCTACTACGATCGATCCATCATCATTGTTTCCCAAGCCATTGACCTTGCAAACGAAGACGATAAAACGCTTTTCATCGCCATGTTGATAGGATCTCACCGTCTTACGCTCAAACAACGTGGTATCCTTCACCATATCATCGAAGACCCGTATATCACTGATTTCGATCGATTCAACGATGATTCGAAAGATCCGACGATGCTGTTCTCTGGCCTCATCATGCACCTTCAGAGGGAAGGCGAGCCCATCAAGCTTACGTTGGGCAAAACTGTCTATCGTCAGCGAGGTCTTGTTGGCCGTGATACGTTTGTCGTCCATGCGACATGTGCTTCATGGCCTGGCAGGAAGTTGGTTGTTAAAATCAGCTGGCCGAGTGCCACGCGGATGTCGGAAAAGGTGTTACTCGACATCGCCAAGGCGAAAGCCGCCGAGTTGGCTGGCGAAGGCAAGAAGCACTGGGTTCTAGATCACCTTCCGGATATACTCCATGAGCAAGACTTCGAGTTCGATGAAGAGTCGGCGCAAAAGCTGATCGCAAGAATGATGAAGGGCAAGTTTGTCGGAAAAGAGGGCATATACGAAGAACGTGTTCTTCGTATTACCGTTTTGGAAGAGCTGTTTCCGATCACAAGTCTTCGCAAGGATAGCGACTATGCACAAGTGTTTGTGGATATACTCCAATGTACGCTTTCATTTCTTCTTTTCCGTTGTTTATTGTTTTGACGTCAAATTGTAGGTCACAAGTGGCTTTACGACCATCCTCGGATACTTCATCGAGACATCAGCATGGCCAATTTGATGTATCGGATCGACAGCGAGGGGAATGTCGTCGGAGTCCTGAACGACTTTGATCTTTCGTCGTTACTTCCCATCGACAAAGCCACGTCCTTCCGTCGCACGGGTACGCCACCTTACATGGCTCTCGATCTTCTTGCAGAACAAGATGATTCTGGTCCACATCTTTACCGACACGATTTGGAGGCGCTATTCTATGTTATGTTGATGATATGTTGTCGCCACTCCATCATCAAAGAACACCAGCCCCGCGGCGCGTCGCAACTAGAGGAAATTCCCGAAAGATTTTCCCAGTGGTTTGACCGGGGGATGTCTTGGGATATCTTGAGCGAGTTGAAGACATCTTTCTTCAGCAAAAAACCGCTCATTCCTGTATCTGAAAGCTTCAAAGCCTTCCGACCCTGGCTTGAACGGATTCACTATGCATTTTCAGACGGCCTCAGCGCGCGCCGCCAATCGGAGCGGACTGTCCAGGTGGACCAGAGCGAAAAGGATGAATTCGATTTCGACAATACTCAACCGTCCTCCGTGTCTGCACCACTGCAGGAGCTATCACAAACACCATTTAATGAAGAGACCCTAGGTGGATTTATATCATATGGGATGTTCCTCACCAACATGAGGAGATTCAAAGGGAAAGGGCTCACTTTGAAGAACAAGGAGCCCCCCGCAGTGGCGTCTTCGTAGATGATACCGTTAATTCAATCGTTGTACTTGTGACCTCACTATTAAAGACCAATTCTTTTTGTATTGGTTACGGTTCACCAGATATGAGTGTGGGATACAGATAATCGTACTTATCACCAAGATGGACAGTCATACTGAAGTCTCAGATGCGAGAAGGCAAGACTTAAACTTGAACTCTCTAAGTCAACGGACGGTTGTGAACGTTCAAGTTCAACTGCCGCACACTCTGCTAATTGCATCACGTGGGGTGACTGACGCGCAATTCAGCGACTCATTATTTTCAGTTGAAGACTGTTTAACATCGAACCCAACACCCATACATTTCGGCGGGCGACTTCATATTGTTAAAATCAAAGAGGCGAAAGCTTTAGAAGAAAACACACCGAGGTGAGATAACATCAGGTCGCGCTAAGTATGCAAAGTCACATTGGAAACGCGAGGAGACACGAGAATGCGAGTCGCGGCATGGATCCGTGACTCCATCACGTGGTGTGACTGACGCGAATGAACTAGATGAACTTGAGATGAACTAGGTGGGCCGGGATGAACTCAGTGGGCCCACCGACGTGTAACCTTACTTACAACGAACTACCGAGGTAGACTAGTTTACGCTTATTTACCTGAGCTGTATCAGAAGAGGTGGCCAATCAATCCAGTTTTCTAGTTTTCGATGACGAAAGTATCATGGCACACCTAGGGAAGAGCGTTGACCAGCAAAAAGCTGAAGCACGTCAAAACACTTGATTGTATCTGAGATTGACCGCAAGGAAGCAGGAAAAGATAAACATGTGAATATTTAAGGAATACAAGGAGATACAGTGCGCATGAGTGATAGTATAACATGGACTTGATGGATGCTGAGATAGAGAACGTAGATGCAAATAAAAAGAGAATTCCACACATTAGCTGGAATGAAGTTCTAAACAGTCGAGGCAGGTGGTGGTATCGCTAAGAGTGAAATCAGTGTGTTGGCAGAAAACGATATAAAATTGTAGCACCTTTGAACGTTTTCAACGCAACAGTTACGACATACCACTCTCCCACAGCTTGTGACTTCTTCCTCGCCGTCGCCGTCCTTCCTGGACTCCGATTTGCCACCGACCTCGCTGTCGCTGTCGGCGGGTTTCTTCCTTTTATGGGATTGCGGCAGAGGAGATGGAGGCGGATTCGTGGTCGTTGTTGTCATCAGATTTGTGTTGGGTGCATTGAGCGCTAGGGCTGACCGGGATGGCGACAAAGATGCTGTCGGTGGCGACGAGGGTGGTCGATGTGCGGTACATTTTCGGGAACATATCACACATGTCGAAGAACCACATCTGAATAACATGTAGTCGTATCCCTTCAGATACCCAGAAGACCCACCTTGAGCATAATATTGCACACGACGTACGCGTGTTAATTGCACGATTACAAGCAATGCATACGAGACCGCCGGCTGGGATATCCTTGACTTGTTCCAAGGACGTCGATGTCTGCTTCGACGACAGCAACGATATCCGCCGTCTTTTGTTCATAGTACAGGAAGAGGAGTGGTATGGCTACTGCCACGATGTCGCGATTCAGAATCTAAATGCAAAAAGATCCATCAAGGTTGCCGTAAATTTGCCGGCCTAGGGTTGCCGAGCTGTCTCAGGCAGGTTTTCGTTTTGCATAATGCAAATCGGTTTGAGCGGCTTTACAGCGGTTTTCATAATTATGTGGAATTCCCGTTTTGAAAACTTGTATGCTCGTATTTGCATCAAAGGGCCTACCCCAGCCCCAGTCCTTGCCGCGTCATCTTCACTCCCCCCCCCTCTGTCTCTCTCCCTACCATGGATCCAGTGTCTGATACTGAGGATACCAATGCGACTCCTAGTCACAATGCTGCTCTCACAGTCCGATGCACCTTTTACAGTACTGGTACCTCTGGAAAGAAGAAGACCGAGAAGAAGGATGTCAAGACGAAGGAGCTGCCTTTCGTTTTCAGTGCGACGCAGAAGAATTATGTCGATCTTCTCAATACCATTTTGACAAAATTCGGAATCACGAACAGAAAAGCAACAGCAAAACGGGTTTATCGCGTAAAAATTCAGATACCGCCTGCGAAGTACGTCCCAAGATACTATTATCTCATTCTCGACCTTATTGTGTTCTTCAGGCAGAGTGAGGCTTGTGATATAGAAGATTATGCCGAATACCAGGAAGCAACATCAAAGATCGTCGAAATAAAGTCGCATCGTAACCGGTCCATCAGATTTTGTTCAAGGGCTTTTGCAGAGACAGTTTTTCGTGAGAAGTGAAGAGTACGAAGGGTATGAAAGAGGGTAGAGAGAGAGACAGTGATGTTACGATGCGTGCTAAGCTGTTCCTGGATTTCATCGAGATAGATGCAGTGCCGCTGTTTCAACAATGAGCAGATGAAGCGCACATCCGTATGCTCAAGCTTCCGCCTCCTGCCTATGCGATGAACATCAGGATTATATGGCTTGCCGTAGGAGCGAAACCAGCTGAGAGCGAGGTAGACAGTAGACTTCTTGATGCCAAGAATGAGGCATATCTCCTTGACAGTGCGGTCTTGCTCATAGAAAAGAATCGGAATCCTGTCCTTGATGTCCTTGGAAATGACGCGTGTAGGCATGGTAACATATCAGATTGTGGTGGGAAGAGAAAGAGGCATGTATTCGCAGTCGCGGTAATTGGCGGGACCATGGCCTTGCGATCCAAATACGACCACATAATTTTTCAAAACGGGAATTCCACATAATTATGAAAACCGCTGTAAGGCACAGCTCCGTGTCCGGATTATAGACCTATTTTTAGCGCCACCTCCGGTCTGGTGTACTTTAATGACTGTACACCCCACATTGAAGGTAGATAATATGGTATGGTTTAGATGTTATATCGTGTAAAGAATGTTGGACCGGTTGCTGTTTACCGCTGGACCACCGTACGTATAAGGCGGAGCTTTGAAAGTTTGATCCTTAAGTTCACTCGCAACGCATACTACCGCTTTCGTGCTTACTACAACTCTCGTAGACAGACACGAAATGAAGATTAGATTAGGGCGAAAGGGAATGATGTTAGAATGTGTGTACTCTCCCCAAAATAGAGCGCATATTTTGTAGCGCACTGTAACAGTAGCCTAAGTCGGACGTATGGCAAGAAATACTGTTGCCTTTCAAGTGGCTCCGATATCATTTAATAGATAATATTTGACGCGATATTTGGCTTCATGATAATTAAAAAATTACCATCACTCAAATTTGATGTTCTCTCTAAATTCTATCGCCCAATTCCATCATTACATCGGAAGTAGTACACCTGACAAAAGCATACCTGCTCGGTATTACCTTACATGCATTGACCTGTGTCTTCTTTCCGGAATAATGGTATCAGTAACTCCTCTGTATATTACCAGCTTAGATTTCAAGCCGGCCGTATATGGGCCATACTCTCATGGCGCGAGGCTATTGTTCTTCGGGCTCAGAAAGTCATAACGGGTTTGTTCACTCTGATATCCCTTGGATATACCATCAAGATACCGGTTGAATATGCCATTGGTCCAGCAACTGGCACAAGGAGTCTGTATTGATTTTTATGCATTAGTTTTACATTTTTGTTGTTGCCCTTGACCTTTTCCTTGGGGCATAAATGCCCAATCCTAATGTCGCGTCGATACCTGGCCCCGTCGGCCCCGGATCCGGACCACCGTAACATGGCACATTTTGATCAATGCCAGTTAAGCTTAGCTTTATCATGTAAAGGCTCTTACAGGAAAAAATATCAGCGAGTCGCTATTATGGGTCTTCGTGAGAGCAGAAAACATGTTTATGAATGTGAATACTGTGTAAATACATGTTTTCCACAATAAAACGCCCTCATTTTCTCCTAGAAACTACGACAAATCTATATTTATCCCCAAGAGGGAGGCACATCCTCAAGCCGAACAGAGCGATTCTCACAATGCAAATCGAAAACCTGCCTGAGACAGCTCGGCAACCCTACGGCCCGATTTATGGCTTTTGCCAAATAAAGTACAACAATAAATCAGTGTGCATTATTGGACTTGCTCTCCAATCCTTGCCTTGGTGGACCTTTCCAGGTTTTGAAATGTTTAAATCCTCTAATAGGTCTTACTCGAAGCGATGCAAAGTTATGGCGTCACGGTCTTGCCCAATGCGCTACACGCACCACGTGACATAGGCACGAATGTCGGACCGCTGCGGAAAGCCGGGCCGCTGACTTACCAACCTGTCATCTGAACCACTGGGTATCTTTCTGTTTTCTTTATGTTTTTCCTCGCCAAGGTTGCTGTACTGGGCTTGTCCTTGCCATTACTTGTAAGGGCGATTTCTCCGCTCTTCGCTGTGCAGAACGATGCGTACGACGCCGGACTTTTCACCCCACTGGAGGATTTGGACCTGCTCTCTTATTCAAAGTTCACCGCCTTGAGTCATCCGGCTTTTCCGAATTACAACGTCAGAATCAAGAAGACTGCCTTTTGCGATGATACTGTTGCGTGCGTCTTGCTAGATACTCTATCTCATCGCGTCGTCTGAGGGACTGTACTAGGGCTTATACGGGATACATCGACATTGAAGCAAGGCATCTCTTCTTCTATTTCTTTGAGAGCAGGAATGACCCGGATACCGACGATGTCATCTTCTGGACTAACGGAGGTACGCGCCCGTCGCTTGGTTCGATTTGTGGACACCATGATACAACTTTTACCCAGGACCTGGTGGCTCTTCAATGCTAGGGTTGTTCATGGAGCTTGGCCCTTGCCGGATTATCGATGATAGAGGACCTATCTTTCACAAAGAGTCCTGGAATTCTAATGCCAACGTCTTTTTCATCGACCAGCCTATTGGTGTAGGCTTTTCTTACGCTGACTATGGCGAAACCGTCGTGAGCAAGTTTAGGATTCTAACATAATCATTACTCACCTTCTCAAGCGCAACACTGAAGAAGCCGCCAAAGATATCGCATCCTTTGTGGCCATCTTCTTCGAGCACTTTACCAAGTTTAAAGGTCGCGGCTTTCACATGGCTGGGGAATCTTATGGCGTAGGGAAATCTTCCTATTTTCTACTTCAAATCTCTGACCTTTCGTAGGGACGTTACTTACCGCTCTTCGCTTCTGCGGTGTATGACCAAAATGCATACCTAATCGATGCTGGCCTTACACCAGTCAACTTGTCTTCGGTCATGATTGGTACGTATTTTGAATGTCCATCAGAATAGCAGTTTGAACGCGCTATTAGGAAACGGGTTAACTGAATTCGCTTCCATGACCTTATCCTATTACGACATCGCGTGTACTGCTGCTTCTGTTCCCCCGGTTCTGAATATCTCGTGTGTTTCCCGTGCCTTTCATTCTCAACGTACCCTGACTATCACTCTTAAGAACATGCATTCGCATGAAACAAGTGGTCAGTGGTTTCCACAAATCTTATCTTGTTCGCGTCGTTGATACCGTTCTCCCCAGCTCCCTCGATGCCAGAAGTGGATGAAAGCCGCCTGCATTGACCAGTTTGACAACATCAACTGTGATGCTGCAGTCAGTTTCTGCAATAGTGAACTATCTGATCCGTACTTCAACACGAGTGCGTCTCCAGTCCCATCGATCCTTGTGCTCCCAAACCTTATCATGCTTAGACAAAAACCCATACGATATGAGCGTCGACTGCGATGGACCTATCCAAGAGACTCTCTGCTACCCCGTAACTCAGTACGCTTCCTTATCATTCCTCTATTTGTTCTTCTGAAGCCTTCCAGGAACATATCCGCATACCTGGACCGGCCCGATGTGCGCACCGATCTAGGTGTCGACCCGCACTTTGACGGACAGAACTTCAGTTCCGTCTCCTGGGAGGTATACAACGCCTTCACAGAAAGTATGGACGAGTACCGCCAGACGCAACTGTATGTTGCGGCCCTGCTGGAGCGCAAGGTGCGGGTCCTCGTGTACGTGGGCAACTATGATTTCATATGTAATTGGGTTGGGAACAATGCGTGGACGTTGGCGCTAGATTGGAGTGGGAAGGAGTCGTTTGTAAATGAGGAGCTAAGGGAGTGGTTCGTTGGGGAGAAGACGGCTGGTTTGACGAGGAGCAACCAGGGTTTGACGTTTGCTACGATTGAAGGGGCCGGCCATATGGTGGGTCTCTCGCATTTGGGTCATTGTGATATTCTAACGTGCATCAGGTACCTTATGACAAACCCCAGGAAGCTCTAGAACTTGTCAGTCGGTGGTTGGAGGGACAGACCTTATAGTCTATAGAGCGCATTGACTCGTCTCTAAATTGATACCTCAATTATTGGTGTGTAACTCTAATTGCCTCGCTCGTCTGCGTGAATGCAGGGTCTCAGTTCACACGTGCGAGTGATTATTGCGCGAGTACCGGGGAGAAGTACATGGAACATAAATACAGGGATTACAATAAGAAATGGCCTAAGCAGGGAGACATTAAAACCAAGCTCGGCCTTGGAAAGTTGCCACTGCGTCGGAACAGAAAGTGAATGTTGTGAGTAAAAAGTGGACAAGTGTCCGAAGGGTACCGGGAAGGCGGGTACACGAAAAAAGCTCTAAACGAAACACTCTATCTGGGGAGAGTGTAAGAGTGAGAACACGAAAGATCAAGAAAGAAACTGACCTGGAGAGAGTGTAAGAGCGATGAAACAGACGCTCCGTTCTCCCCAGGTCTTATAAGTACAATGAAAAGGGGTAGCCGATCGTGTCAGCGTGAAACCATGGAAGGAGGATGCGTTTAACCTCTGGTGCCACCGATGCTCTGAACCGTGACTCCCAGGTCTTTGATCATGACAAGGATCCCGGTCCTTCAAGCCAAGTACAGGGTAAGCCCTTACTCTGTGCGCTCGCGGCAATTAGACTTGCGTAAAACAAGTTTTAAACCCATTTATTTCTATATGCAAATGCTGGTCCTGGATCGGAATATATGCGACCGACTTGAAGAGTACATCAACTGCGAAGAGTATTAGAATGTTATCATCGACCGTGAGATCGCCGGAGGGTCAGACTCTATTTCCTAGTTGAATTCTTCCTGTATCTGTACGACAAAATCAAAGTGATGACCAGAAAGTCCTAACGCTGAAACATACCCATGGTCCGCCTTCATCATAACGCTTGGGTGGCCGCTCCCAAAATGTTACCTTCTCTAAAGCCTCCTCGTTTTTGATGGGGAAAACGATGCCAATCTCATAATTCTTTATCTGCACATTTATGAACAGGTTAGTCTTAAGCTTGAATGTACACGAAACTTACATTGAGGACTGGTCTAAAAGCACTCCCAGAAAGAGTTCCCCATGCCGAAGGCGTGAAATTATGCGATCCTAGGTAGCCCCATCCTATCGGAGCGTCTATCTCTTCGATATCACTATCCTCGGTCTCAGAGTCATCGACATCAATAGCTTTATCGGATAGTAGACCAATGATCATCTGCGAAGATGATATCAGATCTGGTCGTGTATATAGGTATTTCATTACCTTGGTATGCATCAAGACTTTTCCTGCACGACTCTTCGAATCATAGAACTTGTCCCTCGGGAAGTTCTTGCCGTTCCATTGGGCTTTTCGGCAAAATATCGTACCGCCACCCTGCACGCCAAGGGCGCTCTCCTGCACGGTCTTCTTGCTCGGAAATATGATCTTGAGTGGGGGATAGGGAAGTTTGGAGCGTTTAGCTTTGGAATCGTCGAGATAATCTTGGGGGCTCTCCCCTCGCGCTGAGTAGAAGAATTCGTTGACCCATTGGGTGGTGTATGTTCCGATAGAAGAACCCTATACAATGTCAGATCGCGCGAATCCTTGCACTAAACACTTGCCTGGTATTCCACCTCCAGTTTTCTCGTAGCCTTGCCCTTCTTGGTTCGAAGACCGAGATTCCTTATGGCCATCATGAGTCTCGTGTGACCAGTCCTTCACAGCGCATATTAAGAATTTAGATTCAAAAGGGTGCGCAACACTTACAAGGTGACCTCCGGCCAACCGTCATGTTTCCCAGCAAGCGATGGAACCAAATGCACTTTGACCTTTCCAAAGTCCCACCGCGAACGTAAATCCTCAATTTTGCGAAGGGGAAGATTGGGATGCTAACAGAGAGTCAGGGCAACATCGTGAACGGCATGCATAACCCACCTCCTGTAACATCAGCTCTAGTGGCCGCCTTACATTGACACCGTGCAGTACCCTTTGCATTATAGCCGGAAAGTCATTCGCTTTGGGGTCGTTCGCAATCGGAGTTCCACGAGGAGGTATGTCTTGTAGCCATATCACCTGTGGTATAGTTCAAAGTGACATGAAGGCAATTTAAACACAAAACCGTACGTTTTCAATGTCTCTGTAGTCAAATGGGACTAGATTCGCTGAGGAGATCACCACGCGTAGCCTACCCGTCTTGTAAAATATCTGCTTTTATTAAATCTTACGTATACTGGTCGTAGAGAAAAACACTCACAATCATAAACTACAGGTGACCGTGGTCAGAAAATGAACGTATACTAGGAATACGGCACAGACCTTCATATGCATGCATCCGTAGGGCCCGATAAGCTTGGGCACCGTCTTAATCCAATTTGGGAGGATATTTCGCATCCCCTCTGATTCCCCATGGGCGACAAAGATCATTGGGACCTCGCGTTCAAAGAATTGGTAGATCCAGGGTATGTCATGAGCGTAAGTGGACAAAATGGCAAAAGATATATCAGGTTTCTACGAAAACATCTCCCAGGTCAGTGTCTAATATGAGGGGGAAAGAAATTCATACTGGGCCCAAAATTTCTGTTAATCGGAATGTGGCTTTTCTATCTTGCCGAGGCTCTGCGAATCGCGTCGCCGTTGGCCGAATTTCACCTTCGAAGAAAAGCTGATCTGTAAGTGGTATAGGTGCGGATGAGAAGGTCTTCGTATTCTGAGATGTTGAAGGCTCCACAATCTGTATCTCTTCATCATCGTCATTCTTTGGGGCCTTTCCTTTCCCAGTGGCTTGCAGATATCGCTGTTGGCGCTCCCGACGTTCCTTCTCTAGCTGCGCTCTCTCTGAAAGAAAGGAGGATTTGGGAGCCACTACCTCCGGAGGCTTTAAAGGCTCTGCCTTCGACCCCTGGTGTATCTGCTCATCGTCTTCGTCGTCCGAACTGATCACGATAGTCTCAAGAAAGTGCGAAGGTTTGGCTTTGCCTGATGATTCTTGAAGACTGAGCGCAATGGCTCTTTGTATCTGGTCGTCAAAATTCATGCCGATGATGGTGGTTCAGGAGAAAGGGATTTAATTGGCCACTTCCTGTGACGCGCTTGTGAGTCTTGCGCGAGTATCACGTGGGTCAAAGTTTTCCGTTCTTGGGTTCCAACCTTGCTCTGCGTCAGTGCCAGCAAAGTTTGAGCAACAAATAAAGCCAAGTGCCGATTTTCGAACAGCCTGAAGAAGCGCTATCAGCCACTGGAACATTCTTAGCTTGTAATTTTTGCAATAAGTATATTAAAGCTGGTGCCATAGCACGAAAACCATAGTAACCCTCCAAGGTTTTCTTACGAAATAGCTTGGTCCGATAAATACATATAGCATTAGCGGTCATTGACACTGCTGGTGACGATTGGACAGCCCACAATCCTCACCGTTTCATGTGTTGATGGACCTAATCAAATTGATTTCCCACTAACGCGAATCCGGCACACAATAGTAACTTGTTGTCTTCCGTTTCCATCCCAGCACGAGGCGTCTCTAAGAATGGGGCCTTTTCTATTTTCTTGTCAGCCGAGGATCCATCTTATTATTTGACGGTCCTAACATGAAGGCGATACTAGAAGAACCTCCGTTTGGCCCCAATGGTCGCAATGCTATTGTCGCTCGTGTTACAACCCTACCGGATACAAAAGCCAGTGTCCTTCGAAGCCATCGACTTTACGTGCACATATAATGCTGTCAAGAATCATCGGCATGGGACAACAGTGTCCCAAGGTAATTAATCTGCGTCCTAATGCCTCGGTATACGGCTGACCTACTATTCTTTCAGACAGAATCACACACCAAAAGAATGGAATCCCTACCATACAATCCTCCAGTTTTTCCTAGTCAAGATCTCTCGTCAGGCGTCACTGTTCCACCACCTAAGCATCGCCAGACTCGGAAGGATCACCACAGCCGCGCCGAGCGATACCAGCTCGAAAGCCACCTTCTCACTGCTCAGATTGAGACTTTGCAATCTCATATAGCCGCATACATCGCAAACCAGCCTCCCACTGACCTGAGGTACACCCCGAACCCGCTAGCCGTTGTCGCGGCTCGACGTTGCAAGGAACGGCAGGAGGTGAAGCCCTCTGGGGTTCTTGCGAAAGAGGTTCGGAAACTGAGGATGAAAAGGGAAGAACTGTTAGCTGCGAGGGAACAGATGAAGACTGAATATGAAGAACGCCAACGCTCAAGGCGAATTCGACATCCATCTCTCGGCCTCGTCTAGGACAGACATGGTCCCTAGATAAACAAAATTCTGGTACGCTTCCTCGACTCTTGCATCAGGTGATGCTTATGGGCAGCTACAGATCCCCCCGTACTGGCGCGGCCATTCTCGCCTTGGGAATATCTGAGTCGCATGTGACTGTTTATTTACTAGCATGTGATATATAATGCATGCCAGCTTATGGACCTATAGCAAAGCGAGTGAGATGCATTAAGTGATTATAGATGTCCGGACATCAGCAAGAATCTAGAGAAGATATAAGTACAAACGTCCACAGCAGCCCCTCAATCCAGCCGACCAGCCTTGTCTCGATAATGGCGGTCATCTGGAAGATCCGACAAAACCCACTTCCTCACAGCTAAGATAACAGCGACGAACCCTAAACCAACGAAGAAGATCGTTCGGAGTGGATTGTCGACTACGTAGCCTTCGGTGGCTACTGCCTTACCATTTAGATACTGCTCAAAAGCGTCAGCATTCCTTTTACACGTGTAGAACAGGAAGAGCATACCCTCGCTAGTCGTTCCACAAGATTCTCAGAATGTAATGGTGCAATCTTGCCCCGCGCAGCTCCTTCAATGGCTGAAAACATCCCCTTCTCATTCGACAAATTGATGGGCTTTCCCTCAGTGTCGACGTTCCAATAGATCAACGCATGATGATCAGCGATAACCACCTCGACGTCGTCTAAGGCCTTGCTCCGTACGTTCATGCCATACATACTCTTCATCCAGTCCTTCCACCGTTCGATATCCATCCATGCAAATACGACCTCTCGGCTTACACTGCTCTTTGTGCGGAAAGACGCGGAGATCTCTTCAAACCTCTGTTTTACGAGATCTTTGTTCTCTGCGGAAACACCCGCAAGAACGACAAGTGGGTGCGAGGGAGCTTTCATGATCGATTGGAAGGTATCCTGCGTCAGCTCTGATGTCGATGGTAGTCTGTTGGCAAGGAGCCACGGGAGAACGTCGTTAACATCCATAGAGGTGTATACAGACGTCGGTGTGACAGAGTCATGGTCTTTGAACGCGATGAGAGACCAGGCCGCTGAGGCTGGGATGGAATAGCGAGCAGTCAGCGATTCAGGGGCGTTGGCGATGGTGTAGACGGTAGGAGAGCCAAGAAGAGTAGTGAAAGTGGGGGACAAGTAGGTCACAATATCATCATCGGTATGAAGTAGGACGTAGATGATGTCGTCCTCGGCGATGTAATGCTCAAGATCTTGTGGGTCGATGGCCTTCATGGCTCTGAAACAATGGTCAATGTGGTAAAACGGGGTATGGAGATGTCACTGACGGGGCGCTGGCCTTCTCAGCAAAGGCAGTAAGCTGCTCAAGTTTTCGTCCACTGGTATATTCGTTCTTCGTACCGGTGACAGAATAGTACATCAGTGACGGGTATCCTTGTACTTCCTGGGAGGTGCATAACGCTTTGTGATCTTCGCAGTTGACTTCGGCAATGGTCAATTTATTCTGCATTTGTTTTCCTAGCTTCTTCCATGTTGGAGCAAGTTTTTTGCAATGACCACACCTTCAAACAACCATTAGACGAGCTATTCAACATGAGACATCATTACACACCATGGCGCGAAAAATTTGACGAAAACGGGACCCTCGGAGAGGGTAGTTACAAATGTCTTGTCGTCCAGCGATAAAACAACTCCATTCGGATTCGGCAGCTTCTCAGCCATAGGCTGCTGCTGTTGCTGAAGGGGCGGTGGTGGTGGCTCATGTTTCTTGATGAACGGCACCAAAAGGTCGAGCTCTCTGGGTCCCTTGAAAGGCTCAACAATCTTCCCATCCTTGTACAAATTTAATGTAGGGTATCCTTTGACGTCGTTTGCTGAACAGAGATCTACAGTCACAATTAGTAATGCACGGCAATCGAGAGCACCTCAACGCACCTCCATTTACTGCACAGTTGACCTGTGCAAGCTTCACACCCGGCACTTCCTCTACACTTATCGTCACAAGTTGGTCCCAGGTCGGAGCGAAATGTTTGCAATGACCACAGTAGGGAGAAAAATACTCGATGAACCAGACGCCACTGGCGATGGTCGTCTCGAAATTATCGGGTGTCAGTACCGACGTCTTGACAGGTACTGCGCTGCATGTTAGGGCTAGCGACGTGAGGAGCAACGACCGAGGTAGGCCGTGGAACAATCGCCCGAATTTCATGGTGGTGGAAGGAGCGAAGTAACGTGATTGCCGCTTTGATGGACATCTTCACCTTCAGCCACCTCCATCGCAATCAAGTCGCCCACGTCGCGCTATATTCTCCTGTCAACAATGCCAACGACATTAGGAATAGAATCGTGGCCGCTGCCAGAGCAGACGGTCACGAAGGCGAGAAGGAACGAGATGAGATGAATTTTGCCTTTGTCGATGCGACACTGGTCAGTATCATTTCATGCTTCACCAGTTTGTTTGACGATAATGTTCTTAGATTACAAGCCGGCTTCACCTAGAGACTGCGATATACCAAGCAATCCTTACGGAATCTCAGGGATCATTGCGGACGAAAACCGTACATTCCGAGATTCTATGGGCACTCAATCCAACCAATAATGTGTGTTATATACTCTGTAGGACAGAACTAAAGCTCATAAATGTGCAGATAACAGAAGCCATTCGTCGATATGGCGTTTCAGACAAGACCACGTCAATTCTTGTCATTCATATATCAGATGCTGGGCTGTCTCCATCCGCAGTACAAGAGAAACTCGCTCGTGTGGTGGACGGAACGGTGTTGCCATTGACCTCCCTTCAGGATTTCACTGATTGGGCCAGGATCAAGAAAGTAAGCTGTTCTCAACGTTGTCTGTGTGATAGACATTCAAGATCAATATTCATCAGTATTACAAACTGGATCAGGAGAAGGCCCTTATCGCGACAAGAGACGACCTCTCGAAACAGCATGCCGTCATCGACAACATCGTCGTGAGCTCAGTGGCAATGAAGAGTGTCATGGGATGACCATTCTACCTGCTACGCCTATAAAGTGTGATTGTTGCTCCGGAAGCTTCATCAGTTCTTGCCCCCGGACTTCGAGCATGCTTACAACCACCATCCACCGTCGAGGGACCTTCCACCGAGCATTCTTCTTCCGTTGATGGTCTTTGTTCCCGACTCAGGGTGGTTCGATACCTCCTCGAGGCTCGTAATCGATTAAAACCAGATCTAATTTCTTGTAGTCCGTTAACGAGCCCTTGTTCTTTGAGCGTCTGTACCGTCTACGAAAATAGGAAATCTTGCCATCGGTGGTCCTTCTATGATCCAGATCCTAGCCACGCCCCTTGTTTGTCACCAAAAACCGGACTTAAGATGTTATCATCTGTGCCTATAAATGTCACACCTTGAATAAAAGCCTCCATCAACCTTTATCTCAACCATCTATATGTCACCGCAGCCACTCACTGCTGAAGCCCTGGAGGCTCACAACTTTCGATATGCAGTTCAATCGGCACTTCAAAGCTACGAGGCGAGTCTCTCGATGTTCTTCTGTGATCCTTTACTGAATCTGCATGTAGAAACAAGTCACCCAATGGAAAGAATGCGGATCGTCAAAGACAGACATTGTAACTATCCGTTGCGACGGCTGTAAACATCGTTTCCAGGCACCAGAAATAATGAAGATGAATTTACTATGCCCTAGTTGCATGTGCCATGAGGCGGATTCTTTGATGAATACACGGATGAAAAACTCGGTGAGCCACTCATTCGTCATAGAATTCAGTCTAACTCGTATCTCGCAGCGTGATGAAAACGACTATTCGCCTTGGCATAGCACTTGCCCTTGCAAGCGACCCCTGCGCTCCTTTGTTCTTGGCACTTGCACGTCACCTTGCCTAAATGACCCTTATTTGAGGGCCGAAGGATACGATCGATTAATTGCTAAATATCACAAAGCCCTGAGCCTTCTCGAGGACTCCCGATATCAGCTCTATTGTTTCCTCTCTTTTCAGCCACTTCCCGAAAGACATGAGAAATATTTATCGTCCGGAAACGAGTCGTTCATCGAGAAGCAGTGGCCGGGTCTTCCTGATTCGGTCAACATGGAAGCGACGGAGATTAGTCGGGATGACTACCAGTTCATGCAGAGAGCCCTTCGAAATGTGATTGGGGAACTGTATACTTTGGAGCAAATGAAGTTCAAAGCTATTTCGCAGACGTTTATGAGACACTTTCCAAAGGAATTACAACGATCCTTTGGTAATGACGCTCTGGTTCCTAGCCCGCTTTTGAACCATCGAGACATGGCTCTAAGTATATGGACACGATCTCGAAACGAAGGAGACTGGTGGTGTTCTGCGAAGGTGCGTCAGTCATATCCAGACTGTTCAACAACTGAACTCTTGTATAGAATAAATATCTTTCACCTCCGGACAGTTTCAGGGAGTATTGCGACCGTGAACATCCTGAACCAACCGAAAACTGGTATTTCGAGATTTGGGTCTGCTTTCCCGTATCCAGTAAGAATCCACGTTTACTAAAACAATCGAACAGCGTCGATACAAGGATTTTGAAGGTAGCCAAGACGTAGCGCAGGGGCGTGTGCCATTATTGTTGGTAACGAATGGTGGCTCTCAGACAAGCGAAGAAGTAACGGTACGTTCAGTTACGGGTTCTCTATGGGTCGCAATTGATCATCCATCTCTGGAATAGCTCCCCAGTAAACGCACAAAGAGGCCCCGCAAGCGCCAACGATTGCCATCACAGACGACTACAATTACAAGAATGATCCTCGATATTTTATGATGATGTACAACTCCTCTTTGATGTAGTTACAGAAAGACGGGTGTAAGTGATTTAATGGTTGAATTATTGGTGTAAGCTCATACTTTGACACGCAAGACTCTCGTGGGTCCTTGCATATAGTCGCCTGTTCCAGCTTTCTACCGTGCCACAGCAACCAAAGCAGCTGGTTTCTCAGCTTGCTAGTTGGAAACTACTGCGTATCCCGTAAGATCTAAAGGGCTATCATAATTAATGTATGTATGAATTTTAATGTGAATATACTTGGTCCTGCAGTCGAATACACTATCGATTTCTTAGAAGGTATCTAGTCAGGCATAAGTCAAACGGAACCACTTAATTTGTTTTCTCGACTAAGAAAACCGTCTGGGGTATGTTACAAAGTGTCAATTGTCGGTAGAAATCCAGTAATCTCTATAAGAGCAGAAAGGAGTATCTACACTCCGTCACATCGACCCAGTTGACCTGGTAATTATGAATCAAGTAGAAAGTGGCTCCAACTTAATGAGCACACGTCAAAGAAAGTAAGCACTTCGGACGTACAGCCAACAACTTCACGTGGATCGGCATTTGAGCATCTCCTTCTACGAATGACTGGAGGTTTCCAATGAAAAAGCTCTGAACATGATGTGGAGTACTCGTCAGTTCGAAATGGCGGATCATAAGGCAGATAATGATCTTGAACTCCAAGAGAGCTAAAGATAATGATAATATTAGAAACTACTTGTGCGGTGAGACCGAAAATAATAATACCGAGCCGCCATCCAATACAACTACGCGGTCCGTCCAAGAAGGATGCGACGTTTCCGTATGGCCCAGATGGTAATTGAGCAGTTGAAGGTACGCCGTCAGGACGAAGCCATCGCTCTGGTTTAAACTCGGCAGCATCCTCACCCCATACATTGGGGTCCGTATTTTGAACCACACTAGGTATCTGGAAGACCTGGTGATTGTTCAAACGTTCAAGTGCAATAATCAAATTAAGTGAAGAAGACAGACCTGTCCGGCTTTGATAGCGATCGAAGACACTACATTCCCATCAGTCGTTGTTAGTGGTTGGCTCAGAGGGAGGACATCGTCTTCTAGGGCAATGCGATCAGTCCGTGGCCCAGCCGGATGAAGACGCAACCTAAGCACGATTCATGAGTACACGATCCTCGAAAATCTTGATGTACTATTACACTTACCCCTCCCGGCATACAACGTCAAGGTAGGGCAGGCTTTGAATGTGGTCGTAACTAAAATCACTCAAGTCATGGATTTCTTGCCGTAGTCTTTTTTGGACTTCGGGGTCACGAGCGAGATGGAATAGAGTGAAGCTGACAGTGCAGGATGTTGTTTCATGTCCAACCATTCTATGAGAAAGGGTAAATGAAGAGAGAAAAAGTAGGATACCGCCGGCAGGACTTACATAAGTGTTGCTATCTGAATATAATCAGTACGAATATGTACGCAGGAAGTGTAGAACATACATTTTCCAGTAGTGCTTTTTGCGACAGACGATCACCGGCGTGCTTCGAATGTTTCTGGTCCCTGATCAAAATTGAGAGAATATCTTTACCATCTCCGTTTTCCAGATGCGCATGGTTCTGTCGTAGAAACTCTCTAGCTAGCTTAAGAGCCGCCTGCTTCGCAACTCCGTCCGTCTTGAAAGCCGGAAACTTGCTGATCCAAGGGAAAGTAGACATCATGATTGGCAACAGGAATCCGGGCATAGTTCTCCCAAACAAGACATCCTTGTGCCATGACTCAGCGATGTCTTTTGCTTCCTGGGATTCACCGCTACGAAAATCGTGTCCAAATGCTACACGGCCGATAATATCCAGCCTATTATAGGTCAACGAGGTGATTGCAACTGGTGAACGGAAAACCACTGACGTGCATGCAGACAGGAAGGGAGTAATATTTATCGTGGTTTCGCCCCCTCGCGATCCGACATATGTTCCCACTCGTTGTATGAACTGTTGCAATAGATGAGACTGCTGATACTGAAAGATTTGAGAGATGACGATCTACCCTCTGGGTCCATTCGACAACATCATCAGACATCCCTTTCACAGCACCGAGACTGAAAGACGTATAAGTTTGACGCGGACGTATCAACAGACTCTAGACTGACGTGAAGGCCGGCGCGAGAAGTCTGCGTTGGCGTCTATGTTCGTCGCCTGAAACATATACTATACCTTTTCCGAGTTGACTTTCCACTATGGGTAGGAACTCAGGCGCCTTGGCTGTCATGATAAACAGGCATGAGCGGAGGAAGACAAGTATCGGAGGTTACGAACGATATCGGTAAGTATTTGCGTGAATGTGATGCACGGCAAAGTTATCTGTAGCAACAATCTACAGTATCGTTGAGCTAAAATAGAAATAACAAGCGCAAGATACTTATACTTACTATGTCGCGTTTGAAGAATGCCGCCTTAATTCTATACACAGGTCCTAGAGCCATAGCCCACTTGGAGTACATTTTGCCAATTTCATTTTGCCATTCGGTGTATTCGTGGCCCCAGAGCCAGTGTGCATCAGACCTGGGCTGAAACAAAGTCAATATATTCCAGAGAAAAGTCGATATGACTAAGCCCCTCACCGCGCATTGAATTTTCCTGGCAGGATCTTTTCGGTGCTGGATATAACGGACGAAAAACACAAATAGCAGAGCTAAAGAAACAGACAGTGTCGCTTCAACCGACAGCATTGCTGATTTCAAAAGAGAATGCCGTTGAAGAAAAGTAGATGATAAGGGGGGAAAGCCTGTACTTATACCATCTCTACCTTAGTGATCATTGTCATAGCCGTTCACGTATTGAGTGCTTCAGGCCCCGTGGAGGAAGGAATGATTCAATGATAGAAGTTTTCTTGCTTCTTTAAGTAATCGAAACGGTCCGATTACACCATCGTGCAATGCTAATATCGCAGAGGGATGAGCCTATGAAGAACGTATACAATCTTAGTGAAACTAGCGAATGCTGATCGAAAGGATATTACCAAGGGTGAATATGGCGCTGCACCTACATTCGAGGGAAGGGGCTGGAAGAGTTTCGTAGAGTTTGGAGAACCGGTATATGGTCCCGATAAGGAATGCCGGAGTTCTGTGCGAAACGTCTCGAAGATCGTAACAACTGCGCCGCTGTGATATTCACCGGATGTAAAGTCGGCAGGTTTGATAGTACCACGGGGACCAAGGGAAAGATTCCACTATAGGATGACGCCAAGCAGGAAATGTGTACTACTTATGGTTGGCCATGTGAGTACCAGAGCGTTTGTGGGGCAATATACATCGGCGTGCGCCGACACAACGGCCGCATGGTTCCTACATTCGATGTCAGTATCCAATCACGGTGCCTCAGGGTTAATATACCCGAAGGTCGCATAAGGTCGCTCGCTAGACATGCTCAGAAAATGTGTAAGCAGCAAGACTCGAGCTCGATAACACGGTTTGCCCGTCTTACTAGTCATCCCCACTGAAAGATCTTGCAAAGCTCTTCTGTTCGACGTCAGGTTTCAGTAGCTGGTCATATTTATCTAGATATTTCATTACATGGCCCCCGATACACCTGAAAGAGTGCGAAATGAACCAGATCTAAGTGCAGGAAAATGAGAGGGACTTGATCCTATTCACACCGGGAAGATGGACATTTTTGACAAACCTGAATTTTGAGCACAATTGTAATGTTTTGCGAGCATCGTTTGGGGGTCAACAAACATCGCATTTTGGAGGATCCAAAATCCATGCCGCCCGCCATAGACAAATTTCGGGAGCACGCAAATTTTATGTAAAGTCACTGCCAAGATCGACCTCCCAAAACGTCACCTTATTGTGCACATTCTGCTTTCCCTCAAATTCTCATCTGTCCGGTGTGATTGTACGTATCAGAGACGCAAGAACTCACAATTTGGCAATGAAATCCAGGAAATTTTCATCAAAATCAATATGGAAACCCATCAACTCCAGTCGGATACGGTGCACATCTTTTAAGCGAAAATCCTTAGGGCAGTCGATCAAGGCTTGGAATGTTGCAGTACGGTGTTTACCATCCTCGAGCATATCGAAGAGAAAAGAGTGATCAAACATTGGGGATGATGACATGTCAAGAATGAGTTTCCTGAGGTGTGGGACTGCTTTTGAGGCTGTCAAGTATGAGAGAAAGGAGGGTAAGACGTTGATTCTGGCGAGACATAATGTCAGTGTCTTCGCCTTTTGTATCCTTTCGTCCCGAGGACCAGGCTCAGCGGTGGGACAGTGTTCTCTGAGCCACGTTCATTTCAATTATTGCTTCGCCCTCGACATATTCGTTGTCCGGCTGCTCATTAGAGCGCCGAACGCAAAAGGTCTTGCTTTCGCTCCACAGATATTGGCCTGAAGACACAATAAGCAAGAGAAAATAGTGTAAAATAGCTCAATAGTCTCACAGATATGCATATATGCACCTTGCGGAAGCGCTGAAAGGAGTTGAAAAGCAAAGATGTAGACATTGGAGGCAACCCCGAGTCGGGTATTGGCGAGAAGATCGTGGGAATATTCGGACCGGTGCCCCGGAACCGTCGCTTGTTTTGCATTCTTCCTCATTCTTAGGCCCCCAGAAGCTCCCACCAAACTTTGTTCGGATTTTAGCATTTTTGGGCTGGCGCTGACGCCATCGCCATGACATCTGAGCCAATATCAGTCTCGATTTGGATTTCTGACTCCTCTCTGCAATATTTTCCTGCAAAATTCCAACGAAAATTCGTAGTCATATCGAATACAGCTAAAAAGGTCCTCAGAGCTGACGGATATAGCAGAATCAGACGGCTGGCTCCGTGAGGGCCGGGAGGCCCGAAGAAGCGACTTTGCCCGAGTTAGCATACTTTGAGGTTTTCCGTCCATTTCGCTGGGTGTCGCACGCTCCAAAAGGAGAAAAAGAATAAGAAAAGAAAGATTTCGGACCAAGATCGCGCCCCACAATTGGAGACCTCGACTCAGCAATTCAACAGCCTCACGGCCTCCACCAAACCTTGGGAATACCTCTATTTTGGCGTACACAAATTTACAGGGTGTCGTACCATCCTGCAGCCATTGCATTATCATCTTGTAAGTCTTCTGCATGGACTGCACCGCCGGAAAATTGCATTTGAAGCACATTTTTTGATCCAGAGGGCTCGCATACGGTGCGCGCGGTGTTACATTTCATCAACGAAAGCCCTTGGGAGCCTTGGGAGTTGCTTGGGAGGCAAAATATGACGAAGTGCTGGGGGTGTATTTGTGACGGAATCACAATTAATTTTTCCAAGTAGATTTTGAGTCCCAATTTTACAGTTTCAACTGGGGGGAAGCCTTACTTTCATGCATTTAATGTGTAGTTTCTCTGTCGCTCTCCTCCAAAGTACCGTGTTCTTAAGGGAGGGGATCCCAGCTGGTCTCAGTAAATAATGGGTCAGTAAATGTATTTTGCATGACAGAGATTGAAAATTGTGCACCAAAGAAATATATGAGCGCACAGATTGAATTTTTGGAATTAAACCATGCATGCAGAAACAAAATACGGGTAGGGAGCAACAGCGAGAAACGTCGCAGCAGATAACGCCGGGCCGATGGCAGATAACATAGGGGCTATTGGCAACTTTGGCAGGGATTTACCCTTTTCATGATTGTCCACTTACATACCTCGTTTATCACTCCCATACTTTACTATACTATAGACTACATTCTATTCGTCCTATGTACAGAGAATTCTGAGTAAAGGTGAAGAAACGGACGCATGAAAAATCTGCGAAAGCGTGAGATACTGCTGCCCAATATGGGCATGGCAGATAACTGGCAGATAACTACCCAGCGGAACCGGCGGTAAACCTACTTTGAGCCCCAAAAGTTGCATATTTGAGGACCGATTTTCGGATTTTTGCCGGACAAAGTTTGCTGAGAGCTTCTGGGGGCCTCATTCTTCCCACCCTCCCACGGCTACCATGCACACAGCAGAGGCTGGTTCATTTTAGGTCATAAAAACCGAAACTTTAAAAGGTTTTGTTAGCGAAGCCTTTGTCAGTCCCGAAAAGGCCGTCTGTAAAACGGTATGAAAAATCTTTTCTCCCTCTAGAAAGCTCTAGAACAAAAGAATTGAGATAACATTTCGTTTTACAGTACTCAAAACGGAGGCATAAAAACTGAAGCTGCAATAGAAACCTTTTAGAATCCCGTTTTACGCCTTCAAAAACACACCAGCCACTGCAGTGCCATGACCTTTCTCGTGTATTTCGGTTCCGCACAAGCGTAGGCACAAAGCTAGAACTAAGTGTCTGCTAGGTATCTGGGGAGCCTGAGCTCTCTGTCCCGAGCTAGGCTCTGTCGGTCACTTACAATGGACTATCAGAATTTGCGCCGTTTGCGCGCAGCGCGACCATGCTTACTCAGGCTGCAGTTCGGAAAATTGTAATAAATGATCAATGCGATATGGTTGAAAGCTGTGCAACGTACACGCCCCCTAGCATGTCGGATGATACCAAGGTGGCCAAGGATTCTCTACGTAACACCGAGAACGCAGGAAAAATCCTGCAGTTGGGGTGGCCACTGGTTCCTTTCCAGGCTAGCGAACGGAATTCGACCAGAATTATCTTCTTTACGCTGGCAGGACGAACGTAGTTGTATTGCCAATCCTTTTCGCACGTCCATTACCGGAACACTTCAATGTGACGTGGTCCCATGCTCAAGGATAGCCGGTTCTATGCCTGTCATAAGCCTGGATCTCGGATTCGCATTGATTGTCTTCGGATTCGCATCAGAGCGAATCCGAGACGGTATTGTTCGATGGCTTCTTGCCACAGTGTGCGCCTCAACTGTCCCTCCACGCGGGCATATACTTCTTCGCTGGTAAAGAAAATTCTGCCGATTCTTTGTTCTTGCATATATATCTTCTTCCTGACCGACTGGTATGACTTCCAGAGTATGCCCTACTTCGTTCACCGATCTTTGTTTTTCTTCCTTTCTGCTTTATTGGTCTCCGCGACGTCAGCAGTTGTAGAGGTGTCCTTACCTCTCTCTGCACCGTCAACCGCGTCGGAAATCTCTTCCAGTCTCCTGTCGTTTTCCATTGAAGGGGATCGATGGATGGATTGGACTGGAACGACTTCCAGGAATCAATTTCTTTACAACGCCTTGGACAACCTGAAAGCTCTGACAGGGGCACCGCCTAACATCAGAATTGGAGCTGACAGCGAGGATCATACTAATTTCAATCCCAACGTCGAGGTAAGAATGCCGCTAGATGATCCGTGAATCTATACTTAGGTCTTTCAAGTTTTCAGAAGCGATATTTCCTGACTTCACTACGGTCGTTCCCTATCCGGAAGCTACAAATCTCACTGTCGGTGACGGCTACTACCAAACGGCCCGCTTCCTTCCGTCTGGTACGACTTCAGTTCTGACAATATAGTAGATATGGTTAATCATACATTTTGTAGGAACACATATAACATGGGGCGTCAATTTTGGGCAGAAAAACCTTACTGCGGCATTTCTGACGGCACGTTCGATTGCGAGTGCATTTTCATCTTCTGCTATGAAGGACGCTGGAGTGACTCTTGACTTTGTGGAGATTGGTAATGAAGCAGACTGGTATATCAACAACGGCGCGCGTCCATCCAACTGGACTTCCGCTGATTATACGCAAGAGTAAGCGTCTGGAATGATTCCCGTGGTTATCTGTATCCTAATGATTGCATGACTTAGGTGGACTGAGTTCGCCAAGAACATTTCCAAGACTGTAGGAATCTCATCGACCTCTCATACGAAATTTTTCGTTGGTAGTTTTGTGGCATCGACCCATTCAACCATCGGCTTTTCGCCCCAGGCTATCTACGCTGAGGGGATACTTGACTCTGAGCCAGGCGCTTCCATTGCGATGTAGGTTCTTTCCTCTTGAAAACATCGCGCACGCTACACACGATGTCAAGTTTTTTCGCAGCACGGATATGCAGGCGCCTTCATCGAAGGCATGGATGGTCTCCTACAGGACCTGATGACGAAGGCAAATATCCGTGGCAACCTTTCAGCCTTGACCCCAGACATCGAGGAAACACACAACCGAGGCCTGAATTACGTCCTTGGAGAAACTAATAGCTATGCCAATCATGTATGCTTGGACTCTCCTTTCTTCGCCGGTCTGCCTATTGATTTTACGTGATTTCGAAGGGCGCAATAAACGTTAGCAACACTGCAGGAGCTGCATTATGGTCGTTGGATTACACTCTATTCGCGTAAGTGTCGCCTTAAGTTACTTGAATGATGGATTGATTTGTTCGTAGGCAACAGTTGGGAATATCTCGCGTCTTTTTCCACGAAGGTATAGGATACAAATATAACTTTGTACGAACGACTCTTTCAACCCGCTGATAGTGACTTACATTACCCTATCAGATCCAACCTGTCGAATTAACCAGATCCATCCTCGATGGATCTGAGCTCCCGGAACCTGTAGCTCCTCATGTTCAACCTCTTTACTATGCCGCAATCATCATTGGAGAGGCCATAGGTAACTCTGGCCATACTCAAGTAGCAGAGTTGTCAATCGACAACTCTCGTATCTCCGGTTACACCTTTTACGAAGACGGTGTTCTCGCCCGTGCTGTTCTCCTTAATTCTCAAGCATATATGAAAGAGCAATCTACCTCCCGTTCGAGTATTCATCTCGACCTCGATTTTTCAGGAGGCGGACAGGTTCCCACGAGTGTTAGGGTCAAAAGGCTCGCCATTGAGTGCGTTATCAGTACTATTCCAGTGTTAATTCTGATCAACAATTCTAGTCATGCTGACGACGATTCGGGGCTAACCTGGGGAGGACAGACGTACGAGACGGACGATGCGCGCGCGCAAGGAGAGCTGGAGATTGAAACTATTCAGGTTACATCCGGATTGGATATGGTTGAAACGGAAGCCGTCCTTCTCCTCCTTTGAATTTTGAGGTTGTATGGACTTCGGAGTCAAGCGTAGATATTATTGATAAAAATGAATTTCGGCCACGATAAGCGCCGCTACTATACATCTGATTTGCCTTCCATGCAAGATGGTAGCGCTGCATTGGCTGCATCCTTCTGGGATTCGCGTTCCCCAAACACGTAACTTCAAAGGGGTATAGCACGGTAAGACTCCATCTCTCGGGAGTCCTTCTGTCGCATTTTATCGATACTCCTGCGTAGCCATGCCACTGTACGGTATATTCGGTAGCTATCACACGACCACCGAAGAAATCGAGTCATCTTGGTAGGAGAAGGTTCGCGCAGGTAACCCCATTCCGCACAAAATCATCCGGAAGACCAGCCCAACGATCGTATTCGTCCCCAGGACATTCCCTCCCATTCTAGGTCGTACGGAAGGTGGTTGACTACTCGATATGAACTCTTTCCAGTTGTCGGATAAAAATTCAAGAGCTTGAGCGGCCGTAAAGCGGCGTGAGATGTCGTCTGTAACCATACTATCGAATAACGGCGCAAGCATTGGTATGTACTTAGTGAGGTGCTGAATTACGACCAAGACACATAAGTTGAAGAAAGCCTGCATGGGTTAAAACGCCATACCTGAAATTCTAGACAGAATACGATTCCCAAAAGTGCGAACGTCGTACGCGAAAGGATCATACATATACTCTCCTTGCGCAGCGTCATGAGGCCAAGGACCCACAGTGATCCAAGTGTAACTAGCGGGAAGTAGGCGGACGTTTTCTGGCATATGTATCGACAAGTCGAAGTCGAACATGGCGTATTTGATGAGTCCATGTTCACGAAGGCCTTGTCTATACCCAATAGCAGCGGCCGCTCTTGACGGGTGAGCCTCGATATGATTGACGAGACTGTTGAGTAGCGTGATATCCTACACAACAAATTTTGGATACCGTTTGACTGAAAAAAGATGATGGATGTGTACCCGGTGAACGATGGAGTTGGCGTGAAGGTATGTCAGCGCCTGCAGAAGTATTGTACTATTGAGCAAAGGCCAAACGGGTCATTAGACCAATCTTACCTTTAACAAACATAACATATAGTGCAAGATATCCTCTACGCGATGCAAAGGTGGATTACGGGATGCAGAGCCCCACCTATAGTAGGATAGGAGACCGTCAGAAACGTGGGCTAAAAGGAACGGTTTACCGAGGCATAACAACGAGCCAATTTTCTTTGTGTTCAATGAGTTCGAGAACGGGCATGATACAATTTTCTTCCATAGCTTGAAAGCCTTGCGATTGAAGAAACCGCAAGATCCTATATTCTTGGGAATTGCCGCAGACGTGCTTCAGAACAACATGGCGTCCTTCACTGTCCTGGGCATAGAATACCATGGACTGGTCTTTGTGTGAGTATATAACACGTATAAAAAAATGTATATAAGACGGACCCTATTACAAGCACCCATAAAAGGGTCGCGCGGCGAGTCTATGAGCGCATTAGCTTCACGATATGCGTAGGGATATTGGACAGGTCCAGAGAAGCTCGGGAGTGTAGGGACGGATATATATTCGTGACAGGGTCCAGAGGCTGGCTTGTAGAGATGATAACCACGGGAGAGAAGTAACGCCCGACATGAATCCCAAAACACCATTTGCTGGTCCATCGAGAGGCCTCGAAATGCGAAATACTTTTTGCCGTACATTTTCTCGTATTCACGAGGTTCAAAAGGACGACTTAGTCTGCAGAGGAGATTGCGCATCGTGGTAGCTGGATGAAGTGTACAATGTCTCGCATACGTTCACGAACGAAGCGAAGTAGCCTGAGACCCGGGGCGGGGGTAAACCCGTCTGCCCACCAATGTTGGCCATTTTAAAGCTCCGATTCAATTTCTATAGGGAGCGATCCGCATCCTCCACCCAAAAGTTCAGCACTTTCGAGGCCGTTACTCTCTTCTCAAAGTCCACAGGACCTCTAATGCAACTTAGATGTGATCCAATAACGTATATGCTCGACCCTCTGACAATTCCGAGCGAGCCGACGGCCAATAAAAACATTCGCCAGCAGTCAGGTGACCCCCGCCCCGGGTACCAGGCTTTATATACGGATACGAGTTCCGCGAGTATCTAATAAAGCGGCTTGCCAGGCTAGAAGCGAAGGCCAATTTCAATGGTTATCATGTGTACAACCAACTTATGATCGATGACTCATTGACTGATCAGAGAATCAGATAGCAGCAATATGACGCCTTGGATTCCGGAAGCCGCAGACGATGTTCCTCTTCAGTGATCTATCATCTCACTCGTACTTAGGAGTATATACCATACGTAGTAATGACATAGCATCTTTCAGGATGTCGGGGAAGGGGGGTGGGTTATGTTGGAAATGGTTCTGGAATGCAGCTCTATCTGTTGGAAGATCTAGGACAGGCTGTACCACCCCTTAGATGAAACAAATTTGGTGCACCAAGAGCAGCATCCTATAGAAATCTCATACATTTTAATTGTCTTTAAGTCTTCACCTTTCTGGTATGAGTGGGTATCGGTATGTTGGTGGTCTAGTTCTCCGATAAAAATCTTACCCCTCCTGTAGTTCGCAGCTGAAATTGACTGAAACTGTCCATACAGGTCTCGGACCTACTGAAGCGCCGACGATTTCATTAGGAGATCGCTCGAGATTTACCCTAACCGGAGAAAAATTACACGTAAAAGTAAAAACTCCACCAAAAGTAGTGTTGCCATGGCTCGACTTGACTCAACTCTAGCCTGGAACCCAGGGGGTATACTGGTGGGGTCCAAAAGTTGGCCATTTTGAGACTCCGCTTGAAATTTTATAGGGAGGAAATCTCGTCGCCCTGCCATTTTACCATTAAAATCAGTGCATTTTCTTGTCCTCTCTAGAGATCGACACTTTTGTATGTACTCTAGATATCTTTAATTTATGACAAAATACAGAAGCCCTTGGGGCCCACAAAAACTTTCAGACCCTACCCACTCTGGGAATGCGGAAATTTGAGAGAGTCTGATTTACTTGCCTATACCTAAGATTTCATGTGAAAAACAGGACTTACTGATACTGGTAGCCATACTAAAGGTTCAAGAAGGCTTTGAATCATCCCCGGAATGTAAGATATCGGATTTGAATCCAGGCTGCCATAATCGAGTTCTGAAAGCAAAGATTCAGGAATTCCCTGAACTGGTGACGGGGGCCTCTGTTCAGGGCAAAGTTTTGGCAGATGGTAAACCTAAGGTTTGCGGGGTCCCAGAATGCATGCCTAGACCTTTGTTTCCTGTGCTGACATTGAGTATACCTGGTTGTGTAGTGGTAGGAAAAGAATTGTTATCTATGGTATGAGGGTTCAAATTATAAGTATTTGCAGTGGGGAGATTATTTGAGATGTACAGCACGGCTTGTGGGACAGTACAGTAAGGGATGTACGTATAGGTCGGGGGAGCAGTGATATTCATGTTTGAAGGATAGGGAGGTGGGAAGAGAGGGTTGTTGAAGTTCAGGGGAGGAGGAGCAGGGGGAGGAATTGGTGGAGGAATTGGTGGGAGAATTGATGGAGGAGCTGGAGGAGGAACATTGGGAGGAGGAGGTTGCTGACGACGGGGTGGGATAGGTGGAGGTTGTCGACGTGGGGGAGGAGATAGAGAAGGGGAGTTGGATTGTACAGAAGGGGAAGCCATGCCAGTGTGGTCATTATTGTAGCTAGTGGATTCTAAAGTATGAAGATTTTCAGTATTGTAATTTTCGGTGTTTGTATTTGGTATATGATGGGGAGGGTATGTATGCATTTGAAAGTTTTGTGGGTCGTCATGAGGGTTCAAGTACGGATTAGAAATTGAAGGGTAAAAAGCGTAAGAAGGGAAATTTAAAGGCCAATATTGGTGGACTGGAGCGGACTGGGAATGCTGAGCGACGTGAGACATTACCTGTTCTGGAGCTCGTTCGGTTGGGTGAGGTTGGGAAAGCGAGGAGCCGAGGATCTGGTGTAGTCCATCAGACAAGGCACGGAAGTAATTGTGATCCATCATGAGAACGGCATGGAAGCAATATGTTGTTGATCAATGATAAATTCGTGATCGCATACACGTCTAGGAGCCAAGGGAGACCTTAGATCTGTAGAGAAAGTGTAGTCACAACATATTGGTGGATGAAACGGTGGACAGCCATTATACAGGTGGACAGCCTGTTCGTGAAGTGGATATATGCAGTGACGTGGTGACTATATGCATGTGAAAAACAGTGGAAATGGACAATTCGGACAGTTATTGAGTCATAGTAGTCTTGACGGGTCCGTGGTTCGTCAAGGCAAGGTCAAGGAGTACCCATAACCTGATGACTGGTGTACCTAACGAATACGGACACAGTCAGACTAAGTAGTAGGTAAGTTAGTGTACATTCGTAGGTAAAGAAATAAAGGGTGCATACCTTCCTCAGCATCAAGATAGTGATGGAAACGACTGAGGAAGGAAGGAGAAGAAACGCAACGTATAAGGTAAGTAACGGAGCTCCAGCCAAACATCGAGCTGACAAACAACCCAGGACCATATCCTGGTCAACAATCACCAAAGAAATACAAGTTTTAGAATCACTCTAGCTCATAATATCCATAGCATGCAGTGGTGTCACAAATACGCATATGGCAGAGCAAGTAAGAGTACCAACTTCGTAGTTTTGTAGATCTAATATTCACAACGGTGAAGAGGCTGGCTGTGGGCACCTGTGGAATAGTGAGCGGGCTAAAGGGCAAACCTCAAAAACCCACACACACACTCACACAACTACACAAACTACAATCACCCTCGTAAGTTCTAGGGGGAGCGATTATTTCTAATGCGATCCAACTATACTTCAATATCTCGAAGAGTTTCTCTTATTCTCAGTGCTCTTAGCGAAGCTAAGCTTTCTCTAATGACTTCCTAAGTCTAGGAACTTTTTACAGGAAGGTCGTTCACTGGTGCGACGCAACCTTCAAGGCAGATTTGAGTTATAATACACAAGGGACACTGATCCCAACAGAAACAGAGGCAATACATGCCGAAACTTTAGTGAGCTCGCTAAAAGAACATCACAGGCAAGCACTGACTTAGCCCGCTCGCTACACAACTGTATGCAGGGGTTCTCCAACTAACTCCAGCAGGTTATCTCGACTCAAGAACACTTCAGAAGTGCTCAGAAAACAGATTCAGAAACGGAACTTCGACAGAACTGACATGGAACAGACTGAAACAGAACAGAACAGAACAGAACAGAACAGATCTCAGATTTCCACTTCAAAACATTCTCTGAACAGACTTATCACACTCAACAGAACAGAAACAGCATCACTGATTCGTATTCACTCTGACTAAGTTCTCAAAAGTCTTATCAAAAGGGTATCTCGTATTTCTCTGAGTGAGCTTGCTAATTCTATGCACAGCTCGAAGTCACAAACTGCTCCTTTGTTACAGTACCGCCTTCAACGCGTGCACGGGAACTCAGGGGCTCAAAACTTGGCCTCTACCTACTGTAACCAGCCTACTTATACTACAGAGGAATTAGAATTACAAATGTCACGCAGTACCCAGACTCCTACATGCGTAGCATGTTGCCACCGCCACCTTACTGAGCATCCGAGTCGGACTTCCCAGTTTTAGTCTCATTTCTATAGTGAGCTCGCTAAACGTGTGCCAAGAGGTGCTCTCCCGACACCCGTGGGCTTGTTCTCTAGCGACCGACAGGTCTAGGCGCACGGAACTATCAGTTCTGGCATATGTCATTCAGGACTTCTTTCTTGGATTCACAGAGGCTTCTCATAGACATGGCAACAAGTGAGTCTTCGAACAATGGGACTCAGAACAATGGAACGCGGGCTTGCGGACTTCAGCCGAAGCCCATTGCCCAAGCTCGTGCCGGTGATATCTGTCAGCTCGCTTAAGGATTTCCCCGGATCTTTAGGTATGGCATGTCACAGTTAGCGAGCACGCTAAGTGTTCTCAGTGTCAGTGCAATCTTCAAGGTTTTATCTAGCTCCCGTGAGTGTGCTTGTAAGTTAGAGCCTAAGGCATTGGGTATATGGTTTGGCCTTCTCATCATGCATGCCCGTCAAGTACAGTGCTGTGACTAAGTCCTGTTTAGAATCCCGTTGCTTCTTATGCCATAAGTTATATTCCATATCATTGCACCACGTAGCATTAGTGTCGATGCGTAGTTTTAGTCCGCTCGCTCACTATATCTCAGTATGCATGTAAAACACTTTAGATTGCAAAATTACACGTGTAAATAGGCTGCAGTCGCAACAACGGGAACTGGAGTTTGGGGCAGATCATTTTATTTCGGGAATATTGACTCGCAACTCCCGAGTTTAATAAACGTGGTGAAGTAAACCGCATTTACTCCCACCAGATATACGTTTGGGAGCATAATTCATACGTGCGTCTTCTCGGAGTTTGTCTTACTGGTGTGACTCTAACCTCCCGCCAATGTTGGAAGCACAGAAGTCGTAGATCCATTTGAAACGACTTCCCCTGAAGACATGGTGTCGACTTTTGTGGTACTTCTAAAACTTCCTTCCTTCCAATCTAGGTCACCGCCTTCCCGGTTTGGTGGATGCTGTCGCTTCGATATCATCATGATGTAGACACGTTCTTTCCCCAATACTCAGTGGACTATATAGGCCTACGTGGAAGATCAAAACAAGACTGAAATCATCTAATGTCAGTGAGGCTTTCGAAATCCCCAATCGATCATAGGTTTGGCAGTTTTGTGGCACCAACTTTGAAGTCGTGTTTCTTCGACGAAAGATCTGAGCATGCTTTGACTATCATTTTAGACCTGTTCAGCTCTGACACTTACAGTCAATGGCATTCGCTTATCGTCTTCTTCTATTAATTAATCAATATGATTCGTGGTATTCGGCACTTGATACAAGGTCACAAGGATATCAGAAGAAATACAGCGACCTCACGTGATATGATAACCATGGACATCGCATTTTGATGGGCCCGTGTGGATCTACGATTTTGATTCCTTTAAATGTGGCGAGTTTTTATTGCTGTAGCTGCATCGCCTCACTATTCAGCCTGGTTTTGAATCATGGAACCTCTCGGTCCTGCTTTGCAGATAAATCGCAATCGCCTTGCACTCCCTGGCTGATACCCGTTTTTTTTCTTCTAGGAAAATATGATGGTGAGAATCCTTGCCCATGTCTCTAGACAAGTCCCAGATTTCCGAAGGGGATGTCTGGAACTCTCTCTCGAGAACTTACTTCAGACCCGGTGAATGTTACCGTATTTACAAAGTTGTCTCATTGCCTCCAACAATGGTAGGTTACATTCAACTTACCCAGTTGCTGACACTCGCTTAACCTTAATATTTTATGAGCCCAATCCCGATCCTCTTAAAAGAGTTGAACCAGAAGTCAAATTTCGACTGAAATATATGACCACCCATCCTGCCACCTCCTGGGTGGAGAGTGCCGTTCAGCCTCCAGATACGATACGTATGCTCATCCCCCACACCAAATTAAGGAAGCGAAAGGGTGACCGAATACCGCCTGACTGTGCCTTAATGGTGAGTTATCTAGCATTGTTCAGCTGTCTGTCACTCATAATAGATAATATTCTAGAATGGAGATTTGGTGTTTGTCAGTGAAGATATCAGGCTGTTGAATTATGTTTGGAATTCCTGGACAATATTCCGGGATCTCACGGGATCTCGTGAGGCCCCGCAGGATCTTGCAAGATTTCATGAGGTCATCTGAGGTTGCCTCATGGAGAGGCGTCAATGGGCATTCACAATGCCTACCCAGCTGACCACGAGCGTGACCAGGCAACATACACTCATTTTGGCACCGTTCTCCTTGATACCTCTTCTATAAATGCCTTGTTTTTTTTTGTTTTTTGTTTTTTTTGCTATTTTGATTATTTTGATTATTTTTGTTTATAAACCCGTTTCGCACCGCCACGAATCCGAACTTCAACTCAAACCTCAACCATGACTACGGCTCAAATTGAGCACATTGTTGCGACTGCAGCCTATTTACGCGTGTAATTTTGCAATCTAGAGTGTTTTACATGCATACTGAGAAATAGTGAGCAAGCGGATTAAAACTACACATCGACACTAATGCTACGTGGTGCAATGATATGGAATATAACTTATGGCATAATAAGCAACGGGATTCTAAACAGGACTTAGTCACAGCACTGTACTTGACGGGCATGCATGATGAGAAGGCCAAACCATATACCCAATGCCTTAGGCTCTAACTTACAAGCACACTCACGGGAGCTAGATAAAACCTTGAAGATTGCACTGACACTGAGAACACTTAGCGTGCTCGCTAACTGTGACATGCCATACCTAAAGATCCGGGGAAATCCTTAAGCGAGCTGACAGATATCACCGGCACGAGCTTGGGCAATGGGCTTCGGCCGAAGTCTGCGAGCCCGCGTTCCATTGTTCTGAGTCCCATTGTTCGAAGACTCACTTGTTGCCATGTCTACGAGAAGCCTCTGTGAATCCAAGAAAGAAGTCCTGAATGACATATGCCAGAACTGATAGTTCCGTGCACCTAGACCTGTCGGTCGCTAGAGAACAAGCCCACGGGTGTCGGGAGAGCACCTCTTGGCACACGTTTAGCGAGCTCACTATAGAAATGAGACTAAAACTGGGAAGTCCGACTCGGATGCTCAGTAAGGTGGCGGTGGCAACATGCTACGCATGTAGGAGTCTGGGTACTGCGTGACATTTGTAATTCTAATTCCTCTGTAGTATAAGTAGGCTGGTTACAGTAGGTAGAGGCCAAGTTTTGAGCCCCTGAGTTCCCGTGCACGCGTTGAAGGTGGTACTGTAACAAAGGAGCAGTTTGTGACTTCGAGCTGTGCATAGAATTAGCAAGCTCACTCAGAGAAATACGAGATACCCTTTTGATAAGACTTTTGAGAACTTAGTCAGAGTGAATACGAATCAGTGATGCTGTTTCTGTTCTGTTGAGTGTGATAAGTCTGTTCAGAGAATGTTTTGAAGTGGAAATCTGAGATCTGTTCTGTTCTGTTCTGTTCTGTTCTGTTTCAGTCTGTTCCATGTCAGTTCTGTCGAAGTTCCGTTTCTGAATCTGTTTTCCGAGCACTTCTGAAGTGTTCTTGAGTCGAGATAACCTGCTGGAGTTAGTTGGAGAACCCCTGCATACAGTTGTGTAGCGAGCGGGCTAAGTCAGTGCTTGCCTGTGATGTTCTTTTAGCGAGCTCACTAAAGTTTCGGCATGTATTGCCTCTGTTTCTGTTGGGATCAGTGTCCCTTGTGTATTATAACTCAAATCTGCCTTGAAGGTTGCGTCGCACCAGTGAACGACCTTCCTGTAAAAAGTTCCTAGACTTAGGAAGTCATTAGAGAAAGCTTAGCTTCGCTAAGAGCACTGAGAATAAGAGAAACTCTTCGAGATATTGAAGTATAGTTGGATCGCATTAGAAATAATCGCTCCCCCTAGAACTTACGAGGGTGATTGTAGTTTGTGTAGTTGTGTGAGTGTGTGTGTGGGTTTTTGAGGTTTGCCCTTTAGCCCGCTCACTATTCCACAGGTGCCCACAGCCAGCCTCTTCAGCGTCAATAGGTCTTGGTCAGAGCTTTGCCATTCGGTCAATCAGGTTCTTCAGGCTGGCAATGGCAACCCCCACCGAATTCAGCTGCAACTCAACGAGGTTGCCTATTGGGAACAGTATTGGACAGAGGTCTGTCGCAATAATTATCATCAACACCTTATTCTTTGATTAATATTTGCATACCACAGGCCCAAGTCTACTTCTCAGATGACTATGTTGCGATCATCAATGCTGGACTTCTCGTGATGAGGACTTCATTAACTTCGGAATTGTTCATCTCCAAGGATCCTCCGAAGCACGCTCCCCTCCTCCAGCCACGATCCAAGGTATACATGGGATGGAGAGGACATCCACCTGCCGATATAAATCCTACCATTTTGGGAGTGCTCACGGAGAGCCATCGCTCCCCCCCTCGCATCGCTGATCTCTTTGACGTTTGCCCCTGCACTGTCAGCCGTCATCAGGAAAGCAATGGCCTCCGAGAGCCCAGAAACGCGCCCTTCCAAATCCTCATTGATGAACATGGCCAAGAATACATAATCCACACCCCTACAAGACCGCAGATGGCTGACCTGTCTGACGAGGAGCTGGATAAAGAGGTTGAAGAGATCCTTTAACGTTGTCCTGGCTATGAGCATCAGCAAATCAAGTCGGTGTTGGGTAGGCTAGGTCATCATGTCTCTCGACAACGTGTCGAAGCCTCAAGGAAACGCGTCCAAGGCCCGCCACCGAAATTTGGCAGGCAACCCACAGCCAGGACCAACTACAGTGTCCCTGGCACCAACTCCATGTGGCACCACGATGGAAATCACCGTCCGTTTCCACCTATGGTCACTTTTATCATCTACTAATCATCAAGTTCTAGGCCTGATTCGGTGGAAAATTGTCCTCCACATATTTGTCGATGGGAAAACATGTGTTGTGGTCAACATCAGAGCAAGCAACTCCAACTGACCATATGTTGTCCTCATGGTTTTCATTGATGCAACACTTGTCTGGGGGGTTCCCATACGCTTATGTGGTGACCACGGTGTTGAAAACCTGTATGCGGCTCAGTGGATGGAGAATTATCGAGGAGTATTGAGCAACGCATACATTTGGGACCGGTGAGTGGATTCAGTAGCTCAAGATTGTCCTGTATTGATAATGAGTACCATAGCTCAGTTCATAATACGAGAGGAGAGTGAATGTGGGTAGAGACTTCCAAAAGTTGGGCTGATCGCTGGCACGAATTCTTCACAGAGCTCGAGGCTAGCTATGGTCTGGACCATGAAAATTCGGCACATATCTGGTTGGTCCATCACCTGTTTCTTGCCGATATAGACGAGGCTGCCTGCCAGTGGGCGGATGAATGGAATCATCACAAGATTCCATTGCAGGGTAAGCGATCTGAGATGCCTAACAATATGTGGTTGAAAAGTCAGCTCATGGATGGCTTTTGCAGCCTCGAGCACATCACGCCGACAGACCCCCTGGTTGTGGATCCACTTGCAGCTGTCCCTAACATGGGTGTTAACCAGGAGATCCTTACCCTACTACAACAGCGTCATCAGGCTCTTACCCCCAATGTGCTAGCTCACCTTCAGGATGGCCATGGGGACACACCACTACCTGTCATTCGTGAGTTGTCTTCTTCAACCAGCCGAGCACACATTTATGTTACAGTACCCACCCAATCTTTGGCGTATGTGCCTTGCGAGGCCCCTGCCTGCCCCCTCAGCCCTGCAGAGGTTGATGTTCTAAACCAAACTATGGCTATCAGTCCAGGAATGGCAAGCAATACCTGGGAGGCCCGTCGAGTGTGCTGGATTCATGGCTTAGAGACTCTGAATGCCATATTGGCCCACCGGCGGGGATGAGGTTGATTCTCAGTGTTGTGATGTGACAGACACACTGGTGTGACATGTAACACCTCTATGGAGGGTGATGTTTATGTAATCTAGTCAGCTGATTCGAGAACTGCCATGTTAGAATATCATTCCTATTGTGACGTGACAGACTGGAAGGTCTGACCATTCACCCGAGAAACCAGTTCTTCTGTTCTACTATACGAAGGCGAAGCCATCAAGGCAATAATAACTCTGCTTCATCTAAGAGATCATCGTTCACAGTTCCTGCACTCGCCAATTCGACGGCTGTGAGCAGTTCTGCATGGAGCCAGTTGTGGCTCAGCTGAAACTCATACGTATCCTCATCAGCATCGGTCATGACTGCCATGGCCTCCAGGACGTCGGAAAGTTCAAAATCCACGTTGATAATGCATCCTCCGGAGCGACAATTCATCGGCGGCAGGAAAACCACCCTTCCTACATTCGGCGGCTGAATATCATGGTTAGATGGCAGACACTGGATGCCGGATCATGCCCACATACCAAGGGTGTCGCCCAAATTTTGCAGAAGAACTGGGGTCCACAGTATTAGTCAAAGTCGGACTCAAGGATGGTGCTGCTTACCTGTATACGAGAGGATGTGTCCGGTGTAACGTGAGGAAATGCTGCCGCATACAACATCTCGTAACGCAAGGAAGTCCATTCAAGCACGGAAACTCCATGTCCATAGAGGACAGCAGAGTTCCAGTTGATGTGTGTATGCCCCATCCACAGCACATAAGTCTTCAACAAGTTTTCAAGCCCCTCCAAAACAATTTGATACCTCGCGAAGTCTTCTACGGGATGGCTGGGATGAAGAAGAACTATGAAGTTTGGAATGATGTCGACTTCAATCGTCGGGATCCCTCTGAAGCGACCAATAGCACTGTGGGATCCAGTCAGAATGTTGTAACTGGCACCGAAAGACAACATACCGCATAAGTTGCCTTCCTTGTTGTTGGGTCAGATCAACAACAGCTTGCATACTGGGAAGCATGATTCATTGTGGCAGGAAAAGAGAGGTTCGCCCCTATAAGAACGAGCCTCCGTGCCTGATCTCTGTGACGGCTGTTGCCCACCAGATAAAATAACCATAATTTCAATATGTATTTGAGACTAAATACTAGTTTTTGGGCAGTATGTTCTTAAAAAGCAATTCAGCATGTGAAAGGGAGAGGGGTTGTTTGACATGAAAGAGCTCCTCCTCTGTCAATGGGTTCATTGTCAAAGTATCTGCCCGAGACGGCAGACCTTGCCAGGTAGCAATCATTTCCAACATCTCCCACCGCTGCCAGTCCTGTGGCTTGACCTCATCACCAAAATCATAGGCACTGAGATAGTGTCCGAGTGACTGTACCTTTTTCCAAAAGCTGAAGTAGCGCTCAAATGTCTTTTGGGAACATTCAAAGATTTCAACCTTGTGTAAACTAGTCCGGCTTTTCAACCATGCTAGCACACCTGGAAGGCTGCCCTGCTTCCCCATGTGCAAGGCTTTCTTGTTGCTGCCAATCTGTTCTGCAATCGCCATGAGAATCGTCACCCCCAAATACACCTGGAACGGCTCGTTGTACTCTGGGTCAAATAGACTCTGCACCGGTTGGATCGTCCCTAGAAAACGCTTGTCCCAGATTTGCCATTCTTTCGCTTCAGCAGGAGCTTCCACAGTCCCTGCTTCTGATGATGCTGGTGCTCTGTGTATATATACAATGTGAAGCTCATCTTGAGAAAGCCCGGTCTCCACGAGTATCCTTGCTGTGTCGGGACACGTTCAGCACTTGAGCAGGGGAGTCCTGTATAGTGAACTGCCCTCCTCGAGGACCTTGTCCAAGAGGCCAATCTCTCTGAATGACAAATCCTCCCCACCACCTTCATGAAGACACAAAGGTCACGTGGAGGTCGACACCATCCAACCGGAGCGATCTAGCCCTTGCAGAGCACGTTCCATCCTTCCTCCTCCTCTCAACAAGGCACCTAGAGCTTCACCTGCAACATAGGTATTCACCATTAATAGCGCAAACGACATAGTGAGGTTGACTTACCCACTAATCCCTCCAGCATGCCTACATTATATTCCACTTGGGCACGATCAGTTCCTTCCGAGTTCTCCATACAAATGAACAGGTTGACTGGATGCCTGCAATCTGGGTTCAGAAGAGCGTAAATGAAAGCAAAAATGGTCGGACTTTACGACCAGTGCAGGGTTGCCCTCTTCCAGATTGTCCTTTTCACGAAATTCATCATTGACAGGCCCATTGCCACCGGACATATCGCGAGGCAGGACACCTTGTCGTATTGTAATTTTTGTCAGACTGGAGACTGAGACTTGAATACTTACCTGTTTCTCCATCCCTATGTTCGCCATCTGCCCCAGGATGCAACATGTCCTCTTCACGGACAGAATATCGTTCTCAGTTCCGCTGTTGAGCAGCAAGCTGACTGGCAGGCACAATGTTCGCACCTTTCCAATTTTTTCATGGAGGAGACGAAAACAACAATTTCTGCCACTCACCATTCTGAGCAGTTTCTGCTGGAGCTTCTTCATCAGGACCAGGATATAGATCTCTCTCCAACTGATCCAGATCATCTGAGAAATGAGCCCATCAGGATGGGTTTGAAGGCAATTGTGTACAAGTACGAACCGTTGTTCGGGCTCATGCCTGACGCCGAGTCAACATCGTCCACTTCATCGGGTGAATCAGGATGTCCACTAATATCATTCCTTTGCATTGGAGATTCTTCATCGTCTAGGTCTTCAGGGCCTCCGTTATCTATCAAGTGCGTCAGAAGGTCACATCAAGCAGAAAGCAGGTGCCTTACCTCTCCCTGTTGCACCTTCCGAACCCTGGTGATCCCCAAGGCTTCATTCACCACTCCCACCAGTGAATCTCGCACGAAACAAGTCCGATAAAGTCGTTAACGATTGTTCTTCCCCGGAGGTTGGTACACGTCTGCCACTGACCCTCGCACTAAACAGGTCTGATAAAGTACCAGTGTCAGTTTCGGTGCAAGCATGTCATGGGCGCCATACCAGTTGCGCCCCAGCGTGACAGTTGATCCAGGAAATCAACCTGTCCTGCCTCCTTGCCCGTGTTCCTCCTGTTCCTGTTCCTCATTCGTGGACTTCCCTCAATGACTATAGGCAAAGGTGGCCGAGGAACCAAGGGTGGATCACCTGTGGACTTGTCAATATGTATACAGTGGAGGATAATGAGCCACGTACCTGGTTGTCTCAAACGTGCAGGCAGCTGCCATTGACGGCCAGATCTGGTTGAAGAGGTCAGTGGAGGAGGGATGAAGTCAGTTTCTTGACTTGAGGCCATTTTTTTGTGTGGTAGGAAAGAAAATAGGTGATACAGGAGCTCCAAGGATGGCTTGGTTGCCGATAATAGAACTGTATCGCCATACGTCACAAGTGTATGGTTTGTCACAAATAGTGTGACACATTCATTGGATTCATCGTAACTACAAAAGTACGCTCTCACGGTCCCTGGAAAACATCTGTGCTAGAAAGTATAAAATGTCTAATCTGTAACAGTTTGCGAACCCTGCTGAAGAAAACATTCCATCACGGGAGGATGGAGGAGCTCCATAGCGCATTAAATGCCAGGCGAAGGCAATAATGTAAACTCCGCAACTGATGGAATCCTGCTGCCATGGGATTCCCTGTACATTATGAGTATGGGTAGAGCCTCCCTGGTTTTTGGAAAGTGAGACTGACCTTGGCTATCTCAAAATGGAATGTATTGTCAGGATCCAGAACCACCAACTTGAAAGACGACCAAAAGCTCTGTGGGGCGGTCCAACGTCAAGTGAAAATGGCGCTAGGACGTTTATTTGGAGAGGGCTTATGGAATAGATGGCTTCAAGAATGCCTTTATCGGTATTCAAACTATTGTAGCAGGTCACACTCCGGCTGGCGAAATCCAAGTGGAAAAGCAGCCAATGCTTGTCATGGTGGACTGGGAGAGCAAAATTTAACTTGCTGAATTCCGTATGTTCCTGCAGACTCGTGATAATCAGGTCACTAAGGAAAAGCTGCTCGTACCTTCAACAAGGCTCTTAATCCCTGCGGCACTGCTTTCTTCGAAGTCACGACCAGGGAGTCTGCTGTTCCCCAAGACGGATATTCTTGGCACAGTAGACGCAGAGTAACGCTGACCAGGTCATCATTGAGCCATGACCCTTTCACCTTTAGCAGGCGTCTCAGGCTATCCACACTCAGCATGGGTCTGGCACTCAAGAAGTGCTATCCCGACATGTCATTGATGTCAATGACATTGGAGACACACTAAACAAATTTAATCATCCTACCAATGCAAAGGAAAATCTTGGTCATGAACCTGGTACAAATCAGAAGGATCTGTGACACCTTGGACATCCGTTAGAAGGGGATGTACAGGCTGATGGTTCTCTAAGTAGGCCTGCAAGGCCTGTTTAATCTTGTCTCGCCACTGTGAGATGGCCTCGGGAGACTCCAGTTCAGATTCTATTTCCATGTCTGGTTCCTGCTTGCTTAAGTCGAGAACTTCTTGATTGTCAGGGAGGACTGGGGTTGGCCCTCCTTTCGAGTGCAACTGGTCTGCTGCGTTGACTATGTTTTTGACCAGGTCAGAAGGCAAAGGATGTCCCGTCAATCCGGCGAGACTTTGACTGGTGGATTCGATAAGATCTTTCAGATCGGGAATATCCGCTACCTGCGTTGCTCTTGTGCCATTTGAAGTCCAATGCTTCCGTTGGGTCGTCATGTTCCAAACCACGTTTCAGAGGTAGGGGTCGGCAGAGGAAATGAGCTTGACAATGGGAGGTCCAGCACCATATCGACCATCGGCTCAAGTGAAGATCCTGCTCCTGGCGACGGTGCTGAGGGAACGGCAGGCAGCTGATGACCAGGTACAGACTGGGGACCGAGTTTGGGAGGCACTGACCTGCTCAGGTCTTCAGTTGGCCAATCGATATCTTCTGGAGTGGCGTCAAGAACGGGCACTGTAACGTTCTCTCGACAATTCTGCTGCTCGAAAGGCTTGCTCCTCTTCAAATTGTGCCCATTCCTGATCAAAAAGCACACCCAGGGGACAACGAATTCCTGGGACTCTTCAACACTTGCCATCTCTGCATATTCACTCTGGTCGCTTTGTCAGGGATCAGGATCGTCAGCAGTCCAATTCCTCGTCCATGTCTGCCATGCCATGAGTGAGCGCATCCTTCGATACACCATCCTCATCACTAAATCCTTGAAGTCCATTGTCATCTGATTGATCACTGCCCATGTCATCTGTGCCATGAGTGACCAGGACTCTAGAACCGTCGTCCTCATCACTGTCACCGCAGAGCACATCTTCTTCCGAATCTTCCTGGTCTGTGTCATCGCTGCTACTGAGCGAAGATGCACAACGTCTCCTCCGGCGTGCAGTGCTTTGCTTGGATGTAAACGACTCATCACTGTCGCTACTTCCAAGTGCTTCATCCTCTGATTCATCACTGTCCTTGCTACTTCCAGGTGAAGACTTATATCCCCTACTCTTGCGCAAAGCTTTCTTCCCCTGTGGACTGACAAGAATCAGAGAAGGACCAATCTGAGAAGGGCCTCCTGCATCATCCCCCCACAAGTCGCTTAAGGATGAGAGATCAGATTCAGGGGCAGACTGCCATGTGAATTCGGCATAGGTGAGGATGGATATTTCTTCAGGGATCTCTGCAAGCCACATTAGCCGACTGCTCCAATTTTCGTTACAGCTACTCACCGTTTACCGAAACCACTCAAAACAGGTGGTTCCCAAAAGAGATGGGCCTCCTGCTGTCAATCTCGCTTGCCGACTTCTCGACTGTAGCTCACGGCCGAAGGTTTCATCGAAAGTGGTCAAGACGTCGGCTTTGAACCACTGTCGGTTGAATCTTTCACCAGGTTCCACTGCTTTGTACAACTGGCTTCCTTTGAGAGAGTC
Source organism: Desarmillaria tabescens (assembly GCF_030435595.1). NCBI lineage: Eukaryota > Fungi > Basidiomycota > Agaricomycetes > Agaricales > Physalacriaceae > Desarmillaria > Desarmillaria tabescens. The sequence continues at coordinate 637,651 of NW_026848323.1, forward strand.
ATGATAATCCAGTAACCCAATTCCAAATTGCAACTGCAGACAACTTGAATGCCACATGAACCTCATAAACCTTTTCAGTTTCGTTTAGGCCAGTGAGCACCAGTCACTCATTGGCCCAGGACACAATTTCCCAATACTGGGCGACAGCGAAACGAAGATCGTTCCAGTACTGATCTTGTCGACCAGAGAGCACACAAAGGTAAATAATGAGGTTCCTGAGGGCACAGATGTCTAGGAAACCCGCTCGGCTTGTAATGTCGGGCACATGGCCATCATGGTCTGTGAGCAAGAATGAGAAACCAAGTATCCAGCAGCATGTCAGTCATCACCATGAACCTTCAATGTCCTCACCATCAGTGATGACCTTTTTCCAGTATGCCATCAGGCGTAGTAACAACACCCTCATGTCCCGGTGTTCTACGTTGGTGATGGCAAAGCACAAGAATGTTGTGTGAATCCAACCCATGATGACTGAACATATACCTGATGATGGAAAGAAATGTTGCCCGAACACTAGGCAGTTTGACTCCATAACAACAGCATGTAAAGTGTTTGGACATTGAAACCTGGTTTGAATGTCATTGGATGAGATTGCGATGGAATTGTCATGGGGCACATGGTGGAAGCCCAGTCAAACGCACTCACCAAAGAGAGCCTGGCTCGACAATTATCACTTCACATTCATACACATTTGGGTCAACCTTGCTATCGGCCTGGAAGTCATGAATGAATGTATCCCAACTCATGGCTTCGCTAGGCTCATCCCTCTTCCGGATTATAAACCAGAGTTTCCTACCGACCAGACAGTGTATTTTCACAGCCGATCCTCCATAGTCAGTGTGAGGGGGAGTCACTGCACTGGCTACAGTAGCCAGTCCCCAAGACAGAGCAGCAGCAGAGAACAGAGCGGCAAGGAGATCAGTCTCTATCGACCAGGTGACTTTACACACCTCCAAATGTGAGGTGGCCTGACTGTAAATAGGGTCAGGCTGGGTCATAAGATCATACAACAGTAACCTACTGAAAGAATGGGCTCTGCAATGTGGTATCGGGCATTGGCAGGGTAAGCACGTTCAGCACTCTCCCAGTGCATCCTTTTGAACCCTCTCAGAGGACCGTTCGAAGGGTAGAAGAGATCTCCATGGTCGGCAACATGGAATCAGGGGTGGCATCAGTTACGTGCCATATGGGCTCTGTTCCAGACACCAGTATCAGGTATGCTCGATGACGAACCAGTTGACTGTGAAATGCACCATGCACAGGAATCTCCGTATCCAAGTCCCCCAGCTCCCATGCAGTGCAGGCTGTTCCATCCCCAATTGTGCCTGTCAGTGGGCACCCCAGTCACCAGGACACTCCTCTCACGAAAATAAGGCTGAATGTTTAAATCACTGGAGTACCGCATGTGGGCAATTTGTGATGACCCATCCGTGTGATTGACCCAGGGAGGGGGATGTTTGTCGGGTGAGTCCTGTTCTATAGGCAAGCAGAGATTTCATAATATTGCAATCAAAGGGGTCCTGCATGATTGAGAGGTGAGCACCTACCAGTAATGAGCCAATGGAAACGTCATACTGATGCCTTCAGGCAATCAACACTAAATCTCTCCCAGCGCTCGGTGGTAGGACTGTAAACTTCGATGTATACCGGCACTTTGGCCCTTTCAATGTATTCGCATCAATGCTGGGTGACCTTGGGTGGTGTGAAGCTGGTGGGCTTACATGGACTTGAGGACGCCAAGTACGCTTAGGGCACGGTACAGACCCCATTACAGGCCCTCTTGTTGAGTTGACCTCTAAATAGCTTGTCCTCCAGACAACGTCCTCGTCATCATTGACCTTCTCAGTGTGCTTGGCCAGTTCTGCCTTTGTCAGCCAGAGACGAGGTGGCTTGTGTATACGGACATATGTGCCTTCGCTCTCACTGGGGTTGGATTGGCTGTTTAGCTCGTGGATTTTCCGAGGGACTGGCACAGCGGATGCCTCCGACTCATCCTCACTGATCATGGGCTTGCTCTTCATCTTCTTCCGGTTCCTCCTACTCTTTTTTTTCTTTGGCTTCTCTTCTGGGAGCTGCATGTTGCCATCCTCATCATGCGACGGTAACAGTGTCTCTGTCAGTTTCTGCCTCCTGGGTCGAAGTCCGGCTACTGCGGCCAGGTTCTCGGCAGCTGGGTCTTCTTGAGTGTCATCTCCAAAATTGATCGCCGCTACTATGGAGGTTGGTGAAGATCGCTGTGACGATACTTCAGGTTTTTCCTCCTCACCAATGGGTGCAACGGCGATAGCGTTCTTGTCCTCCTCTTGAGGGGTTTCTGAGGCAGTCTCGATGGAGGAGCCTTGCCTGCCTTTGGGTGGTTTCAATCGAACATCGGCTTCAAACCAGGGCCTCAAACGGTTAGGCTGCGTGGCCGCCTGTATTCTGACCTATACGATTTGAGAAAGAGAATAAGCCCCTCTCAGCGCACTGATCCCTCAGAAACCGCCAACAACAAGGACCAAAATCTGCACTCAACGTTACGGAGTACTGGGGGCTTGTCTCGATCATCAACCAAACTGGAGTACTGAACAGAACACATGCATCAGTCCCAGCCTGCAAAATCGAAGAAGAGATCCATACCATCAAGCACTGAACGGGCAGGGGGCTGCATCCCACACCACTT